>NC_057852.1:134456215-135081215 GCF_015237465.2 Chelonia mydas | reverse complement strand
AGGCACTATCGGGACAGGATTGTATTCCTAACAGCCCAATAGCACCTTATTTCAATGTGACTAGTTTGGAATGTGAGGATGTGACCGGTTGCTTCCCAGCTTACGGCTGCCTCTGCTGCTTAGCCAAAGGCCTTAGCCTAAGCACAGGGCCTCAGACTGTCACAGTAGGAGAAGGCCCTTACACCGGCAGACAGTGATTTTGATTCTTTCTTTTATACCTCTGTAACTAGCCAAGTGATAAGAATACACCTAAATTCTTAGAGTATAGGTCTTTACAGACAGGCCTGAATATCTGTATCCTAACACTCCACCCCTTTTTTTTTCCTTTTTCTTTTGGGATCCTCCTGCCCAGGTATCCCTGGAAAAGCATAGGACATATGGTGACACATTTCCTGATAGGGCCAGGCATCAAGGTGGAAGGTGTCGATATTCCATTTGTCCCACTGCCCCTTGTGTAGTACCGTGCCCTGCACCTTCTCTCGTACGGGCATACCACACCTAGTCCAATTAGTGTTCCAGACTTCCCATTAGAGTGGGCCCGAGAAGGTTGGGTCTGGGTCGTCTAGCACACTGTAGGGTTTGGAGGGCTTATTACATTACTTATAGGTTATCTCCATATGCAACGTAACACAAGTACAGTTAACAATACAAAATCCACAGCAACACCGAGTCCTGACGACCGCAGTATGGTGCAACATCCGAGACACCCCCAAAACACTGCCTCTCCTCCTTCGACAGGGTCACGATCCTATGTATCCTGTTGCTAGCAGTTGCAACAAGCTGCTCCTGCAAGTTTTGCATGCTTTTGTCCATATCATAAGTCTATTGAATGTTCACAGAGAAATGGGATATTGTCCAAACCAGCTTGACCACTTGGTATGGAACCAGGCAGTATGCCCTGGTTTGATTATTCACAGCAATAAGATTCACAGATCCATCTGTGCACCAAAGTCCAGACAGCAGCTTGTAGATGTGTGTAGTTTGGTTATGGGCTGGTGTAATTGTGCCTCCAGTAATATGTACATTCCCAGCAAAACACCTTATACACAGTACACCCAATTGTCCACCCCTTGCACAGGCCATTGATCCTGCTCCTCTATAGTCACAGGAGAGGGGCACATCCAAACATCTTCTGTTGATTTACACTATTTTACACACCCCTCCATTGATTCCCAGTGAGCTCCTCCCCTTCTCGTTATTGCCATAGGGCTTGTGGGGACTACCTTAGTTGCCGTTCCATTTCCAGGTACCACGGTAGCTATTACACAGGTGCTGGCCTCCTAGTTGAGCATTTTACATTCCCATACACATCTCCCCCCCAGGGTCAGCCTTTTGAATCCATCCCTCACCCATGTCATGAGGTTTTCTGTTAATTAAAAAACAGCAATGCTAGCAACAAGACAAACACCACAGACAAACACAAAACACAGATCTATGGTATTCTGGGTTATTTTTCCCGCTGGCGCCAGCTTGCTTGTAGAGTGTCTGAAAAACAAAAGAAAGAATTTGCACCCCCCTGGTGGGGACAGATTATTGCTTAATAATAATAATATCACTTTCCTTTACAAATTTCCTTGCTAATTGCAGGAAAAACAGAAGAATTACCTCCAGGCTGTCCTTATTTTGTTCTGTAGTCAGGCTAGTGAATTACCCCACTCACTGGTCATGAGGTGGTGTACCTCAGTTTCCCCTCTTGTACAACAGACCATGTTTGCAATAGTTTCTCTGCTGTACCAAGCTTTAAGTTTATTCTCAGGTTATAGATGAGACACAGCTTCAGATTTTAGCACTGTACACACCTGGGAAAATGCACATTTCTTCCGGATAGTTTAACTTCCATAACATTATATTAGCCATATTAATTTTACACAAGGTGTAACTGCCTGTTTCCTTCCTCCATGTGGGCAGAACGACGAGGTTCCCCTCCCACTCCCTGCCTTGTGGAGGGACTTGAACTGCTCGTTCCCACCTTTGCAAACCTTGACAGTAGCCAGAAACTCACCCAACTAGCCACTGTGCCAGCCAGCAATACAGGAGAAGCTGAAGGCTGCCACTAACTAATGATACTTCAAACTGTCGTCATTAAGCTCCAGAGTTGTCAATCCCATTGAGACGAATCAGTTCACACGTCTCACAGCTTTTGTTTGTCACCCTGCAGACAGCGCTCAGTTCATTCATCTGCCATTTCCTTTATATCCACGATGGCTAGAACTTCAGTTGTTTTTAAAGAACGTTTCGATTGTGCAGAAATGAGGCGATTCTCTGGCAAGTGGCGTAGCTGAGTCCAGCCCCCCCGCTGCAGCACGGTACCTGATTTGTTCAGGGAGGCTGTTGCAATTATCTGCCGCCAGTCTGCCATGGCGAAGCTTAGGGAGACAAGGTGGGGGAGGTAATATCTTTTATTGAGCCAACTTTTGTCGGTGAGAGAAACAAGCTTTCGAGCCACACGGAGCTCTTCGTCTTCTCCCTGGAGAAGAGCTTTGTGTGGCTTGAAAGCTTGTCTCTCTCACCAACAGAAGCTGGTCCTGTAAAAGATGTTACCTCCCTCACCTTCTCTTTAATATCCTGGGACTGACACCACAGCTACAGCTGCGTGAACTGGGTCCTGACGTTTGAGCACAATGCTAACCCTGTTAAAGACAGTTTTTTCACAGACCCACGGCTGCCTGGGCCTCTCCTGTACACTTTTTAAATCATTAGCTCGGCCATTAATCTGGACTAGCACTTTGCATGCCAAACAGGGAGGAGAAATCAATCGTATATTTAAAAGTTAGTGTCTTTTCCAACCAATGGAAACAGTCCCCCTCTCCGTGGCTCTAGAGCTAGTGTTTGATGGGTATGGGCGCCATACCAAAACAATGAGATCATTTCTGAGCAGGATTTTTGGCGTTCTCCAGAAAACCACATCCATGCTTTGGCACGATGACCTGTCTGTAGCTGTAATGCAATGGTTTTTAGGCAATGCCTCTGATGGTTTTCAAGTGATTCTGGCTGTTTTGCCTTCCACAGCTAGCACAGTTGTAGAAGTGGCTTCTTTCTGCCTTTAAAACATTTTTAGAAACATAAGGATTATTTATTTAAAGGATTTGAAAAGGGAAGGTGACAGATTAGGGAGCTGTGTGTGTATGTGTGTGTGTGTATATGTATGTATGATTGACTTTATATATATATAAACCCAGATGGAGCTACTATAAGGTGGGTGCATAACTGGTTGGAAAACTGTTTGCAGAGAGTAGCTATCAGTGCTTCACAGTCCAGCGGAAGGGCATATCGAGTGGGGCCCTGCAGGGATCAATTCTGGGTCCAGTTCTGTTCAATATCTTCATCAGTGATTCAGATAATGGCATACAGAGTACACTTATAGAGTCTGTGGATGATACCAAGCTGGGAGGGGCTGCAAGTGCTTTGGAGCAGCAGTTCTCAACCAGGGGTCTGGGGCCTCTTGGGTGGCCACAAGCAGGTTCCAGGGGGTCTGCCAAGCAGGGCTGGCATTAGACTCACTGGGGCTCAGAGCAGAAAGCCGAAGCCATGCCATGCAGGGCTAAAGCCCGGGGCCCTGAGCCCCGCCACCCGGGGCTGAAGACGAAGCATGAGCTCCTTAGTTTTGTGGGGCCCCCTGTTGCATGTGGCCCCAGACAATTGCCCTGCTTGCTACCCCCTAATGCCAGCCTGGGCTTTTATCTGCAGAAAATCTGTTGTGGCACATGTGGGCTGTGCAGTTTTTATAGCATGTGGGTGGGGGGCTCAGAAAGAAAGAGGTCGCGAGCCCCTGCTTTGGAGGCTCTGACTAAAATCCAGAATGATCTGGACAAAGTGGAGAAATGGTCTGAAGTAAATAGGATGAAATTCAATAAGGACAAGTGCAAAGTCCGCCACTTAGGAAGGAACAATCAGTTGCACACATCCAAAATGGGAAATGACTGCCTAGGAAGGAGTACTGCGGAAAGGGATCTGGGGGTCAGAGTGGATCACAAGCTAAATATGAGTCAAAAAAAGCAAACATCATTCTGGGATGTATTAGCAGGAGTGTTGTAAGACACGAGAAGTAATTCTTCCACACTGATTAGGTCTCAACTGGAGTATTGTGTCCACTTCTGGGCGCCACATTTCAGGAAAGATGTGGAGAAAATCCAGCAAAGAGCAACAAAAATGATGAAAGGTCTAGAAAACATGACCTGTGAGGGAAGATTGAAAAAACTGGGTTTGTTTAGTCTGGAAAAGAGAAGGATGAGAGGGGACATCACAGTTTTCAAGGACATAAAAGGTTGTTACAAGGAGGAGGGAGAAAAATTGTTGTTCTTAAACCTCTGAGGATAGGACAAGAAGCAATGGGCTTAAATTGCAGCCAGGGAGGTTTAGGTTGGACATTAGTCCTGTCAGGGTGGTTAAACACTGGAATAAATTGCCCCGGGGAAGTTGTGGAATCTCCATCATTGGAGGCTTTTAAGACCTCGTTAGACAAACACCTGTCAGGGATGGTCTAGATAATCCTTAGTCCTGCCATGAGTGCAGGGGACTGGACTAGATGACCTCTCGAGGTCCCTTCCAATCCTAAGATTCTATCAATGGGAATGCAGTTGGGGGGTGGGGGGAATGCAATTTATGCATTGCTAGGGATATCTTCTCCATATTCCTGACTAGGAGACTCTGGAATAACCCAAGTGACGACTATCTTCTTCCCAACAACCTCCTGAGCCCAGTGTATGCTGGATTCTGTTCTGTTCTGAACAGGTTGTTAGCCCACACAAACCACTGTAGTATCATCCTTACTGAAAGGCACTGATTAAGCATCATGACTAAGAGGGTCAAGAGTTGTTTGCCGTGTTGTGGTAGCCATGTTGGTCCCAGGATATTAGAGACAAGGTGGGTGAGGTCATATAGTTCATTGGACCAGCACCTGTTTATGGAAGAGACCAGCTTTCAAGCTACACAGAGCTCCTCTTCAGCTCTGGGAAAGGTACTCAAAAGTCTCTGCTGAATGGGAGATGGAACAGATTGTTTAGCATAAGTAGTTAACAAACACTGTGAGAGACTATTCAATGTGAAGTGGCCCATTAACGCCTCTCCAGTCACAGGACAAACAAAGGGGGAGGGGAAGGGCTGCCCAGAGGGGGGGGCGAGTGGGGCAATTTGCCCTGGGGCCCGCTGCTGCGCTTTTATGGGCGGGACAGCGCTCCAGGTTTTCGGCGGCACTTTGGCGGCGGGTCCTTCACTCGCTCCGGGTCTTCGGCAGCGGGTCCTTCAGTGCCGCTGAACACACCCGGAGAGAGTGAAGGACCCGCTGCCGAAGACCCGGAGTGCCGCTGGGTGAGTAAAAATTTAAAAAGGCGCTTTGCTCCAGGCCCCCTGAATCCTCTGGGTAGCCCTGGGGAGGGGGGAGTTAGTGGGTTACAAAGTGTTGTAAACAAACTACAAATCCAGTGTCTTTATTAAGACCAATGTTTTTTTTAGTGTCTAGCAAAGTTATGAATTTAAACTCCCAGGCTTGCCTTTTGAAGGTGCTGTGCAGGTTTCCTTTGAGAACTGAGCGGTCAGATATGGAGTGATCGCTTTGTGAAAAATGTTCGCCCATGAGTGATAGGGTGTTTGTCTTTTTTCATTTTTCTGTGAGAGTTCATTTGAGAGTGTACTCATTTGAGAGTGGCACCCAGACAGTTGTTTTCCAGGCATTCAATGCACTGGATGATGAAGTACACCACAGTGTTGTGATAGGCATGTGTAGGACCCATGGAGCCTGGAAGGTGTGTTTTGGGGGATATTGATCATCGTAGCAGTGGGGATATGGCTGAAGGTTTTTGCATCGGCTGTTTTGAGTTGGTGTGTCCTGGCCTGTGGGGAGCTTGCTTCTGATGATGAGGTTGGGGGATTGTTTGGACGCCAGAAAAGGGTGTCCGGGAAAGGTTTCTTTCAGGATGTGGTCCCCATTATAATTCTTTGTTGATACCCGTGTGGGTTCCAGAGTGGGAGGGTTGCAGGTGACAAGTACGAGTGTGCAGTCAGGAGGTTTTTTGTCTGTATTGTAGCAGGTTTTCTCAGAATATTTGGGTGGCTCATTCTATGATGCGATCTTGTTCTTTGCTGTACCTCATCTGGTGCCCTACATTCCCCAGTGACGACTCTATAGGTGAAACCAGCCATCACTATGCTTTTGAATGAAGTCTCACAGCAAAAAGGACAAAAAAACCTTATCATCCGTGGCTGAGCACTTTTCACAAAGCAGTCGCTCCATACCTGACCTCTCCGTGCTCGGAAGGAAGTCATTCTACAGTGGGGTGTATCCCTACTTGTGTGTGTGCGCTGGAAAGAAATGGGTCATAGCAACACAGTGTGAGGGAAACCCAGGCCGGTGGGACAGGTGGGCCCAGTGGGACCCCAGCACATCAGGTGGCACCCCGAAAAGGGGGGGGGTCCAACCCATCACATGCCCTTTAAACTTGCAGTGGAAGGTGGGAAGGTTAGTGATGGTCCCTTGTTCTTGGGAGAGTTTGTTCCACAGCCTTGGACTGGTCCATGACAAAGCTCTGTCTCCTGCACAGACAAGCTGTATCTTCACTAGACTTTTAGTCAGGAGTGGTGGATGCCCCCTAAAAGTGTGTGTGTGTGTCGGGGGGCACTGACACCTCAACCATGGCCAGGCCCCTCCCAGGCCCCAACTCCACACTGCCTCTTCCCCCCAAAACCCCACCCTGCTCACTCCTCTCCGTCCCATCCGTCCCCCGACCCGTTCCAGCACCCCTGCTTTTAGTCACTGGTAGGTGACTTCCAGTCTGGAAGCAGGAAGTAGGTAGGTGACAAGAAAGCATAAACCAGGAGCAATTGTGGGAAGGCACTGAAGGCTTGCCAGCACTCAAGTGGCTTAGCCATGCATCCACACTGTTGATTGGTCATGTTAGGTCAGGGCTACACTACAGACTTATATCGGTATAACTCGATCGCTCCAGGGTGTGGATTTTTCATATACCTGAGCGATGTCGTTATACTGACCTAACCCCAAGCGTAGACAGTGCTCTGTTGACAGGAGGGCTTCTTCAGTCAACCTAGCTTCTGTCTCTTGGGGAGGTGAATTAACTACGCTGATAGGAGAAGCTCTCCCATTGGCATAGTAGTGTCTTCACTAAAGGGCTACAGCTGCACTGGTGTACGTGAAGACAAGCCCTGGGCAACTCAAGTGTAAGCATCACTCGGGCTTTAGCCTACAACCCAGCTATCTTCAGTTTAAAGCACCACCACACTTGTGTGAGAGGTTTTCGTGTGAGAATGGGAGTGGGGTTGGGGGAACACCCAGATTAGAACCTGAGGTAACTCAGCAGTCAAGAGAAGCTCTCTGTGCTGGGTGGGTACCCACGCAGTGCCTATGTGATCCTTAAAGCTCAGACTTGCTTCACTGTTGCGTCTCGGCATTGACTGAAGGAGATTCCAGTAACCTGGGACCTAACCCAAGGCCGGTTGTGTCCAGGTTCTATTATATCTCTGACTTATAATCCTCTCCACTCATATATTGCTGCCTTCGAACATTAGTTTGGCTGGAAATTTGCCATATTTACTCTGAAGGCAAATGAGAAGTTTTCTGCAAACGTGAACTCTCTTGTGTCTGTATCCCCATCGAACCAGGCAGGACAAGTCATGTTGTTTCAGGGAAGCACTGAATGACCATAATTGTTAAATTTCGCTTTTAAGGCTTGAGGTTGCCACAGTCGCAGCAACTTCAACTTAACGCTGGTCTTGTTTACGGGCCGCACTCAAAGGGTTAAGCCACAACACCGACAGATTTCAGCTCACGAAATCTGGGGGGATGCATGTTCCAGGCTGAAATCCAGCCTGACCCTCTGGCCTGAGGCAAACGCTATCGTGCTAGAGTGCTGGGCCATCATTCTGGCTTTTTTTTTTTTAATTTAATTAAATTTGTTTTGCTTTTGTGTCTTTTAAGTCAGAGCCTTCCCATTAATTAAACATTGTAATTAGTCCAAATTGCTGTTGGTTTCCTCTTGGTTTTTATAAAAGGAAAGAGAGTTCAAACAGTCTCCTTTTAAAAAAACAGAAAAGAAAAATGCACACCGCTGATTCTGTGCACAACAGACGCTGGATTTCTGGCCTTCTGGCTGTCGAAGGCATTTGTCAGCCTGGTATCTGTCTGTCCACTCACCTGCATGGCACCCATTCCAGGGCTACCTATGTTACCCAGGGTTCTTTCAACCCAAAGCTCTTGGTAACTTTTACTCTGTGCGAGGTGGTGTCAGGAAATAAATCAGGGGAGACACGGCCGATGGCTGGCACAAACAGGAAAACACAAGAGTGCTTTCACTTAAAGCTAAACTTAACTTAGTCTCAAGCACTTACACACATCCACAACAGGTTGTTAAACACCCCAACCCTTGATAATTACCATGCTAAGCGTGCCTCTCGACTGGCACAGTGGCAGGCTTCCGGTGGCCAAATCTTCCATCTGCCCGTGGGGACTGCAAGATGTGTCCAAAAAGAGTCCAACTACCTCAAACTTTTCCCCCTTATTTATGCATTAGACATGTCCCTTAAAGAAAACTTGTTACAAGCAGTTTCAGTGGTCCAACAAAAGGTTCTTTCTGATTATTGATTAACCAGGTGTGGGTTTTTCCAGAGTTTTCAGCCTTGAGGCCCCCAATAGACATTCCTGGGGCACATCCTGCTCTTCTAAAATGCATGTATCAACCACTTCAACACAATTCTTAACAGGAAGGACGTGGGATCAAGCTGCCTTCTCTGTGGCACCCAAAGACCCCCCCTCCCCTCCTGCCTTGGTTAAGCTAAGCCTGCTGACTTGGCTAATTTACAGCCTGCTGACTTGGCTGCTTTTAGCAATAAGCCATAGTGGTTTCAGGCACTTTACTGGTTTGCCAAAGTCTCCCCGTACACCTAAGCACCATTGCTGTAGTGTAAGCCCAGCATTGAAGGTGGATTTCTAGAGTCCTATTAATAACTTTTTTGTGTATCTCAAGCCTGCTAATAGTCCTGTACAAGTTCCTTTGACATCATCACTTGTCCTTGTCGAGGCTGTACAAGAACATCACATGATATCAAACCCTCCAGACCCCGGTTCCATTCCAAAAGCACCGATTTCGCTGCCTGCATCCTGCCGGGAGCTCTAAGGATACTGCTGAGCCCGTGGGGCTCATGCTGTAATGGTGCTTTGAGATCCCCAGCCGCTGAACCTGCCTTTCAGCATTGGATGGAATTTCCAGTCGGCGCCGTCTGGAAGCAGCCACGTCATTTTGCAGTGGGGCCCCGAGGCCGGGGACAGAATGGAGGCAGAACTCCCTGCCACAGTTCAGGGCAATGGCACCTATATTCTCCCTCTGTGGTCCTCCAAGGGCACCCAGTCTAGACTCCTCAGCAGTCACCTCTCTTGGCAGAGACCCACACCTCTGTTGGTGGAGACCCGCATCTTTTCCAGGGTGCACTAGAAACTGCCTTTAAAAAAAAAAGATCGGGGGGGGGGTCAAAAAGTAACAGTGTCAGAGGTTGACACGCATCTTGGTGGTAGCTGGAAAACCTGTGCCAATGAAGCCCCATCTCCCAGAGTGATTTTCGGGACAGCCGCTGTTCCCAAATCGCTGCTCAGCTTGTCATTTCAGCAGGCTAATGTTTTCAGGGGAGCGTTTGACTTGGACAAGTGTGGAGGGGGGAAAAATAGTTCCATCCTCTTTGTATTACATCATTTGGCCAGATCCCAAAACCCTCTTTGAACAGTCATGCTTTGACTAGGAAAGAAGATTTTTCCCCCTTATTTTACAATACAAGTTGTACTAGAATTTGGATAGTGTAAACTGTCGTGGTGTATTAAAATGTGCATTAAAATGAAAAGCGATCACTTTAAGAGTAAGGGGTTTCCTCGCCCTGCTTACAGGCTAGGGTATTCTTGGGTTTTGTGCAGCAAGTCTGCAGAAAGCCAGCCTACAGCCAGGTGTAGGTGAATTGTGTCTCTCTTTTAGGGAGCAGCCTGCTTTTCTCTTTCCCTGTTTTCAGGCTCTTTTGTGTTATCGTTCTGAATTCTTAAAAATTAAGGTAGTGTTATAGTGTAACCTTCCAGCAAGAGAGTTTTATGTTTGTACCTAACTTCTCTGAAACATAATAGTTGTCATTTCAAAGAGCTCCTGGAGGAGGAGGAGCAGCAGCTGTCCATCATGAATCTACGGGTTCAATCTAAAAGCAACGAACAAAGGCAGCTTAGTACAACTCCCTCACACCCACAGCAGCGGTTCCCAAACTGTGAGTGGCAACTCCAAGTGGGGTTGTGGCAATCCTGACTGCGTGGAGGATACCACAAATGGCATCCTCCGTGCAGTATGACCTCGCACGCACCATACGTAGGCGAGGTCACACTACGCGGGGGGTGCCATTTTGTAAAGCATTTTTAAATGGCATCCTCCAGGCTGTTAGGGGTTGTGGGAAGCAATGCATCTGAAAATGGGGACATGCAGGGAAACTGTTTGGGAGCCGCTGCCCTACAGGGTTGGGAAAGCCAGGGCAGCATTGCCTTAATGGCTGGCAGTGCGGAAGGCAGCTGACAGATGAATTAGTATTGGTGCGGATGTAAGTATTTATTTCACTGCAGCAACATGCTTGGGGCTGAGCAAGCCATAAATGCAGGCAACCATTGCCCCAGCTTGCTTCAGCCCTACAGTTTCTATGCAGCAGGTCCATCCCCGGCTGGATCCTTCCCTTGGAGGCCCGAAGGAATTCCACATACAGCCCAGGCTTTGTTCAGGACACATTCTGGCTCCCTTCCCCCTCCATCAGCATCTGCTCGACGTCACTGAGCCCTGCACAATATAGTGGACAACCTGCAGCCACACGGAGCCCTTGATCTCTCGCTAGTGACTTCGGCCAGCAAGCGAACAGAGTCCATGGGACACTTGGGGGTTTTTTTGTCACTCAGTCCGGTGTACTAGGCAGGAAGGATGGTGTCACAAGGTGAGCTGGCCTTTTAAGAGGGCCGGGGCTCAGCCCACCTTCCAGGTGAAGAAAACAGGTCCTGGGGTCACAGGGTAGAAGACTGCGGCTCAGAGCCAGGCCTGCTGGGATATAGAGGACGTCCTGTGGGCAGGGAAGGGGCTAGAGACAGGAAGGGGTCTGCAAGAGACAAGGGGAAAGCCCTGGGGGCCGGCAGCCTGCGCTGGGCTGGGGAATTGCTGTGTTTGGGGGTTACTCCTTTTCTGTCTAACCAGTAAATTAAGCCCTGAGGCAAGGGCCCGAAACAGACGCTGGCACGGCCCTCGTTTCTCGCTGGGCTGGTGAGAGAGCCCACCGCCTTTACAGGGTCTTGTGGTCACAACCCTGGACCGGGACTCGGGCGATCCAGTTCAGCGTCTGACTCCGCCACAGCCTGTGTGTGTGGCCGTGGGCAAGTCGTGACGTTTTTCTGTGCCTCTTTGAAACAGGAATAATCCTTCCTTTGTCTTAACCATTTCGACCGTAACCCCTTAGGGTTTATTGCCCACAGTGCTGGGCGCTGTACAGTCCATACACCCCCTAACAACTTGAGGGCCGAGGCGTGGTGTGAGCATCCCAATCAGGCGATTCAGGCAGTGGTGCCCAGAGCGGGGCTTTCTCACCTGTGAGCTCGCCTGTCGCCCAGATGTTTGCCAAATGGCAAGGTGGAGAGCAGTTTACAGCTTCAAAGAGATTGGTTCTCTGGTGGCATTGATGGGAAATGACCGGGCCCTGCTCTGCGGGAGGAGGGCTGGCGGGTACATTGTAAAATGACTGGTTCAGTCAAGGTAGGAAAATAAAACCAGACGCAGGACGCGTTCCACAGGGGGTTATTGGCTGGGCAGGCAGCAGTCTCGGCTGCTGGCAGTTACTGGTAATATTGAGCCTTGTGTTCGCAGGGCTCTGAGACTAGACCAAGGCACCGATGCTCTTGCAAGCTGAGGCTGGGTTTAATGATTTTATTCGTCGATAAAGCCTTCCCGGCCGCTGGTGGAGGTGGCTCATCTCACCAGTAGACGAGCGAGAGGACAGAGTTATTTCTGTGAAACTGACTTCTTATGTCTCCAGTTTCCCCAACAGCAGGAAAAGTAAATGCAATGGGGGAAAACAGGGCTAAGGCCTTGTGCTCACGCCACACAAGCCCATGACAGTGAGGCTGATCAAAAGCCAGTTTCTGCTGCCTGGGTGTCTCAACCTGTCCTCCGCCCCTGTTCCCATCTAACCAGGATGCAGCTGGGCGCCTCCTCCAGTTTAGCAGTGCGGCAAGAGTAGGGTGCTTGTGCCACGTGCTGACACGTCTCTGACCTCACTGGGGATCCCGGCCCCGGAGCTCAGAGCCCCCGAGGTAACACAACACCACAGGGACTGGAGCTCAGCTGGCTGTGGATGGCTCTTCCAAGGTAAAATAAAATAAAGTCAGAGAGAGAAAACAAAGCCAGTCAGCACAACTGTTGCCTTACTTCTGTTTTATACGTCCTTTGGTATCAGTCATTTCTGGGGTCTATCATCAGTCATGTGTTATTCACCCTTATTGCGGAATGATCCATCCAACATACATTTGCAGGGCATCTAAAAAGAATGAACAGATCAAATGCATATCTAGCAAATATCTAGCAATATTCAATTCATGCTTAACTAAGGAGCTGTGACTGCCACAATTATGTAAGTTAAAGTGGCACCGGCATCTTACCTTTCCACCTTTAAAACTCCACCTGGCCATAGAGTGGGTTCTACTGAACAACACGGAGTTTCTGTAAAAGAGACTCTCCCTCTTCCTGCAGGAAAAGTGGAAATTTTGAGTCCAGTGCTGTTAAAACAAACCCACCTCCTAAACTGTATTGAAAGTGTGTGGGTAAATGTGAGACCTGAGTGTGGAAGTCAGCCATGTGCACAGGCTCCAATTCCGTGGGTGCTCCGGGGCTGGAGCACCCACGGGAAAAAATAGCGGGTGCTCAGCACCCATCTGCCTCAGCTGTTTGGCGCCATTGCAGCCGATCAGCTGTTTGACGGCACCCTTGATGAGCTAATCGGGTGGCACTACCAAACAGCTGTTCAGCCACGCTGCCCACCAGCGGATCAGCGGCTCAGGAAGGGATTTGGGGAAGTGTGGAGGGGGCGGGTGGTGCTCAGGGAGGGGGTGGACCGGGGGCAGGAAGAGGCGGGGTGAGGGCAGGGCCCTTGGGTGAGGGGGCGGAGTGGGGTTGGGCCTCAAGGCAGAGTGGGGGTGGAGCAGCCCGGGGGAAAACTAGAAGTCAACGCCTAGGACGTGCCCTCATTCTCTGGAATTGTAAACTGGAAAATGGAGTCCCACGCATAGATTCGTAGGGTTTAAGGCTAGAAGGCACCATTACATCGTCTTGTCTGAGCTCCTGTGTAGTGCAAGCCATGACATTTCACCCAGTTACATCTGTACTGATCCCAGTCACTTGTGTCTGGCTAAAACATCTTCCAGAAAAGCAGCCAGTCTTGATTTGAAGATATCAAGAGATGGTGAATTCACCACTTGCCTTGGCAGTCTGTTCCGATGGCTAATCACCCTCACTGTTAAAAATGTGGGCTTTGTTTTTAATTAGAAATTATCTGGCTTCAGCTTCCAGCCATTGGATCTTATGCTTTTCTCTGCTAGATTAAAGAACCCATTAGGACCCATATTTAATTCCTGTGAAGATACTTAGCCATTGTAATCAAGTCACTTCTTAAGCTTCTTTCTGGTACCCTAAACCGATTGAGATTTATACGTCTCACTCTCAGGCATATTCTCCAGCCCTTGAATCATTTTGCAGCCCTTTTCTATACCCTCTCCAATTTTTGCCACAGCATTGCCCTGGGAGCTCATGTTGTTTCTCGACCTCTCTGACCGCTAAATCCTTTTCAGAGTCGCTGCTTTCCAGGATACAGTTCCCCACCCTGCAGCTATGGCCTGCATTCCTTGCTCTTAGCTGTATGAACTTAGTTGAACTAAAATGCATTTTGTTCGAATGGGCCCAGCTCACCAAATGATTCTGATCACGCTATGACGGTGCTGTCCGCCTCATTATTTACCATTCGGCTTTTCGAAATCTGTCCGCGAGCCTGTTCTTAATCTATCTAACGTGTGCTTTATTGATTCTGTATAGTACTAGTTTTTGAATCAGAATGCCATGCAGTACTAAGCCAAACACCTTACCAAAGACTGACCTCCCAGTCCTCGTCTTGAAAGGAAGCATGCACAATACCTCCAGAAGATGGGATTGGGAACTCTGCTAGACACCAAAAATTATGGACTCAATAGAGACATTGGTTTTATGTTTGAAATCCATTAAGGGCATGTCTACGCGTCAGTGTAGACAGTTCTTCCATCAGTGTAGGTAATCCATCTGAGAGGCCATAGCTAGGTTGATGGAAGAATTCTTCCATTGACCTAGTGTTGTCTACACTGAGGGTAAGGTTGGCTTAACTGTGTCACTCAAGGTGTGGATTTTTCACACCCCTGAGCAATGTAGATTGGTTGACCTAACTTTTTGTGTAGACCAGGCCTAACTCTTTGTCCTATGACTGCTAAGGTGTTAAATGGCAAGTTCATTTTAAATGGTTTTTTGCAGCATGTTTAACAATCTGTTCCACCTTGTAGTTAGCTGTAGATAACTTTGAGTACCTTTCCCAGACCTGAAGAAGAGCTCTGTGGGCCTCGAAAGCTTGTCTCTTCTGCCAATAGAAGTTGGTCCAATAAAAGATATTATCTCACCCATCTTCTCTCATATTTTACATCTACACAGTTAACTTTATCAGTCAAACTTGTAATTTCATCAAAGAATGAAATCAGGAGTGTTTTGACAAGACTTAGTTTCCGTAAAACCACCTTGATTAATCAATCAGCAATTGCTGGTTATGCACTGGAGTAGTGCAATGCTGAATCAGTTCCTATAGTTCTAAGCACCAGGGAGCACCTCAGTTATTAGAAGCTTATTTGGACTGACCTGGAACAACAACCAAAGTACCCCAGTCTGGGGTGTTGTCAGGTTTTATAAGCTAAGCAGGATTTGGCCTAGTCAAAACTTGAATAGGAGACTCCTTAAGAGACCCCCCGTCCCCCCCGGGGGCACTGCTGATTAAATATGTCAGGTTTCAGAGTAACAGCCGTGTTAGTCTGTATTCGCAAAAAGAAAAGGAGTACTTGTGGCACCTTAGAGACTAACCAATTTATTTGAGCATGAGCTTTCGTGAGCTACAGCTCACGATGAAGTGAGCTGTAGCTCACGAAAGCTCATGCTCAAATAAATTGGTTAGTCTCTAAGGTGCCACAAGTACTCCTTTTCTTTTTGATTAAATATGTGGCATTATCGAGTAACACCTTGCCCACTTCCTTTGGTGAGTGCTGTTCCTGGGAGATACTGCATCTGCGTTCCCAGCGCAGTAACCAAGGGCAGGCCTGCACTTAAAACACTGCATTGATGCAGCTGCCCCACTCTAACGCTTAAGGGCAGATGCTCTTACCCTGACAGGAGAGACCTCTCCCTTCGGCGTAGTTAATGCACCTCCCTGAGAGGCGATAGCTGTGTTGGTGGGAGAAGCTCTCCTAGCAACATAGTGCTGTCTACATGGGGGGTTAGGTCAGTCTAGCTATGGTGCTTAGGGGTGTGGAAAAATCCACCCCCCTAAGTGACACAGTTTTACCAGCATAGATCTGCGGTGTAGACCAGACCCTCATTCCTGGAAATTCTATCACTTTTGCTTCAGGGCTTCTGGGGATGTCATAATCTGGCTGTGACACCCAGGGGCAAATGTGGTTAAGGCAGTGCCAACCATGCCATAGAGGAAGAAGATGTGGTGGCCTGCTTATCTCACTGGTCACGATTATCTCACTGTTAACTTGTGCTCCTCCTGTTAATTACATCCATCTTGTATCTCTCATCTTACTGTAAGGTCTTTGGGGCAGGGTCCATCTCCATTATGTACAGTGTTTAGCACAATGTGGGCCTTACCTCTATGGGGCTTCTCGGCGCTCCTGCAATATAAATAATTCATGCAGGGTGGGATGGAGGGAAAATGTCCCTTCCTAGGGCAACACAAACTCAAGAGTGAAATCCAGCTATACCTAGTTACTGAGCTGTTATTGAAGATAAACCAAATGGTGGATTTCTGCAAGCTACTTTCCTAGTAAGTCCTGAGAGGTTGACAGCCATACACGATAAGGGAAGACAACAGAGCTAGCCGTGTAGGCTATGTCAAGCTTCTGTTACCACTTCAGCCCATTTGGCCCATCATCTCACATCGAATAGTTCAGCTGTTAGTTTAACACAGTCTGGAAGTTCTTCCATTTCTCTCTTATTCTTGTCAACCACCTTTCTGTAGCTATTTGGTTTTGTAGCCATAGTGATGAAACACATGTGTTGGCTGCAGTTGCGAGAATGCTAACGAGGCGTCTGTGTTTGGTTAATTTTGCAAATTGGGTTATTATCTTACATCATAGTCACTGGAATTTGGGAGACATTTTTGCATACCGCTTACCTTAATGGGAACCTGATCTCAATTGGGTCTCTGGTCTCTACCGTTATACCAATGATAACTGTTTATTATCATCCCAGGGGATTGTTCCATATATCACAGCACTCCCTCAAGCATTTGGCTGTGAATTTTGTGTACCTGGTTTTGCAAAGTTTATGTGCAAAAATACCTGATCATCATTCTCCCCTGGTATTCTCTTCACAAGGGGGTGAGCTTCCACCGCTTGTAGCAGGAGCTGGCATTATATCCATCCAATCCTCTGCAGAGATTTTCTGAATCATCTTTTCCACTTCGCCTCACATTGTCAAAATTGCCGTACAGTTTGGGGTGGGAGTCGGGGAAGGGGAGTGCATCTGTTGGTTTGTTTTTACCAGAGATTTGATTATGTACATATTTCCTTACATAGTCACTTCCTAGGGATTCATAGATTCCAAAGCCAGAAGGGACCATTTTGATTGTCTGGTCCAGCAGTTCTCAAACTGTAGGTCGGGACCCTGTTTTAATGGGGTTGCCAGGGCGGTCTTAGATTTGCTGCGGCCTGGTGCTGAAGCCCGAGCCCCACTGCCTGGGGCCGAAGCAGAAGCCCAAGGGCTTCAGCCCTGGCCCCTTGGTGGTGGGGCTCAGGTTACAGGGCCCCTGTCTGGGGCTGAAGCTTTTGGGCTCGGGCTTTGGTCCCCGCACCCAAGGCGAAGGGGGCTCCGGCAGGCTCAGGCTTCAGTCCCCCACCCTGGGGTCATGTAGTAAATGTTTGTTCTCAGAAGGGGGTCGTGGTGCAATGAAATTTGAGAACCCCTGGTCTAGTCTGACCTGCATTCCACAGACCAGAGAACTTCTCCAACTCCCCCCCCAAATCTCTGATGGAAACTTCAAATAAAATTCTTGTCTTTTAGATTTATGTGGCTCTCGCAGTATGTGAAAGAGTTTAGCTCTGTTTTAACAGATAACATTTCTCACATATTTTAATCCTTCTTATTTCTCTCCCCAATCTTTTGTGAAATAAAGTATAACTTCTGGGCTATTATAAATGGGGTAAGTTTTGAAATATCCTTTGCAAGTGCTAGATGTTTCCCCATTTCTCTTTCCATGTTTTCACAACCCATGGATTATTTGGGGGAGGGGGGGGGGATATTTCCTTATTTGGTTGACCAGTAAATAGTAAATAGTCATTCTTTTAGTGGTATTTAAACACCAGGTAACGCTAAATTCCAAAATACCTGCCTCATGGGTATCTGCAAATCTTTGTTGTGGAGGTCCAGAGGGTTGTTACTGGAGATGAAGAATGATCTTGAGTTTAAGACATTCAGATGGGACTCAGGAGCTCTGGGATCAGTTCCTGGCTCTGCTGCAGCATGTAATCTGGTGCAAGTCACATTGGGTATGTCTACACTGCAACTAGACACCTGCAGCTGGCCTGTGCCAGCTGACTTGGGCTCGGGCTAAGGGGCTGTTTAACTGTGGTGTAGACATCAGGCCTCGCGCTGCAGCTTGAACTCTGGGATTATCCCGAGTCTGGGCTCCAGCCTGAGCCCAAACATCTACACTGCCATTACACAGCTCCTTGGCCTGAGCCCTGTGAGCCTGAGTCAGCTGGCACGGGCCAGCCATGGGTTTTAAATTGCAATGTAGACGTGCCCTTAATCTCACTGTGCCTCAGTTCCCTTCCTGTACCGCTGGGGTAGTAATACTTCCTCTGTCTGTCTTGTCTATTTACTTTGTACTGTCCATGGGGTAGGAACTCTCTACGCTAATTATAACGGTTAGGCTGCTTCGTGTGCTGAGACGGCGGCTTGTCATGCTGACCAGTATTGTCACATTATTTGCTGGTGCTCCCGTGTCGATCTGTCTGTATGCAGCTGTTGTCTTGTACATGGATTATAAACGTTTGGGGGCAGGGACTGTCTTTTTGTTCCATGTCTCATACAGCACCTAGACCAGTGGGTCCTGCTTCAAGACTGGCGTTCCGAGGTGCAATACAGATGATGTGTATGCACACTGTTTAGAACAATGAAGCCCCAATCTCAGGGGAGGGGCTCTCCGTGCTACTGGAAATAATATATAACAATTTGTTACATTATGTTGAAGTGGGGGAAAAAAAAAAGAACCTGGTGCCAAAGACTCCAGCAATTAAAAACAGCAAAGATTTCTCAGCAGTGTGAATCCATCCCTTAAACGGTCTACCGTTGGAAGAACTGGCAGCCTGCGAGCTTTATTTTATTTGTGCAGTCACCTTACCTCTCATGCTCCCAACATGATCTCATGGCATAGAAAGCCACGTTGCTGGACAGGGTTGCACTTTTGGACTGTGAGTCATTCTGAGAGAGCCAATCCACAGACGCTTGCTCCATATTTCCTGCCCTGCAGCCCATTAACACCATCATTCTGAGGGAAATATATACAATTACATCTGCCAAAAACTCGGCTAAGAGCGATTCGGTGTTTCAGGTTGTATTAATGCTTAAATAAGGAAGTATTACCCAATGAGCCAATAAAAGCACCCAGAATCTCACAGATGTCTCCTTCACACCTCCTCAGTCCGCATTTCAGACCTATGACGTGCATATTTGAATGTGTGCAGTGTTATAGCCGTGTTGGTCCCAGGATATTAAAGAGACGAGGTGGGCGAGGTAATATTTTTTACTGGACCAGTTTCTGTTGGTAAAAGAGAGACGTTTTCGAGCTACACAGAGCTCTTCTTCAGGTCTGGGAAAGGTAACCAGCCTGTCACAGCTCAATACAAGGTGGAATAGATTGTTCAGCGTAAGGAATTAACACGTTCTAAGAAACCATTTGAGGTGAAGTGGCCAGTTAACATCCCTGTAGTCATATGACAAAAACTGGGGGTTAGTGGGTTACAGATTGTTATAATAAACCATAAATTCAGTGTCTTTATTAAGCCCATGATATATAGTGTCTAGCAAAGTTATGAATTTAAGCTCCTAGGCTCATCTTTTAAAGGTTTGCTTTGAGGATGACGACTGAGAGGTTAGATGGGGAGTGATTGCTTCGAGTGTTTGCCCACAGGTGATGGAGTATTTTTGTCTTTTATCACTTTTCTGTGTGAATTCATTCGAAGGTGTAGTGATTGTCTGTCTGGTCTCACCCACACAGTTGTTGTTGGGGCATTTAATGCACTGGACGAGGTACATTGTGATAGGCATGTGTAGGACCCACAGATCTTGAAAGGTGTGTTGTGAGGGGTATTGATCATCATAGTAGTGGAGATATGGCTACAGGTTTTGCATCTGTTCTGGTAGGGTACGGTGCCACTTTGAGTTGGCGGATCCTGGTCTGTGTGGAGCTAGTGTCTGATGATAAAAACTTGGAGAGGTTATTTGAAGGTATTTTGTTCCCCAGAAGAATACAGTCAAATCCTGCTCAACATGCTCATTGCTACGGTACTCATTGATAGTGCCTGCCCCAAAGATACTAGGGGATCTCTGATTCAGTGAGTGTTTCATAGATTCATAGAGTTTAAGGCCACAAGGGATTGTTAGATCATCTACTCTGATTCCCTTGTTATTAGTGGCCACTAAGTTTCACCCAGTCACACTCTACACTGAGCCCAGCAACTTGGGTTAGACCAAAGGATTTCAATCCTCAGGAGACTAAACAGTTGTGTGCCACAGGCAGAGAACAGCAGAGGCCGAGGTGCTACCAATGGCAGGGAACTGACTAGGTGAGACCTGCCCAGATAATCCCAACAGGTGAACCACACCTCAAGCTGCAAAAGAAGGTAAACCGCCAAGTTCCCTGCCATACTGACATGGGGGGAGATTCCTCCCCAACCCCAAACTGGCTATCAGTTTGACCCTGAGCATATGAGCAATGCACATCAGCCAGACGTCTAGAAAGAAGATTCTCTATACCACTTCAGTCCAAGTCCCCCTCTGCTGGCTGCTCTACATAGGAGGATAAACACTTACTACTGTTACTAGCTAATGGAGTTACTCCTTTAGTTTACACCCCCTTTACTTTTAGCACTGAAAGTCCTGGGTTCAATCCCTGCTAGTGACCCAAAGTTTGGACTTTGAATCAAAAAGAGGGGCATGTCTAAGATGGCACCGTGACAAGCCTGGAGCTGGGGATAATATAGTTGTCTTGCCCCATACTTATTATAAGGTTGCTTCTTTTTGACCCCTCTTTGACTGCTTTGGCTCACTCATGTGCATACGGAATCTTGCTAGGGACTTCCTGAACTACAATCATAGAAACGTAGGGCTGGAAAGGACATTGAGAGGCCAGTCCCCTTCACTGGGGCAGGACCAAGTATACCTACACCATCCCTGACAGGTGCTTGTCTAACCAGTTCTTAAAAACCTCCAATGATGGGGATTCCACAACCTCCCTTGGAAGCTTATTTTAGCCCTTAACTACTCTTAAAGTTAGAAAGTTTTTCCTACTATCCAACCTAAATCTCCCTTGCTGTAGTTTAAGCCCATGACTTCTTGTCCTACATTCAGGGGACATGGAGAACAATTGATCACCCTCCTCTTGATAACAGCCCGTAACCTAGCTGAAGATCGCCAGTCTTCTTTTCTCGAGACTAAACATACCCATTTTTTTAACCTTTCCTCAGAGGTCAGGTTTTCTAAACCTTTGGCATTTTTGTTGCTCTCCTCTGCTCTCTCTCCAATTTGTCCACATCTTCCTTAAGGTGTGGCACCCACAACTGGACTTAGTACCCCAGCTGAGGCCTCATTAGTGCCAAAACAATGAGGAGTTAGTGCCCAAATAAATCTGTTAGTCTTTAAGATGCCACCGGACTCCTCATTGTTTTTGTGGATACAGACTAACACAGCTACCCCTCTGATAATTAGTGCCAAGAAGAGCAGGACAATTACCTCTCATGTCTTACGTATGACACTCCTGTTAATAAACCACCGAATGACATTAATCTTTTTCACAACTGCATCACATTGCTGAGACACATTCACTTTGTGATCTACCCTAACCCCAGATCCTTTTTCAGCCGTACTACTGCCTCGTGGTTTTGATTTTTCCTTCCGAAGTAGAGTACTTTGTCCTTGTTGATTTCAGACCGATTCTCCAATTTCTCAAGGTTGTTTTGAATTCTAATCCCGTCTTCAAAGTTCTCACAACCCCTTCCAGCTTGGCGTTGCCTTGAAATGTTGTAAGAGTGCGCTCCACTCCCTTATCCCAGTCATTAACGAACATATTGAATAGAAATGGCAGAGAACAATGCGTGTTTCTTAACTGCAAGTGCATGCTGTAATTTATAGTTACGTAACTTGATCCTAGTGCGGGGGTGGGGACCGCTGTAGAGGTGAGGATTTGATCTCTCGCTGACTGGATTTTATTTTTTCACGTGGGTTGGAGTTTGCTCTGGCTTTGTTATTTTTGGGCAAGTCGTGTTTACAAGCTTTGTCAAAGCATCTAGAGTCTTGGGCAAGCGCTTTGAGGTGTCTAAATCTAAATAAAAACAAAATGAAGAATAGGTGTATGTAATGCCTACATCTACTTAGTATGGTCCCATTGATGTCAATGGAAATTGGGCGCATATATGCTTTCTGAAAATCCCACTAGGTGCCTGTCTGTAGCTTTAGGTGCCTAGATATCTTTAAAAATCTGGCCTTTTATTCTCTTTGTGCCTCAGCTCCCCATCTGTGTAATGGGGATAATAGCAAATCATTTAAGGCTTGTCTGGCCTGAAAGTTATACTGGTCTAATTAAGTTGCTATAGTTATACTGTTGTCACGCCCTGTGTGGCCACTCTTGTTCCAGAATAAGACTGGCTTTGAGCAGTTTTGCTTAAACCTACAGAATGGGGGAGCTGTCTCCTGGAAATCGGCAACTCTGAAAGGATTTAGGGGTTATAGTGGACAAGCCACGAAACGTGAGATCCCAGGACAATGCTGTGGCAAAAAGGGCCAATGAGGTTCTTGGCTGTATAAACAGGAATAGGAGTATTCTGTATGTGGCATTGCTGAGACCAGTACTGGCATGCTGTCCCACTGTGTGGAGTGGCTCGTGACTGTGAATGCCAGTCTCAGGGGAAGACTGTTACAAACCAAGGCACAAACCCCAAACTAGATGTGGGTTCTATGGTTAGATTTCATCAAGTATCAAATGTGAACTCCTCAAGCACTATAAGACCCTTAACATGGAGTCACAGACAGTCCCCTTGGGCACCCCGGTCTCTCTTGCCACCCAGACAAGCTTGCCTTTGTGATAGATGGTCCATTACACCAAAAAAATCACAACAATATTCAGGTTACTCCCAATCCCAAAGGACCAGTCACTTAACCCAGGTCAATTGCACCTTAGAACTCACACCAAAGACAATGCTTGT
This sequence comes from Chelonia mydas, assembly GCF_015237465.2. Taxonomy (NCBI): domain Eukaryota; kingdom Metazoa; phylum Chordata; order Testudines; family Cheloniidae; genus Chelonia; species Chelonia mydas. Next base: position 135,058,456 of record NC_057852.1, on the reverse strand, counting down.
AGCCAATCCTATAATAAACTAACTAAAGGTTTATTAACTAGGGGAAAGAAATAAGAGTTATTTACAAGGTTAAAGCAGGTCAACATAGCCTAAAACTGTAACATTTGTGTGTGTATGTCTACACTGCAGAGTTTTGTCACCAAAAGTTATGCCATTTTAATTAAAGCGCTGTTGCAAGTCCACACTATGCTCCTTGGGCCGGCGGAGCGCGTCCACACTAGGAGCTCTTGCATCGACACAGAGAGCGGTGCACTGTGCAACTGGCCGCAGGGAGATTTGGGAGGGGTTTGCAATGCCTCATGGGGCAGGTGCGGCATCACATGATGCAAGTGTGTCAATCCCCTTGTTCCATGGGCATCCTACTAGACTGCCAGCCGCTTTTCAACTGAAACGTGCGAGGGATGAGATGGGGAGGAGTGTGCGTGACAGGGAGTGTGTATGGGTGTGTGCAGGGGAGACCGTGTATGTTGGGGCAGTGTGTGAGAGAGCGGGAGGGTGTATGTGAGAGACAGTGTGTGTTGGGGGCGTCTGTGTTGTAAGAGCGTGAGTGTGTCGACACGCTGTCTTGTAAGTTCAGACAGCTGCCGGAAGCAACCAGTCCTGGGGGAGGGGGACACCCCTGGCATCAGCCCCTGGCTCTGCACAGCACAGCAGTCTCTCTTTCTCACACACACATCTGTCCCTGCCTGCCTCTGTTCCTAGCGTGGGAGAGAGCAGGAGCGTTCCATGTAAGTGGTTTGCTCCTGGCTGCTTGGAGTCGAGCAGCATGCTCAGCTGTCCTCATGGAGCTTTGAAAGGGGAGGGGCGCAGGGCTGCTGAGTTCAAAACAGTTCGCGGAAGGGTCAGGGCAGGCATTTTGGGATACTGGGGGAGGCCAGTTCTTGTGACATAACGAACGAGAATGTCTACACTGAGACTTTGTTGTTTTAACTTTGACGCAAGAAGCCTTATGCCTCTCGTCAAGAAGGTTTTATTTTGTCGTTGAAACTGATGAGTTTTGTCGCCCAAAGTGGCACTGTAGTGTGTCCAAAGCTGCCTTTTGGGGACGCAACTCTGCAGTGTAGACAAGGCCTTAGATTCCAAAAAACGATCGAAGCTGCTGTAAGGTGCAAGCTGAGAGAGTCCTTTAGGGCTTACCCAAGCTAAACAGCTGGGGATCCCTTGCTTATGCTTAGAAGTCTTGCCCTCTCCCTGAAGTCCAAGCAGCACAAGAATAAACATTTCTTCTTGACCGGGATTTTTATTCGCTTTCCCCAGAGCTCAAGCTGATGGGATGAGCGTTTGTGCATGTCTCCTCTTCATGGATGTGGAGGGAGCAATCAACATAGTCTTTTGTCCACTGATGGTCCACAGTGGCTTGTCTGATGTCTATAGGCTTTCTTTTGTTGGGCAGGAGATGACATCTCTTGTGGTAAACTAATATTTCAAACTTGGTAATGCTTCTCTCAAGACTGCAGGGATTTCCAGTTTCATTACAAACACTTTGATAGTTATAGAGAAAACATTTAAATAGTACCTTATAACATGGGGTACAAAGACTATAAATGAGATTAATGCATGCAGCAACTTACAAGCATTTCATAAAGTTTAAACACATTTTTTATAAATCAAATACCATTTTAACAACACTAACACACGGGTGAGCCAGTCTGGTTTCCAGCTATGCTTTTGTCAGGGTTCAGAGGCCTAGGGGCCTAAGCATGAGCTGGCACCTGGTCTGCCAACATCACAAATACTGTGTACATTTTCAGTGTCCACATTTTAAAGAGGACATTGAAAAATTGGAGAGGGTACAGAAAAGAGCCACAAAAATGACCGGAGGGTTAGAGAAAAGGTTTTTTAGTGAGAGACTTTGCGCTCAGTGTGTTTGGTTTATCAAAAAGAAGCTTGAAAAATGGCTTGATTACAGTGTCAAAGTACCTTCACAGGGAGAAAATACCAGGCACGAAAGAGCTCTCTAGTCAAGCAGAGAAAGGCAGCACAAGAACTAATGGCTGGAAGCTGAAGCCAGACAAATTCAAACTAGAAATTAGCACACCTTTTTAACAGTGAGGGTGAATCACCTCTGAAACAGACTACCACAGGAAGTGGCGAATTCCCCATCTATGGCGACTGGATGTCTTTCTGGAAGATGCGCTTTAGCCAACCCCAAGACGTGCTTTAGTCAAACCTACCAGTGATTGAGCTCAATGCTGGGCTGCCTGGGTGAAATGGAATGGCTTGTGCTCTATGGGAGGTCAGGTTAAATGATCTAATGGTCCCTTTTGGCCTTAAAGTCTACGAAATTGACAAGACAAAAGGGGGAGGGAAAACAGAGGCACAGGAAGATGAAGGGACTTGCCCCAGGTCACGCACCAGTTAAATGGGAGAGCTGGATCTAGAACCCAGCCTACTTGACTCACAGGGCGGTACTCTGAGCTCTAGGCTATGTTGCCTCTTGAGCCATCTCTGCCTGTGTAGATCTGCTTGCAGGATTGGAGCCGATGAGATCATTTCTTTTTCTGGCTAGATACCCCTTTTTCTGTTGCTCTTTTGGTCCAGTTCTGTCCTCCCCTCTAACCATCCAATTTTAAGCACTTTAACGCTTTAAAATAATCTTTGTGAGAGAGACCATTGGAATAAATGGTGACATTTCAGGCAAGTGACTCCCACAAAAAGGGATCTGAGCAGAAGGGAGAGCCTTACATGTGAAGGGTAATACCATATAGGTTTGGTGCACAAAGGAGATGACAGATCTCCTTTAGACAGAGGAGTGCATGACCATGACACACACCAAATTTCCTGGTGCATGAAAATGACACACACCAAATTTCCTTGGTGACTCATAGATTTTTAGGGACCTTTATGATCACCTTGTCTGGCCTGCTGGGCAGCTCCTTTCCCTCTTCAATTGATTTTTTGGGGGGAAGAGGGGAAATATTGGCCCTGATCCACAGCTGGTATAAAGTGGCACCGTCCTGTTCAGTTTAATCAAGGTGTGCTGTGAAGGGTTAGGAGCAGCTCTGGGCCTAGAAAACCTTGCCCAGCTGCCCCTGCTGGTCATGCTCACAGTGGAGGCTGAGCTCAAAAGGGAGCAGTTCAGTTCAGTCTAGGTGGACGGAGCAGGAGAGTAGTTGTGTAGTGCAGGCTCCTGCCAGGAAGCCACTAAGGCCCCATGCAGCCGGGATCAGGTGCTACTGCCAAGCTGCTGCAGGCCCTTCAGCTGTGGAGGTCAATGACGAGGACCTGTGACTGGGAGAGGAAGCCCCTCTGGAGTGTGACCAGAGAGGACTCAGGAGTAAAACAGTGGCACCCCCAGAGGAACCGAAGTCAGGGTAGGAAGTAGCCCAGGGAGCAGGCGTAGGGGTGCCCATCCCATAGGCTGCATGGTTTGAAGTACTATTTATTGGGCCCTGGCTTGGAACCCGGTGGAGCAGGAAGGGCCCAGACTTCCCTACCCCCAGCCATTGACTCTCGCCACCGGCTGACCCAGCCCAGAGTATTGCCCCTAGGCAGTACTGCCCGGTTCGGACTTCAATGCATTTACGCCAGCTGAGAATCTGGTCCATTGTTTCAAAACAAAAGGAAAAGGAAGATCTTCTTGAGAGGATGCACCTGTTGAGAAACCATCACGGTCTCAAACATTCCCATTTCCACTGATGATTCACTCCCCTACCCAGTTATTTATAGGCTGTCCTGTATTTGTGGTACTCTGACTGTTCTCCCTTTTGGGGAACATGGTTTCCTACCTTCCTTGAGCTAAATCTTTAGCACACTGGACCCAGTTCTGTTCTCAGTCTATCCCTACAAGCCCACTGAACTGAGAGTCAGTGGGATTGTGTGTAAGTGTGAGCAGTGTCTGTCCTTGATCCTCATCTTTTTGAAAAAGAAACCTAAATGTGTAACAAATGCCCAGGTGCATCTTGGGAGACACACTTTATTGACAGATACTTGTAATCACAGCCACAGCTCCCTCCTTGCCAGGTGCTCTGTGCTTCTAGCCTGTTGGCAATGTGTACGCTTCCCAGGCAGATCCATCTCGGTTCACAATTATCCTTGTATCATGTTCCTTGGCAGGATTTTCTCCCTGTTATTCCAGGACTTTTGTACTTTCCCAACTAGTTCTTCAGCTCCCGTAAATTGGGGCCCTTGGCCTTCACCAGTGTAGCAGCTCAGATGTTTGATTATTTTCCATGCCCTGGAAAACCCGGCTGAAGTTAAATAAAAGCCATTTTTATCCAACTTCTTCAGTAAATCAAACACAATAGGCTGCTTCTGAATAACAGTGGACAGTGCCCCCTGTCTGTTTCTTTAAAAGCATCCAAAAATAACCCTAGACCTCATTCAAAGGTATTGCAGCCAGAATTTCCATTTAAAACATCAGTGTGGAGCGGGTGTGGAGATGGTTTCGCTGGATGTTGTACAGATACCCACTTCTTTGCTCTTGCCCTCTCTAGTCCCCCAGCAATGACAGCAGCTTCTAAAAGAGGGGCAGTTCCTATGTTCCAAACAAGGTGGAAATGCTGAGCTAAACCCTGTTGTAAAGATTCCTTTTGGCAGTGCAGTTGGAGATAGTTGCCAGCTCTTCCTATCCTAAACTGTCACATAATATTGCTGTGCAACATTCAGTTGTCTAGCACCACCCCAGAGGTGGCTGCATTTTGGTGGTTGGCAATGTAATTACTCTTTGTGTCCGTGTGTTTATAAATTATACACACGTTCTGGAAGAATATATGACTAGTAGAATCCATGCTGTTATATGTAGCAAGCTGCCCATGCAGTGTTCTTATCTCTGCTACAAGGCTGCCTTTTAGCATGTGTCAGGTTATAATTGCTTCTCTGACCAGGCTTTTCTATTATTTATATGGTGTATCTAGGCCAAGGAACTGCTTTCCTGCCGGCTATACCCACTCCCAGCTCTCACTCCAGATCCTCAGCACACACATGTACAGTGCACTTACGCATCAAGCTGGCTAGTGAAGGACTCGTAGACTCCATTCTTCAGATCCTGGGAGAAATTTTAAAGCGGCAGTTAAAAATGACACACATTCTCCCTCGCTAGCATGGACTCCATCAGGAAATGATTAACTTCCTTTATATATATTTATGTTTTTAAAAATATTGCTACCACCTGATGCTTTTGGCTCCAGGTTTTTTGTTTTTGCTCTGAGGAGGAAGAAAACCCTGTTAATTCACAAGATCTTGAAGAAATGTCAACTAAAACATGCTGAACAATTATTCAATCTGCTAATAAGCAGTTAAACAATCTTCCAGGAGAGGTGTCAAACAACAGTTTCCCCCGATACACATAGACTATTAGGAGTTTTCAGCATTCTGGTTCTGATTAAATTGCTGCATCATCTCTAGACATCTAAGGATATCTTGCAGGAAATGATGTGCAATGTACAATTCTGCACCTCCACCTGACATGCTCGTACTTTGGACTTATTTATGTCTCTTATCAGAGCACCTCAATTTTGAGAGCTTCTTGCTTGCTTCCATCACTCTCCTGATCATTTCCAGCTTCCCCGTATCTCTGGATCATTTACCCTGAAGACCCCTCTGAACTGGGGGAGCTGCCTTCCACATCAAATGACAGGATGACATCCATGCTGGTGGAATGCTGACTAAACTTCACTGCCAGCTTGAGCACAGTCCGAGCGAGCCCGGTGTACACCTCCCCCTCCCAGATCTTGCTGCAAGTTGGCTGCAGTTCAGTCCTGGATTGCCCGACCACGAGAGCTCTATAGGCTTTTGGCAGCTTGACTCTGAACTTGATCCAGCTTCGTTCCTGGAGCACTCCCGTCCTGGGCTGTAGCAAGATGCAGCCTTTCCTCCACGTGCTGTACACTCGGGGGAACGGAAGACACCGTGGTTCGGAAAAGCAGCGGACAACGTAGTCACAGACGTGAGCAAAATCCTTGTGGTCCTTGTTCCTGCTGAAGAGCCCCACTTTGTAGAGGCCTGATTCAGGAAGCAGGATACAGACACTGACCTTGTTTCCCAGATGGGTGAGCAGGACGTATCTCTCCATGGGGTACTTGGTGTTGGTGACTTTGTCCTTACTCAGGATGGCGGCCACTTCGGTGTCCGACCGGGTGTGGAACGTGATGTTGCACTTACCCTGGTTGGTGTTGATGATGGGGGCAGGGTGGCTGGGGTTAGAAAAGCCCCTACAGCCAGTGCTGATCCCTGTCCCACAGTGCATGCTGAGGCCAGATGGGAAGAGCTCGTTCTGGTTGATGGGACCAGAGCAACGAATGAGGAAGTTGGCTGCGTTTTTGAACAGGTCACCTCCTAAATCTTTCACAAACACAGAGAGTCTGTAGTAACCCAGAAAAGGACACAGCACATGGCAACTCAGCTTCTCCTCCTCTGCTTGAGAGGCCAGGCACTTCATGCTCAGGGAGGTGTCTAGATCTTTATTCACCAGCTGGTACATGGCCAGCAAGGGTCTAGATGTCTGTAGCGTCAACAGCAAAGTTCCTGTTGCAACAACAATCAGGTCCTCGCCGCAGTTGCTCTCCTCGATCCCAAAGTCTTTCCCCTTCGGATGGAGGCCCCAGAAATGAAAGGGGTTTTCAGGCAGTTCTTTCTTGTGTGACTCCAGGCACTTGATCTGATAGGAACACACCCAGCTATAGGGGTTCTGAGTGTCCGCTGTCCGTGCGAAGATCATCAGCTCAAACAAGCCCTCCGTAGGGGGGAGAACTTTGAGAGTCATGCTCTTCTCAGACACTGTCAGCATCCCATGAGTCGTGCCTAAAGCTTCTTTGCTAACTTTGCCACAGAGCTTGGAGAGATGGTAGCTAAATTCTGCTGGATGTGTGCTCCTCAGAGACACTGTTGCTTCCCCGTGTTCTGTAGGAAGGGGAAGGGGTGAAACACTTAAGATCACAGTTCAGTGTGAGGATCACAGTAAACTTAATTCTCAGCCCAAAGCCTCACCCTTTCGTAACATCAGTAAAAGGCAGGTTTGCAGACATAACAGGAAGCAGTCTGGATATATACCACTGGACTGGGAGTCAGGAAATCTGGGTTCTACACCCAGCCCTTACTGACCGGCTGAGTGGCCAGAGGTAAGTCACTTCTCCTCTTAGTGCCCCTTGTTTCCACACCAGTTAGATGGGAGTGATGAAATCGCCTTTCCCTTGTAAAGCACTTCGAGATCTACACATGGAAAGTGCTTTTAGCGTTATTAGGTCGCTTTCCAGAGTGACCATTGTCTATGGGAGCTGTTCCCTGAACTTATTAGACTTACATGGCAAACCCCGTGTCCCATCCAGAGCATTACTTTAATAGTAGCTCTCCCACTGGATGCGGGAATCGGAGGTGCAGATCTGACGTGCTGCTATCATAGCAGCTGAGAAGCTCAGAGGATTGCAGCACAGCTGGGAGGAAATCCCACAGCAGTCAGCCAGACTGTAGTCAGACAAGTTCCCCCCACCCCTTTTGGGGGGGGTGTGTCACCTTAAATAGAAAAATTCAGTGCGCTGTTGTCTGGGAGGCAGCTCCAAACCAGGAGGAGGGGAAATGCAGGAGTTTCACAGAGTGTACCTGATGAATGACCTGAGTAACTTTCTGTTCTGATTATACAGCTTAGAGCTCAGCTACACAGCACAGAGGAGTTGTGCAAATGTATTAGATCGCCTGAGGCAATTTACACCTCTGAGTCCCTTTTCCTTTTTTGAGCCTTTCTTGTTTGGCTTTTTAACTTTCTTTTGACACAGATACATGGGCATATCTTGTATTTTAAGGCAGAGGCAGAATATCTTTTAAGAGAAAACATTATTACACGAGGGAAAGATCTTTAGGAGGATAGATAGTGTATATGTTTGTACAGCACCTAGCGCCATGGAGTACTGGTCCATGCTGGGGCTCCAAGGCACTACTGCAATACAAACATATAATTATAGCTATCCAGGCAGCTGGGATATCTGTGATGTGCCTGAAACATCTTGGATACTTTACTCTGTTCCTCTGTTCAAGGAAGCAGCAAAGTTGTGTGTGAATGTTCCTTTGGTTGGGGGGCGGGGTAGGGTACAGAGTATTCCCAGCTGCTGGCATTTTTACTCTTTGGGTGGGTTTACGTATGCCCCATGCCAGCCCCCATTTTCTGCTCCTGGAAACACTGGGCCTGCCTGATGCACTAGGCCACTAAGAACATCCTGCTGTTGCATGATGCAATCTACTTTTCTGGTGGAGTGTCCTTGTTTGGTGAAGGCGGTTTTAAGTGTGTTAAGCAGCATGTTCTTGGTGTCTGAGGGCTTGGCTGTAGATAACCAATTTCTCAGTGTGTTTGGGGTGGTTACTGGATCTGAGAAGTAGATCAGATCATGCAATGGGCCACCCAATATCCAGCGTGAAACTCCTTCAATACAGGGAAAAAAACAAACTCCAACCCTCCGACCGTACACCCCTAGCTGTTACCTACCACCTCACACTGGAACACACATGGTGGTGTATGACGAACCAATTACAAGTGATACTCAATGGGGACCACATCCTGAAAGAAACCTTTCCCATTCCCTCTCTTCCGGCCTTCAAACAACCCCCCAACCTCACCAAGCTCGTCATCAGAAGCAAGCTCCCCACAGACTAGGATGCACCAATTCAAAACAGCACCAGACCCTGCCAGAACAACGGATGCCAAACCTGCAGACGTATCTCCACTGCTACAATGATAAATGCCACCGCACAACGACACACCTTTCAAGACCCCTGGATCCTACACATGCCTGTCACAACAATGGTGTACCTTATCCAGTGCAGTAAATGCCCCAATAACAACTGTGTGGGTGAAACCAGTCAATCACTATGCGCTTGAATGAAATCTCACAGAAAAGTGATAAAAGACAAAAAACAAAAACAAAAAAACCACGTCACCTGTGGGCGAACGCTTGCCACAAAATGATCACTCCATATCTGACCTCTCAGTCCTCCTTCTTAAAGGAAACACATAACTTTGCTAGACATTAAAAATCATGGGCTTAATAAAGACACTAGCTTTATAGCTTATTATCACAATCTGAAACCCACCTTGATTTTCATGCACGTTGTAAGGAGAGTGGTCACTTTAGATAGGCTATTACCAGCAGGAGAGTGAGTTTGTGTGTGTGGTTTTTGGAGGGGGGTGAGGGGGTGAGAGAACCTGGATTTCTGCAGGAAATGGCCCACCTTGATTATCATACACATTGTGAAGAGAGTGGTCACTTTGGATGGGCTATTACCAGCAAGAGAATGAGTTTGTCTGTGGCGGGGCGGAGGGTGAGAAAACCTGGATTTGTGCTGGAAATGGCCCATCTTGGTGATCACTTTAGATAAGCTATTACCAGCAGGAGAGTGGGGTGGGAGGAGGTATTGTTTCATGGTGTCTGTGTATATAATAATGATATTCTGCAATTTCCACAGTATGCATCCAATGAAGTGAGCTGTAGCTCACGAAAGCTCATGCTCAAATAAATTGGTTAGTCTCTAAGGTGCCACAAGTCCTCCTTTTCTTTTTAATCTGAAACCCATTAACCCCCCTTTTTGCGCCATGACTGCAGGGCTGTTAATAGGCCACATCACCTTGAATGGTCCCTTAGGATACATATTAACTACTTATGCTAAACAATCTGTTCCACCTTATGTTTAGCTGTGACACTTTGAGTACAGTTCCCAGACCAGAAGAGCTCTGTGTAAGCTCGAAAGCTTGTCTCTTTCACCAAGAGAAGTCAGTCCAATAAAAGATATTACCAAACCCACCTTGTGTCTCTAATATATTAGGACCAACATGGCTACAACAACACTCCTTTCTAGCCGGTCATTTCCCATTCTGTATTTGTTCCATTGATTATTTCTTCCTAAGTGTAGTACTTTGCATTTGTGTTTATTGAATTTCATGCTATTTATTTCAGACCATTTTGCCAGTTTAAGATCATTTTGAATTCTCAGCCTGTTCTCCAAATTGCTTGCAACCCTAGCTTGGTATCATCCTCAGACTTTATAAGTGTACTCTCTATGCCACTATCCAAATCATTTATTGAACAGAACCAGACCCAGGACAGATTCCTGCAGGGCCCCACTCAGTGCCCTTCCAGCTTGATTGTGGGTCTCTGATAATTACTCTCTGGGAACGGTTTTGCAACCATTTATGCACCCACGTTATAGCAAGTTCATCTAAGCTATATTTCCCTAGTTTTCCTATGAGAAGGTCATGTGAGACTGTATCAAAAGCCTTAACAAAGTTGAGCTATATCACATCTACTGCTCCCCACCCTGCAACCACAACGTTTGTTACACTATGAAAGAAGGCTATTGGGTTGGTTTGACATGATTTGTTCTTGACAAATCCATGTTGACTGTTACTTATCACCTTATCTGCTAGGTGCTTACAAACTTATTATTTGCTCCATTATCTTTCTGGGTACCAGTGTTAAGCTTACCGGGTTATAATTCCCAGGGTTGTCCTTATTCCTCTTTTTATAGGTTGGCACTCTATTTGCCCTTTTCCAGTTCTCTGGGATCTCTCCCATCCTCCATGAGTCCTTAAAGATAATAGCTCAGAGATCTCTTCAGAGCATTCCTTAAGTATTCTAAAATGTATTTTGTCAGGCCCAGCTGACTTGAAGATATCTAACTTGTCTAAGTAATTCTTAACATGTTCTTTCTCTATTTCAGTCTTGGAGCTTACCCCATTTACAAAGATGTAAGTTGTCTGATCATGGCTAACCTTTTTGGTGAAAAACAATAAAAGAAAAGGAGTACTAGTGGCACCTTAGAGACTAACCAAATTATCTGAGCATAAGCTTTCGTGAGCTACAGAAGTGAGCTGTAGCTCACGAAAGCTTATGCTCAAATAATTTGGTTAGTCTCTAAGGTGCCTCTAGTATTCCTTTTCTTTTTGCGAATACAGACTAACACGGCTGCTACTCTGAAACCTAAAACAATAAAGGCATTTAACACTTTGGCCATCACTGTAGGATAAGAGGATCCATTTTCTTGGTTTGGAAGTGTGGGATGATGGCATCTGGATGTCCCTGAGGCTTAGAAGTGTGAGGGTTCCATAAGGTAATTCAAGCTGCACTCATTGATAGTCCCCCTGCTCTGTTTTATGTTGTATTTGAATTTGCTGACGTAACACACTACTCAGGGTCCCTCCAGCAACTGGCAAGTCCCCTCACTCCATCAGCCGTTCTTGACCCCTGTGCAGTTAAACACAGACATCCTGGTTTAATCGCATTTTGCACCCCCCGTCTCTGCATAGGTGTAAATTATGAGCCAAGATGAAAGGCTGGAGAGGATGAAGGCTATAAAGTCTCTTTAACTCCTGAAGGCTACCAAGGTGCTCTACAGCCTGTGACCTTGGAGCAGCAAAGTGCTGAAACACATGCTTTCCTTCCACTGGCCTCAAAGGGATTTAGGCCTGTGAATAAAGTTAAGCAGATGCTGAAGATGCTGTTCCGCGTACCCAGGGACTATTCAACCCACTGTTAAATGCAGCTGCCTCAGGGCAGCTGTGCTGCCCCCATCAGAATTTACTACATCTTTTAAGTTAGTGAAACGTAAGTAAGAAATTGTTGATGTTCAGGGCATTCTAGCAATATAAATATAACATAGTGTAGTAGATCTGCCCTAGGTTCAGAGGCTTTTCATATGAAAGGAAGCGTTTCGTTATCAAAATAATTAATGGAAATTTTCAGTGCAAATCCTGAGTTTTGGTATTTGTCACAAACACCCAACATAAGTGTGAAGTGGCTGGGGTTTTTGTTTTGGTTTTTTTGCCTTGATTTGTTAAAGTTGTGACTTGGCTCATGCAGTAAGTACAAACAATAATCCTCTGGCAAGTCTCCACCGGAGACCTTACAGATGACAGAATTTATTAACTGCAGGTTTGCTTGTTATTAAATTCGGCCAACGTCCGTTTCCTAAGCTGCTGCCCTGGCTGGCTGCATCATATTAGGATCTTTAAACAGACAGAAAGAAAAGAACATTGTATTCAACCAAGCCGAAGATGGTGAGATATAGAGAACAACACGTTCTGCTTTGGGAGGGAAACTCTAAAAGATAATTAAAGGATACATTATAAACATATCTGGGGAATACTGAATTTATTCCATCTGTGTTCTGAAGATTCCTGTATATAGGAGAAGGTAGGTGAAACCACAGATGAGTTCCAAGGCAGTTTCTGCATATATGTATTTTAATTCCATATCTTACCCTAGGAGGGGGGAATTTTTTTGATAGGCCAGAGCCTAGTAACATGCCTAGACCACTGCCCGCAGCTGGAATACCAATTGTTATACTCATTGCTGAAAGCAGCTAGAAAGGCCATTTCTGAAACTTTAGCACAGCTAACACACCAGGAGGGGAGAGGGAAGTGAGTGACCATGAGGTGTAAACATGACCCTGTGCCCTTCTGACTTGAGCTGAAGAATACAGTTGTGCAAGATGGAAAGTCGGGCAATAACAACGAGGAGTGCTTGTGGCACCTTAGAGACTCACACATTTATGTGGGCATAAGCTTTCATGGGCTAGAACCCACTTCATCAGATGCATGGAGTGGAAAATACAGGAGCCGGTATAAATGCATGAAAAGATGGGAGTTGCCTTACCAAGGGTGAGGTCAGTCTATAATGACTATTGCTATGTGCAATACAGCTGGTTAACTGATAGAAAATTCTCTGCCTGCCAGGTTGGAAAACTCCACACTTAACTTAGTTTCTGCTCAGCAGTTTATCTGATGGCTAACCTATGTGATACTAACAATTTGGGTATTAAAAAAGGAAAAGAGATGAGGTTGGTGGACACATGAACACTTGGAACACCTTGACCATTTCTTGGATACCTCTTAAGTTCCCCTGCAGACGGAAGGCTGGCCACTGGAAGTCTACAGACATCCACCCAAGACCTCTTCAAGTCCTTGGGTAAATATTAATCTGGGGTTAATGTGGGGGGCTCTACTAACCCATTGCAACATGTGTAAGTGCTGGAGACTGAATAAACAGAAGCTTTGAGTGAAAGCACTTTTGTTTTCCTGCTTGCATCAACTATCGGCCAGATGGGCCGTGTCCTGATGGATTTATTTCCTGCTACCGCCTCACAAATAGGGTTGCCAACCCTCCCGGATTGGCCATGAGTCTCCCAGAATAGGGCTAGATCTCCCGGAGGTTACTGAAGCCAATCCGGGAGATTTTAGGACACTGAACGTCCGGTGGCACAGAGGGGCTAAGGCAGGCTCCCTACCTGCCCTGGCTCTGCGCTGCTCTCGGAAGCAGCGACGTGTCCAGCAGCAGCTCCTAGGAGGAGGCACAGCCAGAGGGTCTCTGTGTGCTGCCCCCACGCCGAGCGCTGACTCCGCAGCTCCCATTGGCTGGGAACGGGGAACCGTGGCCAGTGGGAGCTGCAGGAGTGGTGCTTGCAGGCAGGGGCAATGCGAAGAGCAACCTGGTCACCTGTAAGACTAGGAGCCGCTACTGGACATGCTGCTGCTTCCAGGAGCTGCCTGAGATAAGCACTGCCCAGTCAGAGCCTACACCCCAAATCCCCTCCCAAACCCCAACCCCCTGCCCCAGCCCTGAGCCTCCTCCTACACCCAAACTCCCTCCCAGAGCCCACTCCCAACCCCCCTACCCCAGGTCAAAACCTCCTCCCACACTCAAACTCCCTCCCAGAACCCACATGTATATGTATATGCCTTGACCAAACACATGCCTACCCCACAGGGATGTCGTAAGGATTCATTACTTGTAGAGCACCGTGGGGGTTGGGGGGAGGAGGGCTATATCTTCCATCTTTGAGTCAAGGTATATGCTCAACACTATCGGCAAAGCCCAGACCTCCTGAAATATGGCATGACTTGGATTTCCGGTTAAATGGCTCCTCTCGATCAAAAGCTTTCCGCTGTGCTTTGTTAGCAATCCACTGATTCTTCAGAACAGTTTCTTAAGCCTTGTAATAATGTATAAGATTACTTTTCCCTAGAAGCCTTCCCTACTGATAAAATAAATGTCAGAAAAACCTGACTGACTGCCAAGGAGGATGAACATTGGGGAAACTAACTAGCTGCAAAAAGGATTCTCAAGCAGGTAAAGGTCATATTGTTTCTGACCCAGAAAGCTATAAAACTACCACTGATTGGGGAAAAACCCTTCTTCCTCAGGAAATAGGACAGGAATGTTTCAATCATGCTTTATATTGTAATCTCGCTGCACCAGCAATATTAGAAGAAAGAAAACTCATGTCCCACTTTTCTGTTATGCGGCTGCCTCTAGCAGAGTGCTTTGTGAAAAGATGTTTCAGGGATCTTACAGCTATTTGTACTGTGAGATAGGGAAGTAGTATTGTACCTACTTTAGGGATGGGGAAACTGAGGCACAGAAGGGCTTAAGTGACTTGCCCAGATTAAGTACAATTCAGGCATCTTCACTCTGGTTCTCCAGTCACTGTACTGAACAATGGCTCTGATTCAGGAAAGCACTTAAACCCACGCTTAAGGCCCATTGGCTTCAATGTGACACATGCATGTGCTTAAAGTTAAGCCCCGTTCCTGAATTGGGGCCTATATCTGCAAAAAGATATCCCCTTATAATCAGGACCTAGGAGTCAATGGCTGTAAACGGAGGTCCTTGCTTTGCATTTACCTGTTTTGAGAAGAGAGTGGTTTGGAGAAAGAAGGGAGAGCTGCAGTTTAAAAAACTCCGACGTTTTAAAAACTCTCTGTTCAAAGTCTTCCAGCGAGACACGCGGCTGCACAAGCTGCCATTCTGGCTCATCAGGCCAGTGGGTCTCAATGAAATGCTCAGGGTCGGTTAGAAAGAAGAAGTCGTCATACCTGCAAGAGCGGGGAAACCAGGCCACAGCATGAGGACACTGCAAACGTTCATATCCCAGCCCCCTCCTTCAGCAATGAAGTCTGAGGATACAGCACCATGGACTTCAGCAGAGTTGGATCTGCTTAAACAAGGGGTGAATGCGGCCTCAGGTTTAGCGCACAGACATGTAACGTCATCTGGAATGTGTGTAGGATCATGCTGCTTTCTGGGCTTAAATTCAGAATCCAGGGCTTTGGCCTTTCATCGCCTCATCATTCTGAACCCATTTCCTCCATAAGTTCTCTCCAGAGGCCCCACTAGAATTTGTGACCTTCGGCCTCAGCTGCAGATTGCCTTTCACACCCATCTGGTACATTAACTCTGAAAAATCTTTGCAGGCCCCCAATAAAATCTTTTTTGTACCTTGGCTAAGTATAATACCATGGAATCATACATGTGAGAGAGTCACCCCTGGGCTCATGAAGTCATCTTGTTCAGTTCCCTTGGACAGTACAGTGGGGCTTGGGGGGGCTTCTATGATATTTTCTTCCACAATCCATAAGATCTCACTGTCCAGAAGTTTTTTTCCCATACCTCCATGAACTACCTTAAACAATTCCTCTCCATTTAGGGTTTTATCACCCTTCAGGTATTGAAGCAGTTATCTTAATCCTCCTGCTTAATTGTTGTCACTCAACCACGCTATATGTGTTTTGTTCCTTTAATTTTTCCTAACAAACCAGTTCTTCTGGCCGCTTAGTCATTTGTGGTGCTGCTCTCCCAACACAAGTTTTGTCTGTATCTTTCTAGTACTAAGAACATGGGATTGGAAAGGACCTCTTGGCCCACTGAGTCCAGTCCCCTGCTATGCAAGCAATCCCTTCACATTATCTCATTCATAAATTTACCAAGCTCCATCTTAAAGCACTTAGATTTCTTGCCCGCATTCCACCTACTGGGGGGCTGCTCCAGAACCTCACTCTTCTGATGGTTAGAAACCTTCTTCTGACTTGCAGCCTAAATTTATTCATGGATAATTATACCCATATTGAGATGCCTAGTGCTGAAAGCAGAATGCCTAGATTCCAAGGCCAGAAGAGACCATTTATGATCATCCATTCTGACCTTCGGCACAATACAGGGCATTGAATTTTATCCACTGATACCTGCAACAAGCCCCACTACTTAAGGTTGAGCTTGATCAGATATTTTAGTAAGATGTCCCGTCTTGGTTTTAAGTCACTCCAACGGTTGATCGTCCTCACTGTTATGCCTTTGTAGAAGCAGAACCAAATGAACAAATAACGCCTGTACATCATCCAACTTGACTCATTCTACTGTGACCTTTGAGTCATGGCAGGAGATTTGGAATCAGTATTAAAAAGCAGAGCGGGCCTAGCGCTCAGGTTAGGGTCTGATCCTGTGATTTGCTGAGGGCCCTCTACTTCCATTGACTTCAACAGGCGTTGAGGGCACTCATCACCATACAGGATAGGTTCATCAGGACTTAACCAACTGGACCAATGCCTACTACTTCCAGTGAGCTTTGGACTGAACCCAGAGGGAGCAGTTATCATTTGCCTGTTCTCTGAGACAATAGCTGTCTGTTCCACTCTTTCCCCCTCCACTCTTCAAAAACAACCCGAACAAGCTGATACTATTCAGAAGTTGTTCCAAGGAAAAGAATTGCCAATGGCCAATGCTTTCATTATGCAGCACTAGAGTAAAAAAAAGTCAAGTTTCTAATGTCTAATGGAATATTATCAGATTTGATAAATAATTTTGACTCAGTCATTATTTACCTCATCAGAATGGGCTGAGAAGCCGCCAGCAATTCTGTCTAGAGCCTCATAATAATAAAATGGCTGTGGAACTGGAGATTAATTACTTACATGCTGACACATTTTTAATCAAAAACTCAGGGTGGGAGAAAAGGTATTATTTGACTATTCTTTAAAAATCTGTATTTACAAAAGCATGACTTTCAAAACTGCATTTTAAAAAAAACATGCATTCTGGTCCTAACTTTTCAGATTTTCACCTGCCAGATGCCCAATATTGTGTTTCAAAGTGGGTTGTAGTATTTGGTTAGGTTCCCACCTATGGCTTGATCCAAATCTCATTGAAATCAGTGTGGCAATTTTAATAGTCTTTGGATCAAATCTTTAGGTCCACAAGGCACTCCAACCACGGGGTGCAAATCCATACATGCAGCATCTATTTTAGAATGATTTGTGGGTGGAAGGAGGAAACTAGCTTCATCTTCTTTAGTGGCTTAGAGATGGATTCCAAAATGAATCCACCTCTATATGCCATACCTGTCCATCCCCATATAGGATTTGATTTTCCTTCTGTTCAAGTCAATTGCAAAACATCCATTGTTTTGAATGCTGTGGGTTCTAGCTCATGATTCTCTATGCGGAATGCTGTGGGAAGTTATATGGGCAGGGTGAGGCAGGGATAGCATCCAGAAATACTGATTCCGAATTTCCTGCTGTGATCCACAGATCACCGTAGAATGAGCCCAGGTGGTTGATGTATAGGACTTACTGATTTACATGTACAGTATTAAATAAAAGTGTCTCTCCAGTGTTCTAGGCCATGGGGTGTCAACCGGGGGGGCCTGGTGATCCCTGGGGGTAAGGTCTGTGTTCAGGTTTCAGGGATTTGCAGTTACCATCCCTTTCTTGAGGACTAGATGAGAGGGAGGGTGGGGACCCTGGACCTTTTTTCTGTTGTAACATGGAGTCACCGTATGGAAAGGCTGAGAACGGCTAATTTAGTCACATCCGAAATAAGTGGCTTTCTTTATATTTGGAAATGAGAAACGAGAGGTTATGGAGGGGTCAGTGTCTCACCTGGGTATAAACAATCTCTTCTCTACATCCACAGTGCCTGCACCCCAGCATGCATCCAGCAGGTACCACTGTCCTTCCAGCTGAACTGCATTCCACATGTGGTTGGATTTCTTTTGTTGGCAATTTTGCCCTTGCTGGTATCCGGTACCTCTCCCGTAGCCCGACACTTCAATGCAGCTCACACCTGCCTCCCTGTAAGGATGGGAACATTCATGGTAGGAAAGCACAGATTAGGCTGGAAACCACTCAGAGTTGGTGCTTAATTAACTGCTGGCCACTCAGATGACATGATAGCTCAGACTTCTGTAGTCTCCTTTCCAGGATGTTTATGGTCATATGGTTGCTGTTGAGCTCAGGGCCTGCACCTCCATTGCTTTAATAGCCCCTTAGTGGAGCTTGCTAGGTCTGAGGATCAGCAATGACCTTCCCAATTCTTTCTTTGGTCTTTGCCTAGGTCACGGTTCATTCAGAAAGAATGACTTTTATTTTGGAATAAGAGTGTGACAAAAACAAGAAAGAACAAAAGTCAGGTCTCCAGGAGAGAGCAGGGCACCCTGTGAATGGACGTAACGTAGCACGGAAATAAACACATAACATGTTTTGTCCACCAGTGCCAGCCACTCCCACTGTGTTGGTGGGAAGGTAAGACCACGGTTAATTTATACCTGCACATTTCTCGGCATAAATGGGCATAACCGGAGCACACGCCTCTTCCAGTTTGCCGGACCTGTTCTGGGGTATGGATCTTCTGAGATAACCCTAAGAAGCCATCCACATCATATCCTAGGAGGAGGAAATGAAACCACAACCGTTATCCAGAGGCCCTGGCAACTCCCCAAATGAAAGAAGAATTGGTAAAGAGCCTTGGGGACAGATCCTCAGCTGGTGTAAATTGGGGTACCACTAGCAAATTTTCTGGTGAATCAAGCCTGGGGCTCCCAAGGCCTAGGCTAGTTCCTAATGACCATCCTCCTCAATCTAGACAAATCACCCTACTATGGGTCGAGCTGAAATGAAAAACGTACTCACGGATATTGTGACACAGCCACATCCATATTGCTCGCACGGTCTCCAGTTTGCTTTGGGCCTCATCAGTAATCAGCTGAACAATGGTCTGGACTGACGGCAAAGCCGGCTTTGATTTTATCTGGCAAGGACAGGATTTTATGTGAGCAACTTGAATGTGTATCACGAGCCAAAACATGTATTAATGTCTGTCATTTTGTATGGTGCTCACGGTAGGGCCAGACTCACTTGTAAGTGCTGGTCCCTTTGCACCGTCCTGTGGTGTGAAAGGGTCAGAACATGGCTAGAACTTGCTAGCTGGGGATTCACACAGCATGAGTGAGTCATCATGCGGCATGGAGCAGCCCCAAGGTTGCTCTAAACTCCACTTGGGCCAGAGCTGGCTAGAACAGATCCCAGAAATGGACATCTGCAAGCAGCTCCTAGGCAGTCCCTGCTTCTGATCATTTCTGTAGTTACTGGGCACAGCTGAGAACCTGGGCCACGGTTTCTAGGTGCTAGGTAAACAGGTCCAGTGGCTCCACTTGACCACTCTGGATTGAGTGACTGGGTTCCCTCCTCCCAACCCCTTCCCTCCCCCCACAAAGCCTGACTCACAGGAGAAACCCTTATGTGTGCAAATAGCCCCACTGAGGTCAACGGCACTGCTCCCAGCTCGCTTAAGGCCTGATTTGGCTTTGAGTCTAAAGTTCAAGGGCTCCCTGTTGGGTCTCTTGCGGAGAGAAGCTCGTTCTGGGGAGCTGTCCTCTAGGTTGGCATGTGGGGAGAGGTGGAGGCAGTTCCTGACCCCGGAGAAGACCTGGGCCTGAACAGCGGCGATCCCTCACCGGCAGAACGCACTGGACCCACGCACATCTGCAATGCAGATAGTTGCTTTACTATTGTCAGCATTCACAATAATAATTGCAGAGAGGGGAAAATGACAAAGTGCACCAGATTGCAGTACATTCGGTATTTTAAATAAGCAGGTGGGTGGTTTGTACAGCTCTCTATTCCCAGGGGTGCCTTTACTGTGTTTTTTGCTGTTGCCTCCGTCTCTCCCAAGCTCCGTTGTAGCATATGAGGTAATCTCCATGGTCCTGAAGCAAAGCTTGCATGGAGACAAAACTAATTGCCTCCAAATCCCAAGCGATGTTAGCCTGCGGCTGGGTATGAATGACAGATTTTTACAGAACAGGGAGAGCAATTACTTTCAGTGCCGAGTAAATAATTGAACTTTTGCCTTCTCTCTACTTAACATTTGGTGCGTAAGTAACAAAAGGTTGCCAATTAAACTGTTGGATCTTTGACACATTATGGAGGTCTTGAGGCTAACCTGGTGGTGTTTAGCGTAGGTAATAATTTGTTTGTGTGCCAATCCCTGGACCTCTTACACAGTCAAACATGTATCATTCCACAACTGCAGTTAAACTTTAGACCTTATAGAGCCCCACTCTCCAAACCTCATGTGGTGAGACGTGTCAGGGAGCTGGCTTGAATCTTACACCCAGTTTAGAGTTTATGAGCTTCTGATTGTCTGTCCAGTGGTTGGCCTGGAAAGAGGATCCAGTAGAATGCCTCATGGCTGAGAATGAGCAGGACTCAGGTGTATTGGATAGAAAAGGGATTCTGTATTGCAGCTGCCAGACACAGACATACCCTGGGGTTGTCTCTGGTGCTCTCTCTCGCTCTCTCTTTTCTGGACAAGAAAGACACTGGCTCTCTAGCCCCAATTACCTAAGCACAACTATTTGCTGCCTCATCTTATCACATGGGATCTCCTTAAGCTTTGGCCCAGACTTAACAGTCATGGCATGAACTACTCAATACAGTATGAGCCTGACTACCAGTCTCTAATGGAGACTCTTCTTGGCTCAAGTCAACTGGGACCAAGATTTCCAGATGTGGCTGGTTTTGGGTGCCTTACCTGACACCTTAAAAGGGACCTGGTTTTTAGAGTACTCAGTGTTTTTTCTGGAGAATAGGCCCCTCTGAGGTGTCTCAGGTGGGCACCCCAGCCAACTAGTCACCTGTTGACCTCTAACCCGACCTGATTTTAGGGTGCAAACTTAAATTATAGCCTGTGTTAATGCATATTAAATTACAGCTCTACTAATTTTACTATCTTAACCCATTTTAACATGGAAAGCAAATGTAAAAAGATTTGTGAAAGGCTTTGCAAAGCATGAGGCCTAGATAGTTAGCTTGAAGTGCATTATAACAGTTAGCAATAGGCATCTTGTGATAATCAAGTAAACCACAAAAGGGCAGCTTAAGCTTGAAATAACAGACCTCTAGGGGTTTGGGGGTTTTTTTTTTTTGGTACATGTAACCACAGAGAAACCACATTCACGTATCAAAACTATTGGAAATGAAGTGACACAAATAGCTTTTGTTAGCAGCCGTACCCCTGATTATGGCCTGCAATACTAAACCTGGGCAAAGGGCTGAGACCTAAACCAAATATTCTCCCAGATGTGGGAGGGATATAAGGAAAAGACGGTCAGACCAACCCCTGGTTGGGACACCAGGGTCAACTGAATGGCGGAATACGAACAAGCCCTCTTGTGGTGATCTCCATTTCCTATTTTGTTCATCTTTGTCTCTAATGGCCACCATAAAGTTGTAAGTATGCACGTGGCTGTAAATATATCAACTGGGGGGGAATTATCTGTACATATGTATGATCCAGGGGGTTATATTTATTCTACTCTTTGTGTAATCTTTGCTTACGATTTCAATTGTACTTGTCTGTACTAAGCAAAGCTAATACATCTGTGCATACTTCACCAACTCAATACAATTTCTTATGTAGCTGTCTCAGCAAAAGAACCTGTTATGAGCAATAAGTGTGTTTGCATCTTAGGCTGACGCAAGGCCACACGCCTTGGCCCTTCTTTTAATTCTGCTGGTAAGGAAAGCCATTTGTTCATGCCAACAGCAGCCTCCCGCTGTGATTTTTCTCTCAACTCATAAGGCAGAAAGCAGGCTCATGATTAGCCAAAGCATTAAAAGGCTGGTTTCTCATTAACAATATCGATATAGACCTTGGAGGAAGCTTGTGCCTACAGTACCTACCTGCTTGCTCACATGCAGAACATGAGCGTCTATGTGGCTGAAAACCTTTGAGTCTGGGAAAAGGTCTCGCCTTTTCTTTCTCTGGGTCACGCTGGACCATGCCTGTGTCTCTCCTCTCAAGCCATCTGGCCCTTCTCTGGAAACAGCTAGCGGAGAACAACCCTTCTCAGGCGGCTTATGGATGGTAGACTTCTTCAGGGTCATCTTGCTGCCGTTGTCAATTTTGTTTTCCCCAAACAGGAAAGTACGCTTGATGGGAGAATCCATGGGGGCATTGGCTATTCTCTTTGTTGCCATGATTTCCTTCGGAGTGGTCTCCCCATTCCATCTGCTCTCCTTGGCAACCCTTTGGTGGAGCTTCTCCGAGGCGTCAGAGGGGCACCCCAGGGCCACATTGCCATTATAGAAGTCTGACATTTGACTCTCTCTAGCGGCAGCTGACATGATATCTGGGGACGGGGACAGTTTTTCACTGTGGTTCCTACCCTGAGCTTGCCTCGCAGGGCCTTGGATGGGGTGGCTTTCATGGCAGTTGGCATTACTTGAGGAAGAGCAAATGGTGGACATAGATTTGCTCAGTTTGACACCCTGGGGTTTGAATGACTTGCCAGAGTTGCAGTCCATCTTCATTTGTCCAGATGGCAGTTCGGTGGAGTAACTGTGAAGGTCTGTGAAGGAAAGGTAGAAACAAAAATGATTAGGGGACTGGAACACATGACTTACGAGGAGAGGCTGAGGGAACTGGGATTGTTTAGTCTACAGAAGAGAAGAATGAGGGGAGATCTGATAGCTGCTTTCAACTACCTGAAAGGTGGTTCCAAAGAGGATGGATCTAGGCTATTCTCAGTGGTAGTGGATGACAGGACAAGGAGTAATGGTCTCAAGTTGCAGTGGGGGAGATTTAGGTTGGATATTAGGAAAAACTTTTTCACTAGGAGGATGGTGAAACACTGGAATGCGTTACCTAGGGAGGTGGTGGAATCTCCTTCCTTAGAGGTTTTTAAGGTCAGACTTGTCAAAGCCCTGGCTGGGATGATTTAGTTGGGGATTGGTCCTGCTTTGAGTAGGGGGTTGGACTAGATGACCTCCTGAGGTCCCTTCCAACGCTTATATTCTATGATTCTATGATTCCTGTTCAAAAGAAATATTTACTCTGCATCACCAGCCTGTGTAAGTAGAGTCACTCTGTATTTGATGCTTTGGAGCTGCAACCCACAGCACTGAAGGTTCCCGCCGGTAAGAGAAGAGCAAAGGTGAGCTGGAATCACCCCACAGTCTATTGCAAAGCCATTTCCAGGCACAGGACAATTTTTAAGGATGTCAAACCAAGGAAATTTAGCTGGGAAGAAAGAGTCAAAGGGAAATTGATAGAGGTATTTAAGCTTATTGGATGTTGTGGCTCCCATCCAGGGCTGGGATCTGTTCCTAGCTCTAACAGTGTCTCCGTATGTGTTCTTGGGCATAGTCGTGTCTCAGTTTCCCCTCTGTAATATTAGAATAATAATTTGGTACATCCCTCTATGTTAGAGCCAGGCTGAGCCAAGCCAGTACTCCATGCAATTAACACTTGAGTGCCTGAAACGGGTATTTTGGCACCCAGGTGTGAAAATTATCCCACAAAAGTTTATTTGATGCCTTCAGTTTCATTAAGCTACTTGGTATCTGTAGAACAGCATTACCTCTTGCTCCATCACATTTTGGTTTAATATATTGGTTTTGTTTTCTGTTACTGCTTACGGCTGGAAGGGGGACAGGGGTGTGGGTTGGGGAGTGGAATGAAAGGCCTGACCCCAGACTTACAGGATAGGTGGGTGTCACGGAGTCACCGGGCAATGCTCTGGAACTACTCCATATGAAGCCAGTTAGGACTCTGGGGGAGCATGCCTCCTCTCTGTGAGAAGACTGTCTCCAGGGCAAGAAGCTTGCATGGCTTCGACCTTCCTGGGTCTGACCTCAGAGCATTCAGCATCCCCTTTTTACACTGTGCGCTTCCCGTGGTGAGTCTGCACAGGCAGGGCTCCTGGGGAAGCCAGAGGGCCCTGCACCCCAACTCCGCAGCTAGACATGACTCTCAGCCAGCCAGTAAAACAGAAGGTTTATTAGACAACAGGAGCACAGTCCAAAACAGAGCTTGTAGGTATAGGAAACAGGACCCCTCAGTCAGGTCCATCTTGGGGCCCGGGAGGCCAGACACCGGGTCTGGACCTCCCTCTCTTTCCCCAGCCAGCTCCAAACTGAAACTCTCCAGCCCCTCCTCTGGCCTTTATCTTTCCCAGTCCAGGAGGCCACCTGATCTCTTTGTTCTCCAACTCCTTCAGTTGGCACCTTTGCAGGGGAGGGGCCCAGGCCATCAGTTGCCAGGAGACAGGGTGTCAGCCATTCTCTGTGCAGACAGCTTCACACTGGCCCTCTCAGGCTCTGCAACAATCACACCACCCTTATCCCACCACCTAGATACTGAAGAAATGCCTAGGGGAAATGGAGGCACCCACACAGTGTTCAGAGAAACCATTAAGAACATTCCCACTTCGTCACAGTGGGTTAATCCCATAGACGGGAAAGCACTCCCAGAACTTGTTCCTGTGCGCTTTAAGCCTTCCCAGTGGTGCTGGGGGGCGGGGGAGGGGAAATGTCAGCGAAACATGCAGCGACACCAAGACACTTTGCGACTTCGTGTCAGTTCCGTCAAATTTGTGTAAAAAAAACACAACCAAAAAACAAACAAACAAAAAAAAACAAAATAAAAAAAAAATTCTGAAACAAATTCTGACACTTTTGAAATGGAACCTTTTGATTTTTCCATTCTTTCCCTTTCAAACCTTCTTCCCGGTTTATTAAAATCATCAAAACCCTTTAAAAATGGTCAGAATAGAAACAAAATGTTTTGTCTGGTTTCATTTTGACAAAACTGAATCCAACGGTTTAGTTTGACCCACATTATTTTTTCCCAGTTCTTCGATTCACCAAAATTGCTGAAAAATTTCATTCCCAGTTTGACCCCAAACCATTTGTGTGGGGGGCTTTGGCAGTGAACTGAAAAATCCCCTCTTGCCCCAGCTCTACTTCCCTCCGTGACTGGGGAAGGCTGCCAAGTGCTGCTTGTTATTAGGTTGGGTTTGTTTCTGGTTTTTAATAACAAAGTGACTGTTTGTGAAATGCAAAAAGCATGTCATGCTGTGAAGCACTCACAGTGCAGCCCAGAAGTGTCACTCCCCGGATCCCTCCGGCTCCTTGCATGCAGAGGCAGAGTGGATTTTCAGCAACTACTCTAACTCTTGCCTGACTCTTCCAATGAAGTGACACGTCAGTCATCGCTGTGCTACCCTGCTGTCTGCTTTAAAGGGGTGATTCTTTCCCCGGCCTGCCGAGGCAGCTCCACTGGTGGACGAGTGAGGTGGCTGGCCATCACAGCAAGACTTGCAAAGAGGGTCTTGCATGCGAGACAAGCGTGGTGCAGCTCTTGCTGGTTTGGCCAAGGAGAGACTTCCCCTTAGCTCCACGGGTAGAGAATCAGGATGCTCCCTGTCTGGAACTCTGCGGCTCTGGTGCGCAGGGCGTGCACAGACTGCATCCCACCACCAGATGGGGGAGACCACGAATGAGAGATACCTGTTCTAGGTGTTAGTGCAATATACATAATAATCTAATACCCTCCTGAAGGATACAACGCTGTCCCTTACACTTAATTTGCCTGCCCATGAACTGGGCCAAGGGCAGCAAATGTGAGCTCCCAGAGGAGCCCAAATGGGTGTGATTTACACCTTCTTTCAGCCTTTTCAATGTGCATCTCAGCCATTGAGAATCCCCTTTCATGTTAGTAGGATACTTCCCCACCACCTTCATAGTAGCTGCCATTTTATTAGCTAGTTGCACTCTTCCCTATGTAGGTGCTTTACAGTAATGGTTCAGTGTATGATGCTCTGAGGAGCTCTCTATGACGCAACCTCTCATAGAGGGTTTGCCAAGAGCAGAACCATTCAGCTTATGGGTTGACCCCACAGCCTGAAGACACCACATGGTCTAGATTTACTTTAGGATTGCCTCTAAAGCTGGCTGCAGCCCAGCTTCTAAACGTACACAGGCAAATTTTTCGTGCCCACCTGTTCGCTCATTTGTAGCGTAAACGGAAGCAGCTAGTGGTTCAGTTTGTATGCACCAGCTAGCGCCTGGAAATACAGGTTGGTATGCAAGTTGATGAGTGAGAGCCAGAGAGACCAGTTCTGAAACTTTGGCCTTGGCTAGCTAGCGGGTACAGTGACAATCACCAGTTGTCAACTTGGCAATGAACTCACAGCAAAATAAGCCCAATCTTTCTCATCTTGCTCTGTCTGTACTAGTTCCCACAAGGTAGAGGAGGCAGCGTGGTTTTGGGGGTAAAGCACTGGCCTAGATAGCTGGAGACTGGGTTCCAATCCCAGGTCTGACCTGCGGCATGATCTTGGCTTGTCCGGTTAGACTATAAGCTCTTTAGAGCAAGGTCTTTCTCTCTCTCTCTCTCTCTCATTGTGCATTTGTGCGGTGCTTGGAACAATGGAGCCCTGATCTTGGGTTGGGACCTTTAGGTACCATGGTAGTACAAATACTAAATAACAATTAGGTGCTGAGCAGCCTTACCTCTCATTGAGACCAGGTGGCACTGAGGACACTCAGCATTTCACAGGATCACTCCCCCTGAGAAGAGGGAATTAGAATTATATGAGTAACACTCTTGTTCTTATCTACTTTGTACAGTCACTAGGCTGACCTGGGAGATGCTGAAGTGCTGTCATTGTGAAATGATATCATTCTGTACTTGTACCAAAAAAAAAAAAAAAAAATGAAAAAAACACTAGAGACTGACAGATTGACCTAAAGCTGCGAAATTTTTAAACCGAACTTTTTCACCCCAAAAGGCAGATTCAGACTGATTGAACCATTTCACAATTTGAATCAAATGTAACTAATTGTTTCAATTTAAAAAAGTGAGAGTGAGAAGAGATTTCAATTGAACCCTTTTCAAATTATTGTTGCCAAACGCTTTGTTTCCAATTTTCCAAACTTCACTTTTATTTTAAAAAGGTTTAAAAAAAAAACCCCAAACAGGTTTTGTTTGACCCCCCTCCCCAATTTTTCCTTCAATTCCTCAGTTCAGCCTATGAACCAAAAATTCAGTAGCTACAGACAGACCCTCTCATCCAACAATAGCCCAGCAAGTACCCTAACCCTCTCGCTCTCTGTTTCTCTGTTTTGACCAGAAATTCTCCCAGCAAAAGTTTTGCCCAAACAGATACATTTCTGCAAAAAGTTTTGGTTTCAACAAATTTGCATTTTCTGACGGAAATAATAATAAAAAAAAAAAGTTGAGTTGAAAAATTCCAGGCCAGCTCGAGTTCCCAGAAGCGGGACAAGCTGCTGTTTTGATTCTTCAGCATGGTTCCTGGTGAATGTAGTGTCCCGGTGCCTGTAATGTGCTGCACGTAAAGCATTTGTTCCAGCGAGCACATAGCAACATACAAGAAACTGTTGTCAGTGGTGGGATCATTTATGTTAGTGGCTGTTGGAGAGTGACATGCAACCTTCTTCTTGACAAGTGACATGCTGTAGCCCTGTTGCCTTTGACAGGCTGGCAGCCTCCATAGAATCATGGAGGATTAGGGTTGGAAGAGACCCTCAGGAGGTCATCTAGTCCAATCCCCAGCTCAAAGCAGGACCAACCCCAACTAAATCATCCCAGCTAGGGCTTTGTCATGCCAGGCTTTAAAAGCCTCTAAGGATGGAGATTCCACCACCTTCCTATGTAACCCATTCCAGTGCTTCACCACCCTCCTAGTGAAATAGTTTTTCCTAATATCCAACCTAGACCTCCCCCACTGCAACTTGAGACCATTGCTCCTTGTTCTGTCATCTGCCACCATGGAGAACAGCTGAGCTCCATCCTCTTTGGAACCCCCCTTTCAGGCAGTTGAAGGCTGGTATCAAATCCCCCCTCACTTCTCTCTTCTGCAGACTAAATAAGCCCAATTCCCTCAGCCTCTCCTCGTAAGTCATGTGCCCCAGCCCCCTAATTATTTTCGTTGCCCTCCGCTGGACTCTCTCCAGGATAGCCTCTTTTTACATCCAGTCACTGCAGATGCCCGTTTAACCAGTCACTGCAAATGGTCTTTCTCCTGCTCCAGCTGTGGACGGAATAACACTGAAATACTGGTATGAATATGAAGTCTGTTGCATAGAGACATGCCCCCATCTCTGGAGATAAGGCTGGGTTCTAAGGGGATGGGCTGCTATTTGAATTTGAAAAATAACTCCGGCAAACCTCCTCCCCTTCAATAGGGAGGAAAAGCCGGTTGCGTTATCTTTTGGCTTACGGCCAGGGGCTCAGTCTTGAAGCTTCAAAAACCACGGGCAGGGCTTTCCCGTTTCCTGCCTGGGGAGGCAGTAGCCTTGCTTGTAGGTAAAGGAATCACAGAGCTAGAATGGCTTTGCCATTTGCCTTGGGGCACCTAGCCAGTGAGGAGGGGCACAGGTGTCCACCTCACAAAGACTCGCCACCCCAAGCAGCGCTAGCTGGCTCCCTTACGGGCAGCCCTGCCAGGAGGCTGGAAACAGCAATGACTCTTCCCCCAGCAATCAGGACCAAACTGTGTTCCTGGGGCCCTGCTGGGAAAGCTTGCACTGCTTGGGTTAACAGGACCTTGAGGGAGAAGGGAGAGGACCTACAGATCTTTTCCATTTCTATGACTCGGTTCCCAGGACAATCAGTCCGATGCCTGGAAAGTCACTCAGAGAGCCTATAACAACCCCCTCGCAGCTAGGGGGCAACTCGATGTATTTGCTGTTTCTGTATTTGCTCTGTTTCAGAGTAACAGCCGTGTTAGTCTGTATTCGCAAAAAGAAAAGGAGTACTTGTGGCACCTTAGAGACTAACCAATTTATTTGAGCATAAGCTTTCATGAGCTACAGCAGCCGATGAAGTGAGCTCACAAGTACTCACAAGTACTCCTTTTCTTTTTGTATTTGCTCTGTGTCACAAAATGGGTCATAGCTGAGACAGCTTATACGTGTACATAGCCAAAGGAAAAACCTTCAGACACTCGCATAGCTCAGGCAAGGAGGCAGAGCCCCTGCCATCTCTCGATGACTGGCTGACCGTGGAGTACCGGTGAGCTCTGGGATGGGGCAGGCCCTTGGCCAGTCTGTGAGCAGAAGAGAAACCCACTGGGATGCAGAGAACTTGAGGTTAGTGTGTGGAGTGATAGGTCAATGAAGAAAGCAGCTGAAATGCGAAACGTCAAGCTGCAGCCATCCGCCCCTTGTGCCGTGGGAATTAGTTTGTGTCAGAATGACAGCACCGACTAACATAGCTTAGAAAACAAATATAGAACAGCGCCTGAGAGCCCAGCCTTACGCTCAATCAATGACCGTGAGCAAGTCTGGCCTCTGCCCGTTTTTCTTCAAATACTATGTGCTAAATAGCCACGTCCTGCTCCTTGAGGAGGGGCAAGCGTGCTGCAGTCATAGGTGGAAGCCGAGGTTTAGCAATAGTTGATTTTACTTACCTCCCTAGTTGCTATGTGTCCCTGTCTCGCTGCGGTCTGCCAAGGTCAGGCAAATGCTGGTGGTTCACAGATCCCTTTTATACGCTTCTTATCTGGCCTGGGCTGTTCTCGTCTGCACCTTGCCAGTGCCAACTGAGCTAAAAATACTACAAAGAACTGGGGAACACGGCGGGCACTGGGCAAGCTGCGAGCACGCCAGAGGGCCTGAGAGTTCTGCACAGCGATTGGCCAGAGCGTGTTTATACCCATATTTATATAGGAAGCGCTTCTAGTGTGAGAGAGAAGGTACTTTTTCACAGCAGCAGCCAGCACCTGCAAAGGCAGTGTTTGCCTCCTCTCCCCAGCCAGCTCTTTAGAATCGCTAAGGGGAGAAACAAGTGGGCTGTGGAGGGGGCGCATTCGGGGGGAGAAAAAGAAAATGGATGGATGGGAGTTTCGTTTTTCTCCGGGGGGCAGGGGTTTGAAAATGAGGATCATGCTGCTTTTTCTTCCCCCCAACCCCCAACCCCGACCCATATCCTATGTGGCATAATTTCCCCTGTTCCTGTTCACACATAGAATCACAGACTATTAGGGTTGGAAGAGACCTCAGGAGGTCATCTAGTCCAACCCCCTGCTCAAAGCAGCACCAACCCCAACTAAATCATCCCAGCCAAGGCTTTGTTAAGTCTGACCTTAAAACCCTCTAAGGATGGAGACTCCACCACCTCCCTAGGGAACCCATTCCAGTGCTTCACTACCCCCCTAGTGAAATAGTGTTTCCTAATATCCAACCTAGACCGCCCCCACTGCAACTTGAGACCATTGCTCCTTGTTCTGTCATCTGCCACCGAGAACAGCCGAGCTCCATCCTCTTTGGAACCCCCCTTCAGATAGTTGAAGGCTGCTATCAAATCCAGCCCTCCCCACACACTCAATCGTCTCTTCTGCAGACTAAATAACCCCAGTTCCCTCAACCTCTCCTTGTAAGTCATGTGTCCCAGCCCCCTAATCATTTTCATTGCCCTCCGCTGGACTCTCTCCAATTTGTCCACATCTTCGCTCCATCTGCAAATATCGTGCATCTTCTTGATCAGAGCTGTGGTCAAACAACAGGAAAATCTTAGTGGCCAGCTGCATGCGAAAAATGTCATTGGAAGAATATTTTCCAGCCCTCTATTGCAGAACTTGGCAGAAAAGGGGAAAAATTGTTTTGGAATTGATGAGAGAAATGCGTCAAAGAAGCTTCCACGGATATTAGTCAATCAGTTCTGCTCTGGATTTCCTGTGTAATGAAATCACGGTTTACTGAGGCGGCAGGTTGTTGTGTGTTTCCCTTCCTACTTATGTAGGCTCTGATGCTGCCCTCGGATGCATGTGGCAAGGAGGGGCTGTGCGCACACGCACCTCGGAGCAGAATGCACATGAAATTATTAGTGATGTGACTTTGTATTTGCAGAAAGTCAGTAAAAAGGAAACTTTCACAGTTAGCAGATCGTTGCACCAAGGATTTAGCGAGGGAAGGTTGCTGGACCCATGGGAGACAGCTAAATAAGCAATGGCTACGTGATGGGGCATCCACCCTACACAAGCCCTGAGCGGGTTAATGGGGGCCAGACAGGATTAATTAACCTTAGATGCTGCAGCTGGAGGGGAACCAGGGCTTGATAAGGCCTAATGGCAGATTAAACCCAGCTGGGGAAGGAGCTGGGCTAACAGTATAAGCCAGGAAGTGAGAGCAGAAAGAGGCCCCAGAGATGAGATTTGCAGTCACTCCCGAGAGGAAAAAGAGAGCTGGCCAGGAATAAGAAAGAGAATCCTGGGGTCTTGTCCTGGACTGGGGAGTCTGGTAAGAGGCTGATAACGGTGAAGTAACCATGGGGAGCAGAGGAATCTCCAGGAGTAAATCCAGAGATAGGCAAGGAGATAGAGAGCTGGGTTAGGAAGGAGCCCAGGGAAACAACAAGAAGGACTGAGACTGAGCAGACGTAGGTTACTAGTCACAGGGTCCCTAGGCTGGAACGCAGCATTGGGGATGTACCCATGTTCCCCTACCAGGCACTGAGAAGTAGCACAGGACCTGGAGACCATCTGAGATAGCATCTAGACAGCTTGTCCAGTGGGATGATGTTACCCTGGAAAAAGGGGATTATATAGTGACCTGGCTGGAGGGCCAAATGGTGAGAAGGGAGGACCCTGAGTTATGGAGAGAGGGGCTACAGTGCAAATGACGGGCAGAAGGGGGTGCCAGAGGAGGCCAAAGCTAATTCCCAGACCCAACGACAAGGAGGTGCACCTGCAGTGAGTGGAATTCCTTCAGAGGCTAAAATATACTTTCAATCC
Organism: Chelonia mydas; assembly: GCF_015237465.2. NCBI lineage: Eukaryota > Metazoa > Chordata > Testudines > Cheloniidae > Chelonia > Chelonia mydas. The sequence continues at coordinate 135,026,884 of NC_057852.1, read as the reverse complement.
CTCCAAACATTAATGACATTAGCACAGACCCCTAGACGCTGCAGAAATCCACAGGGCTCTGCACAGGGTATATGCTATTTTAGGGGGTTTATTCCTTCACCCACTTACTTCCCTGGTCCTTCTTGCATGAACAGAGAGCAACAATACCTGAAGTCCAAAGGTGCAAACAATTCTATGTTTATTGGGGTGAACTTCCAGCAAGCATGATTCCAGTTTCCTTCCTTAGCATCCCCCTTCCCAGCTGTGACACCACAGAGCCTTACCTGTGTCCCTGTTCCCATTCCTGACCTTAGCCAAACATGATTCCAATTTCCCCACCCCCATTCCCTGTTCCCATTCCCCCCCCCCCCCACTTCCTGATTGACTGCCGACTATATAGTAAAACTTGAGTTCTGCTTTGCTATATCTTAACCAATCATTTTCCTGAAATTTAACTAACCAATCCTAACATATTGTAACATGATTATGTAACCAATTATATCCCACCACCTTAATTAGTTTACACCCAGCAAAACTAATTATACAGCAGACAGAAACAATCACAGAACCAGACAGAGATTATACAGACAAACAACAGGGAAATGGGGCCTACAGTGATAGAACAAACACAGAAATGAGGATTTCACATCCCAGCTATTGATAAGTGAGTTCTTGCCAGACAGGATGCGATCAAACTAAGTTTCCTTTGACATCTTCTAGGCACTTCTCTTTCTCTGGAGGTGATAGGTATTATCATGACAGGTTTGTATTCCTAACAGCCCAATAGCACCTTATTTCAGTGTGACTAGTTTGGAACGTGAGGAGGTGACCGGTCGCTTCCCAGCTTATGGCTGCCTCTGCTGCTTAGCTTAAGCACAGGGCCTCAGACTGTCACAGTAGGAGAAGGCCCTTACACCAGCAGACAGTGATTTTTGATTCTTTCTTTTATACCTCTATAACTAGCCAAGTGATAAGAATACACCTAAATTCTTAGAGTATAGGCCTTTACAGACAGGCCTGAATATCTATATCCTAACATGCTAGTTGAACTGGGGAGAGGGCTATAAAAGGAATAAATCTTAGAGCATCTTCTCCATCCCTTTGCCAGCACAAAATCATTCCCTAGCAGAATATTGTTTTGTCCAGCCAGGTTTCCCAAGCTCTGCTTGCAGAGAAAATCAAACCACTGCAGTTACAGTTCCTGTTGATGTGATCTGAAATGTGCCGTATGTGTACTAATGAAATGGGCATAATGAAAGGAGGATTCGAACTGGCTTACAAGTGCCCACCTATGCGGGCATCCCATTAAACTGGCTAGGTCAAATGTGAGTTTTCAGAAGTGAAATCAACTAGGAACATAGGAAGTGCCAGACAGGATCAGAGCTGTGATCCATCTAGTCTAGTGTCCTGCCTCTGACAGTGACCAGCAGCAAATGTGTCCTACAAGAACCATGCAGGAGGCACTTTAAACCCCTCCAAGGGGGAAAATATGTGGCATAGTAATTTCCTGTACTCATTTATTTTAATTGCAAAACCCTTCCAGCCTCTCTTGGCTCCTGAAGTGTGTAGCTGCTTTTTCACAAAGCCCTCAGCAAGAAGCCAGAAATTAAGAGACAAGGGAGAATTGCTCACGCTTAGATATTGGCTGTCGGCTGCCTTTCCATTCCAATTCCCTGGAAAGTGAAGTTGAATCCAAGAAATGAGGCCAGGGAAAATATTTTAAAATAGTCCATTTAAATGCCTTTACCTGGACTAGAGTTGTACTTTCCAAATTAAGTGTACACTTAACTTACCCAGAATAGTAAATCTGAAGGCCCAGGAGCCTCTATCATGACTATCTAGTCTGACCTCCAAGCACAGCACACAGAGAATTCCACCTGATGGTTCTTTCAACAAGCCTAGCAAGGTGTGGTTGTCCTGGAGCATCTCTTTTAGCAAGGCATCCGGTTTCCAATTAAAGACTCCCAGTGGTAGTAAATGTCCCACAGCAGGGGTCAGCAACCTTTCAGAAGAGGTGTGCCGAGTCTTCATTTATTCACTCTAATTTAAGGTTTCGCGTGCCAGTAATACATTTTAACGTTTTTAGAAGGTCTCTTTCTATAAGTCCATAATCTATAACTAAACTATTGTTGTATGTAAAGTAAATAAGGTTTTTAAAATGTTTAAGAAGCTTCATTTAAAATTAAATTAAAATGGAGATCTTATCAGTTTAGCGTGATCCTTGCCCTTGCTTTTCCTTGCTGAGTTTTCCAACATCTGGCACGTCTTTGGATACTTTAAGCTGCACACTGACTTCCGAGTGATCAGTTGTTAACCAGCTCCGAGAGGGACAGAGGACAGATTTCATGTGTGAAAATACCTGTTCACACAGGTATGTGGATCCAAATGCTGAAAGCATTGCAAACGCAATTTTCTTCAAACAGTTAAATTTCACTAGCAGGGACGTCCAGTAGGTCAGAATAGAGGCCACATGATCTCTCTTGGCTGCTTCAGTTGCACTCCGCAGATCTCCAAACTTTGATGCCCACAATTCTGAGCTTTTTAACTGAATGAGCTGCATTTCGAAATCTTCAGCACCCATCCACTGAAATACAGACAAATCCAAGTCGCGTTCGTTGAACTTTTCAAGTTTAATTAGAAAAGAAAGCACTGGGGCAAATCACTGGAAATCTTGAAACCTGTCAGAAAATTCTGATTCCAGTTCTTGCATGTTCTTTCTAATCTCAATGTCAAACGCAGTGCACTGTTCCATGTGGTGTGATAGTGATGTAAGCAGCAAATTAAAAATATCCCAGCACAGTGGTGCTGGAACAATTTTTAAGGTGGGGGTGCTGAGCTGCACCCCTCTGGCCCCTGTCTGCACCCCTCACTGCCCCAGGCTGGGGCCAGTGGGCCATAGCTGGGGGCAGCTGCAGAGCCCCGGGCTGGCGGCTGGGACCCCAGGCTGGCAGCAGAGCCCCCTGGACTGGTGGCCAGGACCTGGGGCCGGCAGCGGGCTGAGCGGGGCCGGCGGATGGAACCCTGGCTGGAAGGGGGCAGGCTGCCAGTACCCCAGGCCACCAGCGCAGCCCCCGGGACTGGTGGCCGGGCCCCGGGCACCGTGAGTGCCACTGAAAATCAGCTCGCATGCCGCAGGTTGCCTACCACTGTCCCACAGCCATTGTAAACTGTGCAAGTAGTTAAGCTATCCTTACTGTTAAAAACGTGTACCTTATTTCCAATTTGCTGCTTTCTGTCTTTAACATCCAGCCATTGGACCTTGCTACTTTTTTGTCTGCTAGATTAATCAGCCCTTTTGTGTGGATTGCAAGGTCTTTGGAGCAGGGACCATTTTTTGTTCTGTGTTTGTACAGCACCTAGCCCAAATGGGCCCGGGTCCATGACTGGGGCTCGTCGATGTGACTGCAATACGGATAATAAATCATAGTATTGGATAGCTTCTTGCTGTGCAGGTATTTTTATTCTGAACTGCAATGTTCTTAGAAAATATACAGTACACTGGGCATGTGGTTTGATCAATGAATTAAACATTTGTGCAGGTGGGGAAAGTAATGGGGTCATGGTTTTCTAAAGGAAAATAATCCTGATTTGCCCATGGAAGAGCTTGTTATGTAGAGTTCATATGGAACCTTCTCCTTTTCTTGTGCATCCCTACAAATGTTTCCTCTATTTTTCCTCTTCCCTTTTCCCCCTTTTCCCCATATCCTGGTGATGAATTTCTAACAGAAGCATGACATTTTGATTAAAGAACTAGAAAGATATAAAATTTACAGGGCACACATTAAAAGGATTTAAAGCTGGCTAACTGATAGGTCTCAAAAGGTAATTGTAAATGGAACCGTCATCAAGTGGGTATGTTTCCAGTTGGATCCTGCAGGGATTGGTTCTTGGCCTTCCACTATTAAACCTTTTTATTCATGACCTGGAAGAAAATATAAAATTATCACTGATAAAGTTTGCAAATGGCGCAAAAATTGGGGGCGTGGTAAATAATGAAGAGGACAGGACACTGATGCAGAGTGATCCAGATCTCTTGTTGAACTGGCCACAAGCAAATGATATGAGTTTTAATATGCCTGAATGTATACATCTAGGAACAATGAATGTGGGCCATATTGACAGGATGGGGGTCTCTCTCCTAGGAAGCAGTGACTCTGAAAAAGGGTTGGGGGTGGCAGTGGATGATCAGCTGAACATGAGCTCCCAGTGCAATGCTGTGGCTAAAGGGCTTGTAGCAGGAAGAGAGCCTGAGACATAAGCTTTTGTATCAGAGGCCTGGGCTAAAGTAGTAGTTAAAGCTTTACTGATCCAAAGCAAAGACAAGCTGTGAGCAAGAGGCAGGAGCTGCTCACAGAATCTGGCAAGAACAGGGCTAATATTGCAGAAATACACATTCCTAAGAAGTGCTAGGCACAGAGTACTCATGCAAACACATCCCGATATCAAGGATGGTACAAAACAATTCTCCAACGATAACAGGAACACGATGATTCCTCCTAAAAGAAAAGGTCAGGACGACAGCATGTAATAGAGATGTTTTGATTGAACCAACATGTACAAGGTGATGAGTGATAACTTACTATGTCAGAGGAGCAATACGTAACTTGTTTGTATTAGGGTATAAAGATGTATCTCAGAGGGAGTATCTATGTCTAACCTAGGGAAGAATGGAAAGGTCCATTGTTATGTATTAGTGGTCTGATAGAGTCTGCGGGATACTAGTACCGTGCTTCGTCAACAATAAACCTGGCTGGGTGTCCTCGTCCCTTAACGGATCCCCTGGTCATTGGACAGTTTGCTCAAGGTCTGCTGTGCTGTCTGTCTGAGCACTGCTGGGCAGCACACAGGGAGAACACAACATGCACACGCAGCTGAACATCTAACCACAGAGCTAATGTGATCCTTGGATTAATAAATGGGGGAACATGGAGTCAGAGTAGAGAGGTTCTTTGGCACTGGTGCGACCACTGCTGGAGTGCTGTGTCCAGTTCTGGTGTCCACAATTCTAGAGTGATGTTGATCCATTGGAGAAGGTTCAGAGAAGAGCCTCAGGAATGATTAGAGGATTAGAAAACCTGCCTTATAGTGATAGACTCAAAGAGCTCAATCTATTCAGCTTAACAAAGAGAAGGTTAAGGGCACACTTGGTTACTGTCTGTAAGCATCTACGCAGGGAACAAATATTTAATAGTGGACTCCTCAGTCTAGCAGAGAAAGGTATAACGCAATTGTAGCAAAGAGGCGTGGCTTCCCTCGGTGATGGACAGCGGGGGAGGACAAGACGCCCCCTGGTGGGCAGAACCAGGAAAGCCATGCCGGAAGCAGAGGGGGCGGGGCAGGAAGAGGAAGTATAAAAGGTGGATCCTGTAGTTCAGTTGGGCTGAAACTGCCGAGGGAGGCAGATGCTTCCACCCTGCTGCTGGAGCCAGAGCCCGCTGAGGACTTTTGCTGTCCCGAGGACTTGGCCGAACTGCCTGAGCTACCAGACGCACCCGGTGCTGGGGAGTAGCTGGGATTGCCTCTTGCCGTGTACCCAGGGGAGACGTAGGACAACCCAGAGATCCAGTACACCCAGAGGGAAGGGTGGGAAGTGGCCTAGGAACAGCCAACTACGGTCCGGCTGGGTTGCTGCCTGAGACCGGTTCAGTGTGTTGTGGCTAGATCCCCGCAGGCCCAGTGGCCTTGCTGACTCCCCCACTGTTAGGGGCCTGGACTGGGACGTGGGGGAGTCGGGTGGGCCTGTGTCCCCCTGCCACCCCTGGGGTGGCAGCCTCTCCACCTTTGGCCAGGAGGCCTGTGGGAGTCTACTGACTGCTGCCCTCCTCCTCCCCAACTGTGTTGGGTGCTTGTCCCTGCCTGAGGGCTGGAGCCCTAGACTGCTGATACCCCCCCTTGCTTACAGGCTGGGGTCCCCAGATAGTTCACAGGGCCCTGTGAACTTTGGTACCCTGTCCAGTCTGAGGGCCTGGTTTCCCAGACTACACCTGGCTTTACCCTCCCTGAGGGTTGGGCTTTAGACTGTTTGGTGCCCTGCCCCGGCTGAGGGCTTGGGCCCCTGGTTCATTCGCTGCTCTATCCCTCTGGAGGGATCGAGCCCTGAGACTCTAACTTTCCCGCTTGTCTTAGACTGTTGTTCCAGGGGCGTGACAGCAAAGAGGTGCGGCCTCCCTCGGAGACTGACCGTGAGAGATGGCCCCACACCCTTACAACAATCCAATGGGTGGAAGCTGAAGCTACACAAATTCAGACTGGAAATAAGGCATACATTATTAAGTGAGAGTAACTAACCACTGGAACAATTTACCAAGGAGGGTGGTGGATTCTCCATCAGTGACATCTTTTAAATCAAGACTGGATGTTTTTTCTGAAAGATTTGCTCTAGAAGTTATTTTGGAGAAGTTCTCTGGCCTGGGTTATACAGGAGGTCAGACTAGATAATCCTTCTGGCCTTGGGATCTATGAATCTATCTATGATTGGGACTGTCACAGGATGGCCCTTTAAGAGAGTTGGGGCTCAACTGCCCCTGTGCCAAACTTGGCTCACCTCCCCAGGTGGAGGAAATGAGTAAAGTCAAGTGATGGGCCCTGTGATGAGGAGCAGGTTGGATCAGCCAAAGGGGAGAGATTCCAGAGGGGGAGAGCCAAGCAGAGAATGGCTCTAGGGAGAGGAGCCCTGGATGTTGATGCTCTATAAAATAGCAGGAGGGCTGATAATTAGGAAGAGGCCCTAGGAAGGAGACGCAGGGCAGGTTAGTGTGAAAACTCTCTGTTAATTTGAAGTGATAGTTTATAATTTTATCAGGGTTTTCCAGATTCTGCTTGCAGGCTAAGGGGCTCTGTAAGGAAGCATGCAATCTTGGTGCTAGCCTAGAACAAGGTGGGGTGAGTTGTGTGCCGCTGCCTTATGGAGCAGCCTTCTTTATCTCTCTCTGGTTTTGGTTCTTGTGTGTAGGATACTGGATTTTAAGAAATAAACTAGTGTTATGTTGCAACCCTTTGGAAAGATAAAAACATAAAATACTTGGTCAGCATATGCTGTTAAAAATAACTATGGTTTTGGGCAGACAGCCCAACTCCTTGGGGTTGCCAGGGCTGGGAGCTCTCAGAACAGGTACATGAATTCTCCTTACACTGCCACCCTGTGGTCGCGGGTGTAGTGATCCCTCTTATAAGGGGGAAGCTGCACTGATTAAAGCCCAGGAGTTGTTGGCACTTGAGCTGGGAAGGATGGGCTGGGAATGAGTTGAAGGCAAGGGAAGAGAAAACAGCTGCTCAGGAGGGAAGAGCTGTACCTGGCAAGGTGGGCAGAAGATGCTGGGATTGATGTTGATCCATCCCCATGTGATTTAGGTGGAGAGCCAAGTCACTGTGGTGACCACATTGTACTAGAAGGTACAGCGATCCAACCTGTGAGGAGAAACTGAGGCAGTGGATGGGCCTGAAGCCAGATTGGGACAGGAACTTATTTCAAGACCCATAAATATTGTTTCTTAATGGCATTTAGGAGTAGAGACAGGACTACAAATGGGACTATTTTCCCTTTGGCTCACTGTCAACTCCAGGAGAAAAATGCCATTATATTTTGCATTAAAATAAAACTATATTAAAATCTGGAATAAAACCTTGGGAATGGGGGTAAATATGTGCAAACCCCTCCCCCGCCCAAAAAAACACCCAAACAAACTGTAAATGAATGTTCTGTACTATGAGAGGAAGGCTGGTCTGGTGGAAAAGGTACTGGACTGTCACTCTGGGGACCTGGCTTCCATTCCTAGCTTCAACACATTCTTGATGGATGATCTTGGGCAAGTCACTTCCCCTCTCTGCCTTATGGCAGCAGGGGGATTCCTAGGCCTGGGAGTGGGGTCCCAGCCATGTACCTCTGCACAAACACCAAGCCTCCCTCCTAGGGGCGGGGGGGGGTCAGAGTTAACCCCTGAAACAAGCACCGCCCTTAACTATAGAACAACACTCCTATCTAACCCAGGTAGGAGTAGACCTAGGTCAAGGTCTCTAGCAGGGGTTATGCAATCTCTCATGCCCTTGATGCAACATACAGCACACAGCCCCCCCATGCTTGGCCTAGAGACACACTGACTCTCTTCGCCATGCCAGTGCAATCCCCTCCCTGCCTTTGGGTCAGCCCAGCCTATGTGTGCACTCCAAGGTGGATGTGTAGTGTGATCTCAGAATGGTGGGTCCTGTTGTGCGGTCTCGGCTCTCCTGCCAGCTCCAGGCCAAGCATTTATAAGAGTCCCCCTTTTCCAAGCAGCTGGCTCTCCTCCAAGCAGCACTGAACATAAGAATGGCCAGACTGGGTCAGACCAAACGTCCATCTAGCCCAGTCTCCTGTCTTCCGATGGTGGCCAGTGCCAGGTGCCCCAGAGGGAATGAACAGAACAGGTTATCATCAAGTGATCCATCCCCTGGTGCCCACTCCCAGCTTCCAGTAAACACAGGCTAGGGACACCACCCCTGTCCATCCTGGCTAATAGCCATTGATGGACCCATCCTCCATGAATTTATCTAGCTCTTTTTGAACCTTGTTATAGTCTCGGCCTTCACAACACCCTCTGACAAGGCATTCCACAGATTGATAGTGTGTTGTGTGAAGAAATACTTCCTTTTGTTTGTTTTAAACCTGCTGCCTATTGATTTAATTTGGTGACCCCTAGTTCTTGTGTTATGAGAAGGAGTAAATAACACTTCCTTATTTACTTTCTCCACACCAGTCATGATTTTATAGACCTCTAGCATATCCCCACTGAATCGTCTCTTTTCCAAGCTGAAAAGTCCCAGTCTTATTAATCTTTCCTCATAAGGAAGCTGTTCCATACCCCTAATCATTTTTTGTTGCTCTTTTCTGTAACTTTTCCAATTCCAATGTATCTTTTTTGAGATGGGGTGACCAGAGCCACACATAGTATTCAAGATGTTTTGTTCAATTTGTTCAATTTGTCTTCATTAATGATCTGGAAGATGGCAAGGATTGCACCCTCAGCCAGTTTGCTGATGACCCTAAACTGGGAGGAGTGGTAGATATGCTGGAGGGTAGGAATAGGAGACAGAGGGCCCTAGACAAATTAGAGGACTGGGCCAAAAGAAATCTGAAGAGGTTCAACAAAGACAAGTGCAGAGTCCTGCACTTAGGAAGGAAGAATCCCATGCACTGCTACAGACTAGGGACCGAGTGGCTAGGCAGCAGTTCTGCAGAAAAAGGCCTAGGGGTTACAGTGGATGGGAAGCTGGATATGAGTCAGCAGTGTGCCTTTGTTGCCGAGAAGGCTAATGGCATTTTGGGTTGTATAAGTAGGAGCATTGCCAGCAGATCAAGGGACGTGATCATTCCCCTCTATTTGGCATTGGTGAGACCTCTTCTGGAGTAGTGTGTCCAGTTTTGGGCGCCACACTACAAGAAGGATGTGGAAAAATTGAAAAGAGTCCAGTGGAGGGCAACAAAAATGATTAGGGTACTGGAGCACATGACTTATGAGGAGAGGCTGAGGGAACTGGGATTATTTAGTCTGCAGAAGAGAAGAATGAGGGGGGGGATTTGATAGCTGCTTTCAACTACCTGAAAGGGGGTTCCAAAGAGGATTGATCTAGACTGTTTTCAGGGTAGCAGATGACAGAACAAGGAGTAATGGTCTCAAGTTGCAGTGGGGGCGGTTTAGGTTGGATATTAGGAAAAACTATTTCACTAGGAGGGTGGTGAAGCACCGGAATGGGCTACCAAAGGAGGTGGTGGAATCTCCTTCCTTAGAGGTTTTTAAGGTCAGACTTGTCAAAGCCCTGGCTGGGATGATTTAGTTGGGGATTGGTCCTGCTTTGAGCAGGGGGTTGGACTAGATGACCTCCTGAGGTCCCTTCCAACCCTGATATTCTATGTGAGTGTACCATGGATTTATATAGAAGAAATATGATATTTTCTGTCTTATTATCTATCCCTTTCATAATGACTCCCAATATTCTGTTTGCTTTTTTGACCGCTGCTGCACATTGAGTGGATGTTTTCAGAGAACTATCCACAACGACACCAAGGTCTTTCTTGAGTAGATACAGCTAATTTAGACCCCATCATTTTATATGTATAGTTTCTGTCTCGGCCCTAGCTCAGCGCTCCTACTTCCTGCACCTGTGTCGTCTTGTTTCCTCTCTGAATTTTCCTAGGCTCATCCCCTGTCCCACCTTCATCTGCTCATTGGCTCAAACACCCTCCCAGGGGTCACAGTTAATTCTGTGTCCTTGGTTTGGAGTAGCACCCCCACCCCCAGCCAATCAGGTCTGTGCAGAGTAGCAGGAAGATGGGAGAGGGAGAAGCTTTCTGCTCAGCCCCACGCACATCACCACATCAACACACCTGTGCTCCGGTAGCAGGCATGCTCTGGGGCTTGACCACTCTCAGCATTGCTGTATCAGTCAGGTTGGGGGGGTCCCCCTATTTGGCCTTTGAGAGCATTGGGGTGCTCCTGCCTTGTTGCTCTGTTCCCCTCTGCCCCCATGTTGAGGTTCTTCCTCCCCTGCCTCAGGGCCAGACTTGGGTGCCTCCTCTCTGGGTCCCTCAACCTCCTCACTCTGCTCTTCCCTTGTCTCAGGGCCAGTACCAGGGTTGGGTGCTTCTAGAGCGGATCCCCCCAGTACTATCCACCCACTAGTGGGAGTCTAGTGACTCCTCTCAGCCATGCCTCCTGGCTCCTAGGACTAGGATCTCCTCTTCCACACTGTTTCACGGCTCACGCTCATAGTTCCAAGGCCTGAGCATGCTCTGGTGGACCACCTTCTCCAGTCTGTCCGCAGACTCTGCTTGGCTCTTGTTTACTGGCCATTTGGGGTACAGGATCCCACAGACCATGTACTTTGGGGGGCCCTAGGCAGAATCCAATTTGGAGCACCTCTGCTGCTTGAGTAGGACCCGATTTCCCCAGGGCTGGCACCAGCATGTCTGTCATAGCTCCATTTCACTCTGTCTTGGGCTTGGCCCATGTTAGTGGCTACAATGCAGCCTGCCTCATGGAGGCATTGGCAAAGCTCATGGACGCATTCTGGGGTCCCTGGGGTCCCCAGTTAGATGCCTAGGAGCATGTCTATTGGCAGCTGGCTATGCCTGCTGAACCTCAGAAAGTAGGTTTGTGTTTTGTGGAGGAGTGCACCATGTTATACATGTAGGTCAGCTCCGGCAGGTTGGAAGGCCAGTATCTCTGCTATGTCTCTGAATGTGTCCTCAGCCCCGCTAGCAATGTCTAGCTGGCTCACTCACAGAGGCTGATGCCTTGTGGGCAGTAGGCTGTCATCCTAAGCTTATGCCTGCCAGAAATAGAGCACAACGCTTGAAACATCTGTCATTCAAAGGGGGTGCCTTGGTCCGTGAGCACCTTGCGGAAGGGGAGGGTAGCTAGAGGGCTGGACAAAGTAGGCTTCTGTGGTTGCTCTGACTGTGATCTCCCTGAGGGGTGTAGTGACCAGGAATTTGGTGTAATGCTCCACCATGGTCAGGATGTATGCAACTGTCCTTTGGCTTGGTTCCACCTTCAAGTGGTCTGATGGTACCAGCTCCCAGGGTGAGCTAGTCTCTATTGGCTGGAGGGGGGCACTGTCCCCCACCCCTGGGTTTCTTCTGCAGGTGCAGACCGAGCAGCTGTTGCACCACTCCTGCATGGCTTGGGCCATCTCCACCCAGCAGAACCTCCTGTGGACATTCATCTCCATCTTTTGGGGGCCAACATGGCCCAAAGCATCATGGTAGGCTTGTAGCATTGTCTTGGCAGCTATCTGGGGCAGCATCATCTGGGTGACTTCCTTATTAGTCCTGAGATCTCAGGTCTTGCATACCAGTGTGCCCTCTTCCTCACATAGAGAGGCCCCCTGCTTCAGCAGCTGGGTTACTTCTGAGAGCAGAGCATTCCAATTTGTGGCAGAAAGCCCAGTGCCTTGCCGGATAATCACCAATACTCTCCAAATAACAGTGCCACAGCCTTGGGTGTGAACCCAGAGATCCTCCCCCTTTTCAGACTCTTCCAGGGGTTCCTCATAAGCCTAGGGGATGATGGCAGCTGCCTGGACCATTTTGGTGAGGATGGCCAAAAATGGTAACACCTCTAGAGGTTGCCTAGTCTAATAGAGTTGAGTGTTTGGACTGCATGCTTACATTTAATTTTCTTTTGGGAACAAACTCTGACTTTTTTTTCCCCTATAACTTATAATCATTAAAAAGCTATCTTTTGTAGTCAATAAATTTGTGTTACTGTTTATCTTTACCAGTGAGTTTGTCTGAAGTGTGTGGTAAATCTGCTCAGGTTACAAAGGCTGATGTATATTCACTTTCCATTGATGAAGTGGTGAACCAATTAATACATTTGCATCGCTCATCTTGAGCAATGCAAGACAGTATATTCCTTAGGAACAGTGGTGGGAGCTGGGGGGATTTGGCTGGTGCCTTTCTCTGTGTGATGCATGAATGCTCCCAGAGCCACTCATGAAATCTAGCTGGGTGTGGGGCTCCACATGCTGTTGTGCTGAGTGATAACAGGTCCTGGAGGGGTTTGCTGCTTGTCAATCACAAAGCATTGTGAGAGCCAGTCAAGGCTGGAGAGTTAAGGGGGCTCCATGGTCCCACAGTCCCAGGCTGGGCCCCGAGTGTCAGGTGCAAGTAACCTGGTCCGAGCCAGTGGGTGGCTGTCTAGCCCTGGCTCTCTGTTTGAGATCTAATCATGTTCACAGCCATCTCTTTAAAGTCCATATTGGGGTATTTTATTATTTTCTTAACGAAAGCTGAGATTCTGGTGTCATCATATGACTTCAAGGTTCTTCATAAAAAATCAAATATTGCAAGACTCATGCTAAAATTGCAAGAGTTGGCTACCCTCCACCCTTTGTCTGACTTAATTATTTAGACTTCAAGCTCTTTGGGGAAGGGACTTTCTCTTACTATGTGTCTGTCCAGTGCCTAGTACAATGGAGCCATACTCTTGGTTGGGGCCTTAGATGCCACAATCATAGAAATATGAAAGGTTTCTTGATGAAAATGTTACTCTAGATTCGACCTAGCATGCCTACTGAATTTGTCTTCTTGCTATGGTGCCAGGGTAATTTTCATAGAACAATACAGTGAATCATTCATCAAAGGTACCTGTCACTAAGCGTCCCTGTCTTGTGCATCTTCTTGATGAATATTTCAAGGGCATTCTTTTAATTAGCAGGCTTCTCTTTCATACGGAGGAAACACGCGTTGTTTTTGACAATTCCCCTCATTATACTATTTTTTTCCCTTTATTGGTGACTACATGAAATTGAAATAAGTTGATGCCTTTTTGATCAAATGCATGAAAGTACCACAGGGACTGTACATTCTGCTTCATAAACTGGGATGAGAATTGCACAAACAGTGGCAAAGGGCTTGATGTGTAATTTGGTAAAAGTAAAATAAAAGCCACCCCTACCTGAAGCTTTCCTGCATCACACAAATCCAAAATTGGAATCTTGTGGCTGCTTTCTATTCAGGCAAAAGGGGGAAAACAATTTAAATATCTCTTTGTTTAGTGATAGCTGAAACTATGGAAAACCACTGCCCAAGCACTAGAACTCAGGCAAATGTGGGCAATAGCTGTGCATGCAGTCCAAGGAGTTTCCGGGGTGGGGGCTCTGATAACAAACACAGGGGAGGCGGACTGATTTGATTGCATGTGTGCGTGCAGAAGGAGAAAGAAGCAGACAAAGAAGGCATCAGAAAAGCCAACGAAAGAGGCAAGGGAGACATGGGTAGCACTGCTGAGAGAGAGCAAGAGCATGCTTTTTGGGCAGAGTGCTGGATGAAGAGAGTCTTGGAACCATGACCAAGGAAACTGCCTCCCGTTTGATTCCTTCTACGTTCAGAGAAATAGGGCTTTCTTTGTAAACAGGATTGTATCAAAGAAATACCTGACTCTTATCAATTTCTCCTTATGGAAACAACCTTCAGAATCCCAAATATTGGCTAATTTCTCAGGCCAATAGAGATAACAATTTATTTTTCATCTCCATTTCCAGATTTCAGACAGGAGTAGGTGCATAAGAAAACATGAGAGAGCCTGATCTCATCGTATCTCCGGCTTGCACAGAAGCAGGAGGTCCTGGAAATCGGTTATGGCACCCTGTGCTGCAGAGATTTCCAACTCCAGATTGACTCTGGAGAAGCTTTTGAATCGCATCTGAACTAAACCTCTACGTCTCTGGTGGTTTGCCCCTTTAGGCAAGTCATCCTAGAAGTCCTGGTGGCTCCAAACTTTGTTATGATGTGTATCCATTACAGTCTGCTTTAGGGATGCCCATTGTGTGTGTGTGTCTCTTCTGCATCCACTCTGGCTCCTTTTTTAGTCCAGCTAAGTTCAAGTCTGAATAATGGGTTTTCCCCCTGGAACATGCACTCTTCAGGCTGCCTAGTGACACATGTTTTTAGCACCCTCGTGATGCCATTTGTCCTCACTTGTCCCTGTTTTGTAAATATTAACTGTGCGGGAAGAGCACAATGTGTGAGTTTTACTGTTTTCAAGACTAGTATTTTCATTTTGAGATCTAGTTTTAAAATGTTCAGTCCCTGCCCTTACGTCTTGGTTTGAGGAAGAGGTGGCCTGGATTAGCAGAGCACTACTAGGGAGGTGTTGGGTGGAGTCCATGGAACTATGCCTGTGAAGGAGACAAAATCCTGCAACAATCCTCAACATGTAGGGGAATTAGTGGTGTGGCAAATTGCCAGCACTACTATGATGGATCTCGCGCTTTCTCCTCTTTGGGGCGGGGGGAAGTTTCAGGGCACGGTTTTGTGCCCCTGAACTGGGGTATTAACTGCCCCACTAGTGTCCTAAAGGAGGGGAGTGGAGAGGGAGGGACCCGGGCCAGGGGCCCTAGGGATAGCGGTAAAACACTAGAACTAGCAGTTCCTTTCCCTGGGCTACTTCCCTCTCCTGCCCTTCAGCTTGTGGGGCTTCCTGCCCTCCCTCTGCACAAACCAGGTGTCTCCCTTTACCTAGGGTCTTGGTCTTCTTAGCCCACCACAGCACTTCTCCAAACTTTCTTCTGCTTCCCTCCAACTGCTCTCTGCTCCAACATCAATCCACTCTGCTTCAACTCCTCCATTTGTCTGATTGAAGCAGGGGTTTTTATGATGTGACTGGCTTCAGGTGCTTTAATTTATAGCAAACTTTCTTCCCTCTACAGGGAATAAGGCTCCCTTCTAACACTCTCCTGCTGCCCTCTGGCCATGCTGTATCACAGTGGGGAGACAAAACAAGGAAGTGTGGGGGCAAAGGAGGTGGCAGGGAATCATAGACTCATAGAAGATTAGGGTTGGAAGAAACCTCAGGAGGTCATCTAGTCCAATCCCTTGCTCAAAGCAGGACCAACACCAACTAAATCATTCCAGCCAGGGCTTTGTCAAACCGGGTCTTAAAAACCTCTAAGGATGCAGATTCCACAATCTCCCTAGGTAACCCATTCCAGTGCTTTACTATCCTCCTAGGGAAATAGCTTTTCCTAATATCCAACCTAGACCTCCCCCACTGCAACTTGAGACCATTACTCCTTGTTCTGTCATCTGCCACCACTGAGAACAGCCAAGCTCCATCCTCTTTGAAACCCCCCTTCAGGTAGCTGAAGGCTGCTATCAAATCCCACACCCCCCTAAACAAGTCCAGTTCCCTCAGCCTCTCCTTGTAAGTCCTGTGCCCCAGCCCCCTAATCATTTTCATTGCCCTCTGCAGACTCTCCAGTTTGTCCACATCCTTTCTGTAGTGGGGGGCCCAAAACTGGACGCAATACTCCAGATGTGGCCTCACGAGTGCTGAATAGAGGGGAATAATCACTTCCCTTGATCTGCTGGCAATGCTCTTACTAATGCAGCCCAATATGCCGTTAGCCTTCTTGGCAACAAGGGCGCACTGCTGACTCATATCCAGCTTCTCGTCCACTGTAATCCCCAGGTCCTCTTCCGCAGAACTGCTGCTTAGCCAGTTGGTCCCCAGCCTGTAGCAGTGCATGGGATTCTTCTGTCCTAAGTGCAGGACTCTGTACTTGTCTTTGTTAAACCTCATCAGATTTTTTTTTTTTGGTTCAATCCTCCAATTTGTCTAGGTCACTCTGGACCCTGTCCCTACCCTCCAGCATATCTACCTCTCCCCACAGCTTAGTGTCATCCGCGAAGTTGCTGAGGGTGCAATTAATCCCATCATCCCGATCATTAATGAAGACATTGAACAAAACCGACCCCTGGGACACTCTGCTTGATACCGGCTGCCAACTAGACATCAGGCTGTTGATAACTACCCGTTGAGCCCGACAATCCAGCCAGCTTTCTATCCACCTTTATAGTCCATTCATCCAGCCCATACATCTTTTACTTGCAGGCAAGAATACTGTGGGAGACCGTATCTAAAGCTTTGCTAAAGTCAAGATATATCACATCCACCGCTTTCCCTGTATCCACAGAGCCAGTTATCGCCTCATAGAAGGCAATCAGGTTGGTCAGGCATGACTTGCCCTTGGTGAATCCATGTTGACTGTTCCTGATCACCTACCTCTCCTCCAAGTGCTTCAAAATGGTTTCCTTGAGGACCTGCTCCATGGTTTTTTTCCAGGGACTGAGGTGAGGCTGACTTGTCTGTAGTTCCCCGGATTCTCCTCTTTCCCTTTTTTAAAGATGGGCACTACATTAGCCTTTTTCCAATCATCCAGGACCTCCCACAATCGCCACGAGTTTTTCCAGGGTAATGTGCTAAAATGGTTTGAGTCCTTCCTGGATCGGAAACTTGACCTTCACCACTAGACCCCTTGCTTGTGGGGTTCCACAAGGATCCATTTTTTCTCTGGTCCTTTTCAACATCCACATGCAGCCACAAGGTGAACATGACATGGACTCAAGTGCCAGCAATATGCAGATGACACATGGCTCTCCCTATCCTTCACCATATACAACCACACTAGTACCATCAAGATGGCCCAGTGCAGTCTCCTTTGGTGGAAGGTTCACACCCACAGTCAGTCAATTCAGTAGTGTAGGAATGCACTTGCATTGCCGATGCTGGGCTGCAACATAGCAGCATCCACGAATATCATCTTCTACTACCTCCAGCTGGCCAGGAAACTTCATCCTGTCATGGTGTGTGAAGATCTGGTTTCAATTATTCATGCCTTCGTCACCTCTTGCCTGGACTATAGCAATGTACCTGGGCATGAAACCTGCAATACTTACCGAACTTCAACCAGTACTAAAGGCTGAAGCATGTCTCCTCAGCAACACAGGCTACCATGAGCACGAGACCTCTCACGCTCTCTCTGCTGGCTTCCCATAAAGTTCAAGGTCTCTGTTCTTGTTTTCAAGGCACTAAATGGCCTGGGCCTGAGATACCTAAAAGATCCTAAAGCTATAGACAACAGTCAACGACTTCACTCCTCTGGCACAGTGGCGTGTTCTCTGTAATAAAAGTGCAGAAGATAGATCTTTCTTGGGGGCTGGTCCGAGACTGTGGAATGAACACCTCCAGGAACTAGAGACCATCCCAAACATCACCACAGTTTGCTCCAACTGTATGGTACATTTCTTCTCCCATATAAACACAAAGCTGCAGGTATAAAAACAAAACTCAAAACAAAAACCGCAATACCGGAAGGTGTTCATATACTGCGGGGATGATTGCAGTGCAAGAATCTATACAGAATAGAATTCTCCCATCGGTTTTGTGGGATTTTGCTTTCATCCGCTACATCCTGATGCGTTGCACTGACACACTTCTGTTCCATTTTGACAACCTGTGATTCTGACTCATGGGGCATTACTGAATGGGCTGCGCAATTGCAGATGCTGCTTGTCAGACCAAAAATCAGTTTGCTCTTTCTTTTCTCACAATTGCATCCTAACCCAGCCTGATTCAGTCACATTGGACTTTTCATGCTGTTGAAAGCTCCTTTTTTTTTCTGGGAAACTTGTAGCTATGCTGATTTTAGTTGAGGAGGGGTAGCTGTTCAGTGTGATCTTGTTTTGCTTTGCGTCAAAACCAGTCTGGTTAAGCTTTCTTTTTCATCTGTTCTCCTTAAGTTCAGAACAATTTGATTTTTCTGCTTTTATGGTTAAGCTTTGTTCCTTATCAGTCCTTGCAAGGAGCCTGTGCATGTTTCTTAGCACAATCAATGGAAAGAATTTGGGTGGAGCTGGATCAGGACCGGAATGTGCGATTGTGAGCACTATGACTATTTTCATTAGGCCAATCCTTGTTCCTCATCTAGCAAGCAGCCCTCTGAGCTTGACTCTGCCTTCCTTATAGACCCATTTACTCCACTCTACTCAGAGGGAGTTCAAGTGTGGGCAGCCTGTACCATCAGGCCCTAAGTGCTCTGAAGAGAGCTGGTCTCTTTTGCAGGAAATTCCAACATTTCAGAAAATGTTTCATTCCAGTTTGAAATGAAAATCAGAAATTTCTAAATTTCCCACAAAAGAGAGATTTAAAAAAAACACAAAGAAAAGGAGTACTTGTGGCACCTCAAAAAAACCAAAACATTTCATTTAGAAAAAGCTCCCAGGGGTTTTGCAGGCTGCGAGCTCCTTGGTAGCCTGATTGGCATGCTGCTGTGAAACTGGTATATAATACTAGGGCTGGCAAACAGTTAAAAATAATTGTGATTAATCGCATGGTTAAAAAAATGAAACCATTAATAGAATAACATTTATATAAATATTTTTGAAGGTTTCCACACTTTCAAATATATTGATTTCAATTACAACACAGAATACAAAGTGTGCAGTCCTCACTTTATTTTTATTATAAATATTTTCCCTGTACAAATAAAAGAGAGCATTTTTCAGTTCAGCTAATACAAGTACTGGAATGCAATCTCTTTATCATGAAAGTTGAACTTACAATTGTCGAGTTATGTACAAAAAATGACTGCATTCAAAAACAAAGCAATGTAAAACTTTAGAGCCTACAAGTCCACTCAGACTTTCTACTTGTTCAGCCAGTCGCTCAGACAGACAAGTTGGCTTACATTTGCAGGAGATAATGTTACCTGCTTCTTGTTTACAATGTCACCTGAAACTGAGAACAGGCGTTCGCCTGGCACTGTTGTAGCTGGTGTTGCAAGATATTTACAAGATGCGCTAAAGATTCATATGTCTCTTTGTGCTTCAAACACCATTCCAGAGGACATGCGTCCATGCGGATGGTAGGTTCTGCTTGATAATGATCCAAAGCAGTGCAGACCAATGCCTGTTCATTTTCATCGTCTCAGTCAGATATCACCAGCACAAGGTTGATTTTTCTTTTTTGGTGGTTTGGGTTCTGTAGTTTACATGTCTGAGTGTTGCTCTTTTAAGACTTCTGAAAGCAAGCTCCACACCTTGTCCCTCAGATTTTGGAAGGCACTTCAGATTCTTAAACCTTGGGTGGAGTGCTATAGTTATCTTTAGAAATCTCACATTGATACCTCCTTTGTGTTTTTGTCAAATCTGCTATGAAAGTGTTCTTAAAATGAACAACATGTGCTGGGTCATCATCCAAGACTGCTATAATATGAAATATATGGCAGAATGTGGGTAAAACAGAGCAGGAGACATACAATTCTCCCCCAAGGAGTTCAGTCACAAGTTTAATTAACGCTTTATTTTTTAAATGAGCGTCATCAGCATGGAAGCATGTCCTCTGGAATGGTGGCCAAAGCATGAAGGGGCATATGAATGTTTAGCATATCTGGCATCTAAATACCTTGCAGTGCTGGCTACAAAAGTGCCATGTGAATGTTTGTTTTTACTTTCAGGTGACATTGTAAATAAGAAGCGGGCAGCATTATCTCCTGTAAATGTAAACAAACTTGTTTCTCTTAGCAATTGGCTAACCAGAAGCATTTCAGAGAACGCTACCACAGAGTATGTTAAAATACAATGTGCCCTGTATACACCATGGTTTTAAAACATGTTGGTTTAAAACCTTTTAAAAATACACCTTTTATCCTAGTCAAGGTTCACTCAGTCCACATTAGTGGTCCATATTAATGGAGGGGCCTTATCTGTGAGCTCAGGGAGAGCGTGCCATGCTTAGGGAGCCGCCTGGAAGAAGGCACAGAAGTGATCTCATGGGAGGCTGACAGGTAGGCGGACAAGGATGGGAACAACGGCAGAGGGTGTGTGAATCTCGACAAGGGAGGATGGGAGGGGACAGCAGGATCATGTAGAACGCTGAAGGGGGTGACAGGAAGCTTAAATCCATATTGGTAGCTGCATTTTGTATGGCTTAAAGGGAGACAATGTATGCATCTGGGAGGCTAGAGGGGTAGATGTTCCAGGAATTGAGGCAAGATGGAATGAGGGCCTGAATGGGAGACCTGACTCTGCGGATGAAAGGAAAAAGGTAGATCTTGTAGCTCCACTAACACACGTTGCCTCTAAGAGTACTGCAGACGTGTACCCTCTAGTAACTGCAAATGCCATGTGGTCTTTTGTCTTGCCAGGTGCCTGCCCTCCAGGACTCAACGATATCAGCTGCTGCATTCCACATTCTTGTCTGAAGCATTTACTCCTGTGGCAGTTTCCACCTTCTTGTTCTACAGGTGTAGGGCATGGAAGAATTCCAACACCCGCACAAGCAAGTGTTAGAATCTGTCTTCTGTATGGTCAGGCGTTAGTGCAGAAAAAAGGCATGTATGTGCATTGGTAAAGTAGTATCTGTAATCCACTGATTTGAGGTCCCTTCTCTACGTCCAATTCTTAGAGGATGTGAATCTGTAACGGCCCCAGCTAGGGAGTGCTGGCTCCTATCTCAAGCTGTAGCAGGTCAGGAGGTCCTGGTTCAATCTCTGATGTGTCAACCAAGAAGGCCGCCCATAGCACATATGTAGTAACCATCTTGGTCACCACTGGGGATTGACTCGAGGACCTCTTGTTAGTCTCTAAAGTGCCACAAGTACTCCTCGTTCTTTTTGATTTAACTCGTGAGTCTGTACAGCTTGAACTAAAGGAGCAACTTTCCAGCTGGTAGTTGTAGCAGACTCTGATTCCATGTGGGAACATGGGGTGGAGGGTCAGGGGAGCCATAACGCATTAAATGGTGAATTATACATACACTCAAATAGAGGCCAGAAGTCTGACTATCAGGTGCATGGTAACTAGGAGTGATATTAATTTCCTGCAGTATACCGATTTATGCAATTCCATGATCTCTATCGCTTGGGAACCAGAAAATTGCTGCAGGCCGTCTGCTCTCCTACCATTCCTATTTTGATCTCTCCTTTTCTTGTTTCCCTTTTTAGTATTATACAGTGGGCCTGCATGTGGAAACCTTTGCTCAAATTGATTATTTAAGCATTCAGTAGCTCTTCTTGGGACCCCAAAAATTCAGCGGCAGCCTGTCAAAGCTGCACTTTTCCAGTTTTTTCCACCCCCTTTTTTTGTCATCTGCATTTCACAGCTCTAATGAGGGAGGAAAAATGGGGGGTACCACAGTCTATCTTTGTTCTGTGAGATATGATGAGGTGGCAGATTCTATCTTCCTAATGTGCGGTTGAATCATCACCATTACCAACAATGCTCGGAGGAAACTTTCTCCTGCTTTGCTCCTCCGCCATGCTCTCTGGGTTTGGAGATGTCTTTCCTTCAGTATGTAGACTAACTATGGTATATTTCACATAGGCGAGACTATTTCTAAGGCTGTGAAAACAGCTGAGTTGAGCAGTGGTTAAACACTGTTGTAAGTGTTTGTATTATGGTAGCGACAAAAGACCTCAAAGGCGATCAGTCCCATTGTGCTAGGTTCTGTACAAACTCTTAAGCCTGGTTTACGCTTAAAAGGTTTGCTGGTATAGCTATGTCAGTTAGGAGTGTGGGGGAAAATCACCCCCCGGACAGATAAAGCTGTGCCAGCAAAAGCCCTAATGTAGATGCAGTCATACCAACACAAGTCCTTCTTGCCAAAACAAACTCTCTCTCCACTAGGAGGGCTCACCAGTACAACTATGCCGGCAAACCCTGTCTAGTGTCTTGTAAGACAGACTCCCTGGCCCTTAAATTGTAAGCTCTTAATAGACAAGACAGACAAAGGACAGGAGGGGAAACTTGCCCAAGGTCATGCAGCAGGTCAGTAACAAGCTGGGAATAGCTCCTAGGCCTTTTGACTGCCAGTCCTGAGCCCTTGCTACTGGACCACACGGCCTAGCTGGGTGATGCAGTGTGTGTGTGTGTGTGTGTGTGTGTGTGTGTGTATATGAGAGAGACGTACGGGCCAGCTCCGCAGCTGGTGTGAGCTGACGTAGCTGAGGCATGTCCTGCTGTCTGCGGATAGTGTTGCTCTGATTCTCTGTCACCTTGCACCTTGTGTCGTCACTTAGGCGTTTGTAGAATAGCACTACTCAGCACTGGTAGCATTTGCACAGGTATAAATGACAACACCAAGGTGCAGGGCAGCTGAGGGCAAGTCCTGTGAGTTTGAGGGCCCAGTTTTGTGAGGAGCCGGGCACGCTCATTTCTCACTGAACTCCTTGGCCCAGCACCAGACAAGAATCTGGTCCTCACAGCTAGGAAGCTAACATCACAGCTGCTTGAAAAAAATTGCAATGGGCTGAATCTTGAAAGTTGATTTCTCAGTGCATGAACATCTGAAAGATACATATCAGAGAACACCATCTAGTCATTTTAATGTACAGGACAAAACGTCCACAGCCCGTAAACTGTGTGCGAAAGACCACAGACCCTATGGCAGGCTGGCCTAGCTGGGAAATGACCGCCTGCCTCAGGCTGCATAAAAGATGTATCCATTGAAGAAGCAGAAGAGCAGAATGGTGTAAGGCTGGAGGGGCAGAAATGCATGTTACATAAGCAGTGGTGTGCCAAATTAGGCTGAATTTAGAAGTCGCTCTTATCTATAAACCTCAGTGCTTTACAGAGGAAGGTGTCTTATCCCCATCTTACGAATGGGGAGCGTAACAGGAGTGGTCTGTTCCCTTTAAGGGCAGTAAGGAGTAGGGATCAAACAACCCGTCTTCCTTGGAATGCCCCTTTAAGATTTTGGAAGATTGGATATACCTGAGTCCTGGGAAGGGACAGAGGCAGATATTGGGAGAGATAAACCTGTCCCCAAGGAATAATTAGTGTTCAGAGAAACCCAGATCACTGTTCCTTTTAGGGCCTGGGACCAGGAGCCTTGTAACACAGGGTGGGGATGGTTCCCCTCCCTCCCA
The DNA here is from genome assembly GCF_015237465.2 of Chelonia mydas. NCBI lineage: Eukaryota > Metazoa > Chordata > Testudines > Cheloniidae > Chelonia > Chelonia mydas. The sequence goes on along the minus strand of NC_057852.1, from coordinate 135,003,718 downwards.
GCCAATTGGGATGAGCCCTGGGAAAGAGGGTTGCTGCCCTCTCTCATCCGACAGGTGAAAGGACGGAGTGAAAAGAGGCCAGCTATAGAGAAGCTGAATGGCCTGACTCCCAGTACCAGGAGGAGGACTGGGGGACTCCTGCACTTGGGCGAGGACGCCCGTCCCCATTAGTTCCAGAGCCAGAAGAAGGGCTGGACTTGAGGGGCTAACGAGGAGGTTTTGGCACTCCCTAAAAGGAGTTAATAAGTGGGACCCCACAAAAGTTGTGAGTGTGTGTTTGAAGTACTTGGGTCTGAGAAAAATGATTGGAAGCATATAACATCCTTCCCTGACCCCAGTCATTTGCTCAAGGGTACTTCTGGGAGCCCGTTGTTAAAATGCCACCAGCGAACCAAATGGAACCCGGACTTCTCCACCTCTGGATTTCCCTTCTCTCTGGGTTCTGTGGTATCCTCCGTGCCAGAGACTCGGCTTGGCAAGCTGGTTAATTGACTGGTCAAATAATGTCAATTGACCAGTCAACTGACTGCCTATTATTTGACCATGGGTAAATATTGTCAGATACTCCAGGCAAGAATGCGGCAGCCTGCCTTTCCGATTGTGTCACCGTGCCATTCTTTCATTTCTTAGAATTTCATTTCATTGTGTTTTGCATTTTTCTGAGTTAAAATAGCTCAGTTAAGTCACTTGTTTTGTTTGTAATCAGGCATAAGTATCTATCTAAGGTTTAGTCTATTGAAGACCATAAAGTCTTACTAATTTTTGTTACTCTTTAATAAATTATTGTTTTAGAGTGTTTGACCATTTTTGACATTGGTCAATTGACCAATTACTTGTGGACTGGTCAAATACCCAACCCTACCAGAGATGAACTTATCTCTATGGAACCATAAAGACAGTGACACACTCACACTCACGCAACCCTCTGCTCTAGTCTCAACAGATTCAGTTTCCAGGAAAAAAATAAAAAAATTCCAGCAAGTGGCACTTACTGGGTCCTTCTGTCATGGGGTGCTACCTCCCTGCTTGCTTGTGGCTGAAGAACATTTCTGTTTACATGGTAGACTACATTAATAGATTCCCTAGCCCTTCACCCATCTTCTGCCTCACACCTTGGCATAAGGGTTATCACAGGATCAGTGGGAGGTTTCAATAACCTCCTCTTGTTGAAATATTGGCAGTGCCTCATTGGTTTCCAGGCTTCCTCTGTGACCCACGGGCACTTCTCTATAAGGTTAGAAACCGAGGTGAGGCAATGGATTGGGTGGGGTGAGGGAGGGAGGTCAGCATTATGTGCCCCCTCTTTATCCTGAGGGAGGGTTTCAGAGGAAGGAGCCTGCTGAAGCGGGACTGGGAGAAGGACTCCATTACAGGCCTGGGGCCTAGGAGGCACAAGGCTACCGCAGCCCTGGCTTCTGGTGACACTCTTGATGCCTGTCAGTTTTGGGGACTGAAAACCTTTGCCTATTTCTTGGGGGGAGGGAGGCACAAACTGGCAAACAGGGGGAGCTTAGCGCTCCATGGGCTGGTTTCACTACACAGCTATAAACCCCCGAAAAACATTTGTTACAGACCAGTGCATTTCTCACTAAGGCCACCCACTGACACAGAGGTTGAGGGGTGACACGAGAGAGCACATGGTGGGGGGGGGGGGAGCATGCAGTGTGTGACTGAGAGATGGTCACGGAGGATCAGAGGTGGGAGCTGGCTACTCTTGGGCATGGTGGTGTGTTGGCTGGGGTTTCTGCGCATGGGAATGAGTCTGTGCAGCTTGGCAGCAGGGTTAGACGTTTCTCTTCAAGGTAAATAGGAGTTGGGTGCATTCCTTTGGCTTTATGGAACATGGGGCCATGTTTCAGTGCAGGAGAAGTGGGACTGGGGAGCAGAGAGGGCTAGCGGCCCCATTGTGGGAATATTGTGGGGGCTGATTCGTTTCTAGCCATGCACAGCTTGGCTCCACTTCCTCATTGACCCTGCCCCACACCACCCAGTTCCAGTTATTGCCTCCCCATTGGCCATAGGAACTGAGAGCCAATCCCATTCTGGCCAGCCTCCCCAACCTACGCCTCCACCAATGGGGAAGCAGTAACTACAGGCATGTAGGTGGAGGCGAGCAGGGCTGGAGTGGCCACTGCAGCACAAGGGTCCAAGTGGGAGCTGGGGTGATGGGCTCCTATCCTGTCCAAGCAAGGAATTCTTCCACCTCTTGTGTTCCAGGGGCAGAGGAGATGGTACAAATGGGATGGCCTGTATCTCACAGGTAGGGGAGCTAATCTTGGGTGCAGACTAGCTGGAGCAGCCAGGAGGACATCAAGCTAGTAACCCCAGGAGAGGGTGCTAAGCAGGCAAAAGTGAACCGGTGCAGCAGAGAATTTTGCAGGTGCTCATATACCGGCACTAGACAGCTGGGTAACAAGCCAGAGGAACTGGAAATTCTCATGGATGAGAAGAAATTTGATGTAACTGGCATTACTGAAACCTGCTGGGACGATTAGCATGATGTGAATGTTACAATCATTGGTTCTAACCTGTTCAGGAAGGATAGAGTAGGTAAAAGAGGTATGTGGGGAGTGGCACTCTGAATTAAAGACACCTTTACTTGTGTTAGAGTTATTGATAACTCAGAACCACAGGATCTTGAATGCATGCGGATCAATGTGCCAACTAACAAAGCCCAGATAAGGTAGGGGCGGGGGTCTCTTACAATCCACTGAAGAAAGTGCTGATCAATTGGAGAGGGTCAGAGAAGAGCCACAAGAATGATTAAAGGGTTAGAAAACCTGCCTTATAGTGATAGACTCAAGGAGCTCAGTTTGTTTAGTTAACAAGGAGAAGGTTAAGGGTGACTTGATTACAATTTATAAGTATCTACATGGGAAATAAATATTTAATAATGGGCTCTTTAATCTAGAACCCATTAGAGCTTTCTAGAGAAAGGTATAACGTGATCCAATGGCCGGAAGTTGAAACTAGACAAATTCAGATTGCAAATAAGGTGTAAATTTTTAACAGTGAGGGCGATTAACTATTGGAACAATTTACTAAGGATCACAGTGCATTCTTCATCACTGGCAATTTTGTAAATCATGGCTGTCAGAGGCAAGGACAATAAGGAATTTTTAAATTTATTAGGAACAAAATAAATTCTAGCAATGGTAAGGCATGTTACTAGATGGAGATGGTCAAATTGTTAATTATGCTGATATTGCAGAAGTGTTCAAAATATTTCTATTATGTATTTGAAAAGAAGTGGGATGATGTACTTGTAGCATATAAAGATGATGAAGTACTTTCCAGTCCGTTTGTAACCAAGGAGGATGTTAAACACCCAGTACTAGGGATAACACAAGAGGCATTGCCCCCTGTCAGGAGGTCCAGATAACTTGAACCCAAGAGTCATAAAAGAGCTGACTGAGGAGATTTCCGGTCCACTGATATTAATTTTAATTAACACAGAATTGGAATTCAATTAACTTGTACTGTCAATTACTTGGAATGCTGGGACTATTCCAGGAGACTCAGAGTGCTAATGTTGTGTCAATATTCAAAAAGGGGCAATTGTGATGATCCGGATAACTCTAGGCTAGACACCCTGGCATCAATCCCAGGCAAAATAATAGAAAAGCTGTTACAGAATTCAATTACTAGACAACATGGTTTTTATGGAAAATAGTTCCTGTCGAACAAATCTAATTTCATTCTTTGAGATTAGAACTGTAGTTGATAAAGGTAACTGCATAGATTTAATATGCTTACTCTTTTGTAAGGCATTTCACTTAGTATCCCACAACATTCTGACTAAAAAATTAGCACTGCCCAATATCAGTAAAGCACAATAAATGGATTGAGAACTGGCAGATCTCAAGCAGGGGTGTTGTGGGGTTGTGCAGGGATCGGTACTAGCCTGACGCTCTTCAACGTTTTCATCAATGGTCGGAAAATAAATTTAAAATCACTGCTGATTAAAAATTGCAGCTGGCACAAAGACTGGTGGAAGGGTAGATAGTGATGAGGACAGGACATCGTGTTCGAATACAGCCAAAGGCAAAGTTACACATCTAGGAATAGAGAATGTAGGCCACACCTAAAGAATGAGGGATTGTAGCCTGGAAAGCAGGAATCTACCCAGGAATCTTAACATGGTGACTCTTGAGGTCTTGGGGTGGCAGAGATGAGCTCTGTCATGCCCTTATCAGAGAAATCAGAATGTAGGGCTCGAAGAGACCTCAAGGGGCCCCTAGTCCTTCCCCCACCCCCCGCCCCCCTATGCACTGAGGCCGGATCAAGTGTACCTAGAGCATCTATGACAGATGTTTGTCCAACCTGCTCTTAAAATCCTCCAATGACAGAGATTTACAACCTTTCTAGGTCACTTGTCCCAGTGCTTCATCATCCTTAGTTAGAAAATGTTTCCTAATATCTAACCTAAATCTCCCTTATGGCAAACTAAGCCAATTACTTCTTGTCCTCACCTTAGAAGATATAGAATCACAGAACTGGAAGGGACCTCAAGAGGTCATCTAATCCAGTGCCCTGAACTCAAGGCAAGGCTAAGTATTATCTAGACCATCCCTGACAGGTGTTTGTCCAACCTGCTCTTAAAAATCCCCAATGATGGAGATTCCACCACCTCCCTAGGCAGTCTATTCCAGTGCTTAACCACTCTGACAGTTAGGAAGTTTTTTCTAACATCTAACCTAAACCGCCCTTGCTGCAATTTAAACCCATTGCTTCTTGTCCTATCCTCAGAGGTTAAGAAGAACAATTTTTCTCCCTCCTCCTTGTAACAACCTTTTATGTACTTGCAAACTGTTATGTCCCTTCTCAGTCTTCTCTTCTCCAGATTAAACAAACCCATTTTTTTTCAATCTTCCCTCATAGGTCATGTTTTCTAGACCTCTAATAATTTTTGTTGCTCTTCTCTGGACTTTCTCCAATTTGTCCACATCTTTCCTGAAATGTGGTGCCCAGAATTGGACACAATACTCCAGTTGAGGCCTAATCAGTGCGGAGTAGAGCGGAAGAATTACATCTCACGTCTTGCTTACAACACTCCTGCTAATACATCCCAGAATGATGTTTGCTTTCTTTTGCAACAGCGTTACACTGTTGACTCATATTTAGCTTGTGATCCACTATAACCCCAGATCCCTTTCTGCAGTACTCCTTCCTAGACAGTCGTTACATTTTGTATGTGTGCAACTGATTGTTCCTTCCTAAGTGGAGTACTTTGCATTTGTCCTTATTGAATGTCATCCTATTTACTTACCATTTCTCCAGTTTGTCCAGATCATTTTGAATTTTAATCCTATCCTCCAAAGCACTTGCAAACCCTCCCAGCTTGGTATCATCCACAAACTTTATAAGTGTACTCTCTGTGCCATTATCTAAATCAGTGATGAAGATATTGAACAGAATCAGACCCAGAACCAATCTCTGCGGGACCCCACTCATTATGCCCTTCCAGCATGACTGTTTACCACTGATGATTACTCTCTGGGAACGATATTCCAACCAGTTATGCACCCACCTTATAGTAGCTCCATCTAGGTTGCATTTCCCTAGTTTGTTTATGAGAAGGTCATGTGAGACAGTATCAAAAGATACTTGACCATTCTTGATGTAGTCTACAATATTCTGTTAATATTCTGTTAATATGCTTGTGATTCCACAATATTAAGTGGAAGCAGGAGAGTTATGCTGCAGAATTGAGACTTGCACTCAGCTTGGGAGATCTGAAATGCCTCAGATGTGGGCAGAAGGCTGGCCTGGTGACTAAAGGAGTGGAATGGGATTCAAATGACCTTCGGCAAGTCACTTTCCCCCTCCGTGCCTCTGTTTCCCATATGTAAGATGGAGATAACACTCCCTTCATCTATTTAGATTGTAAACTCTTTGGTGGAGGGTCTGTCTGTTACTGTGTATGCACAGTGCCTACCACAATGGGGCTCCAATCTCAGCTGAGATCTCTAGATGCAATTTTATTACAAATGATAATTTATTAATATTTTTCAAGTTAAAAGAAAAAAGTAGATGTGGCGCCCATGACTGCATCAATTCTAAAAGCAGCAAAAACCAAAATAAAAATCAAGAATGTGTTTCATGCTCAAAACTTCCTAACCTCGGAAAAACTGTCCACATTGCAGCTTTATTTTATTTGTGCTATCCCCTTAGGTCCTAGGCTCCTATCGTGAGCTCATTAGTGCAGCTCAGTTTTCGTTTTTATGAAGGTATCTTCTCTCAGTCCCGAGCTGCAGACTGAAGACGCTTACACAGAGAGACAGAGGCATGGAACCAAAGAGGAGACAACAGAAGCCAAAGGAGAAGAGACAGGAGGCAAGCGTCAAGCCTGCAAGATGAAGGAAATGGATCCAAACGAGAGAGGCGCATTGAATGACTTGTGGAGTGGTCTGGCCCTGGAGAGCAAACACAGACGCAGTCCTCTCAAGTGGAAATGAATTGTGTTGGGGTTTGGATTACGGTGGCAATGATGATTGTTTTCCAAAATGATCTCTTGCTTTACTGCTCTTGCTAGCTGAGCCGTCTTGTTTGTCGCATGCAACAAAATGCTGGATTGATTTGCTGTTGCTTTTTCCAGCCCAGTCTTCTCATGCTTGGCAGTAGGTTGGCACCTGCCCTTTCCTGGGTTAGACCCCGTGCAATGGCCAGGCAAAGCCATAATTCACTGCCACTATTTTAGAATGGGCACGGCAGTCAAAGTTGGAGTTTTTTTTTTTTTTTTTTTGCAACTGTCATGCCTCTGTGGGGTCTCCACAGTGCTATGGTCCCAAACTCTGTCTTCAAACAGTCCCAGCTCATCTGCCAGGTGCCCCCGGGCTCAGGCAAGTGCAGTAAGTGTTCTCGCAGCTGATGGGGGCTGCCACACTCCTCTCAAGGTAACCCTGACAAAGTGACCCATTTCTGCCTAGGTGCCCTTCCACCTGGCCACCTCCCCAGCCCAGGGGGGAAAGCAGCAGCAGATTCCCCCTTAAAAGGTTCCCCACTTAGCAGATTCCCCCTCAGCACACTGCCCACTGAGGCCTCATTGCTACTCAGTGTGTCCCTCTAAGAAAGGCAGGGCAGAGGAGACTCCCTGAAGCACAGCTCCCTCCCCTGCCTCCCTTTATAAGCGCCTGTTTACAGCCTGGCATCTCCCTGATGTTAACCCAGAAAGTTTTCTCCAGCAGACCAATGGGACTGAGGGGGCACCTTAAATCAAGCTGCCCAAGAGGAACAGGAGGGGTGGAGGACTTACCCCTTTTTCTGCATCACATTGTGGCGCCCTCACTTAAATCGATTAGTATCAGGTCTGCTCGTCGAGTAAGGTACTGCACAATGGGCCGGATGCTCAGCTGGTGTAAATTGATCTAGCTTCCTTGGTTGCATTAGCTGAGGATCTGGTGGTAGGTTCTAGCCCTCTGCTATGTGCTGACTTCCTAACCTAACTGAGGCCATTTGAATGCTAAAATGATTGAGGACAAGCAATTTCTTTATCTCTTTTATGTTTGTTTATGTTTTTTTGCAGATCCTAAGGCCAGAAGGGACCACTGTGATCATACAGGCTGGCCCTCTGTATAACACAGGTCAGAGAACCTCCCTGAATTAATTCCTGTTTGAACTAATCATTTAGAAAAACATCCAATCTTTATTTAAAGGTGTCCAGTGATGGAGAATCCACCAGAACCCTTGCTGTAAGTTGATCCAATGATTGATTACTCTCTCTGTTAAAAATGGTTGCCTTATTTCTCAACTGATTTTCTCACGCTTCAGCTTTCAGTCACTGGATCTTGTTATTCCTGTGTCTGTTAGACTGAAGAGCTCTTTATTATCAACATTTTGCCTCCCAGGAAAACACCAAGGGAATTTAAATGTAAAACCCCCCGTCAATGTCAGTGCATCGCAAGGCAGAGATTTTTCAAAGGAGCATGTGAGAGGAATTAAGCACCCAAATCCCATGGGATTTCAGTGGGATCTGCACACCTAATTCCCGGAGGTTCCTTTGAAAATCCCAGTTTACTTTGGCAGCCTTGGACTTCAGTGAATTTATTTATTTATTTATTTATTTATTTTATTTCCTACTTGAATATATTTATAGTTTGCAACACAAGGAGTTACTTGTGTAGATCCCCTACCACTGACAGAATAATATACTTAGTCAGTTCTGTATGTTTTTCTTCCCTTTTTAATTTAAAGCCTGCTGTTAAGAATTAAAAATGGCTTCTTGGAATATAGTTATTTGCTTGGAAGCATTAAAACTCTATTAGCCTTCAGATTCTATATAGGCTTCCAGTGTTTTATCCCCACTCTGACCACTGTCCAGAGCCTTGGAGTTTATTATGGATCCCTTTGCATTTCATTTGTGGTTGTCTGGACTCTATTAGCGAATAACTCTGTGTACTTCCATCTCCTTAATAATGCCAGGGGCCTCACTGACTCCTCTTCTCCATGCCTGGAGGCTCACCAGCTCTGATGCAGGACCTGCCCGCAGATGAACAGAACGGTCATCAGCATCCTCTGTCTGTTTCATTCATCCACTCATGGTTGTCATCTCATCAGCCTGCCTTCGAGCGAGGTGTAAGAAGCTGGGGATAAACAAATGAAACAAGACAGAAATTCTGACAGGAAGAAGAGTGTGGAGTGTTGGTTTACACTTAGATGGAGGGATCTACCATTAAAAAACCAAACCAAGGGGAGTTGCACAGTATTTGAGCTTGCCCAGGACATGGTTTAGAATCATAGAATCATAGAATATCAGGGTTGGAAGGGACCCCAGAAGGTCATCTAGTCCAACCCCCTGCTCGAAGCAGGACCAATTCCCAGTTAAATCATCCCAGCCAGGGCTTTGTCAAGCCTGACCTTAAAAACCTCTAAGGAAGGAGATTCTATCACCTCCCTAGGTAACGCATTCCAGTGTTTCACCACCCTCTTAGTGAAAAAGTTTTTCCTAATATCCAATCTAAACCTCCCCCATTGCAACTTGAGACCATTACTCCTCGTTCTGTCATCTTCTACCATTGAGAACAGTCTAGAGCCATCCTCTTTGGAACCCCCTTTCAGGTAGTTGAAAGCAGCTATCAAATCCCCCCCTCATTCTTCTCTTCTGCAGACTAAACAATCCCAGCTCCCTCAGCCTCTCCTCATAAGTCATGTGCTCTAGACCCCTAATCATTTTTGTTGCCCTTCGCTGGACTCTCTCCAATTTATCCACATCCTTCTTGTAGCGTGGGGCCCAAAACTGGACACAGTACTCCAGATGAGGCCTCACCAGTGTCGAATAGAGGGGAACGATCACGTCCCTCGATCTGCTCGCTATGCCCCTACTTATACATCCCAAAATGCCATTGGCCTTCTTGGCAACAAGGGCACACTGCTGACTCATATCCAGCTTCTCGTCCACTGTCACCCCTAGGTCCTTTTCCGCAGAACTGCTGCCTAGCCATTCGGTCCCTAGTCTGTAGCGGTGCATTGGATTCTTCCATCCTAAGTGCAGGACCCTGCACTTATCCTTATTGAACCTCATCAGATTTCTTTTGGCCCAATCCTCCAATTTGTCTAGGTCCTTCTGTATCCTATCCCTCCCCTCCAGCGTATCTACCACTCCTCCCAGTTTAGTATCATCCGCAAATTTGCTGAGAGTGCAATCCACACCATCCTCCAGTTTGGTCTGGGGCTGTCCTTAGTTTGAACTAGGTGGGCTATCGCAGGAGTTGAAATGTTTGATATTGACGTCCCTTCACTGTGTCAGTGTCCTTATGGCCATGCTGGCAATTCTTGGGGAGGGAGCAATTTTTGCAGCCGCGTGCAAAAATAGTCAGCTAAAGTACAAGGCACGGAATGACCCAGCACATTGTTATTTGTTCTTGAATGATCATCTTAGTGTGATCCATAACTGGATGGTGATGGTGATCCAACCATAACCCTGCTATGGTAAAGAGATTTGGATATCCCCATTACTTTAAAATTTAGGCCCAGATCATCAGATGACATGGATCAGAGTAACTCCTTTGGGTGAATTGCCAGTTTGCACCAGCTGGGGCCCTGGCCCAGTATTGCTACTACATTTTACTATATATAATCCAACCTCCAGCCCGCAGAAGTGAAGGTTCTCTCCCAAAGATCAGGTCGATTGCAAACAAGAGGCAAGAGGAAAGGTAGGAGATTCTGATGAAAAAGGGAAGGGACATATGAGAAGAGAGGTAAGTGAAACAGAGCAATACAGTAATGTATCTCCTCGGTTATATTATAGTGGTATCAGTAGCAGACTAATAGCCTTATGGTTCCAGATAAAACATGGAATACAGTTTATAGTGTCTGCTATGGAGATGTAACTGTTATTCCCTTTGGCAAGTCAATTACTCTTTATATCTCATGTCTCTACCTGCAACAGGGCTTCAGATTCCCCCCACCAATAACAGTCTAATTTTAAAAGTCAAGCAAATCTGTGCCGGCATGTTGAGTCTTTTGCTCTTTAGCCAACAAATACAAGTATGCAGAAACCACGTGGTCTCAGCTGGGCGCCAAAGAAGAAGTGCTTACTGACTGTACACAAATATACCAGGCCTAGCTCAGTGGTTCAGGAGTCAAATTTGCAATCAACATTACCCAAAAGAGGCACAGTCGTGTGAATTCATAGGAAAAGCAACCTGATTGGTTAATAACTTAGATGTTTAATAATTAAATCTCAGTGTTTTAATATCATGGGCTGCAAAGAGCTGCAGGAGACACATTAAAGAGCCACTTGCAGCTCCCGAGCCTCGGTCTGAGTATCACTGGCTTAGCTATAGACACATGGCTGCTCTAGCTACTTTCTGGCAGCTTCTAAAACTTAGAACACAGTGAGCACCAGTAGAGGGCTCACAAACTATGTAGAGGGATACAACCCTATTCCTATAAACTACTTTGCAAAACTGATACATCAGGCCAACAAAGGGCTTGCATCTGATCTCACTAATGTTGCTGTAAATCAGGCATAACCACACTGAAATCAATGCCCAGCTAGAGTTAAATCAATCAGGCCTCAAATTCCTTGCCTGTGTTAATAAAAACACATGTGGCCATCAGCATTTAGATGATTGTTTACATCTGATTCACATTTTGAGCGCCTGTACAATCTACCGCAAGTGGTGGCTAATTCTGTTGAGAAGGGCGAAGCCTGGCCTGTGGGCGGGACATGAGGAGTACCATCACTTTTTGTTTTCCAATCTGAGCCCAGATTTGGGGGGGATGATGACTGGAACAGTATAGAATCACTGACCCCGTCGAGCATCATATTATGTCAAAGGCATAATATGTAATATGCCTGATTCCTTCAGCCTTTGTGTTACATTATGACACAAAATGTACATACTCTGACATCATAACTGCTATAAAATTCTTTCCTGGCCAATAGCATGGGCTCTCTAGACTATGCCATGCTTGTGCAGACCCCCAAGCACTAATTCTACAATCTTTTCCTCTCATACCAACAAATATCCAATTAAAATATGCAGTTACCATGGTTTCTTCAGCACCAACCCAGGTAGCTTATCTGTGAAGTGTATTTTCTCATTAGAAAATGTATTCATTAGGTGGCTGCTCCTTCAAAATGTTCCATCCAAGCCACTGTTTTTTGCCTGTTTAGTCCTTGAGTATTCTAACTCAATGCATGCACAAATGTCCTGAAACTGAAGGGCCTGTGAAGAAATTGATGTGACAGATTTTTCAGCTGACACTAAGCAAACAGAGATGAGGGCTGAGGACAAGGAATGTCCATTACTGGGCGGAGTGATGGTCTGTATAAACACAAGAAGTTCCTGGAGAAAAAGATGGGGTTTATTGCATTCTCTTTCAATTCATCCCTCCTCCCTGCCCCTTCCCCTCCCCCCCTCCCCCATGTAAAAGTAAGTTTTCAGACTATTTTACAATGCAACCTGGATTTGGGGATCAGAGTTTAAAATTAATATACAGGTTAGGAACTCTTATGATTTGCTCATCGGAAGTTTCAAAGCAGTTCTTTTACAGCCAGTAACGGATTATAACCCTGGAGACAAGTGGTTCAGACTTGTTCATTAGGGTAAGATTTCAACTTGAAATTCAAACGTATAGCACCAGGCACTGAGCTGCCAGGCCACTACCAGGATTTTTAGGTTGTGGGACAAGATGTAGAAATGAGGCTTCCTAGCCACCAAATCCAGGCGGTCGGTCTGTCTGTCTATCTGAGCTCTCCTGTGCTGATATTTTATTTCCGATTCTCGCCCTTCCCCCATTTGCTGCATTTTCCAGCGTGCTCTCCTCACCATGTTTCCCCCTCTTTGCTATTATTTCCAGCCTTCCCTGATTTTCTTTTCCTGTTCTTAATATTATGAGACCACTGAGGCAGGCCGACGAAGCGGGTTGTGCTAGACAACTGAGGGGGCCAGATAAAGAGGCTCAGGTGTTTCTGAATAAATAGCAAAGAGCTCTCGCCTCCACCAGCCTGGCTAGGGTCAGGGTCTTGTGAATGCCACGATTCTGCTGTTGCAGATTTTACCCCTTCCCAATGACTGTATTCCAGAATCTCAGCTTTCATTTAAAAAAAAAAATCCCAGCACTTATGGTTGTAGGAAGAACCTTGAAAATGTGACCCAACTGGAGGCGGCTGCAATGATGCCTGCCTGAGTCTGCAGAGAGTCTGAAACAATAGGTCTGTGGGGTGTGAATTACCCCCTTTGTCTGCAACCACAAAATGTGGCATTTTCCCAAGATGCCCTAGAATCCAGCGTTCTTGCTGATGGATTTGCCATTTTGCTACAGCCTGGCATTTGGTTTTCTGTCTCCCTTCTCTCCTAGGACCTGCCTACTCCTTGGTCTTCTGTGACCTCCCCAGGCAGAAACTGCCCCCCCCTTGGAAAATAAACGGGCTGACTGTGGGGTGTGCGCATTGCTCCACCTCCTCCTGCAGAACCACAGCAGCCGTAATTACCCCCGAAATCCCACCACTGCTGCCGACCATTCAGCTCTGCGCGCGGCGGCGGCTCCGCTCTGGCTCCGGCAGAACGGCGACGGAGTGAGCCCAGAGGTAGCTGGTCTCTGGGACAGTGGAGGCAATTCCTCCAGGTGCCAGAAGCGACACTCCGGGGAGAGCCTCTTGCTCTCCTGCTTTCCCTGCAAGGGGATGTTAATTGAGTTATGGGGCATGCTCCCTGAACTGCTCCATGGAGCCAGAGCTGGAGTCCATCTTACAGCCATGGAGTGGGGAGGTGGGTAGCCAGAAGCCAAGGCTTTTGAGTTGGGTTGCCTGCAGAACAGTGCAGCATTCAGGCCCCAGAGAGATGAGCATCTTACACTCCCCTCTTCCCTGTCAAATTGAGGTACGGAGTTGGGGAAGAGGTTCTGAGCTGAGCCTCCTTGACAGCATCATGGGCCTGGGGAGTGGAGACAGCTGCCTGGAGAGCACAGTGAAAAAAACCATCCCCAGAAATAATTACCGTCAAAAATAGCCAGGCAAATTTCATGGCAATGAATAGCTGAATGCATCTACAGTTGTGTGTGTTGGTGGGGGCCTGGGATGGAGGGGTATTCCATGGCAATAGTACAGAGGTTCTCAAACTGTGGGTCAGGACCCCAAAGTGGGTCATGACCCCATTTTAATGGGGTTGCCAGGGCTGGCTTAGACTTGCTGGGGCTTGGGGCTGAAGCCCAAGGGATTCAGCCCTGGGTGGCGAGGCTAAGGTTACAGGCCCCCAGACTGGGGCTGAAGCCCTTGGGCTTCGGCTTTGATCCCTTCCCCGACCAGGGCAGAGGGGCTTTGGCTTTGACTCCCCCACCCAGGACAGTGAGAATCAGGCCTTCTCAGGCTTCAGTCCCCACTGCTGGGGTTGTGTAGTAATTTTTGTTGTCAGAAGGGGTCGTGGTGCAATTAAGTTTGATAACCCCTGTGCTAAATCAAGCTTTCTCACGGACCATTTGGTACCACCTGCTCACAAGGGAGAGCCCCGGCTTTCTGGTATCGTTAGCATGCCGTACAGTAGTCTGCTGAGCCTATGTGCCTTAGAGCAACATTGACTTTAATGAAAGATTTCTGGAAAGCTGCTGGATCTTTGATATATTCTTGCATCATAGAGTGGCAACACAGTCTGGTGCTAGGAGTACAGGACCTGCAGGCAGAAGATCCTGATTCTGTTTCCAGGTCTGTTACTGTAGGGCCTGGGGTATGTCACAGAATCGTAGGACGGGAAGGGACCTTGAGAGGTCATCAAGTCCAGTCCCCTGCACTCATGGCAGGACTAAGTATTATCTAGATCAGCAGTTCTCAAACTGTGGGTTGGGACCCCAAAGTGGGTCATCATCCCATTTTAATGGGGTCACCAGGATCTGCAATAGACTTGCTAGGGCCCGGGACTGAAGCTGAAGCCCGAGGGCCCCCACACTGGGGTGGTGGGGCTCAGGCTCTGCCTCCTCTTCCCCCCCCCCCCCCCCGGGGGGGCATATAGTAATTTTTTTTTTTTTTGGTCAGAAAGGGGGTCACAGTGCATTGAAGTTTGAGGAACACCGCAATAGTATAAATTAACCCTGCAGTGCAGTTTGGAGGTTATTGGTGAAGGATTTGGTCCCGTCCTGCAGCAGAATGCATAGGGCCCTAGCTAAGGTGTTCACCACTTCGTCCTGATCACCGCTGCACTCTGGGTGGGATGAGCTATGGGATGGCACTCCATGGTGGAATAGCCTTCTTGCGTTTGTCATCAGCGAGGCTGACACCTTGAGCGCTATGGACTAAGTCCAAGAACTGCTTCTAGCAGAAGGCTGGTATCCTTTGTGGACCAGCCACTAGCGGGACTCATGCGTAACATGCTCTACAAATGTATTACAATGGCACCGTTGTGTAGCACTGTGGGTCCGGCAAATCTAAGGAGCCCCACGCCAACCTTCTCTGCTTTTCCTGTGCAGAGTGGGTGCGGGACCTTTCCAGGTTCTCTGGGGCTTACAGCAACTGGCAGGGGAAAAATGCACCATACCAAACAAATAGAAGACTTTTCCTCATTCCTCCTTCAAAGACCTCTGCTGAGCCCTTGCCAAAGCTGCTTCGACTACACGGTGGAGGTCCTTTCCCTTATCGTTTCCCCCCTGTAGATGCACTTTCTGGTAAATCTGGCTCATGCAGTCTCAACACGTGAGATCTTCTCCTTCCCCCAGGTTTGGCTGGAACAGCGTTTCACCACCGGTGCAAACCCCGAAGCAAAGCAAAGCAAACCCACTCGCCCCATAGCTAGGGCTGTATTGTTCCAAGCTGGGGGGGGGTGGCTGGCTTTGTGCCATTCATTATGCAGAGATATTCAGATCATACCAAGTTACACATTGTGGGCAGGGGACTGAAGCTTCGTTGTAACTCTGTGGTGTCTCTCCACTCAGATCGCACACTTGGAAGTGCCTGGAGGGGCTATAAGGGCCATTTGGCTCTCAGAAGGAAGGACAGGGTCATGTGTCTCCCTTTTGGCCGATGCATGGAATGATGTAGAGAGGCTGTGGGTAGCATAGCAACAAGAAAGCTATTGCTGAGATTAAAACGGGCAAGGAAGTTGGGGGCTAGAGGTATGTAGGAGATATTGCAAAGACTAGTATTAGTTCAGCATAGACAGGAGGATGGTTTTATGGTGTAACTACTAGGGAAAATGGATGTGTCCCCCAAGCTTCTACTAGCTTGCTGATTCCCTCCCTACCCTTTCAGCACAGCTGCAAGCTGCTCCTGCCTTTGTACTCCGGTTTTCTCCAATAATTGTATATGCAGTTAAAGGTTTATAGTGAAAACTATTCCATGGCGCCTCTTTTACATCATCTCAAAATAGTTTTATTTTTATTTTTTTATAAAAGCGGGAGGAGGAGGGATGGTGAGCAGGTTAATTCTGGAATGTGAGAGTGTCTTCACAAAAGCATGTAGCCAGCCTGCGGAATTCATCACCGCAGGGAATTGTGAAACCAGGCAGCTGAAAAATTTCACAAGCATTCGGAACGCTTGCAGTTATGCACCCTAGGATTAGGGCAATCAAAACTCCCTCCTCAAGGCATAAACTAACCTCTGCAGGGACCAGAGAAGAATTCTGCCTGCCCTATATAGCAATGCACTGCTGGCTAACTATGGTACAGTGGAGGAGTCGCCTTTCTTTGGAGCATCTGGCGTTGGCCACTGCTGGCGGCAAGGTGCTAGATTTGATGGATCAACGGTGTGATCTAGGTTGGCAATGCTACATTCAGCTGGAGGGTGGGTCACTGCAATGCAGAGTTTCTGAGGATGCTGACGGGGCGAAGGACAGGGTAAAACAGGACTCTGGAGAAAGGGAATGTTTTTAGCTAGAGTAGCACACGAGGCACAAGTCATGGACTTTTGGCCTATGTGTGTTTCAGTGTGAGTGTACTGAACAAAGAATTTAATTCCTAAATATATACTGTACTGAATCCTCCTTAAGATCAATGTGTCATGCTGGTGTTCAAACAGAAACGATGAGAGCAGCAAACTGGTTCAAAAAAGAAAACAAAATGTTAGGGTGTGTAAGGCCGGGGGCGGAAAATAATGGTGAAAAGAAAAGGAGGACTTGTGGCACCTTAGAGACTAACCAATTTATTTGAGCATAAGCTTTCGTGAGCTACAGCTCACTTCATCGAATGCATTCAGTGAAAATGTTAAGATGCCGTTCTATAAAGCACCTGCTCCGGTACACTGCATGTAGTCCTGGCCTCCCTCTCTCGTAAAGAACATACAAAAATAGATGGGGGTTCAGGGATGGGTGACGAGATTCAGTAGAAGCACAGAAAGACTTAGTCTGTGAAGAGAGATTGAAAAGACTGGGACTGCTTAGTTTAAAGAGGAGATGAATAAGGAGGGACATGGTAGATGGATACAGAATAATTCCTGGGCAAGAGGAAATAAACTGAGTTCTCCTATTTACTTTCTCATAGTACAAGGAGGGGCTAGTGGTTGAAGTGCCAAACTGAACCCAAGACATCTGGCCTCCACCACAGACTCCACTGTGTTAGCTTGGGTAAGTCCCATCATCTCTGTGACACAACTCCCCATCTCTGAAATATGGATATTAATGCTTCTTTTGTCTGCCTGGTCTATTTACATTGTAAGCTCTTCAGGAGGTAGCCCATCTCTTGCTATGTGTAGGTACAGCACCTAGACACTGCCATAATATAGCAATAGTAAAAAAGAACAAGGGCTATGCAATGCGATTGGAAGGCAGCAAATCTAAATCTGACCAAAAATACTTGTTTACACAATGCACAATTAAACGGTGGAACTCACTGCCACAAGATCTCACTGAGGCCAGGAGCTAAGCAGGATTCCAAAAAGGATTATGTATAATTTAGACAGGAGGAAGAAATAGAAGGGATATATAGAATGACATGATCAGGGCATAAGCCATCCACTAACAAAAGAGTGTCAATAAGAAATGAAACACCCTGTGGACAGATTATTCCATAATGTCATAAATTTGTGCCTTCCTCTGAAGCAGCTGTTACAGACCATTGTTGGAGACAAGTTTTGGGCTAGATGGATCCTATGCCCGATCCAGTCCAGCAATTCCTGTATTCTCCTAATTGACAAACACTCTTCCCATCCACATTCCCTTGTTGCCATAGAACAACATCAACAGTTTTCTTAATAGGGGAAACAGAAGGACAAATTTGTCACATTAAGGGCAGAATATTTTTGAATGCTTACTTTTCAAACCCTGTGCCTCAGCTAATCCTAGTTCAGCCACAGGGTGTATTAGAATTGTTGCCATGGTAAATAATGTACATGCAGCATGGTTTAGTACAAATCTTCAGACACTTTAATGCTGGAGGACTGAAATTTTGCTATAGATTCTGGCAAATAGATTCTGAGAATAACTGAACAGTAACTGATTAAAGTAATTCAGCAGTGGTCTCCCTGCATCTCTTGTCTCTGCCATAGCAACATCTAGATTTTTTGAGGGGGTCAACAAGCATGTGGACCCAGGGGATCCAGTGGATATAGTGTATTTAGATTTTCAGAAAGCCTTTGACAAGGTCCCTCACCAAAAGCTCTTACGCAAAGTAAGCTGCCACGGGATAAGAGGGAAGGTGCTCTCATGGGTTGGTAGCTGGCTAAAAGATAGGAAACAAAGGGTACGTATAAATAGTCAGTTTTCAGAATGGAGAGAGGTAAATAGTGGTGTCCCCCAGGGGTCTGTTCTGGGATCAGTCCTATTCAACATATTCATAAATGATCTGGAAAAAGGGGTAAACAGTAAGGTGGCAACATTTGCAGATGATACAAAATTACTAAAGATAATTAAGTCCCAGGCAGATGGCGAAGAGCTACAAAAGGATCTCTCAAAACTGTGTGATTGGGCAACAAAATGGCAGATAAAATTTAATGTTGATAAACGTAAAGTAATGCACATTGGAAATCATAATCCCAACTATACATATAAAATGATGAGATCTAAATTAGCTATTACCACTCAAGAAAGAGACCTTGGAGTCATTATGGATAGTTCTCTGAAAACATCCATTCATTGTGCAGCAGCCATCAAAAAAGCAAACAGAATGCTTGGAATAATTAAGAAAGGGATAGAAAATAGGACAGAAAATATCATATTACCTTTATATAAATCTGTGGTATGCCCACATCTTGAATACTGTGTGCAGATGTCCTTCTCAAAAAAGATATATTGGAATTGGAAAAGGTTCAGAAAAGGGCAACAAAAATTATTAGGGGTATGGAACGACTTCCGTATGAGGAGAGATTAATAAGACTGGGACTTTTCAGCTTGGAAAAGAGACGGCTAAGGGGAGATATGATTGAGGTCTATAAAATCATGCCTGGGGTAGAGAAAGTAGATAAGGAAGTATTGTTTACTACTTTTCATAACACAAGAACTAGGTGTCACCAAATGAAATTAATAGGCATCAGGTTTAAAACAAATAAAAGGAAGTATTTCTTCACACAATGCACAGTCAACCTGTGGAACTCCTTGCCAGAGGATGTTGTGACAACCATAACAGGGTTCAAAAAAGAACTAGATAAATTCATGGAGGATAGGTCCATCAATGGCTATTAGCTGGGATGGGCAATAATGCCCTAACCTGTGTTTTCCAAAAGCTGGGAATGAGCAACAGGGGATGGATCACTTGATGATTACCTGGTCTGTTCATTTGCCTCTGGGGCACCTGGCACTGGCCACTGTCGGAAGACAGGATACCCGGCGAGATGGTCCTTTGGTCTGGCCCAGAAGGGCCATTCTTATGTTCTTAACATGACCTAAGAATGGCCCATCTGGGTCAGACCTATGGTCCATCTAGCCCAGTGGTTCTCAAACTTATTTGATTGGGGCCCCCTTCTTTGTGTCTGTAGTCGCTTATGCCTCCCTCACCCACAAGCACACATACCGTCACCCAGCTCTGAAGGCAGAGCGGAGAACGGTGGCTGTTGGCCGGGCTCCCCGCTCTGAAGGCAGAGCCGCAGGCAGCACAGAAGTAAGGGTGGCAATGTGAGCTCTAGCTCACGAAAGCTTATGCTCAAATAAATTGGTTAGTCTCTAAGGTGCCACAAGTCCTCCTTTTCTTTTTGCGGATACAGACTAACAGGGCTGCTACTCTGAAATGTGAAAAGTGACATTCGTCAATATCACTTTTTCACAGCAGACTTAGCTCCCCCATTGCCTTCCTTACTTCTGCGCTGTTGCTGCCACCCTGGGGCTGACAGCTGGAGCCCCGCTGCCTCCAGGTGAGGGATTGCAGGGGAGGGGCGATGGGGGAAGGAGAGCCCAAGCCCGGGTGGCGGGGCTCCGGCTGTCAGCCGCAGTGGCAGGGGTCTATCTGTCCCCTCTATTCCTGCCTCCTGGGTGTGCACGGCCCTTGTGTATAAGCCCCAGCCCCAGCTCAGACGGCCAGAACTCTTCAAAAACAAAAAAGCACGTGTCTCCCCCCCCCCCCCCGCCAACACGTCCCCGCGCCTCCCTTGTGAGGCCTGCCCCATAGTCTGAGAACTGCTGATCTAGCCCAGTGACTTGTCTCCAGCAGGGGCCAGTGCCGCTCTCAGTTCAGAGGGGATTAACAGACGAGGGCAATTATCCAATCTTCTCAGCCAGCCATATACAAGCCAGTACAATAAGAAACATACTAGTTTGCTTCTTAAGTATCTTTAAACTGAAATTGGATTCTAGACGTGCTAGCGAAGCGTCTGCTGTGGATGAGGGCTTGGTAAGAACTAATGGGGCTAATGCGTTCCACGTATCTCTCGGTGATTATTTATTGAGTGCTGACAGTGTGTTTAGATCCCTACATGACACGGGAGGAGGCCCAGTCCCTGGTGCTGACAGTTTAAATAGCTACATGAGCAGAACCAGAGTAAACGTTTAACGGGTGGAGTGTTTGGCCGATTCAGTGGCTGCCAGGCAGCGAAATCCCTTGTAGATGCTTTGAAAAATGCATCCCTCCAACTGATGCTTTGTACTAATTTGCCTCCTCACTGGCAGACTCTCCAGAAAAGATAAGGTGATTGACTAAGGATGAACTGACCCCGAGGGGTTCTCATGCTAGACACTAGGCATCAGGAGACCTGGGTTCTGTTTTCAGCTCTGTCACTGACCAGCTGGGTGATCTTGGGCAAATCACATCTCTCTGTCCCTTTGTTTCTCCTTTGGGAAGGTCCTTTTTCTCACAGCCTGTCCCTCCGGTGCCCAGCAAAATGGGGCCCCACTTTCAGCTGGGGTCTCTGGGGCCACTGGAATACAAGTGACTGACACACTTAGGCCCATTGATGGGGAAGCTTGTTTTGCTGCTTATTCTTGCTGCATCCAGGGCTTTCATGCCAGCACCTTTCACTAGTGTTAAATTCCCCTTCAAATTAAAAGGCGTGCCAAATAATAATAATAATACGAATTCCCCAGGGACTGCGTTCTGAAGGCGTCTCCTTTATCTGCACTAACCCTGGTGCATGTGCAAGCCAGGGAGAGCTAATGAACTGCAGGGGATACCAGAAACCCCTCAAGAATATGCAGCCTGAAGAAGGAATTGCCCAGGCTGCCAGGCGGCCTATTAGATACAGGATCTTACCACTGAGGCGCTGAGATGGGTGCAGTGCAGCACGGCATCCTCCAGTCAGAGTAGGCCTGCTGCACTACACTATAGAAAGGGGGTAAATTGGTTTCCCATCTGCAGCCACCCAGCTGTGCTCCCTGCCCCTTCTCACCCAGGGGTGTCCCTACAGTCAGGACATGGCTGCATCTGCACGTGTGGCTGGATCCTTGCACTTGCACACACACACAAAGAACAGCCACAATCAGCTCCTTAACCCCCAGGCTGGACCAGATTCCAGGGTACCAGTAAAGAATGGGCAGCATCCACTGGCCAGGAGATGGTTAGAGAAGGGATGCACTGGAGTATTCATCAAACCTTTCCATTTTCAACTGGATTAGATTCAGCTGTGTGTTCTGCTCTAGCCCAGTGGGTTGGGCATCTGATTACATGAAAACAAGGTCCAGTGCATTCATGCATGTGATTGAAATGTTACCTGTTTGCTGAATTCAGCAGCCATGCCCTAGGTAGCCTACAGGGATTGGGAATGGAAAGTAAGCTTTTTCTTTTTACCCCCCTGGCTTTAAATAGAGCAGTTTTTGGTCTCCGCTCAGAGCACCAGAAAGGGTTCATCCATTTACTTCCCTCAGCTAACTGCCTGAACACAGAAGAATAAGTCCCGGAAAGGGAAGAGATGCAGTGATTTGCAAAGAACTCAGAGCTATCAACTTTATTCGGCTTTTTTGGAAAGGTCACATTTTTACAGAACTATCAGAGGGACTCATTTAGAAAAGGTGGTGTACAAGATTTGCATGTAGATCTGTAAGATAGTCACGCAGGGGATCGCTTCTCTCCCTGCATCCTGGGCTTGACAAAAGCTGACAGGTTCTTTACGTGGACAAAAGACCAGCAGTGGGTCTCCAAAAACGTCAAGCAAGCAGTTTCTCAATGAGATTTCTCACTCATTCTGGACAAAGAAGACACGCAGTATCACCTAGCCAAACTGTGGGGCTTGCTGTTGATATCTGCTTTTCATTCCTTCCCATATCTTAGACAACTGAGAAAATTATTGAATTCCTGATCTCCCCATCTCCAAATCTTACTGTCACAACGGGGGTTTAGTTGATACTCATTCTTCCTCTGAGTGCTGTTCCTTTTTAATAAAACCAGGGGATTTAACCTTCTTATAGGCTTCTGTGGTGCACCATATGCTCTTAAGTAAAACTCCTCCTCTCTAAGGCTGGGGATGAACTTGTAAAGCAATAATCAAATAATAATTCTTTACATTTATATATCGCTGAACATCTCACAGCTCTTTATGTTCATTAGGGCCTGATTTTATGAAGGGTTGAACACCCTTGAATGGGAATTGATGACATTCGGTGCCTTACTGGACTGGGCGCTTAATGAATTATCTGTCACATAACCCTCTCAAGCACATAGATGGTGTCGGGCTGGATTCTCCACTTTGCTAACACTACTTTTTGTAACATAAGTGGCGCAAGTAACCTTAATGCAGCCAGAGATGGTCAGTGGAGGATTCCCCCTGGGCAGGTGTGATAGAATGTACCCCTGTATTCACAGCCCTACACACTAGTGTAATAATCTTTGCACAAAGTATGTCCTGTAAGGTATCTTTAGAAAACTCATAATTTGCTGATCCATATTGTCCTGATAATACGTGTGTGGCAACATTGCATGTGAAGTTATAAGATTCCACTGTATGGTGTTATTAATACATGTTCCAAACACAGCAGATCTGTCTCAAACAAAAGAATGTGTATTCTGCGTAATTTGAATTTAAGCAGTACAACCAAGGTTAGTGAGAGCCAGAGTGTAACCCAAATGCAGTTGGCAGGCTGCAGTTACATACAGATGCTCAGGCTGTGACCTGCATGCTGGAAGGCTGTTTGTGAGTGGCCCAGGTGGGAGCTACTTTAGCAGGACATTATAAAGCACCCAAGGTTGCAGGCAGGGGTGACATATTTGCTCATTAGTCTGGATTGTACGCTGGTATGTAACAGCAGGGCATCTCTTCTCTGGTGGATAGCTGGCACCTACCATCTCCCGAGATCCTGGATAAGGGGAAGGAAGGGGCATCTCAGGGGCAGGGTGTGGGTGTTGTGGGGAGTGGCTCCACTATATCCAATTCTCCAATGGCATGAAACCATTAGTGAGAGGGGTTAGATTAGGGTAATCAATTATTTTTTGCCAATATCCAAATTTCTTGGTCAAGGTCCAGACTCCAGAGAAAATAACGTAAAACCTAATAACAATGATGATAATAAATTAAAAGATTTGGGTGTCCATTCAAAAGCATCTGGCAGTCTGGATTTGGCCCTCGGTCTACATATTGACTATCCCTGTTTAGATCTGTTCCTGTGAGGCTCTAATTGGCTGAGGATCCAGGAGCCACACCCATTTACCTACAATGACCTTCAGGCAGTGTGGGAGGGACTTTGACCCACAGCACCCACAGAGTCTGGGAGGTTTGCTGGCAGTCAAGGTCACTGGCACAAAAGTTCCATTCCACTGTTTTGCCCCTGTTCCCTTGTGGCACCATGGCAGTTGTGAAAGCTATGCTGCCAGGGGTGGCCCAGCTGACTACTGTTCCTGGAAGTTCTCATAGAATACAGGGGAAGCCCCCGGGAGCTCTCGCTGAATTGATCAGTATTAGCACTGAGCAAAACCTGGAACTTCTGTCCTGGAAAAAATTCTGATATTTTGAAATTGGGTTTTCATCCAAAATTGGGACAAAAAGTGTAAACAGGAAAAAAAAATTTCACTGAATGGAGTGTTCCAAAAAATGTTGTTTTAGAACAGTTTGAAAAGTTTTGAAACATTTGCAGTTGACACTGCAAGTTTCATTTTGGCAGGTTGAACTGAATCGAAGCAACATTTGTTAATCTGTGTGCACTTGAGCTGCTGAGGTACCTCATGGGAATTACGGTTTGGTTGCATCATGCCCCCATTCGCCTTTCTGGGCCAGGCTCCAAGGCCAGACTAAATCTCCTATGATGCACCATGGTTACTTGGCTCCTCTGATGAACTGGGGAGACCAAAGTGTATCATGGAAATAGTCCAGCCAGGAAGCCCAGTCCATAAGAGGAGAATGGAGGCATGAGGCACGTGAAGTACAACCCCAGTGAGGAACTGCAGCAGCCTAGGTGAACTAGATTAATGTCCAAATGACCCAGAAAGAAACATTTCATTTCAGATCAACAAGCCACAAGTGTTTCAATCAGATCAACTCAAAACAAAATATTTCCCAATGGAAACTTGAAACATTTAGCAAAATAGACATTTTCCTGAGGAAAAATCTGATTTTGCAGAAACCGCATTGTCCTTCAAAAAATTATGTGGATGAAAAATTCCCAACCAGCTGAAGTCAGTATTATCTCAGGCTGGTTGGTGCCACTGATTTTGTTTGGGGGAGGTGCGGAGAGAGGGGAAATGAGCTATGGAAAGTGCTATTTTTCTCAGCATCCAAAAACTGGCCATATAATGATAATGCTGCATGATACTCACAGATATTCCCTTGGGAGACAGGGAGCATTTGGCCTCTGGACATTGGATCTTGACTGCCATGGAGAGATGGTTGTTAACATACCAGCCCAGTGCTTTAACCTTTACCCAGGCAAACCTCCCATTGAAATTAAGGGTGAGTCATGCCTGAGGAAAGGTCTGAGGACAAAGCAGCTGTGGTCCTCCATATATATGTGTGCACAAGCACACTCACTCACTGAAAAGGGCCCCAAACTGCACAAGCCCCAGACAAAATTGGCTAATATGCTCAGGATTGGGAGGAGATGCTCGAAAACAGACCCTCCTTCCCTCGATCCCACGGAAGCCGTTTGTGGGTGTGTGGATTTGTGGTAGCAGGGATCTGACAGGACAGGGCGGGGCAGGCAAAAGTGATGACTACTCTTCATAGCACAGGATCATAGAATCATAGACCGTGTGCTTGATGGGTGGTTTGAAAAGTGTGAATAGGGAGTGCTTTGTTCCAGGTGAGCCTTGAGTGGGCCTGACTGTATAAAAGCCAGTCAGCTGCGAACCAGCGGAGCAGCAAACAGCAGAGCGGCTAACAGAGGGAGTTTGCCTGGGAGTTCGCCTGGGGAGAGCCTGCTGAGGCTTACATCTTGCCAGCTTCTCTGAGTAGTTACTATAACTCCTGAGGAAGCTCGCAGAAGGAAGGTAATATGAATGCGGGGTGTTCAGCTGTTGTGACCTGCACTGGATATGCCATGTTTGTCTTTCTTCCACAGGACAGAAGCGACTTTGTCTGTACAAAGTGCAAGCTGATCTCCACATTGGAAGAGAAGGTTCAAGGTCTGGAACAACAGGTATCGACCCTGTGTTGCATAAGAGAAACTGAAGATTTCCTGGACAGACGTCAGGACATGCTTCTACGGGCACAATGTTCTGAAGATTCAGAGCAGGCTGCGCAGCAGGGACAGGAGGACGGTGAAGAAATTTGGCAGCATGTGAGCTCCAGAAGAAGAAAGGGGGGCGTCCATGTACCAGCAACGCAGATACAGGTAAGTAACCGTTTTCATGTTCTCTCCACAGGTACTAATGAGCAGAGTGGACTAGATGATACATCTGAGGGAAGGGAACAGAAGGAGACTCTGCCGATTGGAAGGCATGAGATGCACTGTCCTAGGGATGGGGGTTCCACGACCACCGCTCCCAAGAGAAGGAGGCGGGTGGTGGTGGTCGGGGACTCCCTCCTCAGGGGGACTGAGTCATCTATCTGCCGCCCCGACTGGGAAAACCAAGAAGTCTGCTGCTTGCCAGGAGCTAGGATTCACGACGTGACGGAGAGACTGCCGAGACTCATCAAGCCCTTGGATTGCTAATTTTCCTGCTTCTCCACGTGGACACCAATGGTACTGCCAAGAATGACCTTGAGCTGATCACTGTGGACTACGTGGCTCTGGGAAGAAGGATAAACGAGTTTGAGGCACAAGTGATCTTCTCGTCCATCCTCCCCGTGGAAGGAAAAGGCCTGGGCAGAGACCATCGAATCGTGGAAGTCAATGAATGGCTACGCAGGTGGTGTTGGAGAGAGGGCTTTGGATTCTTTGATCATGGGATGGTGTTCCAAGAAGGAGGAGTGCTAGGCAGAGACGGGCTCCACCTAACGAAGAGAGGGAAGAGCATCTTCGCAAGCAGGCTGGCTAACCTAGTGAGGAGGGCTTTAAACTAGGTTCACCGGGGGAAGGAGACCAAAGCCCTGAGGTAAGTGGGGAAGTGGGATACCGGGAGGAAGCAGAAGCAGGAGCGCGTGAGAGGGCAGGGGTCCTGCCTCATACTGAGAAAGAGGGACGATCAGCGAGTTATCTCAAGTGCCTATACACAAATGCAAGAAGCCTGGGAAACAAGCAGGGAGAACTGGAAGTCCTGGCACAGTCAAGGAATTATGATGTGATTGGAATAACAGAGACTTGGTGGGATAACTCACATGACTGGAGTACTGTCATGGATGGATATAAACTGTTCAGGAAGGACAGGCAGGGCAGAAAAGGTGGGGGAGTTGCACTGTATGTAAGGGAGCAGTATGACTGCTCAGAGCTCCGGTATGAAACTGCAGAAAAACCTGATGTCTCTGGATTAAATTTAGAAGTGTGAGCAACAAGGGTGATGTCGTGGTGGGAGTCTGCTATAGACCACCGGACCAGGGGGATGAGGTGGACGAGGCTTTCTTTCGGCAACTCACGGAAGTTACTAGATCGCAGGCCCTGGTTCTCATGGGAGACTTCAATCACCCTGATATCTGCTGGGAGAGCAATACAGTGGTGCAGAGACAACCCAGGAAGTTTTTGGAAAGGGTAGGGGACAATTTCCTGGTGCAAGTGCTGGAGGAACCAACTAGGGGAAGAGCTCTTCTTGACCTGCTGCTCACAAACCGGGAAGAATTAGTAGGGGAAGCTAAAGTGGATGGGAACCTGGGAGGCAGTGACCATGAGATGGTCGAGTTCAGGATCCTGACACAGGGAAGAAAGGAAAGCAGCAGAATACGGACCCTGGACTTTAGAAAAGCAGACTTTGACTCCCTCAGGGAACTGGACTTTAGAAAAGCAGACTTTGACTCCCTCAGGGAACTGATGGGCAGGATCCCCTGGGAGAATAACATGAGGGGGAAAGGAGTCCAGGAGAGCTGGCTGTATTTTAAAGAATCCTTATTGAGGTTACAGGGACAAACCATCCCGATGTGTAGAAAGAATAGTAAATATGGCAGGGGACCAGCTTGGCTTAACAGTGAAATCCTTGCTGATCTTGAACACAAAAAAGAAGCTTACAAGAAGTGGAAGATTGGACAAATGACCAGGGAAGAGGATAAAAATATTGCTCAGGGATGCAGGAGTGAAATCAGGAAGGCCAAATCCCATCTGGAATTGCAGCTAGCAAGAGATGTTAAGAGTAACAAGAAGGGTTTCTTCAGGTATGTTAGCAACAAGAAGAAAGTCAAGGAAAGTGTGGGCCCCTTACTGAACGAGGGAGGCAACCTACTGACACAGGATGTGGAAAAAGCTAATGTACTCAATGGTTTTTTTGCCTCTGTCTTCACGAACAAGGTCAGCTCCCAGACTACTGCACTGGGCAGCACAGCATGAGGAGGAGGTGACCAGCTCTCTGTGGAGAAAGAAGTGGTTCGGGACTATTTAGAAAAGCTGGACGAGCACAAGTCCATGGGGCCGGATGCGCTGCATCCGAGAGTGCTAAAGGAGTTGGCGGATGTGACTGCAGAGCCATTGGCCATTATCTTTGAAAACTCATGGCCATCCGGGGAAGTCCCAGACAACTGGAAAAAGGCTAATGTAGTGCCCATCTTTAAAAAAGGGAAGAAGGAGGATCCTGGGAACTACAGGTCAGTCAGCCTCACCTCAGTCCCTGGAAAAATCATGGAGCAGGTCCTCAAGTAATCAATTCTGAAGCACTTAGAGGAGAGGAAAGTGATCAGGAACAGTCAGCATGGATTCACCAAGGGCAAGTCATGCCTGACTAATCTAATTGCCTTCTATGATGAGATAACTGGCTCTGTGGATGAGGGGAAAGCGGTGGACATGTTGTTCCTTGACTTTAGCAAAGCTTTTGACACGGTCTCCCACAGTATTCTTGCCAGCAAGTTAAAGAAGTATGGGCTGGGTGAATGGACTATAAGGTGGATAGAAAGTTGGCTAGATTGTCGGGCTCAACGGGTAGTGATCAATGGCTCCATGTCTAGTTGGCAGCCGGTATCAAGTGGAGTGCCCCAAGGGTCGGTCCTCGGGCTGGTTTTGTTCAATATCTTCATAAATGATCTGGAGGATGGTGTGGATTGCACCCTCAGCAAGTTTGCAGATGACACTAAACTGGGAGGAGAGGTAGATACGTTGGAGGGTAGGGATAGGATACAGAGGGACCTAGACAAATTGGAGGATTGGGCCAAAAGAAATCTGATGAGATTCAACAAGGACATGTGCAGAGTCCTGCACTTAGGACGGAAGAATCCCATGCACCGCTACAGACTAGGGACCGAATGGCTCGGCAGCGGTTCTGCAGAAAAGGACCTAGCGGTTACAGTGGACAAGAAGCTGGATATGAGTCAACAGTGTGCCCTGTTGCCAAGAAGGCCAATGGCATTTTGGGATGTATATGTAGGGGCATTGCCAGCAGATCGAGGGACGTGATCGTTCCCCTCTATTCGACATTGGTGAGGCCTCATCTGGAGTACTGTGTTCAGTTTTGGCCCCACACTACAAGAAGGATGTGGAAAAATTGGAAAGAGTCCAGTGGAGGGCAACGAAAATGATTAGGGGGCTGGGGCACATGACTTATGAGGAGAGGCTGAGGGAACTGGGATTGTTTAGTCTGCGGAAGAGAAGAATGAGGAGGGATCTGATAGCTGCTTTCAACTACCTGAAAGGGGGTTCCAAAGAGGATGGATCTAGACTGTTCTCAGTGGTAGCTGATGACAGAACAAGGAGTAATGGTCTCAAGCTGCAGTGGGGGAAGTTTAGGTTGGATATTAGGAAAAACTTTTTCACTAGGAGGGTGGTGAAGCACTGAAATGGGCTACCAAGGGAGGTGGTGGAATCTCCTTCCTTAGATATTTTTAAGGTCAGGCTTGACAAAGCCCTGGCTGGGATGATTTAGTTGGGGATTGGTCCTGCTTTGAGCAGGGGGTTGGACTAGATGACCTCCTGAGGTCCCTTCCAACCCTGATATTCTATGATTCTATGATCTCTTTACTCTTTGTTAATTACACACCACCTGAGAGCTGGAGCTTTATTATTCTGTCTCTCCTCCCACTCAGCCCTTGGCACCACTTGCAATTGATTACATCTCTTGCTTCTAGCAGTGCAGTTCATTCCCTACACAGAGATTATTGTCATCGTCCCCCCGCAACCCCCATCGCTGATCCCCCGAGCAATGATGGCTGCTCTCGGGTTTGTGACTTGGACTTGGAATGTCTTGGAGAAGATTTATGAAGCTGGCAAGATCTTTCCCCACAATTATGCAGAGAACACCTGCCTCATTTACTAGAATTGCTTTAAAGTCACCCATGCACGATGAAACCCTGCCAGCAAGGGAAAGTTGTCAGGGACTGTGGATAGTGGAAGCCCAAGGATTCCCATGAAGAGGCGGGTGGGTTGCTTTAAAGCTGGTCATTGAGGCAGGTTTTCATTATGTGGAAAGCATGTATCCCAGCAAGGGGGCATAGCTGCCTGTGTTGGCAGCTTTCAATAGCAGTCTATTTTGAATGAAGCTAGGCTGGAACATGGTGCCTGAGCCTTTGGTTTTAGGTAGACTTCTAAAGGAAAGAGTTACCTGGAAATTAATTATCGAAGCAATCAAGTTCAAGTCAAGTAATTGCACAGAGATGGCCGCAGGAATCAGAACATTGTTGGCATGGGAACCGCATTAATTTGAAGGATTCCTAATTTTGGAATGAGCGTAAGGCATCGAACTAAAAAAAAGGCATTCCTTATGTAGAGTCTTATGGAAACAAAATCAGTATTAGCCTGACTTACTGTCTCTCTCTTTCAAAATATTTCCAAGTCCTTATGAGCCGATAGCTGATTTATTCACTAAAGCTCTACCCACAAAGAGGCTCTGTATGAGGCCTGTGGCTATCACACTTCAATAGACTACAGGGCAAAGTATTGCAACTCTACTGAACTAAAATTCTCATTGATTTCAATAGGAGTTTTGTCTGAGGAGGAATTGCTCCATTTGACCCATTATACCTATCTAACTTTGAATGGTCACTGTCACGCAAGGTAGACCCCAAATCTGACCTACCATAGTATTTACAGTCTATAAGTAACGGGCTTCAGTCTATCCGAGAAAGGTAGAACATGAGCCAATGGCTGGAAGTTGAAGCCAGACAAATTCAGACTGCAAATACATTTTTGACAGTGAGGGTAATTAACCACTGGAACAATTTGCATACACAGTGGTGGATTCTCCATCACTGATAATTTTACAATCAAGACTGGATGTTTTTCTAAAAGCTGTGCTCTAGGAATAATTTTGGGGTGTTCTCTGGCCTATGTTAAACAGGAGATCAGATGGGATGATCGCAGCAGTTCCTTCTGGACTTGGAGACTATGAATTCTTATTATGAGATAGGCTAAGGTAATCTGAAAATAGCTTTTTAAACACAGGAACGGCCAGACTGGATCAGATCAGTGGCCCATTTAGTTTATTGTCCTCACTCTGACCGTGTCCAGCACCAGATGCTTTGGGGAAGGTCCAAGAACCCCATAGAAGCAGAAGTGGGATAATCTGCCTCCACATTAGGTTTTATTCTGGTCTCTACTGGTTAGAGATTGGATGAAGCCTTGAAACATAAGGTTTAATATCCCTTCCAACATTTTTGTTATCATTCACTAGGATGATTCTGGTATTCTTGAGGTCTATATAAATGTCCAATCCCTTTCTGAATCTTGCTAAATTCTTGATCTCAACAACTTCCTGTGGCAATGAGTTCCACAGTCTATATGGTGTGTGAAAAATATTGGGTTGGGTTGGTGCTGGTGGTTTTTTTTGCTTTGTTTTGTTTTTGCTGCTTTATGAAGTATAACATGGGCCTAAAAGGAGTTTTTGGGACAAAAAAGTTTGGTGTTTTTACATTAGAAATTCAGGCCCTGACTCTATGATGACTGGAGAACTAGTGGGATTATGACATCATAAGAGCCAGTAGAATGAAAGTTAAGCAGTTAAGACTGGAAGGAATTTTCAGTCAAGAATGTTTAAAATTCTTGTTTATTCTTTGTTAACAGCTATTCAATGTCAATAATTAATTAATATGAAAAAAATTAATGTTTGAAAGAGTCAATGCTGTCTCAATTAAGGCATTATTCTCACAGTTATTTAGATTCTTATCTTCCATTGAAATCAGTGGAAGTTAGGAGGCTAAATACCTTGGAGAATCTGGGCCTAAGAGCTAACAATAAACATCCTTTATACCTCCCCGTGGTTCTCCAGCAAAGTGAGGGAAAGACCTGACTTACGTTTTTGATATTTCTAATCTAAAAAACAAAGAGAAAAAAATACTATTTAAAAATCCTTTCTGGATTATACATCATGAAGGATGGGACTGTGGAAAAAAAACACAAGCCCAACTTTAAAAAATCCTACGCAGGCCATATTAAAAAAGAATTTCTCCATTACTAAGAAAACAGTAGCCACTGTGCATCATAACAAGCCAAATGAATGGAGTGAGCATTGGGTAAAATTCTGCCCTCCAGTACATGTGCACAGCTCCCGCTGAAATCAATGGCAGTTCAGGATATGGATATGTGGGCAGAATTTGACTCAAGATTTGAAATCTTGTGTTCCAGCTTCTTGCTTTGCAGCAGCCGTCTTCCCGGAGCCATACTGGCATTTGGCTGAGAAAGAGGATGCAATCATATTTAATTAATTGAGTAATTAAAAGGGGCCATGTTAATTTCAGCTCCATGGAAGAAAACAAGGGTAGGAAAGATGATCAGTGTTTGCCAAGCAGAACTCAGTGAAACTAGATATGATTTGGGTGTTCAGAGCGCCTAGCGCAATGGAACCAGAGCCCCTGATTACGGCTCTAGGTGGTACCATAACACAAATAATAAATAATAATGATGATGAGATGAAAAGCACTTTATTTTTCAGCTTATTCTGTCATAGGATACTACTACACATAATGAAAAATGTCAAACAGCATTTAAATCTCTTTCTAGAAGGAGGCCACCAGCATCTTTTTACACTAATCAAAATAATTCTATATGGCTTTCTCTTGTTTGAAGTTAGCCAAGGTAATTTTATGGATATTTAGGTCACTTATAGTAGCAGGCACCGTATTTAGCAACTCAGGAGTTTTACTAATGTAGGCATCCTTTCTGAGTCCATGAAACTCAACCAATTTTTCTTTGTAGATAAATTTATCCTTGAATGGAAGATGAAAGCTGAAGTTTCAAGGATCAGTTCTGGTTTGCTCTAGGCAATGAATTTACAGCCTCATTTTGGTGTCACAGGAGGACATGTGTCTTCTCTGTTGCATGTAGGATTATCATGCACTGTGATGTGGAGTGGATAGTCCATTTTGGGGCTAGAAATGCTCTAATTGATTTAGCATTGCTTTTCAATGGGAAATGAACGTCCTACTTAGCTGGAGCAGGTGTCAATGCTGACATTATTCAATCTTTCAGCTGCCTTAGACACTGCTGATCACAAAGTGTTGCTGACTTGTCTGTGGTTTCGGGCAGGAGAAGAAGGGCTGCCTTGGTTTGGTGGTGTTCTTGCCTAGCTGAGAAGTCCCAAAGGCTTATGTTGGACAGAAAATGCTCATCAACTCTAAGTGTTCCCTACGGTCGCCCCTCTTGGTCAATGGGTACATGGAGCCATTGCAGGGCTGTGATGGGGCGTACAAACCCCACACTGGGCCAGACGGGGTTAAAAGCCAATACTGGTCCCAGGTATTCCTGCACTCCCTGACCTGCCGAGCATGCTCCAACTGGAGGAGCAGGTCAAAAGGATGTCAGAAGCCCAGGAACAGGGTGCTGGACAGGCTGCAGGAGAGCAGAACCCTCTTCTAGGAAGCCAGAAGAGTGAGCCTGAGACGGGACCAAAGAACAGGTATGGCCCTCAGGCAGAGCCTTCTCTAGCCAGCCTCCCTTTGAGAACACAAGTCCGACAGGGCCCTGCTCCTTTGGACTCTTTTGTTGTAAGCTGATTGGACCATAGGGGCCACGTCCCAAACTGAATGGATCTATAGGTAGGAAGTAGCGCAGGGAAGCAACTTTGACTCATTGCAGGAAGGAACCCACTGGTGTTGCTTCCCACAGGGCCCTGAGCTGGTACCCACTGGAGAGGGAGCGCTCGGGGCCCCCATCGCACCCTTAAGGGCCTAGACCCAGATGCAGGTGGCAAGTCAAAGATCCCCAGCTTAAGATCAGGAACCAGGTACCTGTAGCACCCTGACGCAGAGGCAAGAGGTCGGAAAGCTGACCAAACACTGACCACTAGGCTTCCGATCCCTCCAAGCTCACTTTCAGAATGCAGTGAAGAATGCAGGCAGCATAGTATCCCAGTCCTGAAAATAGGCCAGAGAAGAGAGAGGAAAAATCAAAACAAGAGGAGCAGAAATGGATCCTGGAAAACCAACCAGCAGCAGCAGAACCAGCTGTTCCAGCAGCTTGCCACCCTGCAGTAGCAGCCGCTGATTAAAGAAATGGTGGCAGAGCAGCAGTGGCTCAGCCAGCAGATGACGATGCTCCAAGAGGTCTGGGGCAGCAGTGAGTTTCACCACAGGATGGGGAGGTACTTCCCCAGTGCCATCCATCCTGGGCTCCACAGGCAACCCAGAGGTATTCCTCTTGGTGCCTAAGTGGGGGCAGGGGGAACACTCCCAGACTGGCGTGCCCCATTTCAACGCCCCTCACAGGAGAACCTCCTCGTAAGGTAAACATCTCCCTGATCTAATTATTCATTGATGAAGGGGGAAAGTTTGTCATTAGAATCATAGAATATCAGGGTTGGAAGGGACCTCAGGAGCTCATCTAGTCCAACCCCCTGCTCAAAGCAGGACCAATCCCATTTGAATTGTTACAGACATTGCCCTGTGTCCCACTGATCCCAAGACATACCCCAAGGACCTGACTCAATATATTATTTGGTATAGAAGTGTCTAAGATTGAGATTTTCAAACAGGCCTAAAGTAGTTAGGTGCCCAGTTATCACTGATAGTCAATGGGCGTTGGGTGCCTAGCATCTTTAGGCCCATTTGAAAATCCCAATCTGGCTTTCACTCATCCTTTCATTCTGGCTGGCCTCTCTACTCCAGTGAAGTCAATGGGAGTTTTTCTATTGAATTCAATGGGAGCAGAATCAAGGTGCAATATATTCCTATCCCTTCCTCCATTATATTAGCAGCTATGTCTGCTGCACTTACCTCTTCTCCCAATCATGGAGTAAGCTCTTTTGTGACTGCTCCATTGTCCTGGAAATTGCCAAAACAGAATGGAAAATTATGCTGAGACTCTGGTCTGACGGAGGTCCTAAAGTCCCTCTTGAAACTGAGTACCATGCTGAGCAGTAAGACAACTATCCTGGGCAGTCTATGACAACCGTTGTGTTTGTGGATCGGGCTTAGCACTAGAATACTTTGTAGCAGGGGAGAAAAAAAACAGTGGTATATTTTTTCCAAGGTTAAGAAACTCCAGCCTGCCGTAAGCTCTGAATGCCATGAGCGCTCGGCTGGGAAAGGGCACTTTGCCGCTAAGAGTTGTTAATAGTTTACAGAATCCAGGAATCCCACATAACATGGGTGTCGGGCTGCTGCCATTCCACTGAGTTAACCTCTGGGAAGGGAGGACATTAGCCTAACCGCAAAGATTTGATGACAATTCTTCTGCCACCGTGAGGAGATTGTGTCAAAAACAGGTCATGAGCATGAAGACCCTTCCTCAAAGATCCACAGTATAATTGCCTTGAAAGTACTATGAGTGTTAAAATACAGTTAGGAGGAATTGGGTCAACTCTCCAGACTCCCATTTCTTTGTAGGGTTCTTAAGAAGGATATTCCAGTACAGGTCCTAGCTTACTTGGATACCTAATACACCTGACAAATTCCAGTTGAACACAGAGACTGTCCCTTTGAAGTCTTTGAATGAAGTTAGATTAGACTCTGCCCATTTGTCATGTACTTGCATGTCAGACTGGAAGCTACTGGTTACTTTGCCTGACATCTCTAAAATGTGTTGGTTCTGAGCAGCTTCTGTCATGCTATTAAGGCCCATTCAAACTGCTATTAGTAGCTAGGAAATTGATGCTTATTATTTTAGTTTTCTTCCCAGGATCATTTCCCCTGAACTGAGTGAATCCATATGCAACTTCCCTCCACCTACACACTACTTAGATGGCATCTGTAGTGACTACCTCTCTCTTCTCTGGGTTAGCACCTGGGGTTTGACCCACCCATTCAGTGTAATCTTTGTAAGCCTCTGCGTTTGTCTGAATATCTGTACTTCTTGTTCCTTGGAGGGCCCATCTATCCAAAGGAGAGCTATGATATGTAACCTAGGCCATGGGAGAACTGACACTGTATAGGACACAGGTCCCCAATCTGTGGGGCATGCCGCCCTTGGGATGCATGGAGGAATGTTTTGGGGGTGTGGCTGGGGCCCAGGGCCAGCCCCCATGGGGGGTGGGGAGGAAGCACCACTCAGCTGTGCCCCTAGCCCCGGCCGCTGGCCCCGCGCCCAGGGATCCACTCCCGGCCGCTGGCCCCACACGCAAAGTTCCGGCCGCCAGCCCTGCACCTGGGGATTCTGGCTGCCGATGCCCGGGGATCTGCTCTCAGCCACAGCTGATGGCCGAGGCTCTGCTCCCGCCCCCCCCCCCCCCCCAAATGTGCCTCCAGCCTCGGCCCCTTTGCCTCATCTGTGTCTCCCCCCTCCCAGAGCCATGGCCCCACTCCCGGCTGGGAGGGGGCATGAACAGGGGTAAGAAGGGACCACAAGGTCAAAAATTTGGGGACCACTGGTATAGGAGATCATACTTGTAAGCTCTTTGGGGCAGGGACTGTCTTTTTGTTCTGTTTGTACAGAGCCCAGCACAATGGGGTCCTGGGCCATGACTGGAGCTTCTAGGTGATATGCTAATACAAATTATTAATAATTCTCCCAGGAACCACAGAGGAATTATTGTTTGTTTTCTTTAACATTTGTATATAGTGCCATAGGTGCAGGTTTAACATTAAAAAAAGAGAGACATTGCTCCTGCCCCGAAGATCTTAAGATTCAGTATGACAAGACATGAGGCTGGGGAAGATGACATCAGTCAAAGCAGGAGGTGTAAGGATCCACACGTCTAGAAACTGGCTTGCTACTGCTACAGATCTTGTCTTTCACATCGCCTTGCTCCTCACTCCTGCCTTCATCCCTGGACTGACTTGACCTTGGTACCGGTTTCCTGACTTGGCTTGGTAACTAGTCCCGATTCCTGCCTTTGACCCCATCCCAGTTTGACCGTGGTGCCTATTTCCTGATTTGGCTTGGTAACTTGTCTCAGCTCCTGCCTTTGACCCAGGCTCCGCGGATGCTTCTGGCCTGGCTGCCTATGCCCCAGCCATTACAGGGAGGGAGGAATATGCTGAACAGGATTATGCAGTTGATAGTTTGGCACAGTTCAGATCATGCTAGTTATTTTAAAAAAAATTAACCACAAGTAGAGCAAACAGCACCATTGCCTTTCCTATGATCTGTAGTACGGTGTTCTGTCATTTGCTCTGATAGAGCCTACCTGAACTAAACTAACTGTTATCAGACTGTTCTTGCTCCTTTGGGCTTTTGTGAACCTCCGGTAGGAGCACGTTACAGCACTCTGTGCAGATGTGTGTGTGGATGTAGGCCACTACCACAGAAATCCAGCTCTGTGATAGGCAATTTTAGTCAATGGATGCATCAACACCAAAAACACAAAGAGTAGTAATATCTTATTAATTAGTAGGCCTGATTGGAAAATAGGATTTTTTTTCCAACTGAAAATTTTAATTCTTTTCAATGAAAATTTGAAAACTAAAACCTTTTGACTTGAAGACTCCAAAATGTGATTCGGATCTGATCCCACAGTACCTGATTGAAGTTGTAGGTTACATGCTTCGTGCCCCATTCTCTTCGGTAGGCTTGTCAACCTGGTCAGAGCAATCTCTCAGGGTGCATCATCGTCTCAGGGGGCTGGCTGCACTTCTCTGGTTCATCATGGGAGATGTAATCCATCTTGGGGGGGGGGGGAGTCCAGCCCACAGAGGAGAATAAGGTCATGAGGCTCTTGAATTACAGTTTCCAAGGGGCACTGCAGTGGCACTTACAAATCAAATTCTTTGGGTTTTGCGTGTTCACGTTTCATCAAAAAACAAAATTTCCACAGAAGAGAGATACTTTGCATGAAAAAATGTCATTTAATCAAAAAAGTTTTATGTTGAAAAATGGCTTAGATGGATGAATTTCAACTGGCATTACTAATAATGGATTGAACAGCTTTATTTGTGGATACAGCTGGTTTCTTTAACTCAATGCACAAAGTTGTTATGGCCCTGAAAATGCATAGATGTTCTTAGACCTGTAGTTACTGCCTTATAATTGTGTCTCAGTGCAACCTCTGTCTTCCTGTCAGGTTGCTCCCAAGGGCAGAAATCCTCTTGAGCTGTAATCTTTGTATCCTTTGGTCACCAAGGCAACAGCAGCAACCACTTTAGGAATCTGAACAGACATAGCTTTAGCTGTATCTGTTTGGATCCTGTAAGATTTTGTAAACTGTCTTTAATCTACTTCTATTCTCTATGATGTTCCCACTCATTTTTAATTGCCTACTGCTCTATGGCTAGGCTGAGGGGAATGAGATTTTTCCTTTCTAGACCCTGACGGGAAATATATCAGAAACGGATTTAACCTTTTTCTGGTGCATTTGAATCCCCAGAGCTTTAATTATTCACTTGACAGTATCGGAACTGACTGAGTGCACCGGACCAATGGTTCATCTCATCCAGTTTTTTGCCTCTGATATTGACCACTACCAGCTGCTTCAGAGAAAGGTGCAATTAACCTTACAATGGACAATGAAAAAATAACCTGCACATGGGGGAAGTTTCATCCAAACCCCAAGCAGTTGCTCGTTTGTTTATGCCCTGCAGCATGAGCACTTATATTCTTGTTAATCCTAGCTAAATTTTACTCTATATTGGGACTTCTTCTTAAAGATACATTCTAATTCAAACAGGAATTAATTCAGGGAAATCCTATGGTCTGTATTATACAGGTCAGACTAGATGACCACAATGGTGCCTTCTGGCCTTATATTCTGTCTAGTGTAACTGTGGCTGCTCTCTTTATTGGGAGTCCCCTTTCTTTGGTAATAAAAGCTAAATAGGAATTACTAGCTTTACTTTATATGCCTCTATCATGTCGCCTCTTATTCATCTCCTCTCTAAGCTATGCAAGTCCCCTCAGGCTGGGGAAAGCCTTTGAATCTCTGAAATGAAATCCTTTCACCACTAGTCAGAAAATTCACCTTCTTCATTAAGAGGATGAATCCACAGGAGGACTAGAGGAAATATTTGATGGGTGCTTTTTCAAGTGCTTTTTGTATTTTCAGAACTGTTCTTCCTCTCTTTTCACTGAAGTTCTAGAAAAGCGAGAAGGCAAACTACCCCTTAGAGGAAGATGTAAACTCAAAGTACTGTTTCACTTTGTTGCTTACAAATAGAGTTGGTAGATAAATTCTAGGCAGAGCAGTTTTGTGTTGAAAAATGCACTTTTGTCAAAAACCAAAAGGCTAGCCAGGAATGTGTCAATTTTCATGAGAAAAAAATCTAAAATTGTTTTGACATTCTCGTTTTGATAGGGTGATTTTTTTTTTGACAAATTGCAATTCATCTTGTTTTAACTTTTACTTTAACATAAGTCAAAATGAAATCAATCAAAATAATCAAGTCAAAATGAACATTTTTACCTTATCGAAAGACACGGTTCTACCTTATTGAAATGAAACATTTCAACATTTTTGAAAGGAAACTATCTGATGATCCCAAATCTGAAATTTTCTTGAACTTTCAGGTCACAGGAAATTTCAAAATTTTGGCTTTTTGATTTGATTTGTAATAAAAAATATGTTTTTTTATTATTTAAATGTTGGAATTTCCTTTGGAATGGAAATTCTGGTTTCCAGCCAACTCTACTCACAAGCAAGGGCCTATTCTTAGTAATGTCCCGATCAGTAGATAAGAAGAGGGTCTTGTGGCTAAGGCAGAAAACTGGGATTCTAGGTCTGAGTGTTTTGGGTTGTTTTTTTTTCCTTCTTCTCCTGGCTCTGACACACATTCCCTGTCTGATCTAGGGGAAGTCACCTTGTGATGGGATCCCTGGGATGTATCCTGAAACTGTGGGACCTCCTTGTCACCAGGAATCTCATGAACTTCACACAGCTTCTCAAAAGTAGTAACATATTCCAGGATATCACCCGTCTCCTTGTATGCAGGACATAGTTAGTCCCAGTTGTGGATTCTTGGGTGAGGGGAATTGCTGGGGCTAGGAGGATTCTGGTTCTGCTTCTCTGCCAGATCCAGTTGATGTTTCTACTCTCTCTTTCCTCGACTTCTTTGACTTGTACTGCTGCCTCTATCTGCTTCAGTTCCAAGACCCTCTGATGCGCTAACTCCTTGGCTTGCTTCTGAGTCCTTATTTTCAGTTCCTTTAGTTCCAGGGCCCTTTTATATGCAGCTTGCTCTTTGGCCTTTTCTGCAGAAGGTGATTATAAGTAGCAGGCATACAGATCAAAGTTGGTTACATAAGAAATTAAAATAAAATCACAGTCTAAATTCCACAGACTAAACAAAATTTGAATCAAGCAGTTTCTCACCCCTCTGGATGTTTCAGGCAGTTTACAGTTCTTATTACACAGGCTGGATTTCCTTCTCAGCCTGGAACCGATCTCCTCACTTCAAAGTCTGTCTTCCAAAACGATCTTCCAGGTGTTGAGATGGGGGAGGAGGGAGGCCAAGTGGTGATGTCATCGACCCTCATTTATACTTTCTCTCCAGGTCCTTGCTGTAATGTGGGGATTAAGTAGCCCGCATTACATATGTACCCTCTCTGAGGAGTCTGGGAGAGTGGATTCTTCTTGATGAGCCATCAACACATGTCTGGCTGGTCTTAATGTAAATCTGTCTTGTCAGTGCAGTTGCTCCTTGGTTGCCACTGAAAGGCTAGCTCTGGGCATTCCCCTCTTACCACATATTTCAGTAACAAATCTATAGCAATACTTCATAACTTCACATGCAGTGATAGTTAAGGATACGATTCTGTCAGGGAGGTCACAGATTCCGTGACTTTCTGGGACCTCCGGGCAGGGTTCCCTCTAATGTTTCCCATGCATGAGCAGAATGAATGTTATGTGCACCAATATGGAGGTGATGTGTGACACATCACCTCCATATTCCAGAGCAGTAGCCATGTTCGTTATGCTGATACAAACTAACAAGGACTCCTCGTTCTTTTCACCTCCATATTAGTGCACATAACAAAATTCATGTAGTGGGAGTGGGGCCAAAAGGTTTGGAGTATGGGAGGGAGCTCAGGACTGGGGCAGAGGGTTGAGATGCCAGGGCAGGGGGTGGTGAGGGATCTGGCTGGGGGTGAGGGCTCAGGTGTGGAGCTGGGGATGAGGGGCTCAGGGCTGGGGCAGCGGGTTGGGGTGTGTGCAGGGGGTGAGGGCTCTGGTTGGGGGTGTGGGCTCTGGGGGGGCGGGAGCAGGGATGAGGGGTTCAGGGTGCGGGAGGGGACTCAGGACTTAAGTAACTCAACCAGAGGTTAGGGGTCTATTACAGGAGTGGGTGGGCGAGGTTCTGTGGCCTGTAATGTGTAAGTGGTCAGACTAGATGATCATGATGCTCCCTCCTGGCCTTAAAGTCTATGAGACCACAGACCACCACAAGCCGTTGAGCTTTTCCTTTCATCAATCCAGATCATGTATGATATTCCGGAAGCACGTTCAAATTTTGCTCTGGATACAAAAAAGTAACTTGAAGAAAGTCTTACGCCCCCATGGACAGTTACTAAGACAATTTATAGTCCTATTTATCCACGAATTTGTTTCTGTGGCTTAGGTTTGCTGGGTTCCACCACCTCACTCACTCTGGAGGATGGTGACCAATCCGCCTCAAAGGCTCCAGCCTGCTCCTTCTCCAGTTTGAGTCTTTCTGATCAAAAAGGAATCTCTTAATCTACTCCACCCCCCTGTCCATAAGGTACATTCTTGTGGCATGCCCAGGGCTCTGAAAAACTCAGCTGTGTGTGCATCTGCTCTGACTTGATAAGCCAGAGAAAGCAAACTGGCCAGCAAATGGGAATATAATTTGTTTTTCTGCAACACCACTGATACTACAAAGTGAGAGATGGCAAAGAACTACGGGCCAGATTCAGCTGGAGTTGTGTTCATGTCAGGACTGCAGAATTTGGCCCGATTAGATTATTTACTCCAGTGTTTCTCCATTTTTGCAGGTTGGTGACCCCTTACTTGAAGTCAACATTTTTCATGATCCCTTTACATTTACTGGAAGAGTAACACTATCAATAATAATGATAAAACCATATCATTTATTATTTGGGTGCATGTTTGGAGAGGTTGACCGAGAACACTTAACCTAGAAAGGTAAGAGTGTGTGGGGAGTGGGGAAGCAGGATTTCCTTTGCATTAGACTGTAATAATATTTTTAACAACTCATGACCCCTTGATTATCTTTTGTGACCCCCGAGGGTTGTAATCCACTGAGTGAGAGACACTGATGTTGTTCATGCTCTACCTGCACAAGAGTTTTCTCTACAATCTATTCCAGGGGTAGTCCAGCCTCCCTTTAAATGTCACATGCACTATAGGTCTCTCCCCTCAGGGCTTGTCTACACTACAGGTTATGCTGGTATAACTTATGTCGCTTAGGGGTGTGAACAAGCCAACCCCCGAACGATGTAAATTACACCGAGCTAAGCAATGGTGTGGACAGCACTATGTCAGCAGGAGAGCTACTTCTGCTGACATTGCTACCGCCGCTCGTGGACATGGTTTTATTATGTTGACAGGAGCGTTCTCTCCCGTCGGCATAGTGTGTCTTCACCAGATGCGCCACAGCGGTGCAACTGCCTCAGTGCAGCGCTTCTAGTGTAAACTAGCCCTTCTACTGTCCCACAGATAAGTTCCCAAAAGGAAAGGTGATGCTTAGTTGCGGTGCCCACAACTGCTGATGTCCTGATACCTTTTGCTTTGTGCTAGTGAGGAACCAGGTCCACTGAGTAAACAATTCCTCCCTTTCACAGCCCCACAATGAAAGCTGGAATGACAAAACAAAACCACCACTTCTAGCTCCTTTTCGGTGTTTGTTTCCAAAGTTCTTTCAGCAGCCAGAGATGAAAGGGAAGACAGGAATTAAAATGCAAAGATTGGCAAGGACATCGTTGCTTAGAGCAAAATGCAAATCTGAGTGACGTGACAAAAGTTCTGGTATGAGACCAAAAAGCAAACAAAACCTGCAAATAAAGCGTAGCCTCGGAAAAATCCGAGAGATGTGCAATGCTGTGTTTTCTAGGACACTGGCAGCTGGTTTGCTGTGCAGCACTCCCATAAATGCAGCGCACACAACCCACTGAAATGTACTTAACAGGGAAATGAACCAAGCTAAACTAAAGCATAAGGCAGTTTATCTCCTGCATCGCCCGGCATCAAGATCTCGAGATGGGCTGGAATCTGAATCCATATTCATGCAGAGGAGTTTTTGAATCTCACCGATTATGCATTTAAAGGATGGATGGGACGTATAAAGCCCTAAATTGTCTGAAATCTACCTGATGGACCACCTCTCTCCCGGTCCCCTGCTTCCACAGCTGTGGCCATCAGGGGAACTCAAGATAGATCCTGCTTTTTAATGAAAGAGAAGGAAGAGCTGGCAGGGAATTCTGTGTGTGAGCTCTGGGATTCTGAATCTTTCTTCCACCTTTGGTCCAAAATAGCCTCAATATGGTGACTTTCCAGAGACTCTGCGAAAGACACCTGTTTGATATGATTTTTGGAGAGGACAGAAGGATGTGCTGCTTGGAATAACAGAAATGGGTTTGTTTGAATGACTGTGTGACACCAATGCCTCTGCATGAGACCTAGCGGGGATTGAACCGGGAAACTCCCTGGAACTTCAGGCAGTACAGGCTCATGCATGAGCTAAAAGACCTCCCTCTTTTAGTCAAGGCTGGAGTAGGGTCATCGTTCTGTAGGTGACCTAGCCACCACCAGAGGGGATCAGAGCACCTCGCTGGCATGGCTTATAATTGTTTTCATGCTGCTATTGTCATACTAATG
The DNA here is from genome assembly GCF_015237465.2 of Chelonia mydas. Lineage (NCBI taxonomy): Eukaryota > Metazoa > Chordata > Testudines > Cheloniidae > Chelonia > Chelonia mydas. The sequence continues at coordinate 134,960,350 of NC_057852.1, read as the reverse complement.
GTGTGTTAGGGCCCTGTATAGATCTGTTTTATTACTATTTAAAATGAAGCACATTAATAAGTGCTCAGGCTGATTAAAGAATGCAGAACTGGGCCCCAAGATAAGCAGGGTTAGGCTGGGGAAGTGTTTGGATGGGAGACCTCAGGGGGTTGTAGAAGGTAGGGGGTAATGATTCAATAGTCCGCACTCTTACTGCCTGAGTTTTGAACTGATGGTCCAGCGTGGTGATAGGGGGCACTGCGCTGCATCGAAGATGAAATGTAAATCAGCTCCTGACCAAGGTTCCCCATAACTGCATATCGGCCTGGCCACACTCCTAGCAGACTCTGTGCAGGGCGAGAGAGTCTGGCAACTGAGCTCTGGGGTTCTCGCTTCCCCCAGGCAGTTCTGGGGGTGCAGCCAGTTTGGAGTGGGAAAGCAACTCTAGAGCTCCCCTTCCTTGGCTGCATCTGGTGCTGCTGATCTGGAAGGCGGATGGGCTCCGGGGCACCCCCTTTCTCTGGCTGCTGAGATGAGAAGAGAAGGGATTCCAAGGCTCTTTTTTTCACTACATACTACGTCTTGTGGCTCTTATCCGCAAATGACTGCTTTACACTGATGACTCAAATCTCCTTCTCTGCTAGAGACCTGGCTCCCTCCCTCAAGTCCTACCTCTTGGAGATCTCTTTGAGGTCATTCAACTACCAACTTGAGTTCATCATGGCCCAGACCACGCTTTTGATCTTAGATCCACTATCCAAAGCTTTCACCTCTCCCTCACCATGGGTATAACCATCATCCTCCCAGTCACTGAGGCCTGTCAGCTGGGGGTCATCTTTGACTTTGCCCTTTCTCTTGACCCACATCTAGGCTGTGTCTTCCACCATTACTACTTTTACCTCTAATAGTTCAAGGGCTCAGTATTTTCTGTCAGCCCAGATTGCCATGGCTCTTGTTCAGGCCCTTATAGCCTTGCACCTCAACTATTGTAGCCTGCTGCTCTCTGGCTTGGATACCAGCCATCTACTCTCTCAAGTCCACTCAAAATGCTGCTGCGAGGATCAGCTTCCTGGCTCGTCAATTTGAGCTCATCACCTCTTTTGATAGCCTTCCACTGGCTTCCCAAACATAAGCTCCCTCACTCTGCTTTTGAGAGTCTGTAGCGAGGCAATGACTCACCGGTGCAGGACCTCCTGCTGGTTGTCCAGGAACAAGCTCTTTCCAGTATATAGAGCACCCTCTGCAGGCCGGTGTCTCGCCTGCCACTGGCCCCCACGTCCCTCCCGGACCCCGCTGCCTCTTTACCTTCGGGTGCTGCCCCCTGGCAGTGCCCCTTTGTCTCTGGGTTCTGCCCACTGCAGTAACCCACAGATCTGGGTCTCCCCTCCCAGGGGAACCCCCAACCCTCTATCCCCATCTTGGCTTAGTGGCTACTGGCAGTCACCATCTTGCCCCCGTTCACTGGGGCAGACAGTAGTCTGTAATGGCCACTCATCGCTGGCAAGGGGGGTTTGGACCTGCTGCCTCTGCCTAACCCCAGGCTGCACCTTTGCAACCCCAGTACCTGTTTAGGCCCTGCACAAGGCCCACAGCCAGGGGGTTTACCAGGCTGGAGCTCCCCAGCTCCTCTTGTCTTCCCCCAGCCCTTCTCCACTTTGGGTACCTTGGTCTCAGGCAGCTTGACCCTCTCTACAGCTAAAGAGAGATTCCTCCTAGTGCCTGGCTGACAGCCCTTTTATAGGGCCAGCTGTGGCCTGATTGGGGCGTGGCCCCAGCTGTGACTGCTTCCCCAATCAGCCTTACCCAGCCACAGCCCGCTGCAGGGCTGCTTTTAACCCCTTCAGGGCCAGAGCGGGGTGATCACCCTGCTCCAGGGCCCTTTGCCATGGCACCCTTCCCTATCTGTCAGATCCACTAGCTTATCAAACCATCATCATTTATGGGATGGGGTCTGCAGGCCCCACACTGAACCAGGGCAGGGAAAAGAGCAATACTGGGCTCGGGAGGCCCTTTCCCTCAACAGGTGCCGGGTATGTTCCCAGTGTAGGAGAAGTTGAAAAGGACACTGGTAGCCCAGGGAAAAGGGGGAATGAGCCGCATGTGGTACCAGGAAGCCAGGCTGATGCTGAGAGTGGTGCCAGGAGTGGCAAAAGCTTTGTGTAGGCTGCCTTAGCAGCAGGAATTTGGATAACCCCTGCCCCCACCCCCAGGGAGCGGAAAGCCCTGAAAGCCCTCCAGCCAGGACAGGTTAGGCATTTTAGAACTCACTACTCAAAGAATTAAATTTAAGCATAATAGAGGAATAAAAATTATGGAATGCATAGACCAGTTAAAGAACTAAAATAACTGCACTTTGAAAGAAGAAAATTATAGAGAATATATGTGCGTTGCAGGAAGTATCAAGAAGTAACAACAACACAAGTTTATGTGTTGGGAGGTGAGTGTGTCAGAGACAGAATGAGTGTGTATGTGTGTGTGTGTGTGAGAGAGAGAGGGACAGAGCGTGTGTGAGAGAGAGAGAGGGACAGAGCGTGTGTGTGTGAGAGAGACACACACACAGACTGTGTGTATGTGAGAGAGAGAGAGACACAGTGTGTGTCTGTGTGTGAGAGAGAGAGGGTGTGTGTGTGCTAGCTGCTGGGGAAGTCTGTGAAAGACTGTGCGCTGTCTCTTTAAGGCACTCACCAGAAGCTCAGACCACCGCAGTTGCCAGCAGCTCTCCTGCTCCTGAGCCCTGTCCCCACTCCCCCACTCTGTGGAGCTGAGCATATTGGCAGGGGGGAGGCGAGGATAGAGGGACATCAGCACTCCCCCTCCCTCCCCTTCTGCACAGCAAGTAGGAGGGTCCCGGGAGCAGCTGGCCAGGGGTTCCAAGGCAGAGGGCAGGAGCAACGGGGCTGCAGAGCAGCGAGGGGAAGGGGCACCTGAACCCCCCATCCCCTCTCCGCCCCCCGTGCACAGCTCTGCTAATCAAATGTGCGGCACTTGATTCACTTCTGGGCGGCCGCACGGCCGCGCGTCTTAGAGGGAGCACAGATCCTCACCAGGAGCTCTTGCACTGATTTCACTGACTGTGTGGGCCATTGACAGCCAGAGCCCCACCGCTGGGGGCTGACAACCGGAGCAGTCAGCATTGTGTGTACACGGATATGCGTCAACCTAACTACATTGACCTAAGAACTACGCCTCTCATGGAGGGGAATTTATTAGGTTGGCGTAGTGGGTGACTGACTTTGGCAGAAGCAATATGGTAGTGTAGATGTTTATAGCGTTAGGTCAGTGTAAGCGGACTTACATTGACCTAATTCGGTAGCATAGACCAGGCCTAAGACTGAGGAGAGCCTGCTAAGCCAGTGATCATGCCCCAAACTGAGGTGCTCCAGGTTGGTAGAAAGTGCGTTGTGGAAAACATAGTTTGGGGTAGCTCAGTAACTGGGCCAGATGCCCTAGGGCCCTGGATCAGGACCAGGTGGACTGGGTGGGCCCAGGTCCCCCTACCTTGCCTCCCCCGCCCCCCCCCCCCCCCCCCATAGTGACTTAACCTCTATGGGAGCAATTGAAGCACATTGGGCAGGGGGCCACAGCCCAGGCCCCCGCTGGGACAACTAGGCCAGCAGAAACAGTATGGCCCTGACTTGATTACTAGGCCTGCTGGTCATCAGACCTTCCCACTACACCCTCCCTCTCTTCTGTCAATGATGCCAAAGTTGGTTCTCTCCCCAGCATCTCTGGTCTTTCTTCTAGGCCGGCCCCCTTGCATGAAAAAAATGGCCCCCCTCTCACAATTCATAAAGTTGCCCCCTTTATTCCCTTTTTAAATCCCTCCTTAAAATCTGCTTCTGCAGTGATACCTACACATCACTCCCATGTGGCTAGGCTAATGAGGAGCTGGGACTTCTGCTTTTCTGCTAAATTCTGCTTGTTTGATTGTTTCCTCCTCCTTCCGACCTCTCCTACCCCATCTGCCTGTCTTAGCCACCTGTTGCAGCCTGAGTAACATCAGGCTGTGAGCTCTCTGAGACAGGGACTCTCTTCTTTTGTTCTTTGCCCAAACAGCCACTACACAACAGGATCCTGGTATTTGATTGGACTTCCTAAGTGGGTGTTTAATAACAAATGCCCTTGCACTTACCACAACTGTCTGCTTCACTCTGTTGGTTTGGTAAAATTCCAGCATGGGTTAGGAACATTCTCTCCACCTCAGGGCCACAGGATACAGCCTTCTTCACTTTGCATCCTTCAATCTTCACTCCATATCAGTGGTGGTGTTCACTACGTGCAGCCAGGGATGTGTGCTACTGCTAGAGCCCAGCAAACAGCTGTCACGTTACACTTAATCCTCACACCACTCCCGTGTCATGGAGGTGGTATAATCCCCATTTTACAGAGTGGGAAACTGAGGCATGGGGTGATGAAATGACTTGCCCAAGCCTGAACTGTCAGAGCTGGAAGTAGGACAGAGGAGCGCCTGGCTCCCTCTGCTCAGACCTCTCTGTCAACAGAAACCTAGCCGACGAAGGAGCGATAAACAACCAGTTTCTGAAAGCAAAGAGGGTAAAAGCCAACAGCAGCTGCTTTCGATCTGTGGTAATGCCAGCTGCTATTGCAAAAAATGAAGGTTTCTGATCTTTACTGGTGCTCCCATCCCATTTTTGAGCAACATTTAACTGATTTATTTCTATCTGTATTCATAAAAATGTGTCCACCGCCCAGGCCTCTGGGCACATTTGCATCAGGGGAGCCATCAATCAGGCTCAGAAAATGGCAGCATCAAAGACAGTTGCTGAATTAACCTCCCCCAATGTGATACCACAATAAAGAGTAAAGACTCAAAACAGTCTCCCTAGCCAACAGACTGATGCAGCCAAGTTCCCTGTCATGTCCCAGACGTCTGTGGTTGAGTAAAACAGATGGGTCTTACACCAAGCCCTGAGGATCAGCAACTCTGGGCCCAAACAGACCAGCGTGGGAGAAAATTTCAGCTTAATTAACCCTTTGTCAAGCATGCCTGGCCCCTCAGCTGCTCTCATCTGTCAGCAATGCACCTAAGAAGGGAGGAAGCCAAGACATGGACAATATAAAGCATTAAACACTCCCTGGTGGTTTGAGTTTCACAAATTCCTTGGGGAAAGCACTTGCCCTGATTCAAATGCAACTCTCTCTCCTCTCATTTCCACAACGAAGGCAGGCTTTGTATTCCAGAAACCTCAAAGTTGGGGTCATCTGTTGTGTGTGAGGGAGCTGCACATGGTAATGTAGAGTATGTCTACAGTGCAATGTACACCAACGATTCGAACTCAGGCTCAAGCCCAACCTCCCTTCCATCTACACACATCGTGCTAACCCAGGACTCAGACCCAGTGTCCTAGGATCCCACATGAGTGGAGGGTCTGAGCCTGAGTCAAGCTGGGACCCAGGGTTCAAGCCCTATTGCTTTGCAGGGTAGACACAACCCCATTGATCTCATGTTCTGGGTGTCCACTAAAAGCATTCTGCAATCCCACAGGCTGACTTCCTTTGTCCTCTGGACAGTCACATTTGGTGAACAGTCAGGTTTCCTCACACTACAACACGAACAAAGGGCTAGAGTGGCCATATGTTGAGAGGCATCTAGGAAGTCTTGGATATGGTTGGTTGGACTCAGGCCCCTCCAATGCAGTGTAGATGCTGGACTCCCCAGGTTGGGACTCAGGGTTCAACAATTCCTAACCTGGGGTTGCAAATGAGTGTAGACACTCAAGCCTAGGTTAACACAGCCATGATCTGCTAGCTCCAGTGCTACTAAACCTGGGCTTACATTGCAATGGAGACAAACTTGGGGAATCTAAGCATGTTCATGGTTAAAGTGTTTAGGATCAGAGGTATCTTACATCCATTAAATGCATGACGGAGCTGGCTGATTTCCACAGAAGAGGACTGAAGCTATCTCAGCAGTGTCTATATATGTTGAGCCTCCTAATTCATTCCACCTCTGATGACTAAAGGAGCTACTACTTATGCATGATATTACGAGCATGGGTTAGATTGTTAAATATGTACAGTAGGTTAAAAGTGATCTGTAAAGAAACAAAAGGGGTGCTCACATCCCCGGTTTTTGTGCTGCTTTATGGTGTAGAAAGAAAGACAGTTTGTACTGAGATTTCTTTTTCTCCCCTGCCTATTTAGCCTTTAGAAATATCAGGAATATATATTATTTTATGCAGCATTGCTCCCCCTGCATGATGTCTAGATCTGATGTGGAATGTGAGCTTTCTCAGCCCCCAACTGAAGGGGGAACCAATATTAAATTTTTAACAAAAATGTCTTTCTCCTAAGTGTTCTTCACTCTTTTGAGTTAAAGAGGAGCTAATGAAGACAAAGAGCTATAAATAGAATAAAAATGTACCTCTTGCCTTACTCAATCAGGTTTCATTTCCATGGTGTGTCTGGTGTCTCAATTGTACCAGCTCTGCAGTTGTCCATGGGAACTTCTGGGAAAAATAAGGCAGACAAGACCTGAATGTCTAAAGTAAAAAACACTCAAAAAAGTAAAAACAATTATAAACTTTTGGATCTTCTTTATAAATCATAAAGAAGATTACAACCTATTTTTCAGTGCATTTTCAGTGCATCTTTTTTTCCAATAGCTAAAGGGTTAACTATCTCACCTAGCTGAAGTTTCTGCAAAGTTCCTATGTTCCTTCTGGCTAGAAGACCCTCGGAACATAAATGACGACACATTGTTGCAACTATTGTTCCAGCCTGTACCAGCTTTCAATTAATCAGTCAAGGGATAGCTTGAGAGCGGCTATTGAACAGCGTGCTGACCTATTAGGGTGATGTTTTGTTCTTTGGAATCTCTTTCCTTTGTTTTTACAGAAGCTTAGCATTTGACAAAGGAAATCCAAGCAGGTACTCCAGAATTCTTCAGTACACAAAAGGTTTTACAGATCAAGAAGAGAAACATAAGACCAAACGAATTGTGCAGAAAGATATTCAACACTACCACTATCACTTTAGCATTAAAGTCCCCAGAGAAACCTACAAAGGAGACATGGGGGTTCAAATAAGATCCTGTAGTGCAATAATTTTATGGCACTCAAAGATAAATGGAAAGTTGTGGTTTCTATACAGTACTTACAGAGTTGTTTGCTATGAAAAATGTACGGCTAGACCAAAACAACATGTATTCTGTTTATGCACAGAAAATATTATTCAAGAACAGCTCACACATGTAGAAAGATTGTCCCTGAAATGTTGCCAGAGTCCTTTGCAGCTTCGTTTGCTTGCTGGCTTGAATGAGTGTCACTTGAAGAAGATAAAGGCTCCCCTTACACCGGTGGTATTATCTTCCCTACATGTGTTTTTTAATGTGCAGTACAGTATGTGAATAGGTTGACTTTGCAAGTATGTTAAGATCTCGCCTACATGTCTCTGTGCTTCACCAGACTCCACTTTGGATTTAGAAAACAAATGAAAGCGTGGTTTAGTCTTTAATGTGAGTCCTAGCCAAATCTTGTGGCGAGGAGGTTTGTCTAGTGCTTTCCACAAGTGCTCATCACTGCCCTAACTCTCGTCACATTGACGTCAATAGGAGTTTTAATGGGTGCAGAGTTAGACCAACGCTGACTATGCTTGAAAAGAGTATTGGATTGAGATCCAAGACACCTGGGTTTCATTCCGAGCTCTAAACCTGTATGGCATAGGAGGAGTGTCTGTGCAGTAGTTGACCCAAAATGAGGATAAAAATTCTCACCTGATTCTCTAGGGTGCTGAAAGACCGTGTTTGCAGCGCACGCTGAAACGGCTGGATTCAAACACTACAGGAGTGCAAAGTGTTGAGATTGTTATTTACGGTCATGTTGTAGCCCTATTGGTCTCAGGATACAGGAGAGACAAGATGGTTGAGGGCATATCTTTGGTGGTGGAGGAGACCTGCTTCTGAGGAGATGTCTACACTAGAGAGTTTACAGTGGCACCGCTGTACTTGTGCTGGTGTAAGATCTCTCGTGTAGCCACTCTTTGACAACAGGAGAGTGCTCTCCTGTCGACATAATTAAACCACCCCCAAGGAGCAGCAGTAGCTATCTCGGCAGGAGAAACTCTCCCGCCAACATAGCCGTGTGCACACTACCACTTTTGCTGGCATAACTTATGTCACTGCGGGGGTGTTTTCTTCAGTTCTTCTTCAGGTCTGGGAAAGGTACTCAGAGTGTGGCAGCTAAATACCAGGCGCAACAGATGGTTTAGCGTAAGGAGTTAGCACATATTGTGGGAAACCAGGAAGACAAAGGGGCCGGTTAACACTGCTGCAGTGATAGGGCAATAAACGGGGGTTAGTGGGTAACGGATTGTTTCATAAATCCAGTGATTTATGGGTAGATTGTGATTTGTGTGAACACTGAGAAATTGAAGAACAAACCAATCCCATTAAAATCAAGGGGTGAAATATGCAGCCTGTTGCAATATACTAACAATTGTGGGCTTGATTCAACCCAGCTGGCACAGGAAGGTAAACCTAGGGCAGCTAATCCCATTCGAGGGGTTCCGCGCTGGGAAGAGCAGGCTTTGTTTGCAGGTCTGTTCTCCCAGGGATGAAAGGAAGCTTTAAGTTGTGGATAGTGCGCCACGAGGAACACACTGATGGATGCTGCTGTGGAGGGGATATGCTGAGTCAGCTCATTCTGCTGAGCACCTTAATTGTGTAGCACGGGCTGTCTGTGGGGCCCACAATAGAGAAGGAAAGAGGCTGCAGACCCTCTGTTCCATCAGAGCCCTTCACCAGCTAGATTTTCCCCAGTCAGTGCTGAATCTAGACTCGCATTGTTCTGTCAAGCATCTCCCGTAGCAGCACCTCAGTTGTGCCTACCATGGGGCAGGAGATCAAACAGATCTAACCACATTAATGGGAAAGACTAGAGGGTAACCCTTTCACTCGGGACTAAGCTAGGACTCTCTCTCTTTTCATTGTCGGCCAGGGTACGTTCTGCCCACCTGAATCTTTTCCCATTGGCATCTTTACATCAAAGCATTAATAAATCCTGTCTATCATTAGTTGTTGATAATGCCTAAACACAGAAGGGCTGGAAGGGACCTCAAGAGGTCATCTAGTCAATCCCCCCGTGCTGAGGCAGGATGAAGTATATCTAGATCATCCCTGACGTGTTTGTCTAACCTGTTCTTAAAAACCTCCAGTGACCTCCCGAGGTCACCTGTTCCAGTGCTTAACAATCCTCATGGTCAGTTGGCCCTAATATCTAACCTAAATCTCCATTGCTTCAAATTGAGCCGATTCCTTCTTGTCTTACCCTCAGTGGACATGGAGAACAATCGATCACTGCCCTTTTTATAGCAACCTTTGATATAGTTGAAGACTGTTTCCATGTCACCCATCAGCCATCTCTTCTCTAGACTAAACACGCCCAATTCTTTCAACCTTTCCTCACAGGTCAAGTTTTCTCAACCTCTTATCATTCTTGTTGCTTTCCTCTGGACTCCCTCTAATTTGTTCACAGTTTTCTTAAAGTGTGGTGCCCCAAACTGGACACGGTGCTCCTGGTGAGGCTTCAGCTGTGTTGAGTAAAGCAGGACAATTACCTCCTCTGTACCTACCTTATAACACTCCTGTTAATACATCCCAGGACATTTGCCTTGTCCCCAATAGCATCGCAATATCTATTGACTCATATTCCACACTGTTTTATTCATCCTGCTAGAAATTGCACCAACAGTCCAACTCACGGGCACCGGAACAGAGGTGTGGGGGCCAGGGGGCCATGGCCCCATCATCTTAAGGGCAAGCGATGGGGGAGAGGGAGCAGAGAGGAGGGAGTGGCAGGTGGGGCCTTGGGGGAACAGGCAGAGCAGGAAGAGGTGAAGCAGGGGGGAAACTTGTGGCAGAGTGGGAAAGGACCGGGTTGGGGCCACAGGGAAGGGGCAGAGCATGGGCAGAGCCTGGGGGAGGGGCAGAGCAGGGGCAGGGCCAGGGCCACAGGCCGGGTGCCGGTCCCGATGTCACCCCACCCCCTCGCTTCTAGGGAGCTTCCAGTGCTTCTGGTCCAACTGTATTTAGATGTTGCTAGATAACCAAAGCTGGGGCTGGCCTGGGCTCTAGGGACAGCAGAGCGTGCTGTCATGCAAAGGGTCTGAGTCACAGCCAGCTACCTTGTCTCGCTCCCATGACCGGCAGGCACCGGGCACATAGAGGTAGCCGCACACTTGGCCCCAAGGGAAGGGACCGCTCTGTGTCATTCTCAAGTGACCTACTGATGGCTGAGGCTCAGGGGGATGCTATTAAGCAGCTCCAAATGCAGCCCATGCCAAGCTCTCCTTATCTGGACAATCACTGCAGTGAAAAGCATTCAGAAGTAGTAATGAAGAAAAGGGGTGGGAGAGATAAAGAATCCCTGAAGTGCCACCCAACAACTGTTCAAAATCAAGGGATTCAGCCAGAACAGGGGAGGAAAGGAGAATAGAAGGTGAGGATGCTGATCAAACAGTGCAAGGCCTTGTTCTCTTCTCATTAACACTGACATGCATTAGGCCTCATACAGTTGAAGCCAATGGAATTACACAGATATACAACCTGTGTGACCAAGTCCACAGGCCCAGTTTGTTGTGTGAGTCTCAATGGCTGCAGAGTCTCGGCTGCAGTGACGAACCGAGATGCCGGAAAGGTGGTTCCTTACCATCAGAGCCAGTGTCTCTTGGGTACAGTCTAATTCCATTTGCTCTTTTCTTCAGGCCAGGGGAAGCGACATGTGTTTGGTGACAAATAACATAAACCTGCAGCTGCAAACATTTGCCAGTTCTGACAATTTGCAGTATCACTGGAACTACTTGATTTCTCAGGATGCCAAGCAACAGCTGCGCCCTGCAAATGAATGAGAAGAAGCTGAATAGCGGGCGACCTTGGCAACCTTGGCTGTTCAGTGTCTCCTAATGTCACCACTAATGTATTAGCAAATCAAAGGTAAATGCACTTGTGAGACGGCAAATGCTATTTATTAAGACGTGTGCCTTGTAACTCTCTTTATTAGGTTTCTATTCCCTGCCGTCGTCAAGGCTGCAGAGGCTTCCCAGAGTCCTGCTGTGTTACATCAAAGAGGTGGTGGACACGTCCGGGAAGCACAGCACTGTAGCTGAACAGAGAATGCAGCGTTATGGCCCTGGGGCTTGCAGTGATTGGGGGTAAGGTTGTATCGGCAGCCCTTTCATCGCCGTTTGTTATAACGCGGCATTTCTCAAGCCCCATTGATATACTGCCTGGGTAGGTGACTCATGGGAGGGACACAAAGGGGGGCACCAGCTCAAGAGGGAGCATGTGACCTCCCCATGTGACCCCGCATGTGACTCCTCCCCCCAGCCCGGAACCCCTGCACTCTCCCTGTCCCCTCCCCATCCCACGTTATCTGTCCTCCCACTGCGCCTGATACTGATTTCAGGCAAAAGCAGCAGAATGTGGGGCTGCCGCTCCCAGGAGCCAGCGCCCCGTGCCGGCAGCTCCTCTGGTGCGGCTGTACCGCCCCCCAGCCCCGCCCCCAACCCTGTCCTCCGGCGCAGCTGTACCGCCCCTGGCCCCGGCCCCAGCCCTCTCCTCCAGCCAGTGCTTCTATGTCGTGATGCCAACTTTTCCCAACCTAGCACAAAAATTTCCCAAATCTGGTGAAAAATTCCCAGATAGTTTTTTATTTCAAAATCTCAAAGGAATGTAATATGTGTGTTTTTAATAACTATATAATATATATTATATCCAAATTATTCTTATTCGTTTGAGATATTTCACATTTATTATAATTTTTATACGTATAGACATGTTTTTCAATTTTAAACTTGTTACTTATACAGTAAATATAATATTTAATACATGAGGATTAGGACTGAAATCATAAAAAACAATGTATTTTACACAAATTTCACTATTTTAAAAACAAAAGTATTAATAAGTACAGCATGTGCCCTGCAGTGTATTGTACATCAAAGTTACTTTGAAAAAATAAAAAGTAAACATATGATTATAAGATAAAAAAGCAAACAGAACAAATAACACTCTTTTATATAATTTTCCTTATTATTAAAAGCTCTGAGTTTTATCCATTTTCTGACTCATGGTCTGAGTCATCTTAGGAACATCATTACGATCATTAATATTTTTACTAGTTTTATCACTGTCATTTTTACTGTACATATTTTTACAAGGTAAATACAAGTGCTTAATAGTAATTACAAAATTAGAACATTTCTCTTGCTTTGCTTTAAAAGCTGACCTTATAACTACACTAGAATTGAGCCTTTTGTTTGTCATACAGTTTCTTTTTTTGGTTTTTATGTCAGTTACCATGGAAAAAATTCTTTCACATGCTGCATTTGAATGCGGTAATGTGAAAACCTTTTTAGCCAGTTCAGATATATTTACAAACATGAATTGACCTGAATAATCTTTGATTTGTGAAATCTCTTGCCACATTTCATCAATAGGTTTGCTTTTTAAAATTGCAATTTGATTTAATTCAAGAGATAATGGCAGGGCTCTGGGTTCACGCTGAGCAGCGTTGAAATCAACCTTAAATATGGCACAAAGTTTAGTGATATATTTTTCTCTTTGGCAACACTAACATGAAGGTATATTGCAGGATTTACAAATTGAACTTCTGTGAAAACAACAGAATCAAGTGGCAGTCTGCGCTACATTTCTTGACAGCAAGTGATGTAATAGTGTAGGATATTCTTTCTGAGATTCAAAGCTACGTTTGGATCAATAGATTTTAAGTAGTTTTCGCATTCTGGGCCAGTGTAAATGTCTTCAATTTTTAAAAAATTTGAGGGATGTGCTCCATTAATTTTTAATAGTTCTTCATTCAGTAAATTTGGCTTTAAGTAATTTGCTGCTATAAGCTTAAAAAGTTTCACAGATTCTGGTTTGATGCCATGAATCAGCGGTCCTTGCGCTTTGGAAAAGAGCATTGAATTTGTTCATATAATCCAAAGCATATTTCAAAAAGAACAAATAAACTCTACGTTCTGGATTGTGCATTACATCATAAATATATTTTGCTTTAGGGCTTTTGCAATCAATACATTCAAGTTGAATATAGTTAAACAGGGCATCCCATAAGATCAAAACTCTATTAACACATGGGTGTAAAGCTAACCATCTGGTTAAACTTGGTTTTAACCTTCCTAATTTTGATCTTTAGAAAATATTCCACCATCTCCTGAATTTCTTCTTTCTTTTTACACTATGTGCAGGATAGTTAGTCAGATCTGATATAAATTGCTTCACAAAATTAGGTAAAGCACTTGCCGCAGAACTAGAGATCAGAGCTGATGTGTGGCAAATGCACCTGACTAAAACTACGTGTGGAACATCTTCTCTCAGTTTAGAGAAAAATGAGTTCTTTGGCCCTATCATTACTCTGGGTCCATCACAGGCTACACCTAAAATATTATTCAAAGGCATATTTTTCTCCCTCATAGACTCTTTAAAAGTCATGTAAATCCCCTCTGTAGTGCAATTTTTGGCATCAAATAATTCCAACAATTGTGAGGTAATTTTGTCATTGGATCAATTAACATACTGCACAACAACTGCGAGATATTTATTCCCTGAAGTAGATTCATCCACAAATACACTAAATTCATTAACTTCCCATTTTTCCACAAGTTTTGCAGTCTCAGTTTGCGCCAAAACATTGCTAATTATAGCAGTACATTTATCTTTAATGTTACAGCCTCAGCAATTTTGGAATCAGGGAAACATTTTTTAACTACCTCAGTCAAGCATTCTGCAGATTGAATACTGACATTGTGTTCAGCAAAGTAACAGGCCATTCTAATCTCTGCATTTGTAACTTGCTCTTCAAATTTTTGTGCTTTTTTAATTTCACAATCTTGTTTATTAAACATATCATCAATTTTCTTTGTATTATATACTGTCTCAACCTTTTGTTTATGTTTTTTACCATTAATGTGCTTATCTAACTCACTAGTACCTGCCTGGATTTTTACATCACAACATTTGCAATAAGCTAAAAAATGATTGTTTTCTACTTTCTGCAGCCAATCTTCGTATTTACCTTCTTGAAGCCACAAGTCTTGAAAGGCTTTTTTGAAAGTAGATGGCTTCTCTTTTGGTGGAAGTTCACCCCGAGTCTTCAATACTCTGTCGGGGGTGCTATCCTGTTGTTTTCGTTTCAACATGGACAGATCTTTGTCTACTCCTGCAGTCCTCTTCCTCTTCTCACCAGCCTTACCGGTCTCTTTATTCATTTTTTACGTTAGATAAAAAATGGAAAGAGATCTCTGAAATAATGGAATGTGATAGTTAGTATAATGTATATTTCAATTTATATTTAAATCAAAGAAGGGAACATATTATATATTATTACCTAACACAGTAGGCAAAGATATTTAATATTTGCCTGGAAGAAGGCGCTGTTGCAAATTTATGAACCGCCGAACGCTCTGGTCCACATTCTCTGTGAAACTGCAAGCACAAAATACAAAATTTTAGAGATTTAATGACAGATCAAGAAACTAATCATAATCAGTAAGTATTGCAATATATTTAATTATTGGAAGAAACCTTACCTAGAAGATAAATTTGATAACCATTTCCTCATTACCCCCCAGCCAGCTGTTGCTGAGGTTGGTTTGTTGTGAGTGCAAGTGTGCGCACTTGTCACTTCACTGGTGCCGTCATGATATAGTATGTTGAAGCACCACCAATAGGAGAGCAGCACAGCCCGATTATGAAAATCACAGGACAAATATTCACCAATCGAACTGAACGCATTTTGAGGGAAATTTAGAAGAAGCGCAAATAATTTACTTATTACTTTTTATGAAATCTTCCCAGGATTTTTGAGATTTGGAAAGTCTTTTACTTTTTATGAAATTTTCCCAGGATTATTTAGGTTTTCAATGAAAATTCCCAATTTCCCAAGTTGAAACATTTTACTCAAAAATTCCCAGGTTTTGGGAAATTTCCCAGGATATAGAAGCTCCAGCGCAGCTGTACCACCCCCGGTACCGCCCCCAGCCCTGTCTTCCGACGCGGCTGTACCACCCCCGGCTGTATCCTCCAACGCGGCTGTACCGCCCCCAGCTCCGTCCTCCGACGCGGCTGTACCGCCCCCAGCCCTGTCCTCCGACGCGGCTGTACCGCCCCCGGCTGTATCCTCCAACGTGGCTGTACCGCCCCCAGCTCCGTCCTCCGACGCGGCTGTACTGCCCCCGTCCCCGCCCCCAGCCCTGTTCTCTGACGCGGCTGTACTGCCCCCGGCCCTATCCTCCGACGCGGCTGTACCGCCCCCCGGTCCCGCCCCCAGCCCTGTTCTCCGATGCGGCTGTACCGCCCCTGGCCCTGTCCTCTGGCGTGGCTGTACCACCCCCAGGCCTGTCCCCTGCTGCGGCTGTACCACCCCCGGCCCTGTCCTCCGATGCAGCTGTACAGACCCCAGAGAGGAGACACAGCTGTGTGGAAGGGCTGGGGGTGGGGCTGGAGTCACAGGCACCAACTTTTGTAGGGGCCGGTGGGAGCTCGCGCCCCAACTCTGCCCCTCCCTGCTCCTACCGGATCCCTCCCCAAATCCCCGCCCCAGCCCCGCCTCCTCCCCCAAGCGCACCGCGTTCCCCCTCCTCCCAGGCTTGCCGCGCGAACCAGCAGGGAGGGAGGAGAAGCAGGACGCGGCGGCGTGCTCAGGAGCCCCCACGGCGTCGGCGCCTGTGGCTGGAGGCTGTTCAGCGTGCCGCAGGAGCTGCCCGTGTGGGGCCCCCCGGCAGCCCCATCTTCTGTTCCTTTCGCCACTGTGGTTCCCTGCGAATGTGCCCACCCGATCCCCCCAGGCATCGGAGGAGGGACGCGTGGCTCTTCTTGCCCCTCCCTGGTATCACCTTTCTTTTCAGATGGTGTAAAGGTGTGTCCGGGCCTGGAGTGTGGCATGCAAGGTCCTGCCTGCCTGCCTAGCAGCAGAGATGTGTGAAGCTATTTGCTTTTAGCGGACAAAATTGGTACCAGCAAACGTGGCTGTGCCTGGTGCTTCTTTCCAAGACACAGGCTGCTATTCGCCATGTGCTGGAGACAAGGGGCGGGGGGCTGTGTCTGTCTGTCTGTCTTTGTTCTCTTTATTCAGCCCTTGTTGCACATTCTTCATTTTCCTCCATGCACCCTGGTCCTGCCACAGTCTCTTCTGCCTCGTTTGTTGACGCTGCCATGTAGCAATATTGGGTCAGAGCACCGCTTTCTGCATTAGACCTTGTGGGAGGGGGCAGAAGGGGAGGACAAACTCTCAGAGGGTCCCTGGCAGAGTTTCCACCACATTGTTCCATTAGAGGGCTGGGTTTGCCCTGCCCCTTCTCCTTTGCCAACAGCCCATGGAAGTGGCTTTAGACAAGTGCCCAATCATGCAGATCCTCTGGGCTTCCGAAGAGGCAAGGCCCGTCCTTGCAGAAAACCTGTGTTTCCCTTGGCGCGTGAGAGCTTTGGCACCTCACCTCTTTGCTCACTGCCAGTTTGGCTCCAAAGAAGCCATGCTGTCCCAGCCTGTCTATGGCTCAGTGTACCTCCTAGCCAGCCCTCCACATGGTCCCAGCAAGGCAATGAGGATGGAGCTATGGAGGCAGTTGTCCCAAAATTCTGAGAGTGTGGGTAAGATCCGAGGGCGGATCTCAGGGAGATGATCTGATCTGTAGTTAAAAAGAGTCTTCTCTGATTTTGTCAGACTCCTGGGGTTTTGTTTTGTTTTTTAAAGTCCTATTTTAAGATGACGTTTTTCAGATATTAAAATTCACCTGTTGACTTTGGCACATTTGTGAATCGGGAAATAAGCTGTTCTGTATGCTTACAATTAATGACTATTTGTAGATCCATAGGTTCATGGAGCATAAGGCCAGAAGGGACCATCAGATCATCTAATCTGATCTCCTGTATATCACAGGCCATTAAATCCATCCAGTTACCCCTGTCCTGGGCCTAATAATTTGTTTCAGAGTAACAGCCGTGTTAGTCTGTATTCGCAAAAAGAAAAGGAGTATTTGTGGCACCTTAGAGACTAACCAATTTATTTGAGCATGAGCTTTCGTGAGCTACAGCTCACTTCATCGGATACATTTGATGAAGTGAGCTGTAGCTCACGAAAGCTCATGCTCAAATAAATTGGTTAGTCTCTAAGGTGCCACAAGTACTCCTTTTCTTTTTGCTAATAATTTGTGTTTGGCTAAAGCGTGTCTTCCAAAGAAGCAGCCAGAGAATCCACCACTCCTCTTGACAGTTTGTTCCTAGAGTTAATCACCCTCACTGTTAAATATTTGATTTCTAATTTCAGTTGATCTGGCTTCAGTTCCCAGTTATTGGTTCTTGTTCTGCCTTTCTCTGATCAATTAAAGACCCCTGTAGTGCCCAGTGTCTTCTCCCAGTGAAAGTACTTATATGCTGTAATCAAATTACCGCTCAGTCTTCTGATTGATAAATTACACAAATTGAGCTCTAAATCTCTTTCTGTAAGGCATTTTTTTCAGCCCTCAAATAACGTTTGTGGCTCTTTTCTGCACCCTCTCCAATTTTCCAACATCTTTTTTTAAAATGTGGACACCAGTACTGGATGCAGTATTCCAGTATCGGTCTCACCACTGCTGTATGTGGGGGTAAAATCAGCTCCTACCGCTACCCACCTGTTTCTACATCCAAGGATCACATTTAACCCTTTTGGCCACAGAATTGCCCCAGGAGCTCAGGCTGAGTTGCTTGTCCACTATGAAACCTAAATCTTTTCAGAGTCTCTGCTTTCCCGGCTACCGTCCCCCATTCTGTAGGGACGACTGTCCTGCATTATTTACTACTCTGACAATCTTTGAGTCCACCACAAATTTTATCAGCAGTGACTTTATAGTCATTTCCAGATCGTGAATGAAAACTTTGAATAGCATCAGACCTAGTACTGACCCCCTTAGTGCCCCGTGAGAAACACCTCGATTCAATGATGTGTCCCCCAAGACAACTACTTTTTGAGATTTGTCAATTCTTAATCCTGCTTTTCCACTGCAGATGGCCACTGCAAAGTGCTGTCCTGTGACGATGTTACAAACGAAGACGCGGTGTACGCTGGAAGGCATGGGATGGCTTCATCACACTTGTGCTTATCTCTTAAATTGTTTGTTTTACTTAAATGAGGACTTCTCGATACCATCCATTTAAGTGCTTAGATGGGGGACCAGCACTGAAGTAAGTGATTTTAAATACTTGGGAGGTAAAGAGAAATAACAGGTTCTCTTTCTTTCCAGTCTGTATAAGGAATATCTTCATCAGTCTGTTGTGAGTGGTGGGTGTGAAAAGCTATGTCTTACTGCAGGTTGAGCCTGACCCATGTCTCATTGGAGTCAGGAGGAAAGCCTGCCATTGACTTCAATTGTTGGACTCCAAATTCTGAAAGTGGGTTAGGTCTGTGGTTGTTCCTATTGCTGACAGGAGATAACTCCACTGTCTAGGTGTCGGTCTCGTGAACATTCTGCGTGCTGCACTTCATGAGCCATTCGGTGATGGTGTCATTGTTCCAGTGGAGCGTAGCTATCAAGGGAGGTCATGGTCACAGAGAAAGGATCACCCATGTAGGGCTTTGACTATCAGATTGGAGACCCGGAGCTCTCTATGTAGGATGTAAAGGAGATTAAAAGCTGTGTGTTGACTGTTGGGCCTTCAGCCCATGGCATCTCACCAGCTCTCCCAATGACTTAATAATATAGCAGAGAATTGAGCCTTGTGGGACACCACAGGTAAGGGCCTTGCAGATGGAGCAGTTGCCCTGAATGCCCTTGTGGGTTCAGTCTCAGAGAAAGGACCTGAGCCATTTCAGGGTGTTCCTGGTCACCCTGGCCCCACCTTGGAGGCAGGGGAGAAGTACTTGATGAGCAGCAGTATCAAATGCCATGGACAGGCCCATCAGGCCTTATCTACGGCAGGCAAGGTCATCAGAGCACCAACCACATCTTGGCACTATGCTCTGACTGAGAAGGATCCAGGACACCACCAGCAGACAGGTAGCCCTGTTCTTGCTAGTCTCTTGACTACCTTGCTTAGAAGATGATTTGGTGCCCTTCAAATAGCTAGGCTAGATGAAAGGTGCAGATAGGCCATTAATCCACTGAACAGTTGCAGCTCAGGCAGGGGAAGCAGAGGGGTCTCTCTACCCCCTCACTGCCCCCTGCAGAGTGGCTAATGGCAGTAGCCCCATGCAGCCTCTGTGCTCAGGTGAGCATTAGAGTCATCACTTTCCTTTGCACCTGCACAGGTGTGCAAGGGGGAGAATGGACAGGGGCTGCCCACTTGCACTGCCCCCTTTGTGTGTCCACCTATAGGCTGGGCACAGTCATTCCCAATGTGATTTCCTTAAAGCAGGGGATGTACCAATCGCTTTAACTGGCTAACTTTATTTTCACACCAGGAGAGGGAGAGGGGAAAAACAAACCAAAACAAAAAACCCTGAATCTGCATTAACTTGTTTGATGCTTAATCAAATACTCAATTAGCTCTGAATTGGAATCCTCAATGTCCTACCCCCAGGGGCTTCCAGAGTCCCTCCCCCCCACCCCATGCCCCTGCTACTTCTTCCACTCTTATGTCCCAGGGATTATAATAGATATAGGTGGGAGGGATGGACATTTGGATCCAATCCTGCAAAGGGATCTGCTACATGGGCCCTATGTCTGTGCCCACTTGGAGTCAGGCTCTGCACAGGGGTTTGTTCAGGTGGATCCCTTTGCAGGTTCAGCACTGCTGAGGAGGGAGTTTGGTGATCCTGTGGGTGGGCTGGCAGAGGACCATCAATCTCCCTTCATATGGGCTGTCTGCTCTCATCCTGAAGAAGCACCCGTCCCTAAAATGGTAGAAGCACAGGGGAGAAACTTTCGCAAGGAGATTTATTGAAAACCGTTTTCTGACGAGGCTCTCTGTTAAAGACTGCGAAGGTCAGTCACAACTAATCAATGTCACTGACATTTCTGCTTTATTAAACTCCCCTGCATAAGAAATTCTTTATCTCCGATTCTTTCTCTGCAGTGCGTATTTCCCCTTTAAACTGCAATTAAACCAACCCACAAACCCAAGGGAGCAGAATATCCAAGTGCATTAGAGTAACATTAACAACGAGGCTGCATCTCCGCCACACACCACTTCTGGCTGCGTGCAGCGTATGTGCTGCCATACGCCGCAGTGAAAAGCACACTGCCTCCACGCTGCGACGTGCTGCTACGTGGGTCGGCGAAAGGCTCTGGCAGAGGGGAGGCAATGGGGAAAGGCGCCAGCTGCTCCCTGCTACCAGAGCCTTTCACTGCAGTGAGGAAAGGCTGAGTCTTTCCCCGCTGCCTGAGCGTTTCCCTGCAGAGGAGAAGGGCGTCAGCACCAGGAGGACATCACACTGGTAAAAAGAGCAGGGAGACCCATCTTGGGCTAGTAGAAATTATACAGTCAGTGTACTCTAGAAACATACCTGTCCCCATCAGGCGTGTCTTTACTGGCTTAATCTGTGCCTCTGTGTCCACACTGCTCTTTATACCCATGCTAGGGGCACTATGCATACCTGTAGGCTAAAATCCTGCCATGTGGATGCACCCCTAGAGATAAAAAAACAAGCCAATCATTCTGAGATTGGGTAGCTTCGTGCTTTTGTTTCAGCCCTGAAATTGTTCATTACAGGACAATGATCCTCTGTCAAGGTGGCCACAGAACAATAGATGATCTTACAATTCCTTAGTTACAACTCAAGGCTTGCAGTTCTTCAGAGGCTGCTGCGTGGGAGGGAAGCTGTAGACGACACTGTGAGTCATGCTGCGAACAAGTTCTCTTGTTGTTCTCAAGAAGCGATCTTTGCCCAGCAGGAAGGAAGCTCAAGCCCACGAATGCCATCAAGTAGGTATATGAAGAAGTGCAGGGAAGACACTAAAACAAGAAGGAGTCTGGTGGCACCTTAAAGACTAACAGATTTATTTGGGCATAAGCTTTCGTGGGTAAAAAACCCACTTCTTCAGATGCATGGAGTGAAAATTACAGATGCAGGAATTATTATACTGAGACATGAAGAGAAGGGAGTTACTTCACAAGTAGAGAACCAGTGTTGACGGGGCCAATCTATCAGGGTGGATGTAGTCCACTCCAATAATTGGTGAGGAGATGTCAATTCCAGGAGAGGCAAAGCTCCTTTTGTAGTGAGCTAGCCACTCCCAGTCCCTATTCAAGCCCAAATTAATGGTGTTAAATTTGCAAATGAATTTTAGTTCTGCAGTTTCTCTTTGAAGTCTGTTTCTGAAGATTTTTTGTTCAAGGATGGCTACTTTCAAATCTGTTATAGAATGTCCAGGAAGATTGACGTGTTCTCCCACTGGCTTTTGTATGTTACCGTTCCTGATGTCCGATTTGTGTGGCAGCAAAGGCTGGGGTCCTGATTTTTAAACTTCCCTACATATTGGAACTGAATCGGAGGTTATGCCTGACTCTTTCCACGAGTTAGACTGGGGCTAGTTTGGAGTAAATATAATCTGGAGTAATACAAGGGGTGATGTGTAAAGTGGAATGAGTAAGTTTCCTTTACACTTGGTTAGACTCCTTTAGATCTTCTTATACCCAACTGCTGTTGTGTAGGGAAGTCAGACTATTTCTTCCGTGTCCCCGCTCCATCACCTGCATCCAGCGGGGAACAAGGGAATAGGGCACAGGCTGGTGATTTCAGCAGAACGCTCCCCTCACTGTATTGTGCTGTCATTACCTCTAAACCCCATCAGGAGGGAGGAAGGAGGCTGAGTTTGTGCCTGGCATTGGAGGGTAGGTGATGTGGCCTTGGGCTAGAATTCCTTCTCCTGCTCTGCTGGGATCTAAACCTGTAGCTACTGAGCCCCAACCCCTGCTACGTGGGCTGGAATTTGCCCCATGGTGAATAAAGCAACCCGTTTGCTAAGTTCTCGCCACTTGTCTGCTCCGGCAGCTCTGCCCCCCAGCAAACCTGGGAAGGCTTATTAAAGAGAGAGAAAGTAATGAGGAAATTGGTCAGTCTGAACAATTCGAGGTTTCATCTTGCCCTTCAGCTGGGACAAAAGGGAAAACGTTAAGCTGAAAATTGATCACAAGGAAGAGCGGTCCTTAAATATTGGTTACAGCCAATCTTGACCTCTCAACCTTTGGCTCGTTTAACGTAACACGCCTCCACCGATCTCCCTTACGCTGGTGTAAACCCAGAGTAACACCAGTGATGTCAAAGGAGTAGCTTCAGATTTACACCGTTGTAACCAGGAGCAGAATTCTGGTCCAAAAAGCAGATTGCTCAAATTGAGCCCAGGTCAGCAGGGACTGAAAGTTACCACCATCGGATGAGGCAGCCAGCTCTGGTCAATTGTCAGGCTCAGCTGGGAAGGGAGCAGGTGATGATTATAAAGACCAGCAAGTGGCTCAGGTGAGGGGGGAACTGCAGGAAGGGACAGTCTCCTGCAGTAATCCCTGTCATAGTCAGCCTCAGCAGGGACCGTGATAGACGCAGAGGGAGCTCAAAGAAACACAAAAAGAACAGGAGTACTTGTGGCACCTTAGAGACTAACAAACTTTATTGTTCTGGCAGCAAAACTGAAACTAACCCCAGCGTGAGGGGTTGCACTGGGGAGAGGGGAGTGCTCCACCATTCCAGGGACAGAACATCACAGTCCCTGCAACAGGCGTCCGCTTCCTCCTTGCCCCCGGCGGTGCGCAACCCCCGCTCAGCCCTAAGCCCCACCCCCACTCCACTCCTTCCCCCAAGTCCCCACCCCTGCTCCAGCCCAGGCCCCGCCTCGCCTCTTCCAGCTCCGTCCTGTCCCCCCCCCCGAGTGCACCCCGTCCCCGCTCCTCCCCCACACCCCTCCAGGGGAGGGTGAACCCACGTCCCGTTGTGGCCAGGACAGTCCCTTTTTTAAGCCCAGTCCTGGCCGTTCTGATCTTTTTTTTTTTTTTTTTTTTTTTTTTGGCAAAACCGAGCATTTGTCCCATTGCTCTTGCCAACTTGATCAGCTGGCAAGAGCAAACAGGACAAATACCCACTTTTGTCAAACAAGTGGGGTGTGGAGGAACATTCAGAGGGGCGAGCGGCAATGCCAACCCCGCACGGGAGGGGTGGGGAAAGAAGCGGGGCTCAGGCATGTGGGGGCAGGCAGGGCTTGAACAACCAGTGACAGCCTTGCACAGGGGCAAGCAGGGCTTGGGTGAGCAGTGACACCAGCCTCACACTGGGGGTAGGCAGGACTTGGACGAGTGGCTCAGGCCCGGGGGGTGTCCCATTTTCCCTTTGGGAAATATAGTTACCCTACCCCAGCGCCTCCTGCATGCCGCGGAACAGCCGACCATGATGGGTGGGAGGTGCTGGGACAGCGGGGGAGGAATTGATCAGCGGGGTTGCCAGCAGGCGGGAGAGGGGAGCTGGCTGCAGGTGATTGCAAAGCACCTGCTAATTTGTTTTCGTGGGTGCGCCAGCCCTGGAGCACCCATGGAGTTGGTGACTATGGTCCCCGCAGAAGGAAGACTCCAGGTGGGGAGCCCTGGGCATCACGGTTGAGTACGAAGCCCTAGCTGGAGGTTTTGTTTGCCTTTTGTGAGTTTGTGGCCATTTGGACAATGAATGGACTCCAGAACCAAATGCTAAAGACTAATTTGGTGTGGCTGTAAATGCCCCAGGCTGGTGAGCGCATGTGAAATGACTCAGTCCAGTCCCTAATGGACGGGCAAGCACATCTCAAAAATCAAAAACACAACAGAGCAAGGGCTCCAGAGAGCCAGTTTTGCTGGCAGTATCAGCAGAGAGGCCAAGGTCTGACGGAGTGTAAAGATCACACTGTGTTCTTCTCTGCAGGGCATTTAATTCTCCAAGGCTGTCATTCACCACAGGCAATTCATTCACAACATTTACAGAAAGGACAACACCTACCGATCTCCATGTACTTAACTCAATTTGTGTTTCATTAGGTGGGGGGTGGGGGTGGGAGGTGGAAAACAAAAACCCTTAGCTCATTTGAACACAAAAGGTCAATCAGTGGTTAATGTGAGCTTGGGAATGCTGCATGCAGCTGTCTGTCATTTTGTTCTTTGTGTAACACAAGAAATCAACCTGATTATGTGACCAGAGAAAATACTTCAGTTCTTCTAAACCTGCTGGACCTGTGTGTTCCTCATGTTACTGCACAAGTGAAGTTCTCATTTTCCCTAGGATGGGGCCTGCTCCAAAGCTCATTTAAAGTCAGTGGAAAGATGCCCTTTGAATGGACTTTGGGTCAGGCCTTTAAGCAGTATGTGAGAAGCCTGCTGTTATCAACTGATGTTTCCTACAAAATCCTCGGAGTGCAGGTTGGATTTATTTGTTTCCTCCTTCTATCCCCTCTAGGCCTGTGCTTACTTTTGTTTGACCTGGCAGGCCATCAGATTGATGGATGTGATTTCACAAATAAATAATGAGGATGAGAAGAGCATAAAGGTTCATTAACAGCGTTCTTCCCTGAGTATAACGTTACACAGCCAGGCATTGGAGCAAAATGTAATGTTACTATCGTGTGAACAAGGGATACTTGGCATCAAACAAAAAATGCTGAAGGAATTCTAAACCTCATGTAAGGTCTTTGGCCCAGATCCTCAAAGTTGGTTAGATGCCTAATTCCCATTGATTTCAGGATCTGGGCCTGTTAGATATCAGAAAGGCGGTATTAACCTTGATACCTGAAAGATTATTAAGTTTGATGCATTGACCCTCTCTCAGGTAGGGGCATGTTAGCAGTTGTAAGATTTGCATTTGCTTTATAAATTCCTCTTTTCATCAACTAAAAGAAGATACTGCGTCTTCTAAACAACATGTGATAATGTTTATTAGCAATGTTAATGCAAGGTTCAGAGAGAGGAATCAAGCACTCAGATGTTAGGAACTGAAAAGTTAGGGCTGAAAATTTAACCTTAACTCTGCAAGGAGTCCGGTGGCACCTTAAAGACTAACAGATTTATTTGAGCATAAGCTTTTGTGGGTAAAAACCCCACTTCTTCAGACGCATGGAGTGAAAATTACAGATGCAGACATAAATATACTGACACATGAAAAGAAGGGAGTTACCTCACAAGTGGAGAACCAGTGCTGACAGGGCCAATTTGAGCAGGGTGGATGTCCACTCCTAATAATAGATGAGGAGGTGTCAATCCCAGGAGAGACAAAGCTGCTTTTGTAATGAGCCAGCCAATCCCAGTCCCTATTCAAACCTAAATTAATGGTGTTAAATTTGCAAATGAATTTTGTTTTTGTGGATACAGACTAACACGGCTACCCCCTGATACTTGTCAACCTTAACTCTGCCTCCTTTATGCTTCAACCGCAGCATGGAGGTGGAGGAATGGGGTGGGAGTCTGGAGGGGGGTAGGAGAGAAAGTGGCTTTCAGGAATATTTGCATGCTTTGTACTTGCAGGCTGTCCAGAGGCAGACTTGGCCCTCCATGTAAATTAGAACATCTAAAGCGCTGCTCTAACTTATGCTTTGTCGGCAATTGTCCCAATGGTTAATCTATCAGAAGAGGATTGTCTCTACCTCTCGTACACCGCTTTTCTTCTTAAGCCCCCGTTCCTGCAGATGGGTTCAACGGAACTACTCGTGCAACAAGTTATTCCTCTACTGAGAGTTTGCTAGAGCAAGGTTTGGGACTGTAAACACTTTGGAGGAAGGGCCCAGGTCTCCCCAGATATTGGTACGCTGCCTGGTACAATGGAGGCCCCAATCCCAACTGGACACCTTTGGGAGCTATGAAAATATAAAAGTTAAATCTGAATAACTCAGCAGAATGTGAACGCGACTAAAATCACTCACCTTTGAAGATAGTACAGAGACTTGACATTACAGAGCACCTCTTTTATATCCTGCTCAGAAAGCAATCCCCTTTCCATTGATCAGCGTGCAGCATCCTGCCGGAATTAGGTGAAACACAGGCTTTACATTGCATCCTCAACTGACAATTAACAAAGTGCAAAACACCTGCTGGTTCCGCACTGCTTCCTTTCATTGCATGACGCTTCGCTGGCAACATTTTTCGGGTTACATCTCCTCAAGGGACAAACCCATCAACCACACTACAGTTAAGGGATTCTCCACCCCTGGCAATTTTTAAATCCAGACTGGATGTTTTTCTAAAAGCTCTGCTCTAGGAGTTACTTTGGGGAAGCTGGCCTGTGTTACACAGGGGGTCAGACTAGATGATCACAGTGGTCCCTCTTGGCCTTCGAACCGGTGAGGCGTGGGTCTTTTTCTCTTATTAGTATGTATGGGCCTGAAATGATAAACTTAAATCCAGGCATGTGATAAGGGAGACAAGTTACCCTAATTAAATGTTAACGTCAAAATTACATAGAGTGTTATATCACCCTACTAGAGGATTGTTGATGAATAATTGGGTGAGAAGATGATGTTGACTCATTTCACAACCTCTTCAGAGAGTTTTCAGAGTAGCAGCCGTGTTAGTCTGTATTCGCACGAAAGCTTATGCTCAAATAAATTGGTTAGTCTCTAAGGTGCTACAAGTCCTCCTTTTCTTGCTTCAGAGAGAAAGAGCGCTGAGTTTGGCAGTCTTGCCGTATGAGAAGTATCTGTTAGGGCTTAGATTGAGAACACCAAATCTGTTTAATTTATGGGCAAAGATTTGAATTTAGATCTCCACCAATGAAAGCCTGGTGCATGAATCCATTATCCCATCTGGACTGCTATTGAAAACAAAATTTATTGAAATATGGAGTACGCGTTAGAAGGTGCTGGAATAAACAGTTCAGCTAGCCAGAAATATTTTGGCATCCCTTGCATCATTTAGATTGTTTCCCAGATGTAAGACTTACAGCACGAGAAGAAGGAAAGAGAGCGAGACAGAAATACTTGTTAACATCCAAAAAGTCAAGGAATCCACGTATGTCTCTGTCACGCTGTCTGGAGTGTCTCATGACAGAGAGTGCTAACCTCCAGGCAGACTGTCAAAAGCAGACCAGACACCCCAAACTGGTGGTATAGATTTCACCAACGCAGTAACAAATGTGAACTCCTGGATCACTGTAAGAGTCTTACCACTGAGTCACAGACAGTCCTCTTGGGCATTCCAGTCTATCTTGCCACCAGACAAGCTGGACTTAGTGATAAATCAGGGGTTCTCAAACTGGGGGTCGGGACCCCTGAGGGGGTTGTGGGGTTATTACATGTGGGGTCACGAGCTGTCAGCCTCCACTCCAAACCCTGCCTTGCATCCAGCATTTCTAATGGTGTTAACTATATAAAAACTTTTTTTAATTTATAAGTGGGGGGTTGCACTCAGAGGCTTGTGTTGTGAAAGGAGTCACCAGCACAAAAGTTTGAGAACCATTGTGATAAATGGTCACTTACACCAAAAATCACAACGTACTCATGTTGCTCCCAGTCCAAAGAGACCAGTCAACAGATCAATTTGTACCTTAGATCTCACACCAAAGACAACACTTGTAGCCAGTCCTACAGTAAACTAATTAAAGCTATATTAACTAGGGAAAAGAAAAGAGAATTATTTACAGGTTAAAGCAGGCAACATATATATACAAATGAGCTCAGTCTATGGTTGCCAAAGGTGATAGAGATGTGGTAATTTGTCAGCACATAATGTCTTTTTTAGGGCTAACCCAGGCTGATGCTGGGGATTTCTGCCTTATTGTTTCTTAGCTCCAGCTCTTGTAAGAGTTCAAGCAGCAAAGAGATGAAAAATCTTGATGTCAGCTATCTTTATTTTCCTCTTCCAGAATTCAGCGTGATGGGACGTGCTTTCTCCCACGTAGCCCCTTCATGGGTATAAGAGGGCCATTAAAGCAGCCTTTTTGTTGTGATGTGCCATAATGGGCCACTTAGTCTTGATAGTTCTGGAAGGGCGGGGGACCCCTTTTCCTGCCTAGGTTCACAAGTTCAAAGCAGGCGTTTTTACATTGATAAAACAAAGCTTACATTTTACCTTATTGCGCAGGATACAGACATTACGAGTGAGATTAATGCATGCAGCAATTTACAAGCATTTCATGGAGACTAAACACATTCTTGCTGGTGTAACACCTACCTTGAACAATATTAACATAGAAGTCTGGTTTCCACCTATGAAATTGTCCCTGCTCAGCTGTCTCCCATGGATTTGGGGGAGGGGTAGCTCAGTGGTTTGAGCATTGGCCTGCTAAACCCAGGGTTGTGAGCTCAATCCTTGAGGGAGCCGTTTAGGGATCTGGGGCAAAAATTGGGGATTGGTCCTGCTTTTGAGCAGGGGGTTGGACTAGATGATCTCCTGAGGTCCCTTCCAACCCTGATATTCTATGATTCTTGGCAAAAGCTGGCACCTGGTTGACCAGCGTCACAACCTCCCACGCTATTTGCCGATTGCTTAGCAGTGATATATGCCATGTGAGCACTTCAGCATTCACTTCATTGTTGCTGGTTTTGCCCTCTTCATGATTATTTAGGTATGGAAGCTCAGCTGCCTAAATATAGCTTAAGTTATTAGAACCCAACCTTCAAGATCCTACTGGCCCAGACACAAGCCCACCTTGGACTGAGTGTATTAGAAATACAGAATAAGCTGTGTACCCCTCACATGTGCATGCAGTGTGCATCTGTGACTCAACGGTGATATGCTTGATTGTACCGTGTTGGGAAAGCTACCATTTATCTTCCTCTGCAGCCTGGGGCATGGATCACTTGCAGCTTCAAACTAGTGTAAATGGTGGATTTTCTGTAACTTGAAGTCTTTCGACCATGATCTGAGGAGTTCGGTAATGCAGACAGAGGTTAGAGGGTCTATTATAGGAGTGGGTGGGTGAGGTTCTGTGACCTGCAACATGCAGGAGGGCAGACTAGATGATCATGATGGTTCCTTCTGGCCTGAAAGTCTGATTCCATTATCACATTTCTTTTGACACTTGTCCATGCATGCCTTCTTGAGAAATAAAAACAAATACCATAAAGAAAACAATCCTCATGGTATAAAGGGGGTGATTTCCAAAGGCATCCAATTCCCATTGAAAGACAATGGGATTTGGGCACTTGACTTTTATTTGAGCACCGGAAAATCTTCCCCAAAAGATATCAAGAGAAAAATGAGCCAATTACTATTCTGATCTCTTCCATTTTGGGCATGCAGAGCCTTTTTTACCATCACCTTTTACCTTGTGGAATCATTTACACCAGTGCAAATGGGTGTAAAATCTGACCATTGTGGTTTGGTAGCATTTTACACTAGAGCTGATTGAAAATTTTCTGCTGAAGTGTTTTTCCATGGAAAATGTAGTTTCTACAAAATTGAAATTTGCTACAGGAAAGTGTCTGTGTTGTCAATTTTTTTTATTTGGAACATTCAGCTTTGCTTACCTGAACTGAAACATTTTGGCTTCTGCAGCACCTCATGGGAGTTTGGGTGACGCATATCCCAGTTATCCTGTATGGGCTGGGCTCCCTGGTAGGGTTTCATCTCCCACGATGCACCATGGTGTCCCCTCTGGTTGAACTGACATGGTGCATTATGGGAATCAGTTGACCATGATACGTAACGGGAGATGTAATCCAGCTGGGAACCCATACAGAAGAACAGAAGCATGGGGTACTCAAACTACATCTTTCAGATGGCCACGAGGACACAGATTAATGTCAAACCAAGCCAAAATAAAATATTTCCATTTGGAAATGTTGAACCATTTCATTTTGATTGGGAATGTTAAAATGAAATGTTTTAAATAGATTATTTTTTTAGCTTTTCATTCCATGAGAAATTTCAATTTTTTTTCCAATTCAGGACCAAAACAAATCTTGAAATATTGGAATTTTCCACAAGATGGGAACTATTTACAAATGAGTTACAAAAGTGCCACATGTGCTCACAGACTGTCTTCCTGGTGCCTCCTACAACCTCTTCCCACCTGCAACCTGTGCTCCTCCCTCAAGTTCCATGCAGGCTGCTACACAAAAAAAGATATATCCAAGGTGAAAGTGTGATCCTGAACCAATCCATTTTCCCATTGCAGCTACACAATGACCACAAGTCATTACCAAATGATCGCTATCTAGTGACTTCAGTGAAATGAGCTGGTAGAGTCAGTGCATATCCCACAAACCACCACCCTTGACACTAATTGGCAATCTCAGCAGAGTCCAAGGACTGAATGAACCACGTCATTTATCTTTTCCCTCCTAAAGGTGATGTTTTTAAAGCAGGTTTGAAGCACCTTAATTCTGCGTGTATTTGTACTGTCGTTACCTTTCCTATACTGGTCTGGGTTCAATCCTTCTCAACTCACTGACTTATGCATAAGTAACACGAGCAAGATTTGGCCATTTGTAGTTAGATGACTACAGACCCCAGGACCATTAATCAGGCAACTTTATGAACATTAAATTAATTGAAAATCTTCACCCAGGATAACATTATTGCTACCTGCAACTGACGGGTATGAGAGTTGGAGAAATGTGTACCTGGGGCTGTTCCCACCATTCGCAATCACTCTGAGAAGTTAGAATCCAGAAGTGGATCCAAATCCAAACTTTCCCAAAGTTTGAGGGAGTTCAGGTCCAGTGTTCCAGTTCAGGCCCATCTCCAAACCTTCCATCCATCCTACCTCATCAGGTGATCAGGATTGATGCTACAAGGTATCAGTACAGTATATAACTAACTCCCACAAAGGGCTTATCATCTCAGGTATAGAATCATAGAACTGTAGGACTGGAAGGGACCTCAAGAGAACATCTACTCTAGTCCCTTGCACTCATGGCAGGACTAAGTATTATCTAGACCATCCCTAATTTATTCCAGTGCTTAACTACCATGACAGTCACTTACCAATTCCCCCTTTAAAAAGTATATCTTATCACTCAGAATCCTTGACTTCCAGGAACACCTGAACACAGAGGCTGTACAGTGCTTGGTAATAAATGTAATTGAAAACGTTGAATCTGGCAAACTTTATTCCTATTTACCAAATTTTATAATGTGACAATGACTGTTATATGTGTGACTTCTGACTCTACCATTTGAACTTCATATCCAGGTGTAGATGTTATATGACCCGGTAATAGTAAAAGCACATTTCTCCTTAAATACATCAAGCTGACACCCATCTTCAGTCACCTGGACAGATTCACTGGCTCTAGATCAAGGAGCTTTAACCTGAAGAAGAAACAGAAATGAGTCTCTCCTTGACACTATAGAGGGTATATTGTTTTCCTGCTCACATATCTCAACAAAAGCAGCTGAACTGACTTTACCCAATCTTTCAATCAATCAATAAAAATAATAACAAGTCCTTCATCTGTAGACTAAAACCCAACATGGAAAATTTCAACCCAAAGAGACTAACCAATTTATTTGAGCATAAGCTTTCGTGAGCTACAGCTCACTTCATCGGATGCATCCGATGAAGTGAGCTGTAGCTCACAAAAGCTTATGCTCAAATAAATTGGTTAGTCTCTAAGGTGCCACAAGTACTCCTTTTTTTTTTGCGAATACAGACTAACACGGCTGCTACTCTGAAACCCAAAGAGAATATACTTGATGGAAGTAAAGAACCTGAAGAGAGGGACTAGAATGGAAACTGGAACTCAACTTTGTCTACACTAATTGCCATTAAAAATGTTATAATTTCTCCTCAGTTTCCATATCTGGAAACTGAAGTACCACAATATTGCCCCGATGCAGCACTTGCATTGGGATACAGCTGCAGTGTCTCAGATATCACAGTGGGTAAATGCTGGCTCTCTGGTGTCAACTAATATATAATGGAAAACACATTATTTTTAACGGACTAGAGTAAGAGGCTGGGTTTCAAGAATCCCTGCCTCTGCCACTGATTCACTATGTGATCTTGGGGAAGTCACAATTGCTCGATGGCTTAGTGATCCACTTAATAAAATGGTTATAATAACGCTTTCCTGGTCCAGCAGAGGTGTTGTGTTGTGTGTCTTCATTAATGAGATCCTTGGACAACGTTTTATTGGGAACATAGGATGTAGGACTGGAAGGGATCTACTGGGTCAAGCCCAATCCCCTGTTATGACAAGCAACCTCAACATATAATCCCATTCATAAACATATCAAGATCCATTAGAAACTAGCTGGGTTGTTGTGTCCTCCCCCTCCTCCCCCTGCAAACTCCTCAGGGGAGGCTGCTCCAGAACCTCAATCCTCTGATGGTTAGCAAACTTCTAATTTTTACCATAGTTATTCATGGCTAGATTATATTCATGTGTTCGTGTGCCAAAATTGTCCTTTAGCTTAAATAGCACGTCTCCCTCCCTAGTGTTTACCCCACAAATGTGATTATAGAGGGCAATTGTATCCCCTCTCATCCTGCATTTTGCTAGGCTGAACAAGCCAAGCTCTTTTGGTCTCCTCTCCTAGGACAGGCTATCCATTCCTGTGAGCATCCTAACAACCCTTCTTTGCACCTGTTTCCATTGGAATTCATCTTTGTTGAACATGGGTGAGCAGAATTGTTCATGGTATTCCAGATGAGGTCATACCAGTGCCTTGTACAGTGGCGTTAACACTTCCCTATCTCTACTGGAAATACCTTCCCTGATACATCCTAGGATCTCATTTCCCTTGTTCACGGCCGCATCACATTGAAGGATCCAAGTAATCCAGTGATTGGCTAACGGTGGTAATATTATACAATGGCAGCACTGAGCACAATCAATGCCCGTAAGTGGTGTCAGAATGAGCATACCCATTTCTTATGGTTGGCCTGGTCTCAATCCCACTACTTCAGAGTTCTGGCAATAGCTTTAGCAACAGTATACCATAGTTCTTTTCGATATGGAATTCATATATTTCAGTAATCATGAATTACTTTAAAAGGTAGGTGCAATATGCTGGGGCATATCCCCTCTGGATTCCTGATCAGTGTAGTATATTTGGCTTGTGTCTGTTATGACCTGAGTTCTGTGTACTGCACCTTTAAAGGGAGAGAAGTCTCTCTCCCTGCTACAGACAGCGGCCATGTTGTGTTCATATGCAACCAGGTGCAGAGGAGATGTGGGCACACAGTGTCTCCATGGGCCACTCAAAATCAGTGGCCAATTTTGGCTCCAATCTCTCTGTAGCTCAGTTCTCCCTGTGAAGAATGGGGATGAGAATACCCCTCACTTCACAGGGGTGTTGTGAAAATAAATCCATTCATGTTTGTGAAACACTCAGACACTATGGTGAAAACACCATAGAGATGACCAGGAGGAAAGTCATAATTCTATCTTCTGAGCAGAGATGGAATGGTGTGCATTAAACAAGGCCTAGGGCCACACACTGAGTGGGCAGCGTAAAAAGAAATATTGAATCACTACCTAGTCACTGAATGAGGCAGGGGTCCTAAAGAAGAAATTAGTATGTGCTCATGTCATTAAAGACTGTATCACAATGCATACCCACAAGGGGGCTGAATTAAGGTTGCACAGGAATCCTTTCCTACCTTTAAAATACTTAACTTTGCAATCTTAATATACTTTTAACACAGTTTTTCTGGATGTAACCTAATAAAAGGACGGTGACACAAGTTGGAGTTATGTGATACAAGGGACATATGATGCAGACCTGGGTCATGTAACATATGATTTTGGGGATGTTCACTGGCCTGTGTTATAAAGGAGGTCCAGCTAGATAAGTGGTTTTCAAACTGTGGGTCGCAACCCAGTACTGGGTGGCAGAACGTAAGGCACTGGGTCGCGGCGGCTCTGGTCAGCATCGCCGATCGGGCTGTCAAAAGTCCCGGCAGCGGTGCGGCCCAGCTAAAGCAGGCTAGTCCCTACCTGTTCTGACACCGTGCTGCACCCCGGAAGCAGCCATCAGCAGGTCTGGCTCCTAGGCGGGGGTGCCACGGGGCTCTGCGCGCTGCCCCCGCCCCGAGCACCAGATCCTAGGAGCCGGACCTGCTGCTGGCCACTTCCGGGGCGCAGCACAGTCTGCAGTGCCAGGACAGGCTGGAAGCCTGCCTTAGCAACCCTGCTGCGCCGATGACTGGGAGCTGCCTGAGGTAAGCCTGCGCCCCAATCCCCTGCCCCAGCCCTGAAACCTGGAGCCCCTTCATGCACCCCAAACCCCTCATCCCCAGTCCCACCCAGAGCCTGCACCCCCAGCCCAGGCCCTCTCCCACACCCCTGCCCCAGCCCAGAGTTCCCTCCCACACCCTGAACCCCTCATTCCCAGCCCCACCCCGCAGCCAAGACCCCTGCACCCCAACCCTCTGCCCCAGCCCTGACCCCAAGCCCCTCATCCCCAGCTCCATTGGGTCGCAGGCATCAACAATTTTCTTCAACTGGGTAGCCAGAAAAAAAGTTTGAAAACCACTGAGCTAGATGGTCCCTTCTGGTCTTGGAATCTATGGTCTTGTTTGCCAGAAGCTGGGAATGAGCGACAGGGTATGGATCACTTGCTGATTCCCTGTTCTGTTCATTCCCTCTGGGGCACCTGGCACTGGCCACTGTCGGAGGACAGGAGACTGGGCTAGATGGACCTTTGGTCTGACCCAGTATGGCCGTTCTATGTTCTTATGAATCAAGAGCAAATTGTGAACGGTGAATTATTTTTATTTAAATAAGTCTTTGGGTGCATTTTCTCTCCCCAGGAATCAGGATTGTGGCATCAAACTATCCCTTTAAGGCAACTGGAGTCTCTATAATAACAATATGGACTGGTTTATATTTCTTTTATTTATATGGCTTCGGCCTGTTTTTAATCAGGCTTAATTTTAACCCTACAAAAGAAGATACACCACAAAGAACAGTGCTTTGACACTGTGAAGGGGCAGTTGCTTTGGGAAAACAGCTGGAGCGTGGTGTTTGTGGCTATTGTAGGCAGTCCAAGACCTAAAATGATCCCCTGCAGAAATGTTCAGTAAGTACAAAAGTGTGTCCCAGAAACTGAATGCAGCTTGCAAACACTACCCCATTACAAAGGCTCTTCCTCTCAAGCAGCCCCTGAAAATCCCCAAAACATAACCCCATTTTAGGAACTTTCACAACCTCCCTCATTCCTAGCTTAATTTTGCCTCCGATTCCCTCATCCAGCCCCTTCAATAACGAGCTCCAAGGAGAAACCTTTGAGAAACAGCTTCTTTCTGACCCAACAATCAACCTTTACTAGCTAGAGGCAGAGCTCAGCAGCACACAGGTGGGCCATGCCTTCTCATGGCTCCACCTCTCTCAGAGCTAACAGGATCACCTGTACCCAGCTCTTCTTTCAGCTCATTCCAACCCAGAACCAGCCACTCTGTCATGAGGGGTTGGTTTGTTTTTCAAACTCCTGGAAGATTCCAGGAGGCAACAGTTAAACCAGCACCAGCAGCGTGAGCTGCCAGCACCACTTCCCATTGCTCCCTCTTTCCTAGTTGAAAAGCACTAGGGTAGGTTGGTAGCTTCTCAGAGTGGGTGGGTTCTGCACAGTTCTCCTCAGCTTAGGACCCAAAGTTGAGCTGCAGGCTTGTGAGCAGGGGAGCCCCAAGTAAAGCGATGAGCTCTGAGGAAAAGCTGGTAGCACCTTAAGGAGAGAATGGAAGAAATGGGTTGTTCCCTTCACACACCCACTGCTAGTGATAGGTGAAGCAGCTTCCCTCCTGTGAACCTTCCTCTCACCCAACAACAGAGACAGGTTGACCTTCTGAGGCACATTGCAGAGGTGTTTATAGGTGGGAACACTCCCTCCCCACCTCATTTCCCACAAGTCTAAGGATCAGAGGAGGGAGGAAAAGGCAGCTTTGGTCCTTCTGCTGTATCCTGTCCTCTTAAAAGATGAAAGCTGAGTCAAAGAGATCTGAGAGTGAGGGAAATCTCCTCTCCATAGAAGAAGGTAAGAACTGAATTACTCATATGTTTTGCTGGCTTCTCAATTAACTGCAGCTACTCAAAGAGCAGAGAGTTGTTAAAGACACCACAGTGAAAGCTTCTGGTTCATGTGCAAATGGGTGGTCAGAAAAAGAAAACAAACTAATAGGTGGTAGATGGAGGGGGATAGAGACTAAAACTGAAAATAGTGTGATGCTAGTTTATAAACTGGTGGTTTATCTCCACTTGGAATGTTGTGGTCTGTTCAGGTTGCCTTCCCTCGCCCCCCTCAGATTCAGAGACAGATGACCAAAAGACTAGAGTTAGTTAGTGAGGGACTTCAGTATAAAGAGCATCTCTAAGGTGCCACAAGTACTCCTTTTTTTTTTTTTGAAAAGAGAAAGGCTGTTTAGTTAGAAAGGCAACATGGTAGATGTGTACACAGTAATGACAACAGGAGTCACTCAGTGAAATTCAAAGGCAGCACATCTTAAACTGATCAGAGGAAATAGCTTTTGCCTAACGGACCTGTGGACCTTGGGGCCAGGTGGCATCAGTTAGGACAACAGTTTAGTAGATTACATAGTGGAATGCTTTAAGAGCAAAGAGAGAACCACAAATTACATTAGAGAGGATACTTTTTAAAAAAAAACAAAGGCATGTAGACCCTTCATTTTTGAGGGCAGAAGCTGACTACTAATTGATGGGTGCTGGGAAGAAACTTCCCCTATGGGCAAGTTATTCCATAATTATCTACCACAGACTTGCTTGCACCACCCTCTGATTCATCTGGTCCTGTCTGCTGTCAGATACAGGGTAAAGGATTGGACGGATTACTGGTCTGATCTGTTATGGCAAATTGGTATGTTGTAAAATGAGCCCCCATCACAGAAAAGGGGGTGCAGCTGGTCTGAAGTAGGAGCATGAAAAGTAACTGGGTGTGGTGGGGTAGATTTAGCTTAATTCCAGGCTGGGGCTTTAGCTACTTAGGGCCTCATTTCCCGCCTTGCTGAGTGGGGAAATGGGGCAAAAGCATCAGAGGCTACCAGCTTATTGCTGAGGGGAACTGGGCCAGGAGTCTTTCCTGCCACCCACATACACGCAGGTAATGTTGGCCTAATTTCCTTAGAAAGGGCTCAAGGACTGAGTAATAGAGGCTTATCATGGAGGGAACTGGGTCACAAGATACTGGTTCTATTGTGGTGACTTGTAAATCTTGAAGGTGCATCTTTCTTACACTTATTCCTGCCACCCTCCCCACCCCCGGCATAGCCCTTCCCTGGGATCTCTTGTCTCCAAGGTGGCTGGAAGCAGACTGTGAGATTCCCCGTCAGTCCCTGCTTCCAGCTGCTGGGGGATGCTAGCGGGATTGTGGGCAACTGGGCTGCCTCTCTTCCTGCATTTTTGTTGCTCCCAACCAGCAAGGAGCCACAGTGAGGGAGGAGGTGTGGGTTGCTCTCTGTGTCACTGCACTGTTGACAAGGGAAGTGAAGAAGCTTTTTGGGGGGTGGGGTGGTCATACAAAACGAGGGGTAGGCAGGGAGAAGGTGGAGGAGGGCCTGGAGGACAAAGTCACACCATGGGGAAGTTGAATATGGAACAGGGGTTGTAGCAGACTGCATGGAACTTGGAGGGAGGAGCACAGGTTGCTTGCAGGAGAGAAGAGTTTGGCGAGAGCACCAGGAAGCCAGTCTGCATGCACGTGGCTGGAATGCTAGCTGCAGCACCTCTGTAAATAGTTCCTTAATACAAAGTTAGTGTTACAAACTTAGAATTATAGAACAGTAGGACTGGACGGGACCTTGAGAGGTCATCAAGTCCAGCCCCTTATGCTGAACCAGGACCAAGTAAACCTAAATCATCCTTGACAGTGTTCTTAAAAGCCTTCAGTGATGGGGTTCCACAACCTCCCTTGGAAGCCTCTTCCAGAACTTAACTACCCTTATTTTTAGAAAGTTTTTCTTAATGTCTAACCTAAATCTCCCTGTGCTAATGAAGCCCATTACATTTTGTCCTACCTTCGGTGGAGATTGAGAACAACTGATCTTCATTCCTTTTTATAACAGCCCTTAATGTATCTGAAGACCGTTCTCAGGTCCCCCGCTCAGTTGTCTCTTCTCAAGACTAAACATACTCATTTTTTAAAAACCTTTTCTCAGAGGTTGGGTTTTCTAAACTTTTTATTATTTTTGTTGTTCTCCTCAGGACCCTGTCCAATTTATCTACATCTTTGTTATAGCCTGGTGCCCAGAATTGGACACAGTTCTCCAGCTGAGGCCTCACAAGTGCCAAGTACAGCAGGACAATTATCCCCCCGCCTCCTCCCCGTGTCTTACACACAACAATCCTGTAAATACACCCAGAAGGATATTGGCATTTTTTGCAACCGCATCACCTTGTTGACTTGTATTTAATTTATGATCCAATATTACCCCCAGATCCTTTTCAGCGGTACTACCACTTAGTATTCCACTTGTACCAGGTTGACTATGCCACTTTCCACTGTATCGAATTAGAAGTGAGATGCACGATCATATTCTAATCCTGGGCTTCTCTTAAGCAGACTGACACTGGTACCAAATTTAGTTCCACTGTTTGGGCTAGAAAGCTTTTCTGCCACTACAAGATGACCAAGTTTATTTTCACTTAACCTTAAAGCCCTTACTTGAACCCAGGTCTTCAGGAGTGACAGACTTGAACTATGCTGATTTGCCCATCATCAGGAGGCTTTTGAATGAATTGCCTGGGATTGTTAGGGGTTATACGGGTGCTATCCTTTGTTCCAAGTCAGCAGGGTGTATCCCAAAGAAATGTTTAGGGTGTATGCAAGAAAACATATAACCATTAAAATAGTTTATACCATGTGACTGTTCTCTTGCTAGGATAGCATGTTCAAATGAAATGATTAAGCCAAGAGAAAGATAAGATGCCCAGGCTGCCCTCTTCCAAGCATGATTTTATCCCCCCCACCCCAAAAAAAAAAAAAAAAATCTATACCCTGGTGTAACAGGCACTTGAGTTTCATCCTTTTAAGCTTTATAATAATTTTTTAAAAGGAAAAAGTAAGTTCGCCCAGAACTTGAGCAAGAGACCCCAGATATCCCCTGCACATCTCAAATGAGACTAGAGACAGTTTGAATGTGGCGAATGTCCG
Organism: Chelonia mydas; assembly: GCF_015237465.2. Lineage (NCBI taxonomy): Eukaryota > Metazoa > Chordata > Testudines > Cheloniidae > Chelonia > Chelonia mydas. The sequence goes on along the minus strand of NC_057852.1, from coordinate 134,921,424 downwards.
TCTGGTTAAAATATTTATCCTAGCCTAGTGATACAGAACTACAAATCAAAGAATAATTTGAAATTTTCCTTTGAAAGTGATGCTTAATTCTACAAGTCACAAAAATCTAATTTAAATAACTGAGGCTACGTCTACACTACAGCTTACATTGCTCAGGGTGTGAATAAATCACCCCCGTGAGCAGCATAAATTACAGCAACATAAGCGCTGGGGTGGACAGCACTATGCTGGCAGGAGAGCTTCTCCCGCTGACATAGCTACTGCGGCTCGCGGGGGCTAGGGTAGTTAAGCTGGCATTGGTGCAGCTGTGCCACTGTAAACGAGACCTGTAGACATGGCCTGAGCCCTGGTGATCCATCCAAACAAGCTGTTGTGCAACATGTCTTCTTGCTATTTGCATATGTGTAACTTGTCAATGGGAGCTTCAGATATATGCTGAAACTAGACCCCTTAAGACTGCAAATCAGCAGTCCGTAGTGTCTATAATTAACTTTTAAATTAATACAAAATGGAATTGAGAAATGCATTGATCTTCTCTAGTAACTAACAAGGAACCACTCGACGCTATGTTAATTTATTTTTGCGAGTCGGAGCTAAAAGTGGAAAAACTGAACTAAACAAATATGGATAAGTTAAAAATTCCTAAGTTTGTTTTTATTCCTGGTACCAATACCGTGATTTACAGGGCAATATACCTGCTGTAATGAAAAGAAGAAAAAGACAAAGCTACACCAGATACAAGACCTCAGGAATGTACTCTAATCGAAACTACATTGCATGAATCAAGAAGTGCACTTTTTGCAAACTGTGGCTATGACAGTCCTCAGCAAGAAAGGTTTCCTGTTTAAGCTGCAGTAACTTTTCTGATGGTGGATTGTTGTTCCTTCTGTGCCAGATTTTACAGTCCTTCTAATGCATCTGGGAGAACTGTCTCAAAGTAATCCGCAACTTTCCTGACAACTCCTCACTCTCTGTCTCCTGCTAAGAACTGTAGCCTGGTGGATACAGCATAAGAAAACAGTTACTCTCAGTAAATAGTTGTGTATTCTTCATCGTCCATGTACATATAATATACCCACCCTTTTTCTGGTTCAGCTTTTTAGAATCTTTGGCTTGCCACCGCTTCTACCTCCAGATCCCTGGAATGTTCCCATGTCATTACCCAGCACGTGGTATGTGAAACAGGCTAAAAGGGGGATGATACCTTGCTGTATGTACTGCGCAAAGTAATTTTACATCTTCCTTAATGCCATAAGAATCTACAACATCAGTCTGTCTAAGGAACTCATGCAGCGCATACTATCTGAGCACTTCAAAATCTTTAATGTACGTATCCTCACAACACCTCTCAAGTAGGGCAATGCTGTTACCCCTGATTTGCAGATGGGGAACTGACACAGAAACTGTGACTTGCTCAAATCACACAGGATGTCTGTGGGGGTGCAGGGACTCAAATCAAAGTTTCCCATGTCCCAGGCTCATGTCCTAACCATTAGACCGTCCTTTCTTGCTATATCAGCCAAACATCGGTATGTGTGTTCTCTCTGAAGGCTGGTTGGCCACCTGATTTCACAGAATAGTGCAGGGGCTTTTATTGAGGTCCCATCCTGTTCAGCTACAACTCTTCTGCAACTCTCTGGACACAAACTATCCCCCCCGCTTGCTTTTCAAAGTCTTGTGAAGTCAGTTGGAGCAAAGTTGATTCATACCAGCTGAGATCAGTGGCTTTAATTTAAAATTTACAAGAAAAATGCTCTACCGTGCAGAACTAGACATAAAGATCCTTTTAGATGTGGATCTTGCTTGGAAATGTGGCCAGGTGTCTTAAGAGTAAATTACTCTTCTGAACCTTGCTGATGCTGTGGTGTTTCCTAGATGTGAGTCCTTGCCACTCCTACAACTCCTCTCTGATCTTTTGGCTTCCCACAAAGGCATTCTAAGTGGGTCCTTTTTTAACTGCTTGACTTTTGCCAATTACACTCTCTCTGTGCCTTGTGTTATACACATCACTCAGACTTTGGCTTTAATTAAATAAATTGATTGCGCTTGTCACTCATACAGATATGTTATTACATTTCTCTTGTGTTTGTATAGAGAGGAGAATGAATGCAAATTACCATAAGATTACGATGACCACAATACTTCCATATGGCAGAGGCATGGACGTCTTCCCAAATAAGTGGTAGTTAAGACTTTATCACACCCAACACAGTCGCTCCTGTTACATAACGTATCTTGATGCCAGTATATTCATTTCTGTTCTTCTAGGGTCTGATCCAAAGCCTATTGAAGCCAATGGAAAGACCAACACAGAGCTGTGGGCTTTGGGTTCATTTCTAGGCTTCCTCCTTTTTGAAGTACACTTTTACTGTAAAAAGAAAAGGAGGACTTGTGGCACCTTAGAGACTAACCAATTTATTTGAGCATAAGCTTTCGTGAGCTACAGCTCACTTCATCGGATGCATACTGTGGAAAGCCAATGTCCTTGGTATGTGTAGTCTGCAGTATGCTTAGTGTCACACCCGTAAATGCTGCATATTCTTATGAGAGCTGGTTGGGAATTTTCCATCCAAATGACTTTTCAACAAGAAAATCAATTTCCACAAAATAAAAATCTATCCTCTAGAAAATTAGATTGTTGCCAAAAATTGTAGATTTTTCTATTGGGAGAAAATCAAAACATCTTGTTTCAGGTGAGCTTGATCTGAGTTGAAATATTTTGGTTGATTGAACTGATGTGAAACATTTTGTTTTCCATCAGTTCAACATTAAACTGTGTTTCCCCTAATGTGGCATATTGCCTCCTGGGAGATGTACTTTGGGTCTGATGCTCCCTTTTCCTCATAGTTCTTCTGCTGATGTTGTGGTTTAAAGTTGTTTCCTAGATTTTTTTTTTTTTTTTAAATTGATTCTTTCCTTTGCTGCGTCAAATATCCACTCAGAGGTGTGTGATTGTCATTTGATATTCAATACTGTCAAATGGAGAAAGTAAAATAGGAAAAAGCTATTTTTCTGTAATCTTTCAGTTATTGTAATCTTGTAACAAAAAAGGTGGTTTCTTTATTTAAGTTTGTTTCAAATATGATGTTTTTTACAAAACTTATCATGAAAAGAAAGCTGACTTCTTGTTTAAAATTTTTTAGCTTGCAGAAAAGGGAAAGGCAAAATGGGGAGGGATTTAAATATCCCACAATAGTGCTGGAAACCTGGATGTGACAAATGTGGTACTTTATTTGTATTCTCTTATGGCACCTGGTGTGCTATAAAGGCACCTTGCATCCCCAAAACCAGCAACTGATGAAAATATAATTCCACTGTCAAACTGCCACCTCCTGGATTTAGTAGGTGCAATGTTCTGCTTGTGGCTTCTCCTTAGTATGAAAACCTGGCTGAAGAAGATGCTCTATGCCATTTTCCGAAGCTTGCTAAACCTCATTCAATCCTGTTAATTTATTAGAACCAGAAAGTGAAACTGACCGCTCCAGTTGCACTATCCAAGCAGAGCACAGGATCAGAAGTCAGCACAGAAAAGTAAACTCTATAGTTTAAAAAACAAAAACAAGGAGTCCTTCTGGACTCCTCGTTGTTTTTGATGATGCAGACTAACATGGCTACCACTCTGAAATCTATATTTTAAACATTCTATCAGTTCTACAATGTTAATAAGTCATTTTTAAAAACTCCTTACCTGTTTTATCTTGATAATGGACAGTGTCTTATGCCACAAAAAGTACATGCAAATGATTGTGTTTATAGACTGTTCACGAGCAAGGAGTTTATGAATTAGGCTGACATTTTGCTACCTAATCCACCTCACTTACTGACTACAGTAGATAAGGTATTGAAAAGTACTTACTGTTTGGAAAGCTCCTGGAGTATCTAGTTTCGGTGTAATAGGTTAAGGATGAAGAAAAGGAGTACTTGTGGCACCTCAGAGACTAACCAATTTATTTGCGCATAAGCTTTCATGAGCTACAACTCACTTCATCGGATGCTTATGCTCAAATAAATTGGTTAATCTCTAAGGTGCCACAAGTACTCCTTTTCTTTTTGCGAATACAGACTAACACGGCTGTTACTCTGAAACCTAGGTTAAGGATGGATTATCACTTGTTACAGGGAGGCAAAGCTCTCATATTTAACCATCTTTGATAATGTCAATACACTTACAGGAGGTGGGATTGCGAGGGCACTATGTAGTTCTCTGCTAGAATGGCTAGCTTTGGGTGTCTGAGACGTGCATTTTGTGCTCCAGGAGAGGCCGAATAGGTCAGACTCACGCCAAAGACCCGTGGTTTACGAGGTGGTACTGACACCCCAGTTCTCGGTAGGAGTGGACACAATTGCACTTTAGAGCCTTCAGTCAGCTCTCTCACAGAGGCTCCAGAGGAGAGTATTGGCCAATTGCTGTCCTGCACTGAGACTTATTTTATGTGGGGTCCACAAGGATCTTTTCTCCCCGCTGTGGTTCCATTAGCCTCCTAGGGACAATTAAGGCTTGGTCCTGCCAGGCGCCAGGCACTCTGTTCTTCTCCAGCAAAGCATGTGGGCTCTTAAATATAAGAGGGGCCATGCTGGGTCAGACCAATGGTCCTCCAACCCCAATATCCTGTCCTCTGATAGTGGCCAATGCCAGATACTTCAGAGGGAGGGAACAGAACAGGGCAATTATCGAGGGATCCGTCCCCTGTCGCCCAGTCCCAGCTTCTAGCAGTCAGAGGCTTAGGGACATCCAGAGCATGGGGTTGCGTCCCTGCCCATCTTGGCTAATAGGTCAATCAATGGCTATCCTCCATGAACTTATCTAATTCTTCTTTGAACCCAGTTATACTTTTGGCCTTCACAACATCCCCTGGCAACAAGATCCACAGCTTGACTGTGCGTTGTGTGAAGAAATACTTCCTGATGCTTGTCTTAAACCAGCTGCCTATTAATTTCATTGGGTGACCCCTGGTTCTTGTGTTATGCGAAGGGATAAATAACAGTTCCTTATTCACTTTCTCCCCACCATGCTCGATTAACTTCCAACGTATGACTAGCCCCATTGACGTCAATGGGGCTATTCTTGTGCATGAAGTTAAGCTGCACTTAAAGTGCTTTGCTGGGCAGGAACAGAATACCTGGCACCTGGCAGGATTGAGCCCTTAGTGAGGCGCTGTGAGCCAAAGGGTGTCCCGTTTGCTGATGGCATCCAGCTTTATAGCTCTGTCATTGGATTTGCACAGTGCATTGGAAGGCATTTCTCAGTGACTGGGCTTGACTAAGGAATGGATGAGAGCGAGCTGGCTGAAGCTCACTCCTGGATGATTGACGTGGTGACGATGGGTTATGGGGCAGGTAAGTGGAGGAGTTAGCTAGGGCTGAGTTGGCTCTGGGTATCTCATCCGCTTTGTAGGAGTAGAGCTAACATGGGGCTCTGCTTGCATCCCCAGCTGCTTCTCGATGAGCAAATAGTAGCATGTCTAAGATTGCTGTTCCGTTTTCTTCATCTGCATCATGTCAGGTGGTCGTGGCCTTTCCTTTTGGATGTGGAGCATGGTACCATGCTGCATTTTGTCACTTCTCTATTGGACAACTGCATTGCGCTCATGTGGGGTTACATACTAAATCCATTTGGAAACCAACACTAGTGTAGACCATGGCAACGTGCTTGGTAAGAGCCTTTTGCCATAGGTACATTAGGCCCTTGTACCTGGACCTGCATGGCTGTTAATTGGGCACTGGGTTTACATTGCTATTTTTCACTCTTAGCAAGCCCTAAATGACCTGGACTTGCTTACCTGAAAGACCATATTTCTTCCTGTGTCCTCCTCCTGCAGTTAAGATCGTGGGGGCATTTCAGCTGGATCTTCTTCTAAAAAGGGCAAGGGACTGCTGGAGAAGCATTCTAAGTGGCCCCTTTGGAATGCTCCATCTCTGTTAGCCTAAAATAGCCCAGATCTACTGACCTGGGCACACTGCAAAGGCCTTCTGTTTGAGTGGGCATCTGCAGCTCTCTGAAGCTGTTGAGCGTAGCTGATTTCTGAGTGGTAGGAAGATGTTTTGGGGGTGGAGTGTTGAACCATATTCTCTTGTCTAGTGAGATGTGTAGGGGAGAACTATCGCATAATTCTTGTGGCATTGTGTTAGACATATGTCAGAGCTTTAGATTGGCGCCTCTTGGTGTGAGGCTTCTTTTAGGGTATGTCAAGACTGCAGTCAGAGGTGTGTAGACATACCCAAGATATCTGTGCTGTAGCTAGCTCAAATAATAGCCGTGAAGCCAGGGCAACATAGGCTAGCTGTTTGAGTACGTACCCAGGGTCCTGGGTGGGCTTACACAGCTCATGCTGCCACAGTTTCACTACCATTGTTAGATCAAAGCTATCTTAGATATGTCTACGTGTGCTGCAGTCATGCCTACCTGCAGTGTAGACAGACCCTCAGAAAGAAAGTTACATACGGTACTTGCAACATCTTCCAGCGAGAGCTAATGGAGCTTGAATAATTTTTCTCTGTCTTCAGATCTCTGGGCAGCTTTTGAAATACAGGGCATTTGGAACTAATGAGGATACATTCCCAGAACAAACAAATATTGCATCACTGTTCCCATAAAGAGATGTTATTAAGACCAATGCTTCCAGATGTCACACATTGGTTTTATCTCTGTTTAACTATAGGAACACTTATTTAACAATTTGCAATTAAAAATTAATAAAGTGAAACACAAATCTGCACTGGATTACACCAAACGAGTGTATTTAACGAGACAAATGCTGACATGGGTATGTTACGACTTTTGGCACTGTTGGAGCAATGGTTAGATTAATAACATAATTGACATGGTGACTGTAACACAAATAGGAAATGTGCATGTGTGTCCATCCATCTCCAGCCTTCCCCATCTGTTCCCAGAGTACCTCCTAACCAGCCTCATATCCCTATTTCTACAGAGCATTTTCATAGTGTCTGGTTGTGACACAGAGGCCCTTTGGGGGTTCAGCTACTCTGTGTCAGCAACTCTTGCCAGGCCGGACATGCCACATCTAATGCACTGTTGTCATTGATATATAACCAAAAGGTGGCATATAATATATCACTACAAAACCAATAACTCACTGATCGTTGATCTTCTTGTGGGATGTATGTACAAAGCTATGGATCTATGCTAGTGTAACCTTTGGGTGGGCTAGAGTTTACTTCACTGCCCTTCTCCAGTGCCTAAAAAAAAACCCAACTCCCAGAGAAAAGTAGCTAGAGAGCCAGAATTAAATAACTTTATAAAATCTTACGATAAAGAAACAATCTAATTTTTACAGCATGACATGGCTATTTTATAATCCACAGACATTATCTTCACAGTTATACGTCAACATAAATAAAGAAAACAAATGAAAATCTGAACAGTTCAGTCCCCACAAAAACAGTGAGAAGAAACTGAGAGTTGCCAAAAACTCAGGTTGAGTTCACCTAAGTCTCCATTAGAGTCTTTGATCACCAAATCTATACAGTCTGCTGAGTCTAAAAGAACATCTTCCCTCCACTGGCTTGTAGGGCTCTTCAGCTGGATCCAGGCAGACTCTTCCTCTGCCAAAATCACTGCCAGCCAGCCAGCGAACTGATTAACCCACCACTCCGTTCTGCGTACCGATTTAAAGAAAACCCTGTTACAAGAAAATACTAAACCGAGACTAGCAAACTCAAAATGACTCGTTCCCCATTACTGCAGTTAAAGAAGAGTCGGTGACTCAGACTAGCTGAGACAATGTAACTAGAACAGTTTGGGTAAAATCAAAACCACATTCAAAGCATACAATTAAATGAGAATTCCCGAAGCTTCGGGATGTGGAGTGCTAAATCTGCCTAGCAACAGTGACTCAGACACCACTCACTCCTACCTCTCTCCAATGGGTCTCTTAAAGAGAGATCTCTCTCTATTAGGCACATGGGTTACACTAGCACTGTGGTCTTAAAATGTGTTTGGCAAACAAGGCATGATCCCAGTCATCCCTAGACAAAGGAATGTGTATTTGCTTGTCCTCGGGCAAAGCTAGGGTTGCCAGGCATCCGTTTTTTTGACCAGAATGCCCAGTCAAAAAGTGACCCTGACGGCTCCGGTCAGCGCCTCCAACCGGGCCGTTAAAACTCCGGTCGTCGGTGCAGTGGGGTCCGGGGCTAAGACAGGCTCCCCACCTGCCCTGGCTCCATGCAGCTCCTGGAAGTGGCCTCCAGGTCCTTGCTGCCCCTGGGGAGGTGCCACACATTGCCCGCGCCCAAGTGCCGGCTCCGCAGCTCCCATTGGCGAGGCGCGAGGGCAGCTCATGGAGCCTCCCTGGCCGCTCCTGCACCAGGGGGCCACAGGGACCTGGTGGCTGCTTCCTGGGAGCCTCAGTAAGTGCCGCTGGGACCCCACACCGCCTCCCGCACCCCAACCACCTGCCCCAGCCCGGAGTCCCCTCCTGCAGCCAAACTCCCTCCTGGAGCCTGCATCCCCCTCCCGCACCCCTGATTCAGCCCTGAGCCCCCTCCTGCACCCCAAACCCCTCATCCCCAGCCCCACCCCAGAGCCTGCTCACCTCAACTGGAGCCCTTGCCCCCTCCTCTGCCCCATCCCATACCCTCATCCCTGTCCCCTCCCCAGAGCCCACACCCCCACCCAGAGACCTCACCCCCTCCCACACCCCAAACCCCTTCCCTAGCCCAGTGAAAGTGAGTGAGGGTGGGGGAGAGCAAGTGACAGAGGGAGGGTGGAGTGAGCAAGAGGTGGTCCGCGAGCTCCGTTCAGGTGGTCTGTGGATAGTTCCCTCTGAGGTGTGTGCCTGGACGGCCGCGCATGAGACAATGAAGGGCCACCCACCTAATGAGTGGAGCTGTGCAGGTGTGGCTCCACTGATTAGATGCCTGGACCCTGGAGAAGAGACACATGTAAGGTGAGGTGGTGGCCTTGGGGGGAGTAGGGGGTTGGTGGGAGGGGGCAGGGGGATGAGAAGAGGGGATAGGGCGAAAATGGGACATGCAGGGCTGCAGTGGCCAGAGAAAAAGGTGATTTTCCCCAGCGCTGAGGCTGAGGCTGCCAGGGAGACACCAACCCCCCCTGCCTTCCCAGCCTCAGCTCTGTGGCTGCTGTGGTGGGGGAGAGACCTCCCCCCCCCACCCCCGCCCCGCCACTTCCCCGCCTCAGCTCTGTGGCTGCTGTGGCCAGGGAGATAACCCCCCCAACTTCCCAGCCCCAGCTCAGGGGCTGCCATGGTGGAGGAAAGAGGGAGAGACCCCCCCCCCCTTCTCAGCCCCAGGTTGGGGGCTGCCGCAGCAGGGGGGAGAGGGCACATCCATCACATTAGAAAGATAAGACTACTGATACTAAAATACGAGTTGTGTGCTTTTATTTGTAGAACAAAAAATGTTTATTGTGTTTTTATATAGAGCTTTTATCCAAAGCGCTTTACAATAGTTAGCAAATGGTACAAACAACATTTGGAAAGATCACTGAGTGGTCCGCTGAGACCCTCAGCAATTTTCAAGTGGTCTGCGGGGGGAAAAAAAAAGTTTGAGAACCACTGGCCTATTGGATAAGGCCCTGGACTGGGAGTCAAGAGAGTTGGATTCTGTTACCAGCTGCACCATTGAGGGGGTCATGGGCAAGTCACTCTATAGGGCTTGTCTGAATGCAGAAGTTGCACCTGTTTCACTTAAAATTGCACTCGTTTAAAATAATTTGTGTGTGGATTCTCTTAGCTCAGTTAAGTTTGCGCCTATAAACGTATCAACTCAAACGAAACCAAAATAAGCCAGATTTAAATCAATAGGCATGTGTATAATTGCACCTATTTAACAAACACCTTTTAATTAAACAGTACACCTTCATTATGTAAAGCAGTTGTGATATGTCTTACTGAGGTAATGTACTATTATTACTGTGCTATATTTAAAATCAATATAGTTTTAACCCATACACATGTTGATTTTCTGATCAGTGAAAGCAAAACCCTCTCATGGTTAATCTCCTTGAGCTTGAGAACTAGATTCTTCTAGTTCTTTCCAGCTTTATGTTGTAGCATCTAGGTTCAAATTTCCAAATGTTCAAGAACAATTGTTGGTTACAGTGGTGTTGTAGCCATGTTGGTCCCAAGATAAGAAAGAGACAAGGTAGGTCATAGCTTTTATTGGACCAACTTCTGTTCATGAAAGAGACAAACTTTTGAGAGAGCTTTTCTCTTTTGCCAACAGAAGTTGGTCTAATAAGGTATATTATCTCGCCTATCTTGTCTCTCTCAAGTTCAAGTGGACACTTATTCTATACTGAATCCAACTTTCTATTTTAAACTGATATCCAGTCTGAATTGTTCAGAGTTCCTGTTTCTCTTCTAGTCATGTAAACATTTTATGGAGTGAATATAAAGTCAATAAACATTTCCTGTTTAAAGTCTGATTTGTTGCTTAATGAAAGACATTTATACTCCGGATCTCATTGCATCCAGTGCATTTCTTGAGTTTTCAGTCAGTGTTATGCCTAGCAGGAAACCCAGAGAATTCATTAAACGTAAAAAAACACAAAATTTTAAGACTAAATCAAATCAAGTCTTGTTTTTAATGATCATTTATAGACTATAATGTATTCAAATTACAATGAAATTTGATTTGAAGCTCCATTAATTTTTGTTGTTGAAATACACAGGGGGGAAATGGATTGCAGCAAAACTAGTCTCCACCTTTTTGTGTTTACACTGCAGACTATTTCATAATTCACTTGCTGCTATTCAGTGTAACTAATATACTTTGAGTAATTGCTATGTAAACTGATAGCAGTGGCTAAATTGGAGATGGAGGGCTGAGAAGCATGTTCTTTCTCACTTAGTATTTGTGCGGACATGTCACTGGTATTGATTCCATACATAACCCATGTGAATCTTAATACTGTGGAACATGATACAGGTGCACAGGGTTTTCTTCTTTTGAGATAACTGAAAGACACTAGCATGGGTCTGTTGCTATTTTTGTTAGTCAGATGATGACAAAAAATATGAAACTCAAAGGTTATTTGCCAAAGCGCACAGCAAATATAGAGTAAAATCCTGAGACATGTTCACGACTTGCAATACCTGATGGAGTCAATGTCAAAGATGATCAGCATTCCTATATTTGTCCAATAAAGCCTATGGCCCCCATTCAGATGTGACTCTAGGAGGAGTCTAGATAGGCATAACTCATAGCTTCTGTCTTGGTCTCTCCTGATATGTACATTCCACCTATTTACCAAAGTGAGGGCGTCTGACTTGCATTGCTTCTAAGTTTGGCTCTGTCTAACTGCCTTTGCCTGTCTATTTTGCTAGTTACTTTCATTTGAGCCATATTTGATACAGATCTCAATTTATCTGCTCTTGATAAAACTAAGAGTGGTCGTTGAGGAGACTTTCAAACTTGTGCATAAGCTTTGGACCACTGTTGTTCTTTCCAGCCTTAACTCAGCAGGGAGAATAGTTAGTTATTTTAGAAGTCTTCTCTATGGAACAAAGCAAAAGTCTATAAACTGAAGTTTTATTTAAGTGCTGCAGCTAACCATGCTATGCCATATAGTGATCAGAGGGACTGAGGAAAGAGAGAGAAGGATGACTGCACCAGAGGCAAATGATAGCTCTCACTGGTACTGAAGTGGAACAGTACTTGGAGTAGACAAGGGCAGAATTTTTTTTGACCAAGGCTTTGTTTCAGTGAACAATGCAGATTCAGTAAGACACAGATATTTTGTGAATTCTTATCAGAATGGTTCATAATTAAAAAATTCCACAATAACCAACACTTCTTGACATTTTCAAAAGCAAGCACTTCAACTTTCCAATCTGAAATGTATTTTTTATTTTGAAATATCCATTAATTTTATTTTAAAAATTCAAAACCCTTATAAAATGACCAATCAAACCAAAATGGTTAGTTCAACTGGACATTTTATTTGTTTGGGGTTTTTTTGACTTCTCAAAATTGCCAACAAACTGAAAAATCAGTTATTTGCCGAGCTGTACCTATGTATTTTTCTGTCCTGGGAGTCGGAAATACACAAGAATGTGTAATTCAAAGATAACGGGCCAAACAATCCAGAAGAGGTTTCTCAATAATTGTTGGATTACTACTGAGAGAAAATCCTACTTCTGTCTTTCCCAGGAAGGAAAAAAGAGAGAAACCTGTACCGGATTCAGTACATTCATGTAGGGTGGGAGGAAAAATGGCAACAATCCAGGTGGACATCTCCTTGCTTTCATATATCGACCATCCTATAGAAGAAGTGTGTCCACTTCCCAAAAAGCTTACAGTTGAAGGGCATGTCTACACTACAGCTGCAGCTACCCTGCTATAGCGCTGTAGTGGTTTTTCCGTCGATGTAGTTATGCCACCTCTCTGAGCAGTGGTAACTAGGTTGATGGAAGAATTTGTCCATCAACCTAGCTGTGTCTGCACCAGGAGTTAGGTCAACCTAACCATGGTACTCCAGCCATGAACATTTTCAAAACCCTGAGCAAAACCGGAGTCATTCTAATCTTTAAGTATAGACCAGGCCTAAGTTTATAAGACCAGAGTCAACAGACAGGGAAAGCACAAGGAAATGGATGAGGCAGGATGACCTTTCTCACTCCCAGCACTGCAGATTCCATTTGTGCTTTGAAAATCAATTTGGTCTTTGTCTCTCAGTAATAATTCAGTAATGGGAACTTGATTGAAATCTTTGCACGAAGCAATAGAAAATCCATCTAACTGTTCAGTAGCTATGTTTGGTTTACAGGAATGACAGTAAAAAATTCAACTCTTGTTAGTAGGCTCTGTGTGGATAGAAACTTTGGCATGGCTGAGGGTGAGCATGGAACTCCCTGAAGAGGAGAAGTGGAGCGGTTAGAATGGCTAGCTCGGATTTTCTGCAGCGTTATTTGGTCAGTGATAGGTGGGAGGGAGAAAGTGAGGGGAAATAAGTTAGAAAAATAGGTGATTGAAAAAGTGAGCAGAGGAATTATAATGTGAGGAAGGGATTTAAGTGGGGAGAGAATTAACAGGAGGCATTGAAAACAACCTGGGAAACGAGATGCTGTGATCTGAAACGGGAAAGAAAACAGTGGAAAGAAGCTGAATAAAATCAAGGGAGAGAGTAAGTTGAATTTGTTTTTTTTAAAGTAAAATATTGCCAATACAGAATTACTTAGAGATAAAATTACCAGGGAAGAAAGGGCATGTTTCTGGGTGTGAGGGGAATGGGAGTGCAGGTATACTTCACCCTTGCTAGTGGATTTAGTCTTTGGGCTAGTTGGGGTGGTTTTTTTTGTGTTGTTTTTGTTTTTTGAGCTCTCATTTTGTATCTGTAATATGAAATAGGTGAGTGTGTGTGTGCCTTTCTCCTTCAAAAGGCAATGTTAGTAGAGGGCGCTGGTATTGTATAATGTATATAGCATCATAGGGGTGTATGGCAGTAGATTGTTTCCTCTGCATGGACTAGCTTGCTAAATCCTTTGTGCAGGCAATGATGGTTTACAACTTCCCCTCTGAAGCATAAGCCCCAAGAATGTCACAATGTAGATCTTCTGAGAACAGCAATCACACACTTAACTAATCTCTAAGTTTTCAAATGTCTAGGAGGGAAGTGGGGTTCAAAAATGCATGTAATATTCAAATGTCGCTTTATAATCTTTAATTAATGTATTGGCTGCAAGGTGAATGGCTGTTTGCTGGAGGCTGGGGATCACTGAATGGAAAGAATAGTCTCTGATGAAAAGTGATCATTAATAGCTCTGTTCTTCTCTCAGATGTGGTGCTTTCACAGCCTTTGTTTGCTCCTAGTGGTCTATTATTACTTTATCTTAGTGTCTTTGTTAAAACAGGTTCGCTTATCTTTTGATAAACGTTTTCTTTCAGAGTTCTTAAAAATTCTATTTCCACCCTTTGTAGAAATAACTCTTGCCTAAGATCATGCTACTGTGTGTATGTAAGAAAGACTTTATAATCAAAGTGACATGAATTATTCTTCTTCACCGTTCCATATATAAATGAAATATTTAAACCTGTTTCTAGGCTGGGTTAAGTTTGCACAGCTACATTTTTGTAAAAGCCAGCCCATGCAGAAGTTAAAAGTCACATGTTCAGTGTGGTCCAGTTTAAGCTATTCTATGTAATTTCTATTACTTAATAATACCATATGCAAAATCAGAGACTGATATTTTTCTGAATGCTTGCAAGCATTTTTTTAAAATAATTTTTCACTGAAATGGAGGTTTCCACATAAAGCTCCAGCTCCTGGAGTCATGTTAAAAAAACAGCACATATTGCAAGATGTGCAGGGTTCTCACCCATGGGTCTTGGGAAGAGAAGCTGAGAACTCCCCTGGTTCACAAACTCTTTGCCCCCTGAGACGCTGGCAGTTGGCCATAAGCCCCAGCCCAGGGTTCCATTCCAACTGCCACTACCATCGCTCCTTCCAGAACCTTCTCAGTTGGCTCTTTTCTGAGCGCCATCTGTGGAAGGAATTTCTCCCAGGAGCACATTATAACCCAGACTTAATTTACTGCTGCTCCAGCCACTTTTGTGAAAGAACAGTTCCACTGTGTCCTTTAATGACCTGCCCATCTTCATTCCAAATTAGGCTATTGATCAGTGACCCTGAGCTTCTGCTCTCAGATAATAGGCAGCATTGTTCCTCTGGCTTTGTCCTGACATGTTGTTCCCTTGTTCTCCAGATGACTGGAGCAAGACCAGAGCCTTAAGAGCTCGTATTTCTGTTCTTGCTTGAGGTGTATGACTTGCCCTGCTGCGGATGGAAGTGGCCATTCCTAGGTGGTCTCAGTGACTGTGCTTTTCAAAGATGTCTTGTCTCATCTGATCCAGGGCTGTCTTCCCAAAGACCTGGCAGTAACATTTTTAAGGATTCGATAGCCCTGGCCTAAGCATAGTTTCTGTACCGATCCAATAGAGGCATGATTTTTTTTTTTTTACCCAGAATTATTTAACTGGCACAGCCCTTAGTGCGGATGCGGTTATATTGGTATACAGGCACTTATTCCTGTATAACATTATTTCCATAGATTTAAGGGAATAAACTATACTGGGATAAAGCACCATTTTCGTGACTATAACTGCATCCACACTACAGGAGTTGTGCTGCTTTGACTATATCCTATGGGGGGCCGCAAGCAGATTTCAGGTGCCGAAATAAACCAGAGAGCAGCAACGGTGTTCGACTCACTGGGGCCTTGGGCTGAAACTGAAGCCCGAGCCCCACCACCCTGGCCTGAAGCCGTAGCTCAAGCAACTTAGCTGTGTAGGCCCCATGTAGCATGGGGCCCCCAGCAATTGGCCTGCTTGCTGCCCCCTAATGCTAGCCCTGGCTTTTAATCTCTTGGATACGCAGAAAGAGTTATCGTGGCACAGGTGGGCTGTGGAGTTTTTACAGCCTGTTGTGGGGGCCTCAGAAAGAAAAAGGGTTGAGAACCCCTGCTCTAGGGGAATGTTTGATGTTCAAATAAAGTTGTTAGTCTCTAAGGTGCCACAAGTCCTCCTTGTTCTTTTTGCGGATCCAGACTAACACGGCTGCTACTCTGAAACCTGATGTAATACTGTCAGGCTGATGTTTAATCATCTGCACTGCATCAGCTTGGCAGTTCACTGTCTTAGGCAAGTTTTGACTTGAGGATTGATCTTCCGTTCAGATGGTAATGGGTTTAACAACATTTTGAATCAAATGAATATAATCCATGCTCTTCGAGATGCAGATCCAGAGGGTTTGTTGTGATATTTAGCATGCTGCCAGCACCCTCTCATGTAGTAATAATAATAATAATAATAATCTTGATTAAGTGGATTTAAATAACCCTGTTAATCACTTGGTTTTGGTGACCTCGTATTGAAATGGGAAAATTAATCTTTGGAATATAAAATGTAATGACTTGTTGTGAAACACTGGCAGTCTGTATGGATTGATAGACAGTGGGGATGACGATGGCTATTATGTGTCTCTTTCAAAGAAGGTATTTATATGATATGTCTAATGTTTCTTTTCCCTATCATCTTTGACAAGTCCACCAATGTCTACAGAAGTCTTCAGATGAGAAGACCCATGAGATGGGGATTAGATTTCATTAGAATTCTATCTAGTTGTTTTTGCTTGCACCTCTTTGCATATCACAATGTGTTTACATCTTGTAAATGAATGCAGAAGAAACCAGTCATTATTGCTTATTTTCTAGTTATTTTTCTAGTCTGAGTGTGGTTACCCTTTGTATGTTAGGTTTCAGAGTAGCAGCCGTGTTAGTCTGTATCCGCAAAAAGAAAAGGAGGACTTGTGGCACCTTAGAGACTAACCAATTTATCTGAGCATGAGCTGTAGCTCACGAAAGCTTACTTCATCAGATGCATGCAGTGGAAAATACAGTAGGAAGATATATACACAGAGAACATGAATCAGTGGGTGTTACCATACACACTGTAACGAGAGTGATCAGTTAAGGTGAGCTATTACTAGCAGGAGAGGGGGGGAAAAAAAACCTTTTGTAGTGATGATCAAGATGAGCCATTTCCAGCAGTTGACAAGAACATGTGAGGAATAGTAGCGGGGGAGGAGGGGAATAAACATGGGGAAATAGTTTGTTTGTGTAATGACACATCCACTCCCAGTCTTTGTTCAAGCCTAATTTAATGGTGTCCAGTTTGCAAATTAATTCCAATTCAGCAGTCTCTCCTTGGTGTGGGGTTTTGCACTCACCACAGTAACCTTCAGTTGGGCTGTTTGTGATATCTTTTGATCTAGGCATCTAAATCCGTAACTTTTTAATGTCTCCAGGCATATCTTCTGAGATTTAGTCAACTCTTAAATCATAGTAGTTGTCAGTCTTCCATTTTATGTAAAACTTCCGTTCTAGTCTTTCTTTTGTCCTGCCCTTTCACTACCAATGCTGTCAGTTATGTCTCCCTGCCTGATCACGAGTCATCCCTCTGAGATTTTTCACTCTGTCAAAGTGGTACCCCTGTAAGTAACCCCTTCTTCAGTGATACCATTCATACGTGTAATTCTGCTTCTCTGACTGTAGCCTCATACACAATTCCCACTCACCTCCCCTAAGAGGCTCAGGTTTCTATTCTTATGTGGTGGTGGAAATAATGGTTTATATTATGGTAGTATGTAAGTGCCCCAGGTGAGACTGGGTCCTCTATGCTAAGCACTGTATATGCACGTGATAAGAGATATTCAATATAAATTCTACAGGGTAGAGATTATACACAGGACTGACAAAGGGTGAGAAGAGAAAAATCCAGTAAATTCTCTTGCTAACACTAGTTCAATTCCACAAGTAAGGCATGGTGTAGATGGGTCACTGTGTTTCAAACAGTATGTCTGTTAGACCTACTCAGAGCAAGGTTTGATGGTGTGGTGCTAAAAACAGTGGTGACAGTCCAGCCTAGGGATCTTGATATTCCGAACATTGGTGGAGCTCATCCTAGATTAGCAATGGGTGGAAATCTTTGGGAAAACTTTCCCTGTCTAGGATAGATCCAGTGTTGCTTTCAACGTCACAAGATGAGGCAACAAAACGGTGAAGGGGTTAGTTAATGCTGCTGCTATGTGGCAGGAGATCCTTTCTCTGCAAAGCTGAGTTAGCCTGGCAGCAATGCATCGGTTTGCACTGTGGATGGCTACCGCTTGGTAACTGGAAAAGACGTGTGTATATGTGTGTGTGTATGTGTATATATATATATATATATATATATATATATATATATATATATTTTTTTTAATGAAAGATTAACACTTTGGAAAATGCAGCAGAAATTGAGGGAGTTCTACAAAGCCAAGATCTGCAATATATATTATAATTATGCGAGCAAAAAATTTTCCCTGATGATCATGGGATGGCACTTTGTCTTTGGAGGACTGTGCTTGGATGTGTCATCAATCCATTTATAATCTTCCTTGTGCAAACTGTTCCAGCAGTCCCTGGCTGGCTGGACAGGAGAAGGTACATTATGATACCAAAGATGGCTCTATTTATTTAAAAACCTTAGCTCCTCAGGGACCACAACTGACTCACGGTTTTCAGAGTTCAGCTGTGTTTGAGTCATCTGTGTATTTGGAGGGGTGGGAATGGGGGGCTGTGTGTCAATAATCTTTTTTTATAACATATGATTCAGAAAGTGACATTTTTACAGAGTGAAATAATCACTTGTAAAATCCTGTTTACTAGTGCAGTTACATGAATCCAATGAACCAGCCTCTCTTTCTGACACGATTGTACCTCTTTGGCACATCTCACCTGTGATGTAGCTCCCCTGTACAGTTTCTGAATATCTTTCAGGTGTCTATCTGTAACAGGTGCAACTAACCCCATGTCCCCTTCCTGGTGTCCCTGAGAACACCCCTCCTTCAGGTGTTGGGCCTTCTGCCCTTACCTGTCTCAGGATGGAACCTCACAAGTCTTCCACTCAGACAGGGACCCAAATACACTACTCCAGGTAAAAACCACTTATCAGCCTGCAGGTCCAGCTGGATTTCAGGCATCTGGGGAACCTGTGATCAGTGACGTAGGGACCAACAGCCTGCTGAAAACATACTAATTTATGTTTAGCAATTGGAACAAAGCATTAGAGAAGAAGGATTTTAAAACAACAAACAGCCTGCACATGTATTTGGTCTTCTCTACTCTTATGCATCCTTTCAAGCTTAGACAGAGAAGCTTTTCTTTTTAGTTACAGAAATAGAACTAAACTAACTCACATTCTCCTTTAGTTCAGCCCAGATCTTCCTGTGGGTCTCTCTGGTTATCTGTCTGACTCATGCTGTTCAAACTGGTTTGGGTGCTCCTGAGAGTTTATTTAAGATTTTCTCCAGGACAATGTGGACTAGCCAGTTGTTTTTAATATTTAAGTTAAAGTTGAGACTCTTGCATAATAGAACTCAAGGAGTGGTGGCTTTAAGGAAAACCTCAAATATCACAAGAATCAGCAAAACTATGAAAATGAAAGCTACAGGTAGGGTTTGCTGGGGTTTTTCCTTATGTATAATCCCCAGTTGTAGAATGTATAGCCAAATATACTCCTATAACTTTCAAAAAAAGAACAGGAGGACTTGTGGCACCTTTGAGACTAATACATTTATTTGAGCATAAGCTTTTGTGAGCTACAGCTCACTTCATCGGATCTGTAGCTCACGAAAGCTTATGCTCAAATAAATTTGTTAGTCTCTAAGGTGCCACAAGTACTCCCTGTTCTTTTTGCGAATACAGACTAACACGGCTGCTACTCTGAATCCTATAACTTTGCAACCCTATTGCCTTCAATTACATCTGTGTGGTTACATTACCCTCTATGGGATCACACAGAAATAACTAAGGGCCACATTTGGACCTGCAGTTGGAACGTCATTTAAAATTCTGTTGCTGATGCAGGGAAAGGAACAGCGACCCACTCAGTCTCATAGCCATGTGGCTCAGCAGTGCTAGGAGTAAGAGAGTGGCAAGTCTGTTGTTAAATTATTCAGCTATGATTATCCTAAATACACACTGGGAGGGAACAGCTCTGAATCAGACAGTGCCATATCTACATGGTTGCTTCTCTGAGGTCTTTAATGCCTTCCTTTAGTAATCTAGAAGAGGGACTAAACTGGTACACTAATGAAATGTGTAGATGGTAAGATGATTTGCATTTACTGGTTCCTGGCCAGACAAATAACACTACCTAATGAGATTAGAAATATGAGCTGAAAATAACAGCATTTGGGGGGAATGCAAAGTAATACATACAGGAAAAAGAATCCAGAAGACACATTTTCAATGCAAGGGAGAAACATGACCAGCCATAATCTTGAAAGCGCTGGGGAAATAAGACATTAGTTAGTAATATGATATAGGTGAAGAAAAGGCCAGTACAATTCTGGGCTCCATAAAGGCATCACAGAGAGAAAGGAATAATTATTTCTGGTCCATTGGCTCAATTTTCAAATACAGGCGTCTAAATATTTGATTGAAGACCCTAATATAGAATCATAGACTTTTTAAGGTCAGAAGGGATCATTATGATTGTCTAGTCTGACCTCCTGCACAATGCAGGCCACGGAATCTCACCCACCTACCCCTGTAATTTATGTCTGAGCTATTGAAGTCCTCAAATTGTGGTTTAAAGACTTCAAGGTGCAGAGAATTAGGCATCTGTGTTTGAAAATTAGAATTTATATGACACTGGTGCTATTGCACCTGTTTGTTGTCCAACTCTGCCTGCAATGGCACCTGTGTAATGCTACTGAGGACAGTGGGGTGGTAACAGTGTAGTTTTGACTGTCTGGGTTCAATTCTGCGCACTAAATCACCAAAAAGATTAGAGGAAGTTCAGAAAAGATAAGTGAAAAAGATCTGGTTCATTATCAGGAAAGATTAAAGTACTAAACACGTGTTTTAACTCAAAAACAAAGGTGGCAAGAAGGGAAAATGTGTTTAAACTTACAAATATTTGAATACTGAAAACTCCAGGAATGAGGAGGAATTATTTAGCCTAACACATAGGCGTAGAACGAGATGCAATAGGAGGAAACCAAGAAAGGGGGAAATTCATTCTGACAATGTGATTCTGGCAGTGGAATAGGATCCTATGAATTAAGACCTCCAAAAATAAACTTTTATGATTGATTGTTGGGAAACAGGCACCAAAATCCATGGGAGTTCCTTTGTATATTCTGGGGGAATATATTGTCAAAGCAATAGAGAATATCCCATAGGGACTATTTCAGCAGTTGTGGGAAGCTGAGCTGGGTCGATTTTGTTCTGTAAGCCTTTCCCATCTCTAACTTGTATGATTTTTGTGATCTTTGATAGTGGCACTGGTGAGGCCACACCTGGAGTAGTGCGTCCAGTTTTGGGCCCCCCACTACAGATGGGATGTGGACAAATTGGAGAGAGTCCAGCAGAGGACAACAAAAATGATTAGGGGGCTGGAGCACATGACTTACGAGGAGACGCTGAGGGAACTGGGGTTATTTAGTCTGCAGAAGAGAAGAGTGAGGGGGGATTTGATAGCAGCCTTCAGTTACCTGAAGGGGGGGTTCCAAAGAGGTTGAAGCTCGGCTGTTCTCAGCGGTGGCAGATGACAGAACAAGGAGTAATGGTCTCAAGTTGTAGTGGGGGAGGTTTAGGTTGGATATCAGGAAACACTATTTCACTAGGATGGTGGTGAAGCACTGGAATGCGTTACCTAGGGAGGTGATAGAATCTCCATCCTTAGAGATTTTTAAAGCCCAGCTTGACAAAGCCCTGGCTGGGATGATCTAGTTGGTGTTGGTCCTGCTTTGAGCAGGGGATTGGACTAGGTGACCTCCTGAGGTCTCTTCCAACCCTAATATTCTACGGAAGAGTCTGGCATTTCTGACTTATTTAATAAAAAGATAGTATTTTACTTGGATGTTGTCCCCGGTAAATTCCTGGCTCCAAAGAAGTCCTGCAGGCAATGGTCGTACTGGGTGGTAAGGGTCTGATTCCTCGTCTATTTACCATTCCTCAGACCCCAGCAGGTCTCATTTTGATGCAAATGTATATAGAACATTATATATGTTACTCATGATTCTGAAGTTCTTGTCAAGGCTGATTCCCCACTCTGGCACTTGGAGTGCAGAAGGTGGAGGCCCGCAAGGATTCTAAAAATTAATACTGGCCACTCCAGCCTTGTATTAAACTCCCAAGGTTACAGCGTCTCTCTGACCTTGGATGGGTAGATGATACTGCCATCACCCAAGTGCAAAAATCCCTTTGAGAACCCAGAAAGGCGCACTTGGGAATCCCTTCCTGTGGGGGTACCTTCAAGCCCTTTCCTCCACCACCCCCTCTGAGGAAGAGCTAAGAAAGAAACCAAGGAAATCAGCTGTTGCCACTAGCTAATTAAACAACATATGCACAAACCTCTTATGACACAAAACTCCAGTCCTGTTCTTAGAAAAGAAAAAAAAATACATCTGAAGCCTCAGGCTATTGCTAGATTTAAAAAGAGCAAATACAAAAAATAAATCAAGAATAGTTTTCTTGAGGTCCAGCTTAAAGTTACAAGCAAAACAAAAGCACCTCAGGTTAGCACAGAGGAGTCCACTGGCCATAAATTAAAGAAGAGATAAACCTAATCACGTCTTCCTAGACATTTCCTGATTTCCTTAGAGATCTGGGGTTTCAAACGAGTAGTTTCTAGGTATGATCTGATGATTTTTCATTCCTGGCCCAAGCTCTTACAGCATAGTCCCAGCCCTTCCCTGCTCTTCAGGAAAACAACACAGACAGACAAAAGGGAAGCGCCCCCAACCCTCACCCCAATTTTAAAAAGTTCTAGCCTTCCCATTGGCTCCTTTGGTCAGGTGCCCACTCCCTTCCTTTTACCTATGCATTATAAGAAGTGGAAAACAAGAAGTTTCAGCTTCTAGACAACAAAAGCTACCTCTTGGCATCAACTTTTTCAGCTTAATCACAGTCAGGAGGAAAAAGTGACTTTACAGTAAGCATTTCTTTAGCACATAAAACAATTAGATTTCATAAGCAATTGTGCTGCTGTTGTTGTTAAAGAATTTTATATGGATAGCCAAGCAATGAGACAAAAGAAGTTGGTTGTTTTCTAGAGTAACTTCCTGGATTTTTTCAGGTCTGGATGACTTAAGCCTTCCTTTTTAAATCTTCACTGATTGACTGTATTTTATTTGGTGATGTTAGGACACTGGAATGATGATGATAAACAGATTTCCTTTCAACTATGCACATATCTAAAATCGTATGATTTTTAAATTGCTTTATGTATATTTCATTATGTGCTCAGTAACGTTTGAGCTGGTTGTGTAAGTTGGTTTAGGTTTGGCTACTTGGGAAAACCTAATAAATTTCAAGGCAAGAAGAAATTTGAAGTATAAGTCCAATTTTATGCATGTCTGTGTAAAACTTGAGCTGGAATAGTCACATGATGCTGATGTCAGTAGAGTTGGTCGGGATTTTGGGCAAAACACATTCCTGTTGAAAAAGGTCTCAACCAAAGCTTTGCGGGAAAAGCTTGACGTGTTTCAGCAAATTTCTTGCCTCAAAACCTTGAAGAAAAAGTTTCAAAATTGCCAAGATATGATGTTTTAACACTTTCAAAATGAAAAATTCCAGTTTCCTGCTTCAAAATGACTTTTTGAAATTTGAGCCAATTATAGTGAGTGGGAGGGGGAACAGGCAGCACCTGTGAAAAATTGGGACGGGGGTCATAGAGGCAATAGGCGCCTATATAAGACACAGCCCTGAATATCGGGACTGTCCCTATAAAATCAGGACAGCTGGTCACCCGAGTGGGTGTGGGTGTGAAATGCACAGGCAGAGTCAACTCAAAATGTGTAGATTGACCTGAACCAAATTTTATCAGTTCATGAAAATGTTTTGATTGGTGATTGGTTTTTGTTTTTTTTTCCACCCCTCATGATTTGGGATGTGAAATTTTTGAAATCTCACTGCTTGCCCATCCGTCTCTCGTGGCCAATTTTATTTGTTACATGAAAATGCAATTATTTTTGTATCCTTAATGTTCATAGGCCTTAGAACTTCTGGTATGCATTTCCCTCTTCTTAAGCATAATTTTGAGTGACCTATAGTAAAATAAGAATTGTGTTGTCTCTCATGCCTCACATCCCTGACCAGGCTGCTAGTGACCATTACCCACAGTGACCAAAAATCGGTGATCATGGTGCATAATTGTACAGAAACCACCTTCACGTTCTAGTGCATGTTCACAACCCAACAGGGTAGTGTTGTCGACTAGCATCGCTTTCATATCTCTGAATTGTAGGTCTAGTGGTGGCTCTCATTTAAAATGTTGAGAATGAGAGTTTAGTCTTTGATAGTCATGTTCTTGACTTTTGTGTGAGGTAAGCCGTGAAGGGGATCACTCCCTGCCAGCACCACCTAGTTGTCAGGCTGTGGCGGGGCAGGTCGCCTTCCTCCCAACTGTTCCCCTTTCTCATTATAGCTACACCCTGTGCGGCTGTCCTTTAAGTAATTCAGCCTTCTAGCCAGGTCACAAGTTCAGGGCCACTTGTTTTAGGGTACACATAATGCGTCCAATAATATGGAAGTCTTCAGAAGTCATCAAGGGCTTCCCCCGCTTTATCAGGGTCTTCCCCCCAACTAGATTCTGTGCCACGAGAGAACCTTGTATTGTCCCCTCTTTAGGCATTGGTAGGGGAGCCAGAGTTCACTCTCTCCCATTGGGTCCTGGATTGGAGCCTAGTGTAGGCATCTGAGCCATGCCCTTTGGGGTGCTATGTAGCTGACTCCCTGGATCATTTCCTACCAGTGCCTTCTCTTCCCCCAGGGTAAAGGAAAGAACTGAACACAAACATAAAGTTTCTGACCTTCAGAAGTCACCAGTCCCTCCTTTTGCAGGGCTTGGTCAGGTCAGTATCGCAAGGTGTCAGGCAGCAAGAGGTCCTGTGTTGCTCCTTCACAGAATTCAGTGCACAGGTCAGCTACCTCCCCTGTCTGCCCACCACTGAGCTACTCTGCTTCCCTTGATAAGTTTTCCCACCAGTTTGTCAGGCTTTGCAGATGCAGTGGCCTGGGGAGGTTTGAGCCCAGAGCAATTCCTTCACCACTTCTCCAGTGTGAGGTTTGCATACTTCCATCACGTAAGTGCGTGGTTGCTGACTGTCTGTCTGGGAAAAAATATGATTTGGTCTGGAATGTAGCATTGTTCTCCTTCAGCCTCTAATCCACTGTTGGTATAAACCCCTTATTCCACTTCTATCCTTTAAAAATGACTTAGGTGAAATCCAGCTGGGGTGTTTGCATCACCGAATAACTTAACAGTAGGTTGAAAAGTTGCATATTCTTCACTGTCTAACGAAATGAGGAGGTGACTGGCAAGGTTACTACACACACGGGCTTATGTAAATGGTTTAATGCAAATCTCAGCATTCTAATATGTGGATTTAGGGTAAACCTTGGAGGATTTTAGTTCTATAACTTTTTATTTTTGCCAGAAGCCTGCTTTCACATATTTCATATCCAGTAACTTTAAAGGGAAGCTGTATCCATGTGCTTCAGTCCAACACTGTGACATTTCAGAAGCTAAGAAACACATCTCTATAAATAGGATAGAGTGGAAGTTTTTATAAATCTGTTGCAAGTCACGGGTACTTGAAGAGGGAGTAAAGAACAGAGGCACAGAGATGTGACTTTGACTTCACTGATGCCAATGCCATGAACTCTTGAGACCTTACAGACCATGATACAGTGATGGCAATTTTGAATGACTGAGCTTGTCTCAGTTTTATGATGCAAATTGCTTGGATGACTGAAAGAACATACAGCACCCTTCAATCACATGCAGCCTGTTTGCCGCCCTGGCGCTCTGTGCACCACTTTACATGCATGTACTTCTGCAGGAAGGGCCAGTTTGCGTTGCTTGGCCTTTACAGAGAGGCAGGTGACCTGCAGTGTAGATCAATGTCCTGAGGTGGTATTTGATTATGTGCTACTGCTTGGTAGAAGGGTTGAAGCAATTGCATTATGTCTTGCGGGCGCGGGGCGGGGGGTGAGTAATTTTTAACAATTGGTAGGGTGCTCAGAGCCTGTGTGCGGATACTCTTTTATTCAAATCGAAAGACAATACGTTCTCATGTCCTTAATTTGTTGCATCCTTCATTGTTCTTTCTTTCTTCTCCCCGCCCTCTGGTGCACAGGGCATCTACCGAGTTCCGCCATTTATTTCAGTCTTGCATTGTTATTACTCACTATTAAGTCCTCAAGACTAGTAGCACATGAAGTCAAGGGGAACAGAATATTTGATCAACTTTGACTCCCTCCAGTCTCTGTATACAAACTGTAGCCAATTAGTTCATTGTTGTTTAGTGTGATGGTCAACTCATGCTATTTCCTATATAATCAATGTATGCTAAATAGATTTCAATTGTGCGATTATAGAAGTATAAGACTGACAAGTATTTAGGAGTGATGAGTGTGTATTGCAAGGCCTACAGGCTGAGGATTTATAATGCAGGGGTAACTGTAACTTTAATAAAATTTGTAGTACAAACACGACTTTACTTTTGCTTGTTTCTGTGTCGCTATCCTCAGACTTCATGTGTATCTGGAGTCTCCAAATTTGAGAAAAGTATGAGAGGTGATTGCACTCTGTCGAGTTGAAACTGCAGCTGCAGGAGATGATCTCGTAGTTTTAATACAAAATCACTGAATTCAATTTAAATAAAAACAGGCTACGGAACCTGTTATGATCCTGAAGGTGTCTCTCGACTTGAAAATCTTTGAGCCTATTGACCAAGTCTAAAACAGTTTCTACATCAGCTCTTTGAAATCTCTCTCCTACAGAGAGACAAAAGGCAGCTACTTGCATTCTTTTTTACTCTTCTTCATGGCCTTAATCTCTCAAAGCTAGAGATGATGCCCAGTTCTGGACAGATGTTCTGCAAACTTTATTTACCCAGCTCTCCACTGGCCAGGGGTGCCGGAATAGAGTGGGCCAGGGAGCCATGACCCTCCTGCTTTTCAGCAGCCCCCCCGAGGACCCATCCCTCCTGCGTCAGCCAGGCCAGCAGCCGCAGTCCCTCCACCTGTCCAGGGTGAGGGGTTCGAGAGCAGCCCCCGGCCCATGTCCCTGCACCACAGCATGCCCCCGCCACACCCAGGACAGGAGGGTCCGTTGCTTCCCACAGCTGTCTGCAGATCTTACCTGGACCCAGCTCTGGCTGGGAGGCCACAGCCCAGCCATGGTAAGAGATGTGCAGGCAGCTGTGGGGAGCCGCACCGTGGACTCTCTACCTGCTCTGGACAGGGGGCCCACAGGGTGGGGACACGGATCGGGGGCTGCTCTCAACCCCCTCACCCTGGGTGGGTGGAGGGTCCACGGCACAGCTCCCCATGTGGTTCTTACCATGGCCAGGCTGCGGCCCCCCAGCTGGAGCAGGGTCCAGGTAAGAGCCGTGAGCAGCTGTGGGGAACCATGGACCCCCCTACCCTGGCAAGGGGCTTGTGAGGTGGGGCCATAGACAGTGGGCAGGGCCTCGGGCAGAAGAGGAGGGGTGGGGAGCCCTGCCCCCCTAATTTTGGGCAGGCTCTGCTGCCCTTGCCACGGACCCACCTTCTTTTGGGTAGTATTTCTGCTAGTTAATGCCCCAAGAAGGGGATCTAGTCCGAAAATACTTAAATGGAAACTAACCCTTTTCCTCCATTAACTCCTGATTCGTCTGAGTAGCTTGTCAGTATAGATTCACTTGCCTCATCTGTTCTCATGTGGCATATTTGGCATGAAATTTGATTGTGGATGGAAGGAAGGGATTTGGAACTGTAGCTTGTAATAAACCTTAGTGGGCAACTGGAGCGTAGTCCCGATATTCCCTCTTCCAGAGGGTTCTGACTTTGGTGCCAAGGTATACGTCCAGTGTGGCTGTATGCTGACCATCTACTTGAGGGATTTTTAACTGATGCTGAGATGCAGCAATTAAGTCTGCTAAAAAAAATAAATTGGAGAAAACAGTATTCCTGGCTTGTTATCATGTGATCTGCTTAACAGTCTGCCGTCCATGATTTCGGTGTGAATTGTGCCAATCATGTGGGTGTTTTGTGTTTGTTTTTGAACTACACAACACATCCACAGGAAGGTCATGGGACCATAAACTCCTTTTTGGCCCAGTTTTGGAACTTAGCAGCAGGATAAACACACAATTGCGTCAACCACCCTGACCAGGTTATCGACTAGTTGGCAAAATTTTTTTCTTGTGCAGTGTGCTTTTTTTTTTTTTTTTCAGGCAAAACAATAAGCTTTTTCTTCTAATGATCAATGGGTGGTCACAGGGAGGAGTATATGAAGGAAGTTTTATTTCATGTGTGACTTTCTGAAGATCCTTCAGGGCTGAGTTGATCAGTGTGTATTTAAACACATGGTAGGAAGCCCCTGAGTTTGAAACTGGCAGGACTTAAGTGGTTTTTAAACTAGATGAGAAGAGGGATCAGTGGGACCTTTCATTTAACTCCCTCTGCCACATACTTCCAATCTTAATAAGAATCCAAGAATATCAGGGTTGGAAGGGACCTCAGGAGATCATCTAGTCCCACCCCCTGCTCAAAGCAGGACCAATCCCCAACTAAATCATCCCAGCCAGGGCTTTGTCAAGCCTGACCTTAAAAACCTCTAAGGAAGGGGATTCCATCACCTCCCTAGGTAGATTTTCTGCAACAAAAAATCGAAAATACTAATGTACAGGGCGTGGGAAGTGAGTATCACAGGAAACAGCCAGGTGTAGCGCCGCCCCCTCCTGCTTCCTCTCTGGCACCCCATGTGTGGTGGCCCTGGCTCAGGCTGGGGCCGCGCCACGCGCCCTCCTGGCACTCCAGGGCTTGGGGGAGACCTGGGGGGGGGGTGCTCCAGGCTGGGGGTACTAGCCTGGGGGTGGGGACCGGCGGCCACTGTGCAGGGGTTCTGGGCTCCGGTGGAGGGGCATGGAAAGGGGCGGGGCTCTCAGGTGGAAGGGGCGGGGCTGGGGGCTAGCCTCCTCCAGCCATCAGTTCACGCGTCGCCCATGGTACAGGAGGGCAAGACATGTATGGGGAATGAACCGGAAGTGATGTAGATGATAAGAAAGGCTGACCTAATGAATCTAACTGAAGTTCAGTGGACTGACTTTCACAAGTGGAATGTCAGCGCTGATCGGTACGATATAGGTAGAGGAGAGGAGGAATTAGAGCATGCTCTGAAAACTATTTACAAACCCAATGGAATAAAATTTCCATAATTGAGGCTAGTGGCAAAATATTTTGGGAAGTGATGAAATGGAAGAACAAAGGCTGTAAGGAATTGCTATATATGTCCCAGGATTGAAAGGGAATGGACATTTCCTAAGCTAGCTGTTCAAGTTGGAAACCACTGGAAAATATATTTGAATGCTCGGGCATCTCTGACAAATGCAGATAGGCCTGGGTCACTGCAGAGGTGCTTAAATTACTCTCCTTATTATTATTTATTAATTATCTGTATTTCTGTAGCGCCTAGGATCCCATGGCGCTAGGTGCTGTACAAACAGAACAAAAACACAGTCCCTACCCCAAAAAGCTGACAATCTAAATATAAAACAAGAGACAATGGGTGGATACAGACAGATAGATTGATGGGGGAATACAAGCAAACAATGAGACGTTCGTCCTCACGATAGGCTGTGGTCTCCACAGAGCAGCAGCCTAACTGTTAAATTTTTTGTAGGCATCACAGCAAAGGAGGGATTTGAGGGAAACCGAAGTAGCTTTGCAGATGTTCATAGAGAAAACCTCCCAAGTGTAATGGACAGCAGCCATATATCCATGTAGGGGACAGATGTTTGGTGGGGTGCCACTGGGACTGATGTTAATCTGGGTTTTCTTGGACGTATTTATCTGGAAGAATAAGTAAATGACGTGTTAACTAACTCGTACCACCACAACCGAAGTGAACTCAGTAAAAAGTTAATTAATGTCATGCTTTTAAATCTGGTTAAGCAAGGTTCAAAGGCTGGTGTTTCAGACAACAATTTTAGTCCTTTGCGTGTCTTCTACTTTAACTATCCCCCAAAATGCAACTGTATTAATGTTCTCATTGTAAAGTCAAGCACTCAAAAGATAGAAAATGCCAAAATGAGGATGCCTGTGCATATGTACTATGATAATTACATGATCACAAGCTCCTCTCAATCCCCTCACTCCTCCACTATCTTTGTGTGCAACTTCCTAGGTTTTAAAAAAAGCAAACTGGAAAAAAACAACTTTCATCATGTGGCATTGTATTGACGATCACATGGTTCCTTAGCAGGGTTGGAGTCTTTATACCCATTGCACAGACTTCTGACATTTTGAGCTACTGAAGTAATTTTTAGCAGTAGTAGGTTGCTACCTTTAACATATCTTATCCCCACTCTAGTTCTGGTCCACATAGTCAGTGGGTTTCACGTATTTGTGACAGCTGAGGAATGGTGAGACTAGGGCATCTTGGAGTCCCTTCCAGGCGCTGGCTTTGGATGGGAGTGTTCTCTAGTGCTCACAGACTCTTCTGCTCATTACCTGCAAGGTTCACCCCTTTCTGCTCTGTCCCCTCCAACCTGTCCCTGTCCAGGTCCTGGGTCCTTCTTCCAATACCAGCTTCCTTGCCTAGACAGTCATAGTCTCCCCCTCCATGCTAGTCATCCAATCTCTGTCCCTCTGATCCCACTTTTCTCCCTCAAGCTCCTCGTCTGTTCTGTGTTCCTCCCCTCTTTCTTCCCAGCCCCCGACTCTTGAGCATGCTCAGTGATGATGGAATCTTTGGAGATGTTAGCTGTTAAAATTGAAGAGTTTTGTATAGAGCATGTGAAAATTGTGATTTTTTTTTTTCCCCCACCCCCCAGGCTTATAACTTGGGTGGGTCTCATGGGGACGGCAAAAGGCAAATCCCTGACACAAAGGCCACTCATGTCAAAGTTCCAATCCCTGCTCCAAATCATAGAATATCAGGGCTGGAAGGGACCTGAGAAGGTCATCTAGTCCAACCCCCTGCTCAAAGCAGGACCAATCCCCAATTTTTTCCCCCAGATCCCTAAATGGCCCCCTCAAGGATTGAACTCAACCCTGGGTTTAGCAGGCCAATGCTCTGAACTATCCCTCCTGGGGGCACTAGAGCTTTTCAGAGAGGAAGTCACCAGAATTTTTTTAACATGGACAAAACATATTTCTCCCTAGTCACCTTCTCAGAAATGGCAGAAGCTTTTGGCTAAAATGTTCCAAAACAATTCATCCCGAGACAGACACCTGCCATGTGAAACTTCAGCTTGAATGGTTAAAGTTTGACAAACTTTTATAAGCAACTGACAATGGGTTTATGTAACGGGAGGTGTCGGGCAACCTTAATATTGTTTCAAAATCAGTAGTTTACAGGACAAATATTTTAGGCTTCTTTTCAGTAGAAAATATTGTTATGAGCTGGGTGACACTTTTGTTATGGGATTGAGATTGATAGGTGTGAACTCGCCATTCAGTTAACATAACTGTAAACAGAAGCCCCACCTAAGGTCAAAGGAAAGTGTGAAGGCAGAACACAAGGAAACTGAGGGCATGTTTACGCTGGCAGAGTTACATCACCACTCAGAGAGCGCTGAAGGGAAACCGCTGTTGTGTGTTCACACTGTCAGCTGCCCGCACAATAGCATGTTCACACTTGCGGCACTTGCAGAGGAATTTGGAGCGGTGCACTCTGGGCAGCTATCCCACAGAGCATCTCTTCCTCTTCTGCCGCTAAGACTTGTGGGAAGGTGGTGGTGGTGGGGTGTCGTAGGTCATCCTGGGTCCTGTCTCAATGCCCCATGATGCATTTGCTTCACATCCCAGCAATCCCTGTGCTTCAGTCTGCATTTGGCGCCATCTTTCAATGGTTTGTGTATTGCGTGCCCTGCCCTGCCTCTTCGGGCTGCAGGGATGGATCCCGCACTGACCAATACGCTGCTCACTCTGACTAACACATCACGAGTGGCAGTGGAGTTATTCCTTAAACTACAAAGGCAAGAGGAGTGCGACATTGATCTCGCCACGCGTAGTAGCTACGACATGAGATTGCGTGTGACATTCACGGAGGTGCTGATCACAGTGGAACGCTGCTTTTGGGCTCAGGAAACAAGCACTGAGTGGCGGGATCACATCGTCATGCACGTCTGGGATGATGAGCTCTGGCTGCAGAACTTTCGGATGAGGAACGCCACCTTCATGGGACTGTGGTGAGCTTGCCCCAGCCCTGCGGTGCAAGGACACGAGAATGAGTGCTTCCAGTTGGAGCTGTGGAAGCTGGCTACTCCAGACTGCTACTGATTGGTCGCTAACAAGTTCAGAGTGGGAAAGTCGACCGTTGGACTCATGTTGATGGAAATATGTAGGACCATTAATTGCATCCTGCTCCAAAAGACCATAACCTTGTCGATGGCTTTGCACAAATGGGCTTCCTTAACTGCAGAGGGGTGATAGATGGCATGCATATTCCAATTCTGGCACTAGATCACCTAACAACTGAGTAAATTAATCGCAAGGGGTATTTCTCAATGGTTCTCCAGGCGCTTGTGGATCACCATGGGCATTTCACAGACATAAACGCAGGCTGGTCCAGAAAGGTGCATGACGCACACATCTTTTGGAACACTGGCTTGTTCAGGAAGCTGCAAGCCAGGACTTTCTTCCTGGAACAGAAGATCACCTTGGGGAAGTCGAAATGCCCATTGTCATCCTGGGAGACCCCGCCTACCCCTTAATGCTGTGGCTCATGAAGCCATACACGAGGCAACTTGACAGCAGGAAGGAGTGGTTCAACAACAGGCTGAGCAAATGCAGAATGACTGTTGTGTGCTTTTGGCCATTTAAAAGCCCGCTGGTGCTGCCTCTATGGGAAGCTGGACCTGGCCGATGACAGTATTCCTATGCTTATAGCCGTGTGCTGTACGCTTCATAATATTTGTGAAGGGAAGGGTGAAAGCTTCACTTAAGGCTGGAGCGGAGAGGCTGAGCGCCTGGAGGCTGA
Organism: Chelonia mydas; assembly: GCF_015237465.2. Taxonomy (NCBI): domain Eukaryota; kingdom Metazoa; phylum Chordata; order Testudines; family Cheloniidae; genus Chelonia; species Chelonia mydas. Next base: position 134,888,922 of record NC_057852.1, on the reverse strand, counting down.
ATTTGAACAGCCAGAGACCAGGGCTATTAGAGGGGTGCAGCATGGGGCATAAGGATCAGGGATGCCTTGAGGCAGCAATTTGAAGCTGAAAGCCACTAATTGTTGCCACACTCAGGAGTGCAGTACTTGTAATGCTAGGAGGTGTTTGGTGCCGATGATGCAATCTGTGGATTTAACATAATTGTATGTTGCTTTGCAGGGCTCTTTTTGCTTTTAATTAATAGAATAAAGATTGCTTTCAAACCAACACAATTCTTTTATTAAAAGGCAACAACAAGAGGAGAGAATTGAACAAAAAACAAACAAACAGCCAGCAGTGAGGGGGATGGGGGAAAGGAAGGTCCCAGGCAGAGGAGAGAGGGTCCCGGGATGGCTAAAGATTTGTGTATGTTCAGGTATCATATCTAACCTTCTCCACTGGAGTACAGTGCAGCAGGTACTGTACTGCAGCAGGGTTAAACTGCAGGGGGCCGGGTGTTGCGTGCAGTGGGTACCGGGAGTCCACAATGCTGGACTCTGACGGGGGAGGAGTGGAATGCCGCGGGTACAGACTGGAGCCAGGAGGTTGATAACTGTGTGTTGGCCGTGTCTGGGGAGCACATGGGAAAGAGTTTTGTGACAGCAGCTGTAGGGGAGGCCGAGTGCAGAGCTGCTCGGTTTGAAGAGCTAGTATCGCCTGGAGCGTGCTCGCCTGGCGCTCCATAATGTTTAAGAGCTGCTCCATGGCTTCGTTCTGGTGCGCCACATTCTCCTTTTGGTCCCTCTTCTCGCTGTCCCGCCACTCCTTCGATTCCTGTTTCTCGGCAGTGGAGTGCATCATGACCTCACGCAGAAAGTCCTCCTAAGTTCTTCTTGGCCGCTCTCTAATTCTGCACAGCCTTTCGGCCGCCGATAACAAAGAGGGAGGGTGGGCTCCCAAGGTCATCCCTGTGAAGTTTAAATGCAACGTTTTACAGAAGCAGTATTGTCTGCAACACACAGAATACTGATTCAGTGATTTAAAACACACCAGTACTCTCACACCTGTCACTAACTGACTGACCCCAGGCAAGCACACATGAGCCACAAGATTCCCAAAATGGTGAGTAGCCCCAGGAGTAGGGGGAATCACTCTTCCCGGACTGTGCTGTACACTGGGCATGTGGCTCTTGGGGAGAGCCAGCACTGTTGTGGGGGGGGGGGGGGCTGATCGTCATTCCTGTCCCCACACTTTCCACAGGATGCGATCATTATGGAAGGTATCTCGCTGCTGAGAGTCAGCAGGGAATCAAGGGAGGGTCTTCTCCAAGACTGTGGCTTCCGCCCTGGCCCCTATGCGGCTCGCCCGTGTGTAGTAATGGTTTCCCCCGCCCCCGTAATGGCACAGTGGAGTGGGAAAATGACCATTAATGGACGAAGAAACAAAGCAGCTCTGCCGAGGAGCCTGCAGCAGCGGATTGCCCCGTGTCTCCATGAGAGTGTCCTGGAGATCTCTGCGGGAGATTCCCGTGAAGTGCGGGAGTCAATCAGCAGCCTGTTTCGCCGCTCAGACTCGGAGTGCGGTGGGAGACAAGCCTGCTTCCTGCAACCCTCTTTTCCCCCAACAACTCGCTTCAGCACTGAGACCACTGCACGCGCCACCGAGTAAACAGGAAGGGGACTCTCCAAAGGAACGTGTGGGGTGGGGCTCACGGTTGGTCACCTGAGGGCAGGGCGCTAGAGTTCAAACCAATGACCAGAGAGGCGAGAACAGGCATTGTGGGACACCTCCCGGAGGCCAATCGCAGGGCTGTAATTGCCTCCGTGTCCACACTGGAGCCCCAGCGTGGAAAGCTGTCCGCCTCTCGTTGGGGGTGTGTGTGTGTGTGTGTGTTCTCTTTTTTTTTTTTTTTTTTTTTTAAAGCGCTACAACTGCACAGTTTCTGCACACTAAGTGGGTTGGCAGTATGTAAACCTTGGGAGTTACAGCACAGACAGCTGCTTTACTGCACAGAAACTTCCCAGTGTAGACCAGGCCTGAGCCCAGCAACAAAAACCTGAGAGAGGGGCAGCCTAAAGGAGCAGCTGAAAACACTGTGGCTTCCCCTGGAAGAAACCTGGGGAGAAGGTTTGGGGTCAGGGTGCACTTGGTGCTGTGAGCACATGAAGCTGTTTCCTGCTATTTGATTCCTTGCGTGTTCAGAGACCCAGAACTTTGTACGTTTCTTTGTAAAGCAAATAAAATTGCGCCAAAGAAATGCCTGACTACCACCAATTTCTGTTCCAACTGGCGCACGCACAGGGCCCCAGACTTTGACTAGCCACTCAGGTTCAAAAGGGGCGACAATATTTTGCAGATATTGAGTCCTACTGAATTTTCTAAGAACTTGTTCGACAAATTCAGATCTCCCTGTCTGCCCAGAATTGTAGCTTTGTTGCATCTTTCGAGGTTGCATCATCTGTGTTGCAGTAAAGTCAAGAATAACGTACTCTTTCAATAGTAGAAAAGACAAATAGTGACTGTCTATTAAAAATACACTCATAACAACACATAATTCAAGGGTCATGGGTCACGTGATCCTCCCATAGATATACAATCAGACCCTGAAAGAACATTGTCTGCCTGAGAATTTCCTCTGACACACCACCCTGCTGAAACAGCATGACAGCAGTCATGTTTCATTTTTCAAAGAGTGGTATTCAGCCAAGTTTGTAATTAGGACAATGAGCCTTGCATATCTGTAAAACAGCATGTCTTTTAAGGGTTGATTTATTTTTAAAAGCGGATATGATTCCAAAACATTTTATTCCCATTTCACTTACTCTTCTTATTGAATGTCAAAGGATAAATGTGATGTTGACATACCGAGATCCTTAAATGGAAGCCTAAAGTTGGCTGGTTTACTTCTTCTTCAAATCTATTCTCCTTATCAGCACTACATCAGTGTCTTTTATTTTTTGAGATTTGCTGTTTGGCACCTCATTACTATCTGGGATTATTTTAGGTTCTATTCATTTGACCTGCTAAAGCAAGCAGCATATTGTAAAGAGATTTCCCCTTGACATAGGGTGACCAGATGTCCCATTTTTTATAGGACAGTCCCATTTTTGGGGGGGACTTTTTCTTATATAGGTGCCTATTACTCCTCACCCTTTGTCCCATTTTTTCACATTTGCTATCTGGTCACCCTACCTTGAAGTCTATTTCATTTGAAAGGTTGAGAACATTTCTCTAATCTGCCGTCCATATAAACAATGCACAGTAGTCACTTTCCAGGTCTCTTTCAGTTGGGCCATAACAGCCTATAAAACTTGGGAGGGAATACTGTCAGGTAGTCTAAGCTCTAAATTTAGGATTGTTACGTAGTGGCTAGAGCAGGACACTGGATTCAAGATTTGAGTTCTCTTTCAACTCTGCTGTCTGTCTCTATTTTTCCCAGTTGCGTAATGGGTATAATTCAGGGACAGCTTCACTGTGAATTTATGGGTTCAACTGAACCCACAGAAAAGACACCTATGTCACTCTAGGTCTTGCAGCCTGGTGCATGGGATAACAGTGCCACTCCGCTTTGACCTAGATGCTCCTGTCAAAGTGGTCGAGCCAAACCGGAGTGATGCTGCAACCTCATGCCCCAGGGTGCTGTCATGGGACAGGAGCCACCGCTGCGGGATGAGTGTGGAGCAGGCTTGCTTTTCCGCCTTCCACCTCACTGGGTGGGGATTAGGGTTGCAGTGCTTGGACATCCCACAGTTTGGGGACCACTGTGCTAGACAGTCCATTTAAGTCCATTAGATCACTTGAACCTACAAGATTCTTGACCCCTCAAAAGAAACGGGCGTTCCTTGTCTCCTTTCTCTGCGTTCTTTTCAAGTTGGGCACATGCCTCTGGGATTCCAGACAAGGTGGTGTTTTATAGAGCCAGCACACAGTCGTTGCATTATGCCATGTGTCTTTCACAAATTGTATAGAATTCTATCTTACTGAAAGACTAGATGACTTGCTATAGGCAAGTTAGAAAAAACATTTTGTTTTAAATCCCGCTTTGTCTACGCAGTCTGTTTTCTGTTTCACTGTTCAAATTTCTCTGCTCCTTCCTTACCTGATGCATTAATTCTTATCTGTGACATCAAAATAGATTGTCATGGAAACAATTGTGATGTCACAGATTATTACTTCAGGTAGGGAATATGCAACAAAGTAAAAATCAAAAGTATAATAATCACAATAAAGAACTATTCTACCTTTTTATGTGCATGCATAGCTCCTATTTTGTTGAAGAGACTTAAAAGTACAGGGCAAGGGAAGAAAAGGCTTTTAAAAGTAGATGTTCATACTACAGGAAGCTTGGAAAAGGAGAACTTTTTGTACCAAAAAGCAACTTGCCCATTGTTTCTAGGTATCTTTGCTACTGAAATTTTTTTGTGCTTTTCTTAAAACGACTTTCTGGCTTACAGTCCTTTGTGATAGCCCTTAAATGTCACTTTACCTGGCCTGCTCAATGCTTTCACGTTACATTCATCCGTGCTGCCTCTTGTAGTGAAATCATATTTATGTCCAGTGGCAGCAAGTGATTGTGATGGCACAATTCAGCATTATGATTTCACTGCCCATCAAATAGGAGAAAATGGGCCATGACACATGGAGAACTACGCAGCCTAAGTGTAGAACAGACACAAAATAGGGGGAAACAACAAAAATGTCAAAGGAAGCTTGAAATGCTGTGGCCCTAATTCTTTGAAATAGTAAGGTTTCTATAAACCTAGTTTTTGAGAATCAGAGTAACTAACCTTCAGCGATATTGAGCTAGCCATGGGTATGTCTGATGCATAAAATTGGGTTTAAAATGAGTGACAAGCATATTGCAAGCTATGAATGCAAGGAAAACTGCATTATGAGGAAGGAAAATCCTTCTTTATGAATGCATACTGTTAATTAGCAAATGAGATCAATACAGTAATGAAAACAATCAGAAAAAAAATGAACATAATGTTTGTCAGCTATATGGAAGTTTCCTCGGGGTAAAATTACTTTGTTCATGTGACGATCCTGTTCAACATTTGCTTTTCAAAGAGCATTTTTTTAAATGAAAGGAATTTTAGCGAGAAGTTCAGTTTTTATCAACACTTCTCATTTAATTTTGATGGAAAAAATCACTTTTATCCTATGGAGGGGGAAAAGCATGGAAGGCAATAAATCCCTTTTTTCCACAGAAATTAATTTTCTCAAAATTTTGTTTTTAAAAAAAACTTTCAATGAAAAATCTTAGATTATTTTTTTTTAAATCACAATTACTTCCAATGGTTATCTCAAGTTATATTATAACTCTATGTCCCTGTATTTATATGTGATGAAAATCTGACTTCTAGGGGAAATAAAAGTTTCATCTCTTAAAAATAAATAATACCCAAACCAAAAAGCTCTCCTGCAGAATGGGGGCTTTTTATTCAGTTATAAAAACTGTGAAACAAAGTGCTAACTGATCTTGGAATACTTACAAGAGAGTACCTGCAATATCTGAAAGAAAACTGAGCCAGTACATCTACTGCTGGAATACTGTCCCCAGTTCTGGTGTCCACAGTTCAAGAAGCGTGTTGATACATTGTAGAGGGTTCAGAGAAGAGCCATGAGAATGATTGACTAAGAGATTAGAAAACATGCCTTACAATGATGGACTCAGAGTTCAGCCTATTTAGCGTAACAAAGAGGGGTAAAGCTGAGCTGATCACCACTATAAGATCCTACTTGGGGAATAAATACTTAATAATGGGCTCTTCAATTTAACCGAGAAAGGTACAACCTGATCCAATGACTGGAAGTTGAAGCTAGACAAATTCAGACTGGAAATAAGGTGTAAATTTTTAACAATGAGAGTAATTAATCATTGGAACAATTTACATAGAGTTGTGTATTCTCCATCACTGACAATTTTCCAATCAAGACTGGATGTTTTTCTAAAAGATCTGCTGTAGGAATTATTTTGGGGAAGTTCCCTGGACTGTGTTATACAGGGAGGTCAGACAAGATGATCGCAGTGGTCCCTTCTGGCCTTGGAATCTATGAACTGCTGTCTCTCGGTATCCATGCATGCTCTCAGCGAGTGTACAGCTGAAAGGGAAGTACCCTTAGCCATTAGTTCACTACTGCAGGTTAAAGAGATCAAAAATTTGAATTCTATCATTTAGGGCAACAGGATTTCTCAATAGGCTTCTCTCTCTCTCTCTCTCTCTCTCTCTCTCTCAATCTGTGTATGTGTGTAAAACGACAGACTCTTCATAATTCTTAATTATGTGGGAATGGCCCTGAAAGTGTAAGTGTGTGTGTAATATATATTCATTCTCTCTAGCTTGATGCCATACACACACACACATACTGGATCTTAACTTCGCTTTTTCTGTGTTTTGGAAGTCAGAATTAACACTAGGTGCTACCTTACTTCAACAGTCTTACCCCCCTGGGCTTATGATCTTATCAAATCTCACAAGTTATCAAGGCCTGGATGGGCCAGGAGCTGAAAGGGAGAACTCTAGAAGCCTCAGGCCCCAACCCTGCAAAGACGCAAGCGCATGTTCCACTCTGCACAGCGTGAGAAGACATTGAAGTCAATGGGATGCTCACAATGCAGGAGGTTAAGCGCATGCATAAGTCTTAGCAGGATTTGGATGCTAGTTTGCCCCATGGAAGCAGTATTGGCAATTCAGGTAGCACTCTACCCACTGAGTCAGTACTGGACCGATGTCCCCCAACACAAAGGGTACGTCTACACAGCAAAGAAAAACCCATGACTGGCCCGTGCCAGGCAGCGTGGGCTCTCGGGGCTGAGGCTGCAGGGCTGTTTCATTGCTGTGTAAATTTCTGGGCTCAGGTTGGATCCTGAGCTCTGGGACCCTCCCACCTCGCAGAGGGCTAGAGCCTGGGCTCCAGCCCAAGCCCGGACGTCTTTACAGCCTTGAATCAGCCCCGCAAGCCAAACTGGCTGGCACAAGCTAGTTGCAGGTTTTTCTTTGCTGTGTAGACCTACCCAAAGTTGTGAGACACTGTGCTTGCTGCTAGAGATTCTGCAAAATTGATTTCCCGGCCAGATGTGGTTATTAAAGACACTGCAGCACTTCTTGAAAGAGCAGGGATATTAACTCCAGATCCTGGCCAACTTCTAGCTGAACACTAACGTTCTGCCTGCCTAAATGTTCTGAGGTGGTTGTATATTGTGTCTGCCTGATGCCTTAAACTATTGTGTGACTATTTCTGTGTGCTGTTAAATGTTGTCTTGTTCTATAACAGAGGTGACTGCCATATATAGTAGCTTCTTCACTCACAAAGTGCAATGTTAGATTTGTTAGGTTTCAGAGTAACAGCCATGTTAGTCTGTATTCTCAAAAAGAAAAGGAGTACTTGTGGCACCTTAGAGACTAACATCTCTAAGGTGCATCCGATGAAGTGAGCTGTAGCTCACGAAATCATAGAATCATAGAATATCAGGGTTGGAAGGGACCTCAGGAGGTCATCTAGTCCAACCCCCTGCTCAAAGCAGGACCAATCCCCAATCAAATCATTGAAAGCTTATGCTCAAATAAATTGGTTAGTCTCTAAGGTGCCACAAGTACTCCTTTTAGATTTGTTAGGGGGGTTTTGTGTTGGATTCTTGTAAGGCGCCCTACATTGTTCCATATGTCATGTCAATTACTCGTTATTGATGCTGTTAAATGATAGTCTTGCTATTAACACCATTATTGTAACGCTGGTAAAAACGCCATCAATTATTTGTGTAAGATGTTGAAATCCCTGGCCATGCCAGTCTTATTCTTCAGTTAAAATCTATTTTGATAGGCTTTAAAGAAAAATGTTCAAATTTAATGTTAAAAGTATCCCTTTGTCATTTGATGCTTTGATCTTTCTGCTTTGGAGATGAGAGAAAACAATGACTGGAAATTACATGTTTTGGACAACTTTTAAATAGGGCAGACTGGCCAAGCATTTAAATGTGCACCTGGGGAGAAGGATGTGGCTTGGAAAGGAATGCATGCCCACTAGATCGCTGGGGGATGAATTGCTTGAGCCGCTGTCTGGAGCATGAAATATGAATTTGAATTGGATTTAATAATGTTGCTGGAATAGCTTCCATGACTATAGGCAGATGTCAGTGTAATTTATTATAGAGACCACTCTTTCATTTATTTAAAAATGTGCGTTTGAAAAATAAAGTCTTAGAAGAACTGATGGGTCTGAGGAAGCGACTTAATTATATAAACCCTGATAGTTCTTATGAAGCTTTCTGAATTGCAGCTTTCTCTCCCTTCTCTTCTCCCCCTCCCCCCCCCCCCCCTTCTAATTTTGGCTACATTTCAAGGGCTTTTTTTAATATAAAAGAATTGAGATGATGGTGGCATGTCAGGGAATTCACAGGAAGAAATTACCTCACTGCAGTGATCCATGCTTTGGTCACGTCGAGTCTGGGTTATGGCCATGTGTGCTCTACACAAGGCTACACCTGTGCATCCCTTGGAAACTTCTGTTAGCGCAGAATGCATCAGTACATTTGCCTAGCAAGGAAGCACCTCAGTGCTCCAGTTTAGATATTGATTTCTGAGTGCACCTTGAGGTGCTGGTATTGGCTTTTACTAAGGGCTTGTCGTGTTTTGACAGTAGGTGAATAGGGTGTAATTCTACGCACCATCTATCTATGCAAAAAATCTAATCATTTTGTTCTCTGCCATGTGCATTCAGTTCTATCAGAACATAGAACTCCAGGGCCATTTAGGAAAACTTGAACTTACCTGAAAATTTTACCCTTCTTCATGAAATTAGCTCCACAGATCTGTTACAATGGGAACTCAGCCTGTTCGCAGCTGGGGGACAGAACCAGCCCTGTCAGTCACTGGCAGTCAGGAAATGTCCCATCTCTGAAGTTCCCACTTGTTGAGACACCTTCTACAGCCAGGATAATTCCATTCTAATATCCTTAATAAGAGATTATTAACCGGGCTTTAAAAAAGACACAAGCTTTTCCTAATGCAGAGAACGGGGATGAAGTCCCCTAATGAAATAAACCTGAATCTTTGGATGTCAATTTTCATCTCTGATTCTGGGTGATCCCTTTGTTGACAGGGTAGAATCTGTGGAAATTATTTCTTCAGAAAGGGAAACTTTTCAGGTAAGTTTTTTTTCTAGTCATTGTGATGGGGTATGCAGGTTGGTTACAATGGGAGTTGTTTTTTACAGCAACATGCCTTCCAGGGTGGGAAGCAGGATCATCTTTTAACTACAGACATCCAAAAGTAAGGTCATCTATACACACTCAATCTTCCCCTTACTAGGGTAACACAGCATGGAGGTGACTTCTGCTGAAAATGGTGGCACTGGGTAAAGTTTAGAAGACCGATCTGTAGAACTGGGTCACACGTGCAATGAAGCCCCATGAAAATCCATGAAATTGGATTAAAACTCATGAGATTTCTTCTCCATAACCACCAGGAAGGCAAAGAAAACAGGAGGGATACTCAGGAGGTGGGGCTTTCCCCACTGCTAACGATTAACAGGTCAAGCAGGCTGATCTACGGACTGCACAATGAAGAAATTGATGCCGTTAGAGACAAAGCCCAAACTTGGGATGACTTGCGCCCTATACAATTCTATTAACTTCAAAAATCCATAATTTGGCCCATACAAACTACAGTGATTACCTTTATGCTTGCCAATTGCCGACAGAAGTAAACATTACTTCAGTGTTTGCAGTAACTTCCTATAGCAAGTATAGGGAATTATTCTGATACCAAGGTAACCGAGGAAACTAATAATTCTGTTAACAAGGTAACAATTATCTGGGAAGTAATAGGCAAATTTCTAAAGGTGACCACTATAATCAATTTTGCATGGCGCTGTCAGTTTAAAGACTGCCTTCTTTTAAATCCTGTTCAACAGCCTTTTTACTGTCTTGAGCTAGATGCTGCTGCTTGGGAGGGGAAAAGAGAAAGCAGTCCACGGACTAAGCATCTCCTCCCCTCTGTGAAAAGAAAAGACCAGTCTGTTAGAAATGTTATCAGGAGGAAGCAGATGAATTGTTCTGCAAGTTAAAAGTATCTCACCAAAAACAAAGCAAATCTGTCTCTGAGGCTTCTGATGGATCTGCTAGACAGTCCCCTATTCTTGCAGCACTTCAAGATTCTCCATGCTTCTAGTTTCATTCAGAAAGAAACTGCAGATACTACCATGTGAGGCCCCTTGCTCAATTATCTGTAGGGCTATGAGAATAGAATCATAGAATATCAGGATTGGAAGGGACCTCAGGAGGTCATCTAGTCCAACCCCCTGCTCAAAGCAGGACCAATCCCCAATTTTTGCCCCAAATCCCTAAATGGCCCCCTCAAGGATTGAACTGTCAAACCTGGGTTTATACCCTTTCAAATCTTTTTACAGTACCAAGGTTTGAGTGATGAGATGGACCCAGAGGTGCTATAACCATACAAATAACATTACTGAGAGCATCGCTGCCTCAATGAGACCTGTCTGAAATGACCGCTCAGGGAACCAAGAAAAAAGGTCTAATAAGGAATGGGGTCTGCTTCTTCTTTTTTTTTTTTTTTTTAATTCAAGGTATCTGAGACTGTTACTGGAACAGTTCAGGCGAGCCCAGTGTCTAACATAATGGGGCTCTGATTCTGGATTGGGCTTCTCAGGCACTATCTTAATACCAAAAATAAGACTAAATCATACTGGATATAAAATTATCTCTTTTGTACAATATTTGAGGTATTTGTATTTACCTGTGTTTCAAGCATCTTGGATGTAAGCAGAGTCAGGATGAGCTCCACCCTGACATCTGGTGGTGAGGTGTGGCAAGTTGTGGAAAAGAACTTCAGGGGCCGATCTCATTTGCATAGGCATACCCACCCCGCCTAGAATGAGGCCATAGCTGCCCAAATGGTCACTTTGGCTGCTGTGGGATCCCCAGTGTCTCTGTTATTGGGGCAAGAAGAATAAATTGTTATTACCCTGATTATGGGAATCAAGGACAGTGGAACTGTACTTGGCCTTTTGTTATGATGGAGGGACTCGCCATCAACTAAGTAGCACTCGCTAGGCAAGGGACATCGGTTCCAAAACTCTGAATTGGGAGAGGCTGGGGACAGGTATTAATACTTGGTGGCATGGGCCCCCTGGTGAGGGCCTTACGTGCTAATTGCACTTCCTCCTCTCTCCACTGTGGAATATCAGAGCTAATTTTGTTTCAGAGTAGCAGCCGTGTTAGTCTGTATTCGCAAAAAGAAAAGGAGTACTAGTGGCACCTTAGAGACTAACCAATTTATTTGAGCATAAGCTTTTGTGAGCTACAGCTCACTTCATCGGCCACTGAATGCATCCGATGAAGTGAGCTGTAGCTCACAAAAGCTTATGCTCAAATAAATTGGTTAGTCTCTAAGGTGCCACTAGTACTCCTTTTCTTGGAGCTAATTTTGATTCCATTAGGAGTCTAGTTACAGGCTGCTGAGCTGAATTCACTTTGGGCTAATGGTGCACCAGCACTGAGGCTTCCTTACTACAAGCTGAAATCACAAAAGAGCTAAACTTACTTAGAGCTGAAATCACGGAGTGTTGTGTTAAGTAGTGGGGGAGCCTGAAGATATATGGTGGAGCAGTTTGCGGGACGGCGAGCGGAGCAGTTTGTCAGATGCCTAGAGCAGCTCATGGGGCGGCTGGCAGAGCGGAGCCCCATGGAGAGGTGGGGCCATCAGCTTTGGACCGTAAGGTGCCCCTTAAACCACACACCCTCCCCCATCTCCACCCAGATTCGGAGGTAAAACTCTGCAGATAAACTTTCAAACTCTAGGGCTGCCCTGACCAGGGACAGAGACTTTTGGGTCGTTGGACTTTTGGGACTTTGGGTGATTTTGAGTTGCTGGATTCAAGAACCAAAGGGAAAGGACACGCCCCAATTTGCTTGGGGTGGGTTTTTTGCTCATGGGTTGTGTTATGAATCCTGTTGGTGGTGTTTCCCCAACATAATGCCACATTTTTAATAACAGAGAGAAACAGGCTTTTTGCTACACTCCAGACTATGCCTGCGAGAGGGGAAGTATTTCCTCTTGGAGGCACCCAGCAGGGATGGTGTATATTTGTCCCAGGTCACTGGGCGGGGGCTCGAGCCGGTTTTGCATTGTGTTGTTGGAATGGAACCCCTAGATACTGAACCCGGCCCTCGTTGCTGCCAAATCTGACAGGTAGAAGGGTTACATGTATTTTAAAACATTTGTAATTGTAGTTTGGCAATACTCTTACAGAACCTCTACTCTCAGTGCATGTAAAATAATTCCAAAGGAGCAAATAAGCCAATAAAAAGTTAGATTTAGCTGGTCCCTCAAGAACATTCGTATCCATCAGGGTCTTCAATAATGTCATTGACTACACACACCCCTTCCTTCCCCTCTGCCTTCTCAAAAGCCTGGGGGAACAGATCAGCCCTGCAGTTTGCCCTGAAGGTGGTCAAATTCAGACTGTCAATCCAAGGCAGGAAGCTTATTCCAGATTCAGGCTTTGTGTGTGTGAGACCTTGTAAGTTCCCTCCCTTTTTCTCGTTCCCTCCTCCTCCTTTCGCTGAGGCTTCATCTGTTGTTGCAGAGAGGATGTGAGTGAGGAATACTTTCTCTGTTTCTCCACTTGAAAAATGATCTGGCGTAGAAGAGGTGGCCTAGGTACTTAACAGCATACGTCCCATTGACCTTCCTTCACTGACTGGAAGGGTAGAGGATATGTGATTTTGGTGGCTCAGTGTTGTGTATCCTTGCTTTTGAGGGTTTGTCAGGTCTGGGAGGGTGGGTGAGTGGGAATTAGAGCTGGTCAGGAATTTTCCAGCTAAATGGGACCATTTTTTATTGGAAACCGAAGTGTTTAAAGGAAAACTTTTGGTTTCTATGAACTTCCACCAAAACACAGGCACAGGGAGCCAGCATCAGAAACCTGCCTGGTTTCCCCCCCAAGCTCATCCAGCAGGCTGCTAGGGAGGCTTTCAGAGTTGGTGACGGTCCCATCATGAGGACTGCCTCAGAGCTGGGGATCCCAGCACTTCCCAGCCAGGAGCCTGGGAGCTCCAGCTGGAGCCGACGTACTGTGGCAGGGGGCTCCCTGGATGTTAGGGGACTGCCAGGGCTGCTCTCCAGAGACAGGGCAGCCAGATGCTCCATTGGGTTTCAGAAAATTTGAGTAGAAGACTTTAGATTTTTTTTTTTTCCAAAATGAAAAATCTACGGAATTTCCTTCCCATGGGAAACTTCGAATTTTTTAGTTTTGTTCCAAATCAGAACAAAAAACAATTTTTCAAAGTGTCACAATTTCCCATGAAACAGAAATTCTGAGCAACAAAGTTATGACCGGCTCTAGTAGGAACCATAGCTGCTTCACCAACTCAGATTGTACTGCCTGAATTTCCTAGAGGTTTTTTTAATGCGTAATTGGGAATGAGACTGGACAATGGGTGGGGAAACATGGACTTATGGGGGGTTAGAAGTGCAGCTCCTGACAGAGAATATTTCATGCCTGCAAATCCTTATGTTACAGCAACAGCCCATGAGCTCTCCCATGCTTTCACTGTTGTTGGATAAAGTCTGACAGGACAGCATAGCTCCTAACAATGAAAATTTTGTGTGTACCCAGTCCCGGTCGGTCAGGCTTGTGTGCCCAAACACAACACGTTCAGCTGTAACGTGACCAGCAGCTAAAAATTACTCAAAATCCAACATTAAATATTTGGATTTAACCCCCCCACCCCCCGGAAGGATGTATTCCCCAGTTCTACTCATTTGTACTTCTCCAATATATGTAAACAGACCATAGTTTTGAGAGATACCTGTCAATAACTTAAAGTAGAAGTGCCAATGAAGAATTTTTGCCAGAGTCCCTACCTAGAATGAGAAACCAGACAAAAAACCCACACAGATCATTCTGAGTGCATGGAAATCCTGAAACATCAATTGCCTGCCTGCTTTGGGAGAAAAACAGGACTTTATGGCCCATTTTAGAATACATCCCTATCTATAGAGTTTTTATCAATAGCCTCCATAATAAGGCCCCTTCCTCGAAGACCCTACTTTCCATCTGATTGGAGAGAAGGTGCAAGGAGTGGTTGTGACAAACAATAGGAAGGCGGGAGGGAGGAAGTATGAAGATAAAAGTTATAAGAATATGTGCTTATAGAGGCCAGTGATATGCATCACTTCAAAGTTCCAAGTCATTTAATTTGTTGCCTCTGTTGAATATAACTTAGTACGGGCAATATCTGCTGGCCCTCTCCTATGACAGAACTGGCTGGGTCATCTCCTAAGACTCCGTGGCTATAGTAGCAGCGTATTCTTCTGAATAACTTGATTTATGTTTCTTTTATTATGATCCCTCGCTCTTCTGGGGAAAATAAATTTTTGTTCACTTCTTGTGCAACCAGAAAAGCCTCCGAGATGCATTTCGAGGGTATTTATACTGAGGTGGCTTTTTCTATTGAAAGATCTAAAATGTTTCTTTTCAAATTACCCAACTTCAAGACATGCAGAACAAGAACATAAATCATATCGGAACAGGAGTCTGATCATAAACAAGAACATATGTATTATGTACTCTGCTGCCTTTTGCTTTCTCATCGTTCTGTTACAAAAATCATTCATGACAGCAGAAAGAAATATACTCCACTGAGTGCCTCTTCTTGTTTGGGGGAAAAAATTTAATTGCATCGTGCAAAGAGAGACTATTTTACCATTTAAGAATTGTATAAGTTAATGACAAGAATTTTGTAATCCTCTTTCAGTGACATTACAAAGTAACTTTTTCATTTTAAAAAACTGTTAGTTAGGAAGGCTGCTGCTGAATACTTGTTTGGTTTTTGATGCAGACAAAATACATTCCTAATGAAGTAACGTCATGTCTTTTACAAACCGCATCTAACCATAGATACCTGCAGGAGCTGGTCACTCACCACTGAAGTGCAACTGTCTCTGAGGTGGAACGCAGCAGCTCCTTCTCTTGGGTCCTCTTTGACTGCTGGTACTGCTGCTGAGGACAAGGGCTCAGTGTCATGCATAGAGTGGTTCCTGCAATTGCTCCAGTGTGGGAGTGAAGAGGAACAATGGTCAGCAGGGTGGGATGGCCTATAGAGGCCACTGTTGTGTCCTCTCTCTGGAGTAAATATTTGGAAATGAGTTCTGAAACATGCATGCAGGCCACCAGTGGGAGTTAGGAAAGGCAGTTCCAGGTAGCTCTGTTCCTATCTCATCACAGGAAGAGAAAAAGGAAGGGTGAAGCTTGGGGCACTTGTCTCCCATAAGCACAAAGCAGGTGGTTACCATCTTTAATCTCCACTCATGGCTGGATGCCTTCCTGCAGGAAGCATGCTGAAGGAAAGAGGAAGCAGAGGCCTTTTCTCCCCCATCCCCTCCTTTGCTGTAGAATAGTAACCAGGAGTCCCTACTCCTTGCCTAATGTTAATCACTTCACCCTCCCACCATTAGACCTTGCCCAGAGATTCTGAGCATCCAGAGCTCCCACTCACTGGAATTATTTAGGTGCTTAAACATCAGTTTAGGTGCCTTACTTACGCATTCAAATCTATAAATGTGGCTTACATGCTTTTTCTTGTTACACATCCTGAGTTGTATCCAGGGTCCATATCTTCAGCCTTCGCTATTTGGATCCTATGTTCGTGTTCGTTCAATACTTTTTGGAAGTTGGCTTTTTACTGGTGGTGTGAATACTGTGAAATTCATTAATAGCTACGGGCAGGCTAGTATGTAATAGATAACTACAGCAATTCTTAAAAGAATTCTCTATCATCCTTAAGCCAAAATTTGATATCTTCCATTGTTGTGTTGTAGCTGTATTGGTCGCAGGAGATGAGAGGCACAAGGTGGGTGAGGTAATATCTCTCATTGCATCAACTTCTGTTGGTGAAAGAGACTAGCCTTGGAGCTCCACAGAAGAGCTCTGTGTAAGCTCAAAAGCTTGTCTCTTTCACCAACAGAAGTTGGTTCAATGAAAGAGATTCTCATCCACCTTGTCTCTCTAATATCCTGGGGCCAGCATGGAGCCAACATAACATTCAAAGTTTGCAACGCCCATTGAGGGGAGGCCATTTGACAACCTCCTGGGTTTGAAGACCTGAAGTACCCACGTGGCCACTGGTCATCTCAATACGTGTTTATCTGTCACACCAATTGAACTGGTCCTCTGTGGTGAAATCTTGAAGTCAGCAGATCAATGCACCGAGCCTCACATTAGGGAAGACCTTCTTCTGGCACTCTATAATTTGCTACATTCACTGAATTTAAAAGACTATTTCCAGAAGGGATGACTGAATGACATACAACAAGGAAAGATCACTTCCTGGTGACTTCATAGAAGTTTTTGCTTCTCCCATACTACATTCCAACCCCCTGCCCCGTTCAGGGAGTGCTGCTTGGAACAAAAGCATATTGGGCTAGATGGTGTCCCTAGTCTCTGTTTGCCAGAAGCTGGGAATAGGCAACAGGGGATGGATCACTTGATTACCTGATCTGTTCATTCCCTCTGGGGCACCTGGCATTGGCCACTGTGGAAAGACCACATACTGGGCTAGATGGATCATTGTTCTGACCCAATCTGGTCATTCTTATGTCTACACATCTAAATCCCCTTCATCTCTCTGCTATGGAAGTCTCTAGAACTGAAAGGAAGGGGGCATGCAGGGATCTGTGGACTGTGAATAACGAACAGAGTTCACATCCTGTTTCCTAATAGTTGGAGGTATAATGCTGAGTGGGTTGCCAGGTGCGATGGGAGAAGAACCCATAGTGGTGAGGGAATTACCACAAAGTAACCTTCCTTCCCTTAAATGTCAATAACCCTGGGTACGTTGCTCCCCCATTAAACTCCTCAGTTCCATTCATCCTCTATTGCCCTAGGTTGTACATCCCTGATCTATCTAAACTGCTTTGCATTGGGTGACCAGACCCGGTTAGTGCATTCCAAGGCTGGAGTAACTAGCGCTTTATAAAAGGAGACGCACGGTATTTTAGGATTTATAGTCCTCTTGATACCAGCCAGCATCCTACTAACCTTTTTGCTGCTGTCGCTCACTGAGTGATGATTTTAATGTTTCAGAGTAGCAGCCGTGTTAGTCTGTATTCGCAAAAGGAGGACTTGTGGCACCTTACAGACTAACAAATTTATTTGAGCATAAGCTTTCATGAGCTACAGCTGCATACGATGAAGTGAGCTGTAGCTCACGAAAGCTTATGCTCAAATAAATTTGTAAGTCTCTAAGGTGCCACAAGTCCTCCTTTTGATTTTAACGTTAGCCCTAACAATACACCCATATCCTTCTTCTCTACAGCATTAACTTATTCAATACTTCTCTGCCGGAGTACTGTTTCTGCCCACGGGGCATTACTTGACTGAGTCACATTACATTTTGCATTTCACTTCTCAGGCTATTTGCCTAATGTACGGAGAGTATCTTGGAAAATAGCTCTGTGTCTCAGTGTCTTGACTATTTCTGATTCAGCCTTGTCTGAAAATTGAATGATTTTTTTCATAATAGCCTAACGCTTCTGCTCTGTACAGGTCTTCTTGGCCACTAGGATGCAATCTGGAGGTGAGTTATGCTGGGGTGCCCACTGGGCCATACCCAACAGACTGGTTTCAGAGTAGCAGCCATGTTAGGTCTGTATTCGCAAAAAGAAAAGGAGTACTTATGGCACCTTAGAGACTAACCAATTTATTTGAGCATAAGCTTTCTGAGCTGCAAAATCTCATGGTCCCTGGGAATCAGGGAAGGAGCAGTCCTCTTCTTCATACCCTCTGCTGAGTCTGTCCCTGCTGCCTGCCAAGTGATTTGTCCCTGGATGGGGAAGCCAAACATCAGGAGGTGGCGTAGCAAGCTCGGCAGCCCTTTGAGGCTGTGCTACCCTGTAGCTGAGCATGGTGTGACGGGAGAGAGCACCTCAGGCAGCCACTACCAGCCTACAGACCCTGATGCTTTGACCCAAACCCAGCACCCCTACTGAGGACCCGCCATTCGCAGCACCCTCCGTTACCTCCATCCCCATAGGCCCAACTAAAGCCAGCACCTCCATTATCCACCATCCACAACCCCCGTCCTTGCACTTAAATATCATCTGGGGTTTCTTTCCAGGACCAGGACCCCCTTTGACTGTGGGATCTGGGTGGGGGAGACATGCCAAGAAACCATGAATAATTAATGCATCCTGGGTAGGAATAGATTGAGCATGGCTGGCATTCATTAGAATCCTGATCTAATACATAGCCCAGTGGAACTCCACTCCTTGCTAACATCCATGAAGAATACCATATTTAAATTCTACTTTTTGCTTTCTGGCTACTAATCAATTCATTATCCATGTTAATAATGAATTAGGTAATTTAGAGAATGGGTACAATAATCCATCAACTGCAACTCCTCAAAGCTTTCTGATTAGCCATATTGGCACTGTCCATGCTTGTGTTTGCTCTGTGAATTGAGAACTTCACTTCCCAGTGGCGTTAGCTTGGTGTCTCTCGTAAGCAATAAAACTAAAAACAGCCCTATGGATCAATACACTGACTGGCTTCTAGCTTCTGGGGACTTGGGTAATGCTAGTCTAGGTTATGAGTGAAAATTGATTTAGAGGTTTCAACTAAATTTGTCCTTGTTATCACAGGTTGTACTAGTTTGACATAACTTATCATGATCAGCACTATGTGGCTGATAGGTCAGGAACTGAAGCGGTAAGAAAACTCCCGATAGAGGTGTATGGATAGGAGATGCCTTCATTGCACCTGCCTAAGTTGTCCCTGATTCTAGCAATATTTATAATCACTTGCATGACATTACTTGTACTGACACCACTCCTTTTTTTTATTGACACCTTGAACATTTTATTTTGTCTGATTAATGATGATGGCCAGCCATGTGGCAACACTATGAGAGATCTTCTAGTGCCATTCATCTGGTGGGTTTTGTGCTGCTCCAAACATCCTGAGGAGTATCCATGCTTCCCTGATAGATCTTGACCTGTCCATTTCCGAGCTTACTTTTTTCCCCACTGTGCTCTTCAGGCTGCACTCAAGCTCTCTAGGAGGAGGTGTTTGGCTATTTCTGGATCACTGGATTTTTTTATACTGTCTGTGGAAGTTTGCACATTCCTTGCCAAGAAAATGGTTACATAGGTTTTTGACAGTCATGTGGGATGGACTTGGGGCGGCCTTAATTGCTCCATACTCATCCCGCAGCGGTGGCTCCTGTCCCTTGACAGCACCCTGGGGCATGAGGTTGCAGCATCACTCCGGTTTGGCTTGACCACTTTGACAGGAGCATCTGGGTCAAAGCGGAGTGGCACTGTTATCCCATGCACCAGGCTGCAAGACCTAGAGTGGCATAGGTGCCTTTTCTGTGGGTTCAAGTGAACCTTGAATAAGCTTGCTCTGTTCACATGTTATATGGGATACAGACTATATATTGGTCAATGAACTTTCCCAGTCCGCCTTTCTGTAGTTCCAACGTAGCCTGGGGCTAGTAGTCAGCATAGCTATGAAAACTCCTATGTTGATGAGCATGGGATGATGCTAGCTGTGGGGGAAATGTTTAAAGACCCAGTAGATGGCTGGCAGAGGGCTGTCTCCAGTAGAAGTGACCCAGCTGAAGTCAGGGGAGTAGCCCTGGTTCCAGCAGGCACAGTGAAGAGTTGCTGGTTGTTTAGGATCATGAAGATGTCATTTATTGAGGGAGGCCCAGTTTGCAAGGTCTATCCCACCTTGATCAGATTCTCGGTAGCCCCAGATGGCGTGTTGGGTTTAGTCTCTGAAATAGAAAAGGTACTGAAATTAATGAAAACAAGGAAATCCTGCAGTTTTTGACAATGTATCGCCAGAACAATGTAAGAAAGATACGGTATAAAACAATTGATTACCAGTACCGCCTTCCTTCGCGTACTTTCAATTGCTTAACTAAAAGAAAAGGATTCTAGAGTTGAAGTTAGTTTTTAGAGAGTTTATTAAATATCCTTCACAATAACAACTAATAGTATAGGATATAAGAAGGCACAGATAGTATTGGACTATAATTTGGCTACATAAATTAGAAAATTGGTCTACATAACAATTCATGTTTTCAGAATCAAATCCTATAACCACAACAGAAAATAACACTTATACTCAATTACTGCCTTGGGAAGGTGACTCTTAGATTTTTTTGATCAAGTCCCTCAGAATAGGGCCTCACTTGTGACAATTGGTTATCAACTCTGGTATTGCTAACACAACAGAGGAAAGAGAATCTAAAGCTAGATAACAAGACAATTTGGCCAGTTACTGACCTGCCGATTCACCAAGGTCGTCTTTCCAAAGGATCTACAGTAGTCAACTTTTGTTATCTATTTTCCTACCTATTATATTAGCCCCAGGATCTAACTAACACTCCTAAGATAAATGCTTGCATTTATGACAAATTGTGTAGACTGTGTGCAGTTCAAGAAGCTTGCATGCTTGATCTCATTTTGTCTGATGCACGTTGAATATGAAAGGAGGTATGAAAACATTAACTGTGGTAGATACATTTACAGTGTTCCACAATTTTAGTCAACAATCGTAATTTGTTAGTTTCTAAGTTACTTTACAATAATCTGAACTGGAACCTGTCACAGTTATAGTGTCTTTATTTTGTAAAAATCTTTAAAACGCATACGCAAGAGTATGTATATTTTTTTACTAATTAGTTTCAGGAAGTGGTCAATGATTGATTTTTGGGTCAATACCAACAGCTATATCTCTGTGTTGTGTATCTCCAGATCTTGCTCAGCTGTCAGCTTTCAGCTCAGTTACTGTTCAAAGCAGGAGATGACACTGCAAACACAGATGGAGCAAAGGATGGACACAACTCTAGTCTTTCCCTGGTCCACTAGCAGGCAACTCAAATAGCTGGAAAATAGGCACTTTTAACTGTCTCTATCTATCTGAGATAGGTACCTGAGAGCACCAGCAGGGCTCCCAGGCGGCCATCCCAGGACCTCAGTTTTCTCCCTTCCAAGTGTCTTTGGCTTTCAGGATGTGCTGAAGGAGACAGGCCATTTTGTCCTATTTTGTTGGGCAGTCCAACTTGGTTCCTCCTCTTGGAGGCATTGGTGTGGAGCAATTAGATCGTGATCTATAATTCTTCCAAAGATTCAAAATGTCCAGACAAAATGAGTCTCCCCCTCTCACAATCCAGTCAGCTTTTGAGTTCTTGTGATTTAGGATTGGAATTTTGCAGTCTCTTTGGCAATGCATCTTGTCACACCAGCTTGTGTAAGACAAGTTAGACCGTAACTGCTGGTAAAACTGTCTTGGGACATATCTGAACACCAGCTGGTTTGCTCTGGTCAGCAGCTTACCTCTGCAAGTTGCTTTCTGTGGTCCATTTTGTAGTGCATCCCTTGGCCATCTTTGCATTTATGCTTGTTCAAGTTGCACTTTCTCCATCACACACTCAGCTGAAATGTCTAGTTCAAATTTTGTGTAATTTATAGAGTCCCTCCATATTTTGAGGCTGTTTAAATTAATTTAAACTGTCCATTATACAATGCAAGAGAAGTTATTCTTCAGCGGACCAGAACAGCTGTATAAATCTTCCATTTCTAGTCTATTTGTTTTAACAATGCTGGTGGGACCTTGATATGTATGGCTGAGCTGAATTTGTACACTAACCAGTTACATTTCTGATTTATTCCATTCTGTGGTCAAGTGTCCTTATAAACATGCTGTTCTGTTTTAGTTCCTTTTTATTTATTGCCCATTTCAGCACTGGTGTATTTTACTGCTTGATGGCAAATATTGGCCATACTTGTTCACTTTATGACTTAAACTAAAAGAAATTTCTTCACACAGCGCACCGCCCACCTGTAGAACTCTTTGCCCGAGGATGTTATGAAGGCCAAGACTATAACAGGGTTCAAAAAAGAACTAGATAAATTCATGGAGGATGGGTCCATCAATGGCTATTTGCCAGGATGGGCAGGGATGGTGTCCCTAGCCTCTGTCTGTTTGCCAGAAGCTGGGAATGGGCGACAGGGGATGCATCTCTTGATGATTACCTGTTCTGTTCATTCCCTCTGAAGCACCTGGCATTGGCCACTGTCAGAAGACAGGATACTGAGATAGATGGACCTCTGGTCTGACCCAGTATGGCTGTTCTTATGTAAATCAATATGAACACAACCCCATTCTTCCTAAAATGGTTACCCAGGAAGTAAACCCTCTCATTAGAGTTTACAATATTTTGCCGTGAGTTGTATCATTTATAGTTGACTTTGCTTTTATACACATTTTACTTATAATCTTATATTCCATTAAGATTCCTATTTACTACTGTATCTGGGACATCATATAATATTAATTTAATATTTATATTTCATTTCTTATTCACAGACAGGGAAAAAAGGAAGTCTCTTTAGCTGCACCAGCAGTACACTCTTGCAAAAGGCTGCAGCAGCTCTGAATTTCCTCAGATTATTGAAGAAATCCAGCCATTAGCCCTTGGGTTTTTATTCTCTTTGTCCTCCAGTCTGTCTTTTCTAAAAGGCTTGATGCCTGAGCAATTTTAAATCCTAATAATTCATAATTTTGGGGCCACAGTTACTTCAACTACTACAACATCTTGGGAAGAAAAGCCAACACTAGCTGTCCGTCCCACGTTGTACAGGATAACATGATACCCAAGATAGGGCGAAAAGCTAAGGTGATAGCTTTACCAAAGCCAGGTAAAGGTCACTCTTTAGCAGCTAGCTATTCCCCAATGTCACTTCTGAGTTGTAACTACAAATTCCTGGAGTGGATGATCCTGCAGAGAATTATGCCCACAACAGAGCAATTTTTGAGTGATGATCAAGCAGGTTTCCTACTAAATCAAAGCACTTGAGACCAAGTGTTAGCACTTGGAATCCATTCTCCACTTACATACTAAGAAAAGAAGCAAACTGGAGCTCTCTTTTTTTTTGACCTTACCTATGATGACATGACATGTGGCACACTGGTCTGCTGTACAAGATGTCAAGAGGTTTTCCTAGATGGGTTGCCATGGCAACTGAGCGGATGTTCCAAGGTAGATGTTTTCAGGTGGCTCTCGGCCACAAACCCAGCACCTAGAGATTCCAAAAGAACGGACGTCCTCAAGGTTCAGTGCTGACATCACCTTTATTTAAGGTATTGACCAATAACCTCCCACACACCATCTCCAAGGGGTTCATGTACACCGATTGACATCTGGTTGGCCTCGAGGGACTATGATTTCCAAAAGTTTGAAGAGAACCTGCACTGTGATATGGTTGCCATGAGTCCCTTAGGTGAGTGATTCATTTAACTAACTTGTCTCTGCCTTGGTTCTCCATCTGTAAAATGGGTTGCGTACCTCACTGGAAGCTCGTACAGTTTAATGGATCAAATTTTGCCCTAACTTTCCCCACATTCAAACCATTTGAAATACTGTGGTTGCATGGCACTTCTGAAGAGAGAATTGGTTTGTATCTTTTCAAAGGCTATTGAAAGAAATGGAGACTGAAATCAAGTACATCAAAGACCATGCCAATATGCTTCCACCTACACCATGCTTGGAGTCAACTTGAGATTAACATCTTTTTGAATGGTCAGCAGTTGGCACCACTGGCTTTGGATTGTTTCTTTAGATCACATGCTCACATACAAATGCCATCTCACTAAAGTAGCTCAAATGATCAAAAATAGAAACGGTCTCTTAACAAACTGGTAGGATTCTCGTGGGGAGCCAATACACAGACATGAGTAGTTTTGGGGTTCACTCTCTGCTACTCAATGGTGAGTACTCACTTGGCGAACACCGTTCCCCAGTTTAACCAAACTCTGCACTACACTAGACTAGCAGACATATAGCTCATTCATATCATCAGAATAATTATAGGCACATTGAAGCCAACAAATTTGTATGGTTACCAGTCCTAGCCAATATTTCTCCACCAAACAGCTGTTGTTAGAATGCAGCCAACAAACTGATCACAAAGGTAGAGCAAATACCATGCTTGCCACTGTTCAGGGATATATGGGATGTTCCTCACTACTCACTGGATAGCAGGAATCCTACATGGACATTGCTTGTCCAATTTCCCTCCAGCTAATAACATTATCATCTTCCTGTGGCAGACAGAATAGGAGAGAGCCTCTGCCATTATCAGGAGCAAACACATCATCACCAGGCCAGATGAATGGCTACCTGGCTTTGGTTTCCATGCCATCTCTAGAGCCTGTTTAACAGGTTCAGGTGTGGCCAGGTTCATCCTGCCAAGACCAGCCATGCTGCAGGAACCCAAGACGTGTGTGGTGCTGTGTAGAGGATGTTGCACCTATGTTGGATTGTTGTTCTTTTCGTTCTGGGCTCCCTCAAGGTCTTCCCAAGCTGAACACTGCTGACTAAGGAGCCATTGACTGGATCAAGACTATTTAGCTTTTGTTTTTGTCTTTTTCCCAGCCTTGCTTGTCTTCCCAATATGCAATTGCACTCATGCTTGCGCTCTCTCTCTCTCTCTCTCAATAAAATATAGCACAACAGTTACCAATCTAGGCAAAGAACAGTCTCCTCACTATTCCAAGAGCCTTTAGGGCTTTGTGTCCAGTTGGGGTCCCAGGACACTCCTGCACCCCACTCCTCATGCTCTGTCTTCCTGTTCCTGGTGATGGATGGCCAGGGAGAGAACCCCTGCCCCTCAAGAAGGTCCAGTTAAATAAAGCTCTGGTCTCCTTTGTCAGGTGATGCCCCCTTCCCGAGCAGCTTCAAATCCCAGGCTGGGTGATGTTTAACTCCAGTCGTCCTTCCCCTCCCATCCTGATAACGGGTGCCCTAGACTGCAGAGAGCCTGTTGTTCCAGCTCAGACCCATTTGAGTGGATGACCATTGACGCTGATATCTGCTCCCTCACACGTAAGGATTTCTCCTGACACCTTATAGGTGTCCTAGCTCAAGACTGAGGCTCAGGGCTTGTCTATGTGAACAGTTAGACCATGGCAAGCTGGAGTGTGAACCTAGCGGCCGCTAGTTTGCCATGCTCTAGATGTTCATGTGCACCCTGCTAACGCGCTCTAACCGTTCGTTAGAGCGCTTTGATCTAGTGCTCTTTGGAACAGGACTAGACCAAAGCACGGTAGCAGAGCGTTAAAAGAAGATCAGCAGGGTGCTCACAGTTAGACTGCAGCAGGCTAGTGCAGGCTACATCCACACGCCAGCTTGGTGTGGCCTAATTGTTCATGTAGGCAAGCCCTTGGTACAAAAGTGACAGGCATGGGACAGTTTACAATCAAAATAGCATTCGGAAAACGGAATGGGGTTAGAAGATTGGTGTAAACATGTACAGACATGCTAATCTGTCATGTGACTGAATTCCAAAACCAAAATCCATCCAAATCAACTGTGCATTTGAACATTTTTTGTTTGTTTGTTTTTTAGAGGTAGGAAACCACTAACTCTTCATTGAAGGATATTAACTGCTAAATTGCAGTCTTCAAACTTCAGCAGTTTTTGAATCAATCCTGTCAAGTAGAAAGTGATCTATCGATTTTATATGTCTTATTGTATAGTAGAGTTTTGGGGTATTTTTCTTAAATAAATAATAAAGAGAAGATGGTTTTAAAAGGGGGTGAATGAAAGATGAGGATGGGACACCCCAAAAATGTGGCTAGAATTTTTTTTTTTTAAATGTATATTAAACAGCACTAGATATCTTTGCAAGCTGATATCAAATGCAGCTTGGAAGTTTGAAAGTTGTGTATATAGAGTGATATGTTGCCAGAAACCTATCAATTACACATTTGGGCGGGTTCCTGTGTCTTTAGTATTTCACTTAAAATGTTCCTGATGTACCAGATGTATAGGTAGGATAGTGCATGAGTAATAAGGGCGTAGGGTTCACACCTTCCATTTAAAACAAACCACACCTCGCTGCGAGAATCTTGGAACACAAGCACAAATAAAATATATGGAGGCATAGCTGTCCAAGGGCCGATAGTTTTAGGAAACCAGAATCCTGCACATCTCCATTGACTGGGCAGGTTTTTTGCACCCCTCAAATACACTGATTATTTTATTCTGGGGAAAATGATTGAATTTAGAATCTCATGGCACAGAATTGGAATCGAGCCATTGAATTTAGAGAGGAGACCCACTAACTTTTCCAATCCATTACCTGGAGACTACAGGTTTGCTTAGACCTGACAATTGTTACCATTTTTTTTTCCCCAGCCCAAGTTTTGGAATAACTTTTTAGTTTTTTGGAGGCGGAAGACTAATTCATAATATAATAGAAATTCCTGATGATTAAATCATTCTCTTGATATTTGCCATAGAGTACCTTCTTCAGTTGTGTTACATTACTTCTCGTGTTCTCTGTGAATTGCCCTGAATGATTCTTCTCCCTTCCTTCCATAACGTTGGCTCCCTTCAGACACTCAGGCTAATATTGTTTCACTCTTTTCCCCATAGGTTAGTTACCCTGAGACCTTAATCACTATATTGTTCATTCTCTGGATCCTCTCCAATTTGTCAATATATTCTGAAATGGGGGCACACCAATTTGCAGCCATTAAACATACTTAAATCAATGCTGTATATTAAGTAATGTCTTGGACATTAAAACAACGTCCACTATCGCTGCAATGCACCATCTCTTATTAATGAAAATAAGGCCACAACAAGAGACTCTGAAATGGCAACTTTTTTAAAGCAAATGTTTAAAAGGTTTGACTCAGTCTGGTTCACATTCTGTGGGCATTTCTGGAAGCTTCTAAATTGTAGGGAAAGTAATAGGTAGAGTGGTTTGTTTTGTTTTTTTTCTTTAAAAAAAAATGGAATAGCAAAATATAGTACATCCTCTATCACAATTTCTTTACTTCATGATTTTTCTATTCTGTTGGATTGTTTAAAAGAGGGATGTTCTCTAATGCTAAGAAACCGTAATTGCATCGGTGAAGCGCGTCTGTTTCTACAGATAAGGGCTTGTACTGGAATATAGCTTGGCTTCTTTATACTGTTTGGTTTATATATTGATTTTAATTAGCCTGTGCATCCTTTTAGGCATAGTATACTTACCTTTGAAAAGCTTTGCAGGAATTGTGTTTTTAAAAGGCAAGGATCAGAAGAAGAGTTGAGAATTTCAAGGATACGGACTGTAATGTTTAAGAAAGCAGGGCGAATCCAGAAAAACACACACACACGATTTTAAGCACTTTCCTGGCTGTTACTCGGGACCTTAGTAGTACAGGTGCCATCAAGCCAATAGCACCACAAGATCGCTTCATGATGATGGAGGACAGTGCTTTGAGATCTCTCACTTCTACCACAGTCTTCTCTCACAGACAAGTGAGTGAACAAAGTGCCTGGTTCACATAATTGCAGTCTCAACCTCTAATCTGTGGCTGCTTCCTGAGGAAACCCATCTTTGCTGGAGTCTGTTGTTCCCCATCTCGGGGTGCCTCTTGGGGATGGTTGGTTGGTTCCATGAGTTCTTTGGATTATTCTTGTTACCATCTATGATGGAGTTTGGAGCAAAGCAGGGGACACTTAGCGATGGGACCTGATCCTTAGTCTGGGCCTTCCTACTCTATGCCTAGGAATTGTTCTCTGTCCTCCACTACAGCAAGGTTGAGGAACCCTATATAAGCTCCACATGCTTTGTGTTAGCCTTCTGGGAAAGTTTTGTGAAGGCTGCAAAGACCAGGTATTTCTATTTCCTTGTCTCAGGACGTACTATTAGGATACCCACTGCCACTTCTTTTGTCCCACCCTACTATGACTATGCACATGTCTGTGCTTATGCAGGTGCTCCTTCTGATTGATTTGATAGTGCAAGATTCTGACTAGTGTTCCTTATCTCCTCCTTTGAATGCCAATATGAGTTCATCCTCGTCATCTCAGCCAGGTGATTTGCAGAGCTTTCAAAATCTGCTTGGACGAATGGCAAGGACTATGGATCTCAGAACTCTAGTGGTTCAGGAGAAGATGTGCTGCTTGGTTGAGGTATTTGAATTATAATGGAAAGGGAAAATGATCAGGATAATTAATTGGGATGAAACCGGCATGCTATCTTCCTGTTCATCCTGATCAGGAGAGCAGATAAGATGTCTCCAGCATGGATTGAAGTACTGCTATCCTTACCCTGGATCACTTGTCCTATCAGCAGTCAGATCAGAGGGTCAGACGAGGAATGGCTTCCAGATCCACCTGCAGAAGGAGACAAAATGGCTGGATTTATTTGCACTGTTACTTATCAGTCAGCAACACTGTAGTTGCACATTGCAAATTATTAGGAATTGTAAATAAGGGATGACTCCTCTTTGCAAGGAAACTTTCTTTGTTTTGAATTTTTGGAACACCAGACAGAGGTGATGGGCCTCAAATCCATCTTGATTGTAGGATAGCATGTGTTGAGAGCCATAAATCACTTACCAATACTACAATTTGGGTCTGCTGACGCAACTGAACAAGTTGTCAACAGAAGATGTACAGTTGTCAGAAATTTATTTGTTCTTTCTGTTGATCTCTCACCCACACAAGCCTGGTCCTTGGAAATTTCACAAAGTTCATTAGACCTCTGGTCAACCCTACCGAGACTGACAGATGATTCTGAGGTTCTAATGCTGTACTGAATGTCAAAAATAGATATACTAAGTCTTGGTAAGGGCTCCTGAACAAAGCACATTCAAATAGGTTAGTCTGTCTCTCAGATATGAAGAGCTAAAACAGGATTGAGAATTTCTGAAAATGTGATTGTCCCCTATATTTGTGAGTCTGGTATCTCTGACATGGCTTATCTGATTAACCTAAAGAATTTTGAGGTTTCCTCAGGCCACACTTGCAAAATTCTGAGTCAAAAGGCCATTTCTGAGGAAGCTAGAGACTGGCCAAAAACTGGTTTGTAATGGAAAATGTATAAGACTGTCTTTAATTGGGTATGGGTGGGTCTAAAATGAGGGGCAGCCATAGCTGTTTTGTTTAGTGTGCAGTTCCACAGCATGATTATCTGTATTAACCATCAAGAAGCGTTCACTTGAAAAGCAATGTGTGGTTTAGAAGCATTAAAAATAGACGTACTTCCTTTACGGCCTTCTAGCTAATCCGTATTCAAGCCAAGCAATGGACGTGCTGCCAAAAACAAAGAAAAAAGTATTTTTGCGCTACTACTGAGTCGTCATCTAATGCAGACTTTTTTTTTTTTTTACATCAAGTGCTCCAGGCAATAGGATTCATACTTGCCTAAAATAGCTTTGATGCCTAAATGCCATTTAATACAATTTGTGGTTGTAATAGTTAAAAATGCAACTTTGTAACTTCAAAAGAACTTGGTTTCATTTAACTTGCACAGCAGTGTGATTGTTTTTGAGGCTGGGAGTCTGATTCCAAAATTCTAAGTAATTTTGAATTTATTATTATTCGTTCCTTTACTTAAGTGTTTATGTTTAAAGTTGTGGTTACAGATATAGACTGTAATGTCCTATAAGCAGTGTAAGCTGTTAATTTCTGGCCATGACGACATCTTTTAAGGCTACATAAATTAAAGCAAAGCTTCCCAATAGTTTCAGGGCCCAAATTTTGAGCTCTATGCCATTGATCACTCAGCAATTTTCATAATTTATTTAAATGGAGAGTTCGCTTTAACAATCAATAGCCTGATATGGCCCTTTGATTTTGTTGGTGTGTATTTAAAAAACAATGTCTTACTTAAATTTAAACATACCCTATTAAGAATTGTAACTCTGAAACTGACTATAACCAAAAATTAAACCAATTAAGTTATTTTCATTGTCCAAGATAAGTGATCTGCAGAAAGGAAGTATAAACTGTCATCTCTAGTGAAGTCAAGGAAGCAATGACAATTTACACCAACTGGTGATCTACCCCATAAATGATGAAAATGAAATCTGTGTGTCTATATCAATCCATTTCCTATTTTACAGTCTAAGATGTTACTAACCTAGATTTACTCTTGTTGACGGTATTCCAAAAATGCTGCTTAAAGGGACTCCATCCATTTAAAATGTGAATAATTAAAAAAAAAATTAAGTTTCAGGCCTTACACCTACCCTCGAGGTGCTTTGCCATTTTGTGTGTATTTAAGCTATCCTGTTTCGTTTCTTAGTTTAAAGTGCTTTCCCCTCCCGTGTTGCTGCATCCTACAAACATACAGACAGTGAAACTGACTATATAAAGTGCTGTCCGGTGCAGGAAGTAAACAGTTACAGAAATCTTTGCTGTTTACATTTTTGCTATTGATACAAGTGTCAGACATTGTGGGGGAGTTTTTGTTCGTTTTTCACAGTTGATGTCCCCCTTGAAGTGACACCTTGATGTGCATTGGGTCAAGTTCCCACCTGAAAATGGATGCAGCAATCATTGTATTCAATAGGAGCTGAGAGAACAGAGGTGCTCCTAAGTACCTAAGACAGAATTGAGCTAATTGGGTATGGTGCAGATCTAAAGTGAAACTGTGTGATGCTAGATCCTGCAAAACAAGATTTTGGGGCTGGCTATCTTGGCTTCCTCATCTTTCTGAGGCCTGTTTTTATTGTATCATATTTTACCAACTATCACAGTGACATGGAATTGTACAGTTTTTGGATTAAATATGTACAGTTACAGCCACTTAGCTTGGGAATCCAATGCATCCCCACTACATGTACCCCTAATCTAATACTAGTGTCTAAGTGTAGCATATAGAAAAGAGAAAATTAAAGAATGGACTTTCACCTTGGGTTAGGGGAGAAAAGATCAGACAAAATGTTCTCAACAAACCGCAACGTGGTGTGTCGGCGAGTGAACCGCTGTCAGACTTTGACGTTGTTTTGTACCGAGCACCTTGATGTGAGTTAGTTATTTTGCTCTTCTTGCACTCACTGTTAGCAGACTGCCAGCAGCTGTTAAGTCTCCTCGGCAAGATGAAAGGCACCATTGCCAAGTATGAAGGTTTTTCAAAACCACATCCCAGCATATGATTTTTCTTCATCTTAGACGAGTATTTAGCTGATCGAAAAACTGCTCGAGTTGTTCTGTGCCTGTACTGCTTTTCTTCATTGCAAGTCCTCGTGAACCTGCTGATAAGGAGTCTTGGGCTGCTGAAGGCATCGTTTTACATGGAAGATGTCTTTCCTGGTTAGGTTTTTGCTCGCCATTTTCAATGCATTCTTTCTGCTCCACGTAAAAACGCAGTGTTATATGGCTCTCGGCTCTCCCTGATGATGTTTGTGAAAGTACCAGGTAAAGTCTGTTTCCTCCTCTATCTTAATTTAGTATAATCTGGCAAGGAAAACAAGTATTTTTACACACAAATGTTTTAAAATAAGAATAGAAGTAGTAATTTTTCTTTGTTTTTTTAATAACTAAATAAATTAGAATCTTGTTTTAGGTCATCAGATGTCATTGCTAATAATTTAGTTTTCTTCCAGTTATTTATCACTTTTACAGCTGGGTTGTTCTTTAAGTTGCACTAGTATATAAAATACACGTGACATCATTTTGGACTTGATCTGGTTGTCTGAACATTGAGCTTTAGAATACCTTCAGTAAAGGCAAATCTTAGATAAGGACCATTCTTTATTATTCCTAGATGATGCATTACCAAGTTCTAAAATAACTAAACAAACTCCACAGTAACTCCTTAGCTAGATCAAGCTGCCTCCAGCAATAGTAAAAGCCAGCCCATAGTTGGAGCCAAAGCTAATAGGAACAAAGAACAGATTGGTGACAACAGGACCCAGGTTATTTGAAATTTTAAATTCAGCTTTTGCACAAGAACAGCTGGTGATTTCTTTTCAGAGTAAGGGAAAAATTTTCTACCGCTGCCCAAAATAAGGTTGAAAAATCAGCTACCCGCCTTGTGCAGTTGCAGCTTTTGTACTGGGATCTATATTGTTATCATCATGAAGGAAATAGCCATATTATGCTAATTTGACTTCACCCACCAGAAGCAGCATAATATAAACTTCTTTTTTCTTTTTTGGATGAGAGACTATGCCAGACAAAATAAGTGGGAAGTAACTTTCCTTTAGGCTACATGTAAGTGGTAATATGTAATTTACATACAGTATATTTCTCAAATATTTGAACTCCAGTTGATACATTAGACCGTAATAATGAGAAGCATTAAAGCTCTCAAGAGCATACTAATGGCAGAGAAATGGAGCCATTGGCATCTATCATGTCGATAACCCGTATATTTAAAGACCCCTTCCCCCTTATAGCAGCTGCTTACAGGATATAGTGAGTAATGGCTCAGATGGAGACCCTGTATTCTATTGTGTAAATCATCCATGAATATAGATGTGCCTCAAAGAACTTGATAGTGGCTGTCTTTATTAAAATACTAAAAACGTCTTAGTTAAAATAACAGCTACAACAAGGAAATGTGATGTTCAAGCCTGTACTCTTGCCACGGTGTGTAACCCATGCGGTTGTTTCTACTTTGTCTCTAATCTTTCCTTAAGCCTAACTATGGGCCAAATGTTGCCTTCGTCTGGAGATACAAAACTAGGAGTCAGCCATATCCATGTATCTGAGGCCAGAATCTGGCCACAGGCTGTTTTTCCACGAGTATATCCTGTAGCAGTGAGTTCCACAGGCTAGTTATTTTTTCCCATTTTATATGTTCTATAAATTTGTTGCCTTTTTAATTCCATTGTATCCTTTCACTTGCCTAATACAGAGCAGGGCAAAGAGGAACAGCAAACTGACCGCCCCTTTTGTTGTTTGACTCATCCAGTTATACCCCTGCCAGAATATGATGGTTCTCTACAAATACCCTTGAGTGTTTTTGTCTAGTCCAAGGCTTCATATAACAGGTGGCACAAGGATCTTCTACTTTGTATAAATAAATATTCAGTGGGCCATCGTAGAACAGCGTCAACAGGAGAGTTTGAGACACACACTAGAATACCCAATAGGCTGGTGAGTTAGGGGCCTAAACTGGGGTGTGGGAGATTCAAATTCAAATCCCTGCTCCGAATCGGGCAAAGTGAGCATTTGAACTCTAGCCTTCTACATTCCTAGGCGACACTCTAACCACTGTGCTCTTGGGAGTGATGCCACCTATTGGGTAGGTTGTGTATTCAGAGCACAGCTGATCAGACCCTGCAGGCATGATAGGTGGGGGGAATGCCTAGCTTGTGACTCCCACCAAGCAGCTTGGTGGTGTCAGGATCGTGGCAGCTTTGTGCAGAAATGGAGGTGCCGAGAGAACGTTGCCAGTGGAAACACAGGCACCCAAATTCTGGAGTCGGGCAGCACTTGAGCAGTAGTTTTGTGCATGGCCGTAGCACCTAAATGTTGGACATGAGCTCCTAAGTCCCGCTTGTGAATCTAGCCCCTTGCTGTAAGCTGCTTGTTTCAGAGGGAGAGCAGAAGCTGACTGCACAGGGCTATTACCTTGTCACATATCGCTAACGAAGATCTGGCCTGGCGAGTACTCACTTGACAGACCGTCAGCGAACAAACCTGTCCATAGCATACACATGTACCTCTTGCGTACCAAAAGGTAGCTGGTATTTTGTCTCCTATGGGACCACTCCTTGTAGTAGCCATTGTTCCTCCATTTTCCTTCATCCCTTATTTTTCATGTGTAATAGCATCTAGCGCTTCCAAGTAGGCTATGTAACCAAGTAGGATTATGGGATATCTTTCAACGGTGATAGAGGGGAATTCAAGGGTGTTTTGTACAAGTAGAAGGCAGTGCTGATTGGGTTGGGAGTGCTTGTGGTCCCCTCACCCCCTGCTCCTTTCCTTCCGATATTCGGTGTGCTCCATTTGTAAATGAAGGACGTTGACTGTGTTCTAAGGGTGGGGGGGAAAGGTCAAGTTAAGCTTGTGAATTTAAATGTTTTTCAACTCCTTTAACTTTTCCCCTTGCGTATACTTGGCAATAGGATCTTTTAATTTATGCTGTATGTGCGATACCACGTGTGTGTCTAAACTCACAGAGAAATGTACATTCTTCTCCGAATGAACTCCCAAATCCTACCACTTACACGGGTAAATGTAAGCTGGTGTGGGAGTGCTAAAAAAGTCTTTATCCAAATATTCTGTTCAAGAAGGTCGTAAGCCCCTAGCCACTGTGTTAAACTCTCTGAAGTAAGCTGCTTTTTTGTCATCCTCCACTCCAAATCAGTGATATGCTGAAGAGGGTAAAGGGGTCTCACTGGATCCTGGAGTTAAAACTCTTCTACTGACCTGAAGGGGTGGGGACTGGGTTGGGTTCCCTGTCTCTCATGGAGCTTGCTCCCCTGCATTGAAATGACTCAATTTACCCCTATGTGGATTGTATCTTGGGGCTCATAGAAATACACATGAAGAGCAGGATTTGAGCCTTTCGGAATGGACCAAATTGAAGGTGGAGGGTTTTTTTTAAAAAAAAGAAAAAACCTCTCCACTTCAGTACCCAGCTTCAGATGACAGATGCTGAACATGATGTACTGCTATCATTATCTAGTCACTCTGGAGCGCAGGAAGAAGGCTAAACATTTCCAGCAATGTCTGACAGGCCAGGGGGAAATTTTTATGGGAGACCCATTGTGAATTATTACCAGCATATTACTGCC
Source organism: Chelonia mydas (assembly GCF_015237465.2). Lineage (NCBI taxonomy): Eukaryota > Metazoa > Chordata > Testudines > Cheloniidae > Chelonia > Chelonia mydas. The sequence goes on along the minus strand of NC_057852.1, from coordinate 134,854,385 downwards.
CATTTCATATGGTTAGCAAAGAGAAGGGGACTGACTGTTCAAAGGAAGTCATTCTCCAGAATTAACCAGCCATACTTTGACCTACTGCAGATGCAACTTTTCCTTTTTCACCATTTCTCAGGGTGCAGTTTTCCCTCATTCCAACACCCTCCCTCCCGCCCCCCTGTTTCTGGATGAATTTATCCAGGTTGATGTCCTGTCTCCACAGCCTCTCACTCATGCCGCCTAACTTTCTCCATCTTACTCCTAAGTCTGGGTCTATTCTGCCACTCACCAGTTTAGCTAATTCTCTAGTTCCCTCAGTCACTGAGTTGCATCTTTCTGACCATATTTTTCCTACAGTTTTGCTCTCTCCTCACCTGATCACTCAGTCCTCTTGTCCTTCAGTCCATAAGTACCTCTGACTTCTTTGCTGCTCTCTATCTCGACCCTTCCTGCAGTCAGTCAGCTGAGCACACTGCCCCTCTCTCTGAGGCTTAGTCCACACTGGCAAGTGAAAGACACAACTTTTGTCATACAGAGGTGTTAAAAACACACACAGAGAGACAAAAGTTTTGTCGACGACAAGCGCTGGTGTGAACAGTACTTTGTCGCTCGTTGGGGGTGGAAGTTTTTTGTCAGCAGGCGAGCTGTCTCTTGCCAACAAACAGCGGCGACACTGCACGCCTTTTAGCAGCACAGCCGTGTCGCTAAAAGCTGCGTAGTGTCTCTCTTAACAGATTCCCGCCTTTTTGATTCTTTCCTCAAACCTTCTCCTTTGCCCTCCTGACTGGATGCCCAGGATCATCTTGGGAGGCAGCCATTTTCTTATTGAAGAAGTTGACAAATACTTACCCATCTCTCTCTCCCATCTGTCCTTTCCTTCCTGCCCTGCGTTCTTCCTTCATCCTTCCCAGCTTCTGATAACCTCTCCTACCGCTAGCCATGCCTCAACAGTCAGCCTTTAGCCGTGACCCTATCTTGTCTATCTGTTGACCACTCATGTGGTCTTTCATTTGTATCGCAGGCCTTGTTTACATAAGAGAGGTTCCACCGACTCCTTAAGGTGATTTTTAAAAAAATCACTTTAAACTGCAAAAAAAGAGGCTGTGTAGACACTCTTATTTTGGTTTAGCTTAGGTCAATTAGGAGCTGGTTTAAGATAAACAGAAATAAGCCACTCAAAGTATATCAAAGGTCCACACAGGTATTCAAAACGGACTATAACAGGGTTCAAAAATGAACTAGATAAATTCATGGAGGACAGGTCCATCAATGGCTATTAGCCAAGATGGACAGGGATGGTGTCCCTAGCCTCTGCTTGTCAAAAGCTGGGAATGGGCGACGGGATGGATCACTTGATGATTCCCTGTTCTGTTCATTCCCTCTGGGGCACCTGGCATTGGCCACTGTTGGAAGACAGGAGACTGGGCTAGATGGATCTTTGGTCTGACCCAGTCTGGTCGTTCTTATGACTAAAGTTAAACCTGCAACTTTCTGGCATGAAGGCTTCATGGCTTTTTTTTGTTTACTCCTGCAAACATTCCCTGGTTTGCCTTAATCTAAAAACCCCTCAAACTCCTTCCTTAATCCTTCCTACCCTTCCAGTTACAGCCCCGTCACCCACCATGCTACCTGAGCACGCTGTATTGGCTTTCTCCTCAATTCCCCTGCAGATTTGCTTCTGCCTCGTCCCCGTCACTGAACCGGTTATCAAAAGTCTCCAACCTCCTTTTAACCAAGCCAAAGTGTTTGTACTGGAAGTTAGAGAGAGAATGTTGGAGGAGGAAAGTGACAAAATCAGAATGGCAAGAGAAAATTATGAGGTGCAGAACTTCAGATTGGTTGGAAGCGGGAGACGGTGAGCCCAGAGAGCAGTAACTTAAAGCAATTAAGATCAAAGGTGACCAAGAAGTGAACCAAGTTTTATCACTCTGGGTGGAAAGGAAAAAGGAAGTTGATCATTTGTCACCAATATAATTTTAGTTACCAAATAATAAAGAACCCTGCTCTGCTTTCGATGAAGTGCACATGCTTCCCCTTCACCATCAAAGTAAGCTGCCTGGTGCCTGAGGACGGAATTGGCTCTTGGCACTGTTACATGAATCTTTAAGTTATTTGCAATGTTCCTGTAGCTGTGTCGGTCCCAGGAAATGAGAGAGACAAGCTGGGTGAGGTAAAAGATATTCTCTCTCCCACCTTTCAGAGTGGCAGCCATGTTAGTCTGTATTCGCAAAAAGAAAAGGAGGACTTGTGGCACCTTAGAGACTAACCAATTTATTTGAGCATAAGCTTTCGTGAGCTATAGCTCACTTCATCGGATGCATACCTTGTCTCTTTGATTTCATTACATGAAAATACCATACAAGTACATACAATTCTATTTGACTGTCTGATGTCCGCTGGCTTTCTTTTGGTCCATACGCTATCCAAGGGACTGATTTCTGCAAGGCCATTAATACCCACTGAAGTCAATGAGAGCTAAGAACTCGTCACTTTCCAGTATAGAACCCCAGGTGATTCTGAATACTTCCACTAAGTAGGTTCAGGTATAAACCAGATCCAAACTGGAAATGAAGGTTAAATTATTAAGACCGCAGGTTTTAAGCCATTAAACTAACAATCATTAATTTATGCAACATCAGAGAAATGTTAGTGGAACCACAAATCAGTATTTTAAATGAATTCATCAGCTAAAACGAAACACGATCTGATCAAAAACAGAGCACCCAACTCTCCGTCCCATGTTTACTTTGGACACAAGGAGTCTAGATTTTTCTTGTGTGCTGGAAGTGGTTACGCTTGTCTGTTTGGAGAGTGAACTTCTTTGCCATTTGGAGCCAAAAACTAGTTGACGCCAAATGGATTTAGGTGCTAGATCGGTGTGGGTTTCTTTTTTCCCCGCAGTACCCTTTACCAGGATGCCATGGGGTCCCTATGTTTCTGTTGGACTAACACCAGGGCTATTTGCTTTTTTGGATGGTACAAAAAGTTAGCTGGATCCAGGTGCCAGATCAGGGTTTTTGTGGTGCTGTTATGCCAGAATGTATGGGGGGGCCTGGTTTTTCAGAGATTCATTTTTCAGGTGGACTCATACTAGCTGTGCTTGGCTAATTTAAGTGAGTAGAAGTTTGGGGTTCCAGGCAAAAACTCCCCCCCAAACTGGTTGGATCCAGGTGTTTGATATGAGGTTTTTTGTTGCAGTCTAGTGCCAGGATATGTCGGGGTCTGGATTTTTGTGGTGTAGTTGCTGTAGCTACATGAGGTCTATTTAGAGAATATGATTTTGGGTTCCAGGGCCAAAAATCAAGCTAGATCAAGCTTTTATGTAGACCCTGAAACTCTCTCACTTTGCTTCTCTATATTTTAAAGATGACATCATCTTTCCCTGGCCAGTCCTTAAATTCAGAACTTATTTCATTTCAGAGTCTGAGTGTTAAGTTTCCTTCCATTTCTTTATAGTGCAGCTTTGAATGCAATGCTGAAATTTAACAAACAGACCTTTAGCCACGCCCTCTGTCTTTTACATTCCGCACTCCCTCGAGTTATTCATCTATCTATATTCTTTGGTGAGAATGCATAATGGCGAGGCAAATCAAACACTGCTCAGGTGGCAGACAAATAGATCATGATGGTGACTGCCAAACGAGTTCAGTAAGAAAACTTGCATGCCTGGGACTCAAGAGAAGACCTGAAAACGTGCCTGTGTGTCCTGCTTTTTAAAGTGAAGGGGGCATTGTCAGATTAAAAACCACACGTGTGTCCGAGCATTTAGTCCCTGCTGTTGTTACAAGCCACACTCAAGATCATGTTTCTGTTTTTTTGCCTTCTGTTTTGTGCATTTGATTGCACTTTGTGTGTAGTCAGTTTCACCATTTCCCTAGTCGTTAGCGAAGGGGAAACTGATCACCCCCAAAGACCTTTACAAACCTGAGCAGGAAAACAAGTCCTGCAACAGCGTCTCTTTTCAAAAGACAAGACGCTATTTCCGGAGCTGCTATTTAAAGGGGGGGGGGGCGATCGGAAAACGTGTTTTTTGTTGTAATTAGTCGGTTTAAAAACATGCACGTTGCCAGTGCCCCTTCAAGGAGTTGGCAAGAATACTCAAAAGTAGGGGTGGGTTTGCAGATGAGCTCCTCTGCCCATCGCCGCGGTCCTGCCGATGGAGCGGGGAAGGTGAGGCGGGCGGAATCGCCCTCCACAAGCGCAGGTGGGGCTGCAAACGCCTTTCCGCGCCCGGGGCAGCGGCGAGCGCGGAGGGCTGGAGCCGGGCTCGAACCGGCAGAGGCGCGGCGCACTAGGACCCTGGCCGGGGTTTGTCCCTGCCGCGCTCAGTCTCTTCCCCTTTCAGCCCCCACGAGTTCGCGCACAGGGACTTTCAGTTTTGGCCGCGCTTCTTTCTTTCTTTCTTTTCTTTTTAAAGTCTTCAAGTGTCAGGAACAGGATGGGGAAGATGGGGTGAGAGAGCCGCAGAAATGGCAGCAACCAAGCGTGTTTTCCACCTCCAGCCATGCGGTAAGGAGCAAAGACCTGGGCGCTAACCCGGGATGAGACGGCGGCCGCGAGTTCAGATCGCAACATGCAAGGCTGTGTGTGTGTGTGTGTGAGCGCGCGTGCAACTCACAGGCGCGATGTGCAATGTTGACGGAGGAGGGTTTTCCTGCATTGCAACGAGATGGGCTCGCGGGGCGGACGGTTCCAGCAGCCTCAGCAAGAGCGTTTCGTGGCCGTGCGCAGCTTGCCGCTTCCCCCCCCCCCTCGCTTCCCCTGCCCCCGAGTTGCAAAACCGCGGTTAAGTTTTGACTGAGTTGCATCACTGTTTACAGCCCTTTTTTGTTTATACGCGAGCTGTGGCCTGATGTAAGGTAGAGGAGACCGTGTTTGCAACATGGAGCTAACGTGACAGCCGTTCCGGCTATTTAAACAAAGCTGGTGCAGATATGACATTACAATAAACAACCGCTTCCTTCGGAAGAGCAGGGGGATAAGTTAGCAGTTGAAACGTTTATGTTGTGCTGTGGGGCTTACATATGTTGTAATGGGGTGGGGTGGGGTGGAAGGAGAATTTGCATCGGGTGTCTTTTAACTAAAATGCAAGACTGTAGGGAGAGAGGAGAGCCTGGCTTCCAGTTGAGGTAGTATTTCTAAAAGTAGTCTGAATAAAAGTTGGAAGATGGTCAGTTTCACCTGCTTGCAGATGGTTAGAGTGTGCGTGTGTGTGCTGGCAGAACCCCAGTCATGTTTTCTGAAGCTGAGTTTTGGACAGGCTGTTTGGAAACAAATAAATAATGTTAAATGCAGTTGGAAATAAGGTTCTTGATGATCCTGAACTCTTCACAACCAAATGGACGACAAATTTAATGTTGTGCGATGGAGGGTCCCCCCCCATCCATTAAAAATAAATCATCAGCACTTCCTTGAAAAGTACTATGGTTGCTCTAATGTTGCTTTTTATGTGAAATTCAATGGCGTTGGATTTACAGCTGTTTCTCAATGGACGTTCATTCCGGAATAAAAGGAATGGTTTAGTTCAGAGGTTGCAATAACGCTGTCTTGGAACTGGGACTCGGACTTTCCTGGAGTTTTTTGTGTTTTGTTTTGGTGGCGTTTGTGTTTTTTCTGATCAGTTCATCGGTGATCTTTGTGTATCTCTTTAAAAACTACTTAACCTGCTTCGAACACCAGTTTTCCAAAAAAATATGCTTCCCCTCTCTCTCTCTGGCTACCTACTCATCTCTTTCTCTACTTGTTTGCTCTGTTAAAAATCTTGTCAGGGTAGAAGTTTGGGGACCCGCCTGTGTTAAATGGGAGTTTGGTTGGAGTTCTGCTGTTATCCAGATAGATGATGATGGTGCCAGAAGCGTGCATGGGAACAATCTCTATCTGATGGCATTTGGATTTTTTCCAAGCTTTCATCCCCATCCTTGTAGATGACCGGAAAAGTTGCAGTGCTTGTTAGGATAGAAGTTTACTATCGATGATTAAGTCTTTTAGCTGAGATTTGAAATGTGTTTTAGCAGCCTGCTAAACAGAGTGTATTATTCTTCCACATAGGGTCTGTAGTTATGAAAATAAATTACTTTTACTGCACTCATGGAATATGCTGTCGAGCATGCATTTATTTTGTTCCTTTGACTCTTCTCGCCTGGATTTCTGTTGGAGTCTGTCATGTACACAGATCTCAAGCTTTTAAGTACTGTGTCATCTAACGCTGCTTGGAGAAGGACAGTGCTAAAATACTTAAGCCTCTTCTACACTACAACCTCCGCCATTCCCACCACCGGTGGTGGGCTTTGTAACTTAACTCTTAGTGTAGAAGGCCCCACTCTCTCCCCTAAGTCATGCCAGCCACCGCTCTCTCTAACTCTTCAAGTCTCTGAGCGGCTTTCGTGAAGCTGCCATTTTGTAACAATTACCTGCAATGGAAATATTTTCTTCACCCTTGCTCCAAAGGCAGACAGGTTTGAAGTCCCAGAATTGGCAAGTCCGTCCTTGACAGCTTGAAGGTCTGATATCCCATGCTTAAACGTGGTTAGAAACACCAGCTTTACACCAGAACTGTGCTTCTGGCTTTCCAGATAAATACAGAACTTATTTGTAGGGCTGATGGGTCAGGAGACGTTGGCCTTTAAAATGGTGATGCCTTGGCTTATAGCAAAGCTATAGTAGAGACCTTGAGGCTTTCATAAGTTATTACACCAACTTTTTTACACTGAATGAGGCTCACAATAACTAAGGCAACCCGGCTTTAGAAGCAGAGGGGTACAAAAGGAGTACCAGTGAACTTTTCCAAACTGTGGAATAAACAAAATACATGATGCTTTTATTGACGCTTACTGGGGATGATCAGCAGACTGGATCATAAGTAATGTGTTTAGCCTAGAGTCATGTCAATGACTTTTCCTGACACATCATATATTTGTGTGCGATTATTTTTATATAATCGCCCCCCACGCCCTCATTACTCACAGTACATATGCTTCTAAGTGAATTATGAGATTGTCGCTCCCCCACACCGTTTACCTGGTACATGTGTGTGCTAAGTATATATGGGACAAAAGCGTTACACTATATTACATAAATTGAGATTTCCAAAAAATAAAAATAAAAAAATGCATATGACATTAACCTCTAGGGGTCTAGGGCTCTGGGAGGTATTTGTGAAACCCAGTGAATTCCAGTAGTGTCCTGTCAGCTAACGCTCAGGAGTTATTCTCTGAACACCTGCAATGATGCCCTGCTGACCAAGAATCCCATGGATACAACAAATGTTTCTTTGAAGTCCTGATTCCTTCTGGAATGTTTCACTGGGCATAACCATGTCCTGTAGGGCAAACTGTTTGGATATTTTTAATGACACATCACTTGAAACTAAGTCCTCCGCCCTCTAATTACATATATGTAAAACTACCATTAATTACACCATGAGAGGTGAAATATGTGCATGTATACAGTATATCTGTAGTGATAGCCAGATAAGGAAACTGAGGCACTGTGGGGTGGATTTAGCCTATTATTTCTATGTGTGAAAAGAGGCATTGATATTTGTGTCCTTTTATAAAGGGCTTTGTGATCTAAGGATGAAAAGTGCTAGATGGGAGTACTGTTGATTTGACTACTATACTAATGCTAATATGCATTTAGGCTTGCAAAAATCTTCTGCATCTGTCATCTGCCACTGTTGGAAGACCGGATACTGGGCTATACGGGCCATTGGTCTGACCCAGTGAGGCCGTTCTTATGTTCCTATGTACTGCCTGTATTTGAAAAGCAGATGCTCTGTGCTGAGAGCTATTGCAGCGGGTGGTGAAGATTTAGCAGAGGGCAGGTTTTCAATTTACAGCAGAATAGTTTTTTTTGTTGGAAGCGAGTCTGTTTTGTTAAAATATTCCTGCCCTGTGAACAGGAACTGTAACCATGGCACTGTGGGGTTCCGTATCTGTCAACTCTACTCGATCTACAGCTAGAACAATGTCTTTTTCTAGCTTCCAGCCCTGTAACCTCACCCTGGATTCTGGGAGTCCAGCTGTATTCTTTCCTCCTTTCTCATCATCATTATCATCTGTAACAGAGATCCTGCAAACAACGGCTGTACTGACAAACACCAGTGCAACCCCATTGTCATCAAATTAAGCTGAGTGCCACCTGTGCAAACCTATTACCTTCAGTGGGGTTAGTCCAGGTGTAACTAATCTTGTGTCCTGTCCACAGAATTGTTTACTTACTTAAAAGGGATTGGAATCCAGTTCCCTCTCCCATAGTGAGGCTGGCTCTTCAGAGCTAATGGTTTTTGATTTTGTTTTTAAGGCAAAAAACACTGAAAGCTGACTTTAGCCATTCAAGTACATGGGAAAACTTTTGCTTAGATATGGACAGATACGTTTAATAAGAAGTATCCACGTTACACAAGCAACTGTCAAGTAGGCATCCCACTTTAAGGAACTTTGTTTTTTTTTTACAGTAAATAACTTGCCTAGCCGTGGTTCCTAGCCGTGCTCTGGTGTGATGTGTCTTACTGTGGCAGAGATTGGCCTGGGGTAAATTCGAGAGAGCCTTGGCTGGCTGGCTCACAGCATGGGTATGGAATCCAACTTCGAGAAGGTTACAGAAGATGCCAATGGCAGCAGGGTGAATAAGTAGTACAATGTTTTGTCATGGAGTGGAGTTGGCTCCCTCCGAGCTGAAACTTGCTTTCCATTGTAACCTGATTTTAAAAATTACTCCTCTCTCTACATTGCACCGACTGTCCCTAAGGTAGTCGGCTGTTGTATCCTGCAGATTTTCACACATCCCATATCATCCCACTGTCGAATCTTTCAGAGGGACTTGGGGGCACGGGAGAGAAATCAGAAAATGTGTTTATAAAGAGACCCTGCATACTGAGTAAAAATAGGGAGGTTCCTTCTGTATTTGACAATGGTGCGTTAGGACTGTTTACTCTGTCACCAGTTCTGGTGCCTGCAATTCAGGAAGGAGGTTGATAGATCGGGGACGATTTAGAGAAGAGCAGTGAGCATGATTGATTAAAGGATTAGAAAACCTGCCTTCCAGTGATAGTCTCACGGAGCTCAATCTACTTAGTTTAACAAAGAGAAGGTTTGGGACCGTTAACGCAGGGCTATAAAATGAGGCAGTAGAAGGCTGAGAAGGATGCCTGGGGATTACAAGGATGTCCTCTCTCACTTCCGTTCCTCTTGAAGCCAGGGAAGAAACAGGGCCAGGAAGCTCTCTGGACCAGGCCAAGGAGCAGCGAGGAACTGGAGAGGGGGGATACTGACCATCTGCTTCTTCCACAGAAGGACTGTGTTGCTCACAACTCAGAAGACTCTGTAAGTTCGGGACGGATGTTTTGTGCCCCCGCCCCCAGAGCTGGGGCAATCCATCCCTTAGTATCTTTTGGAACCAGTCTATCTAGTAGGTAGCCCCTGTCCTGTATTCAGCCTGGGTGGCGAGATGCACCCCTGCGTGAAAGTGGCAGGAAGGCTATTTTGCGTGACTCCCCTCCCACCCTTTTGTTGTCTGTCTTTACCCTGTCACCCCTGGGTCACACTCTGGCTGCTTCTTTTAAACGTGTATATTGAGGAATAATTAAAATCATGTTAAAGTGGCAAAGAGTCCTGTGGCACCTTATAGACTAACAGACGTATTGGAGCATAAGCTTTTGGGGGTGAATACCCGCTTCGTTGGATGCATCGTGTTAACATTCAGAAATGTAAATTGACCGACCGACTCCATTTTGGACTGAGCCAGAGGCTGGTGGTGGGGCGGGTACAGATCGCCGTGCGGTAGGAATCGGTGTTGAAATGGGGAGGGACAGGGTTCGGAGCAGGGTCTGTGGATCCGGGGACCCGGAGGGGGAGATGCGCAGAGGTGCGGCTTGGGGACTTGCAGCTTGACTCTTAATAAGGGGTGGCAGGCTGAGGGAGGAGTGACAGGAGATGGTAGTTAAACAATCGCTGTTGGTACAGACACAAAGAGTATTGTTTGGATTGTGAGCTGCCACGTTATCCCCACTGTATATGCATGGGGGAGGTGGGAGAGAGGGAGTCTCCTCTCCCATCCTTGAGAAGCAGCTGTAGTCTGGCTGCTTGTACTCCGGCGTGGCTGGGGACAACTGCAGTACGACTGGAGGTTTTCTCTTCTCCGCCCTGGACCCTTTTGGTCAGATCCCCCCCCGCCAGCGTGTTGGGAGGAGCAAAGATGTAGTGGTGTCATGTTGTAAGAGTGCCATACTCTGCAAGTAGTTCCATTTTAAGGGTTGCATATTTATTCCTGGTCTTCCCTTTATGATCTCTGCTATCCCAGATGCTGCACTCGTCTCTCTCATTCCCTACCCCTCCTTGAGGTTAATTGAGCCCCAGGGTTTAATATGCACGTATAACACAACAAACATGTGCGCAGACCATTCCAGTGGGAATAGATGGATGGGTTTTTTTTAGGGACTGTTTTATGCTTATTGTACACAACAACCATACGCCTTGAGATATTCCTGAAAACTACCGTAGTACTGCTAACTCTTGAATATATTAACCGGGCTTATCAGCCTGATGCAGAGCTAGAACTGAGGTTTTCCTGTGCTGTCTCTTTGCATTTGCATGGTGTTTAAATGTAGGCTAGAAAAGCAGCATTTCCAGATACTTCACCGTGTTGTGTATTGGCATGCAGGATGTTTTTTGTTTGGTTTTATATTATTCCCCTCCAGAAAGCTTTAACTGACAGCTAAAGGTTGCTAGATTGCATATCCTACCAATACAAACCAGAAGCAAGTATTCCACACTCCATCAGTTTATTCCAGACCCTACACTCCGTTCTTCAGTTTCCCTTCTTAACCTGAACTAACCCCCCTCCATATCTCTCTACCCTCTTCCTGAACAGCCAGGCAGGAGTTCAGTCTTAACTCTCTTGACCATGTTTATTGGTTACATGCTCATGCATTTTCATAGAGAGCTACCTGGGTGGTGTTTTGACAGGGCTGGGGGACTGGGAGGAGAGGTTTTTGGGTTGGGGAGTGGAGGGGGACTGTATAAGTGGCCTGGGTTGTGGGGAAGCCCAGTGATTTTGCTGTGGCACACATCGGTGCCAGCTGGCAAAGGGCTCGCTATTCTGCATGAGTAACTCCTAACAGGCTGAACAAACTCACTGCACCTAATGCCATTTTCATTGTATTTATCAGTTGGTGGTGTCTTGCAAGGTATCAAATGAAAACTTGTATCATGCTGGTCATTGATATCTTTGAGAAATGTACATACTGATGATATTTTTAAAAGATATGTAGACCTACTGGAATTATGTTTTAAAGCCTGTAACCAGGTGTTAACTTGCAAGGCAAAGAAGGGGCTAGCCAGAGCCCTGAGGAGATTGTGTAGGTGGCGAACAGCCTGGGCGTGTCAGGGAGCTTGATACCCTGTTTGGCACCACAAGTCACTCTCTTTCTGAGGCAGGGGGGTAACATGATGACTCTCAATCCTGGATGCCCCAAGACGGCGTCATGTCTGGTCTGAGGGATTGGTACTTGAAAGTTCCCCCGTACTGCTGGCTATTGCTCTGGGGAGCAGAGCATTCCTGCACCAAGCACTAGCCCTTGGATGGCTCCTGACTGAGCTGCTCTTCGGGTGTAGCAGAGAACCACGGCGGTTCCCAGGCCTCTGCTCTCCCCTCCATCTTTTGCGTTCAAACCTCGTCTGTCTCCCTCAGCCCCTCGTGCATCCCTGCCAAACCATTTAATCCTTCCTTGGCCTTGCTATCTCCAGCTGTTCCCACAGCACCTTCAGAGTCCCCTGCCATACTCCGGCTACTGAGCCTGGCTCAGTAGAATGCAGCAGGGGAATCTGGGAGTCGGAACCAGTTTGTGAAAACAAAATCTCAGCCAAAAAAAGGGCAAAAAATTATAGACCATCTGTATGTTTGTGTGTGAAGCTGAAATATCAGGCTGGCAGTGTTGGAAACGAGAAATACCTGATAGATCTGGGCAGTACTGTTGGTTAATCTTGGCCAAGCTCAATTAGTATTTGGTAAAACTCAAGTCATTATTTCATTTTAGAAGTTCAAAATGGTCTTCTGTCCCAGATTTTATCAGAAGACCTTAGTGTGGCAGCCTGTGGCTATTTAAGTGGAGGAACCCTAATAAATGTGAGGAAAACAGGAAAAACGGCAAAGAGGAAGCTTTTATAAGATATTTCGGGGCTAAAACTTGTAAATTTGCATACCCTGGAAAATTCAGCTAGCAAATCTGGAGACTAAATTCAACCACGAATGTGTGAGACGGAGGGCAAATTTAAACGGACCATTAAAGATAGTGTCACTACCATAATTAAATCCTTAATTGTTTATTGCCTATTCACTTTTAAAAACACAGGTTTATCAAAATTTATCTTATAGACAATAGCCTCTGCTTCTATTTTGAGCACATCTTATTTCGTGATGACACAACGTGCTCAGGGTTAAACAAGAGAGCCCCAAAAAGCTGACCTAATACACAGAAATGGAGAAGATGTGGTGATCTGGGATCCTGAAAGGGAAAACAACTAAGGAGGGTTTTTTTGGTTTTGTTTTTATAAAGAAGACAAAACAAAAAAGGCATTTGTTCATTTACATGGGTATAGTGCATAGGAAATACCTGTACAGGAGGGACTTGCATGTGGGTTGCTGGGGTGCGTGGCTTTCACTTGAACCTGGAGTTGATTTCAGAAGTGCGGCTGCCTTTAAGTAAACTGCTGGTGCAAAAGCAAGCCTGAATAGAGAAGATGTGTATTCTCCTCCTGTCTCTCTACAGTAGATCCTTTGTAGTTCTGGTGGATCTGGTCCTAGAGTGCAATCTCTAACAAACTCAGACTTCCGTTGAGACACAAATACTAAAACGTCCGATGAAGTGAGCTGTAGCTCACGAAAGCTTATGCTCAAATAAATTGGTTAGTCTCTAAGGTGCCACTAGTCCTCCTTTTCTTTTTACAAATACTAAATACTCTAGTTGAGCGTATGGGGCCCCTTTGTTTTATCTGAGCATCGGCTAAAATAATTTAACATGAGCTAGAAACAAATCTAAATTAAGTATTTCTTCAAAATTCTCTCTCAGTGGTAAACATAGCCTTTGACTATATGAAATTAATTTGGTCATCATAGGGCATTTCCTAATGGACATCACAAAACTCTCTCTTTACTGTACTTTATCTGTCCATTAACCCCCTGTGTACTGTCAATAGCCTCTCTGCATCCAGGAGATTCTGATTTGTTTCTGAGTTTGTGTATACACATAACTGTATGTATTGCTTTCTATGTAGCAATTTACTATAATACTGTAGGTTACAAAACATCAGGCAAAGAACACGTTGTCAGACTACAGTGGCTGTGTCTTTAAGAGATCTCTGCTAGATCTATCTTTTGGCAGCAGTTTTTCCTCCTCTTGCTACATCTTCACAACCTTTTATTGTCATCTTTGTAATTCTGTCTGTCCTTCTGTCTGTAGCTCACGAAAGCTTATGGTCCAATAAATTTGTTAGTCTCTAAGGTGCCACAAGTTCTCCTTTTCTTTCTGTAAGGTACAGTAACTCCCCACTTGAGTCGGTGCCTGAATGCTACCAGGTTTCTTAAGGAGGAGTGCTAGCTTTCTCAATACGGTATCCAGCAAAAAGCATTAGCTCGGAAGTGCAGGGTCACTTTAATTGAATTGTTCTATTTTTCCTCCTCTGTACCGGAGGCAAATAGCTCTGAGAGACAGTAAACCTCGGTGGCTGCAGGAGAGAGATTCCAAGTTTAGGATAGCTGAACCTGCCGTGGAATGTCGATTGCTTTGAATTAATTAGCTTACTGGATCTCCAGTATCTTCATTCCCTAGTTGTTTTACTTCTGCAAACAGTGATCTCTCTGAAAGCAGAGTTGGAGTATATACCTCTGGAATCTAATGGGGCATGCTCTCACTCCACCCATTTGCCACTCTCCAATTGGAAGTGAGGGAGAAAGATGCACTGGATTCATTAATATTGGAGCCACTGCGCAACCACAAGCCATTGCCTCTCGTGCCACCTGAACATAAGTGGCGTTAGAAAACAAGTGTTCAGGCTTATTGAAAGCTTTAGGGAAAGCAACAAACAAGCTAAAGCTGTTTGCAATTTAGCAGCATCTTTTGTTAAAGAAGTAGTGCAGGTAAGTTAGTCTAAAAAAATCATAGCCTGCATAGAGGCGCTGTTGTTGCTGGGTGATGGATTTAACCAGGAAATTTAGAAATCAAGTAATCTGTCAGCTCTTTAATTATTTAATCGACCAAAGAAAGGCAATACTTGTTGTGTTTCCATGGGTTTTGCTGCTTGGTAATGAAATCTATTGCTTGTTTCTCATGTGCTAGATGCCTGTGTGTTTAGGGATGCAGAATGCCTTTTTTTTAAATCTAATTAGACATCAGTTTACTGTATGTATCCAGAAAACAGTTACAGAAATTGCATGGGGACATACCAGCAAGGAGAAAGGTTTTGTTTTTTAAAAAAACTCATAATGCTAAAACATTGTAACAATCTGTCCTAGGCTTTACATATTGTGAAGTGTAAAAAGAATGAATATATAGAAAATGAATGAATGAAAGTATTAATATATCTATATCTGTCTAAGATGCTGGTAGAAAGTCCCTGCTACAGTGGCCGTGTAACCGATTTTGATGAACTTAAATAAATCTGTCATGTTAAATAACATTCCAGAAATGTATATTGTTAGTCTAACGACATTCTTTTACCTGAATATCAGGCTGCCTCCTCTTTCCACTATATTTTTGTTGGTTTTTTTTGCTGTTGCTTCATGGAGGTTCATGGTATGTCAGGATGTTGAAATTCCATCTATGTGTAGTGTGGTTTTGTTTGTTAGCCTGCCTAGTTGGTTTCTTACTATAAATTTTTCCCATTTCTCTGGTTTATGTAGTTTTTTGAACGTGCTGAGGCTGTCTTGTTTGCTTCCATAGGCTGCTTTCACTTTTATGGGTAAGGAAAAATTCTGCCTTTCCACATGCTGTATTTATAAGTCTTTTTTTTTTGTTCTGAAGCAGGGCTGAAGGTACTTTGGTCAGCTCGTGAGGTAATTCTGTCGGCACTCGGCAATGCTGCTCTAGTTTTGATCCTTTTCAGTGTTTCCGTAATAAAACTTGTTTTATGTGGGTCTACAGACTGGTCACTTTGAGTTCAGTGTGAATTATATAGTTGGCCACAGGTTCAGACCAGATGGCTTTTTTGGTTTGCAGAATGTAAGTTTTATAATAAAATTTGTCCAGCCACAGTTGAAGATGGAAACGCCTTTTGGTGCTCTTCTCCCTTTTTTGTTTTGGCTTTTTGTTTTAATTAAAAAAGGTTTTTATTTTAAGAATGAATATTTCTCAGTAACACATTATATGGACTCAAACACACACCAAAAATCATAGGACCCTGGGTGACTGTAGTTTTACAAACTGTTCTATTCTGTGAGTCCAAGATGAGGACTTTAAGGCCCATATTTTATTTTAAACTAAATCAGAGAACAGTTTTAGCTGTCTTGCACCACTGTTTTCACAATACTCATAACCACAATAGGAGAGTTACACAAAATGAATGACTTCACTGAGACTTTCTCTATTGAGACTTGCCTTTTACCGGATTGTTTGGAGCTGGTAAGCACTTGCATTGGGTCCTGCATAGTAACAATAGTGCACTCTGCACATGGTGGTCCCTAATATGAAAAAAGGCCCGTTGGTAAAATGACAGCATGCCATAACAAAATTGTACACAATACTGCCAGAAGTCGGATATTATGCTTGAAGGACCCCAAATCCCCAAACAAAGTCAGTTTTTTCCGAACAAAGTTAAAATACCATTACGCGATTGATAGGCCTCTGTAAGTACAGTCACTGGATGAAAGAGGGACTTTCAATGGCACCTGTGCTCCTAAGTCACTTAAGTGCTGTTGAAAATTCCACCTGAAGTGAAGAGCCTTAACTTGGATAGTGTTTGGGTCTTGTCAGATGGCTGTATCTCTGATGACTGGGTTTTTCCCACCCTACAAATGTAGCATTATGTCTGGAATTCAAGCCACAGATCCCAGGACACCGTGACTATGTTTTGAGGATTGAACGAAATTGTACTAGACAGCAGCACTTTCTTTTCCTTTCGTTCCGAGAACAGTAAATGGCCCAAAGCTTTTATCTGTGTCTCAGCCAAATCCTGAGTGGTCATTGTTCCCTGGCTCCTCTTCTTTTTCCTGATCACCTCATAAAAGCGCCGATTGTGCGTAAACCCACGCAGTTGTGCTGGACAGTAACTGTTGTAAGAAGCGCAGGAAGTGCGGCAGTGCCATAGTTCCTCTTGCTATGGTAGGAGCTGTCACTCCTATGTGACACCTCTATAGGAATGCTGGCCAAGAGAATGAATTCCCTTTTTTTTTTAAAAAAGGGAAAGAGTAGATTGTATTCTGCTAATTAAGCAGCTGCACGGATCTCGGATTCTGAAAAGGAAGTTGTTTTGTAATTACCTCTGGGAGGCACCCTTGCGTGTTGAGCTGTCCGGTGGGCTACCGTGGTGATTCCGCTTGGGCAGTCTGGTGCTTTTTGGAGAAAATGTATCAACACAGCCTTTTTGCTTTGTTATTACTCCAGACAGTGACCTTTTTAAAGTGGTTTTATTACTACTAAGGGTGCAGTCCAGCAAGCTCCAAAAACTCCCGCCAAAAACCACAAGAAGGAACAGTAAGGAAAACGCTTTGATACCAGACCAGGCTGATCCCTGTGTTTGTGTGTGGGTGTATGTTTGCTTGTGATTGTGCAGTTATGAGGGGATTGCCTGCTGCATTATTTCAATAGGATGTTTTCTCTCTTCACAGCCAGCAGTTGTGAAAATTAAATCTCCCTTGCGCCACACACACACTCACTCACTCACTTTCTTGTGGGTTGGGTTTTCACACTTACCAGAAGGATGTCCACGATCGATAAGATTTAACAGCCTTTTCTTCTTGCAGTTGAAATGGGGGATTTTAAAAAGAGCATTGAACATACTCTTGGAATAGAATCCCCAGCCTAATAGGTGAATGTCCGATAGGCTGTAAAAATACATTCATTCCCTGCCCCCCCTCACCCCAATATTCATGTGGTAGACTTTAGGTCAAGGATGTAACTATGGGACATGGTGATTATGGTGGTGGGTGGGTATCGGGCCCTGGTTGCCTGCCATGTGCTCTTGAAAACTGTAGCTGCTTTTGCAGTGCACTTTCTGGGGAAGCCTGTGAAATGGGAGTGGATTATTCTGAGACTGACTGACAAACCAGTTTAAATCTTTCTAGTTCTAGGTGACCGAGGTCACTCCTGCAAATGCTGGAAGTAGGTGCATTCTGTATTGGGTGGGTTCGTTATGGGATTGGAGCCCATTGTTAAGAACGGTGAGGAGCATTTTACATAAAGAGGGGAACCCCCCTTGGGAAAAGGCTAGAGAACATAATAAATGTATGTAGATATGGCTGCACGGGTATTCGATTTAAAAGTGCCCAAGATGTATTGAAATGTCTGTTTGGTTTTCAGTAACAAACACATTTAACACGATAGGCCCAGTTCCTGCCATGGCCCCATCACCTTTTACCAGCCATGAGGGTGAAGGGAGTGAGAAGGGCGGGGCGTGGCGGGGGCGTGGTCATGGTTCGGGAGCCAGTGGCCCCCTCACTTTTAGGGAGCTTCCGTTGCCCCTGGGTATAGGTGAACACTGCTCTGGACAGGATTCATGGAAGGAGGGCTAAGGTGGCTTTCCATTCTGCCCCCCGCCCCCAACCTTTGCATGTCCTTCGTTCTAGGGAAGGGAGCTGTGCTGGCCCTAGGTGTAAGTTAAAAGAGCCTAAGGAGTGCCCTAACTTGTACCTGGCAGCCTGTGGTTCCAAGAGGCTGTTGATTTAGAGGCAAATGAAAGATGCACGTACATCCAAACACATCTATGATTCACAGAAGGATCAAACGCTCTAATTACTTGTCACATTGAATTGGGCTATTCTAAAACCAAAGTTCTTTTTGGTCCATGCTTTGGCTGTCGCTTAATTGGTAAAAGATGCCTATAGTACCTTGCATATAAATCTCACTGTGCAACTCTTTCATAGAATTGTAGGACTGGAAAGGACCTTGAGAGGCCATCTAGTCCAGTCCCTTGCCCTTGAGACAAGACTAAGGGTATGTCTACGCTTACAGGGGGTCGATGCTGCGGTGATCGATCCATCAGGGGTTGATTTAGCGGGTCTAGTGAAGACCTGCTAAATTGACCACAGATCGCTCTCCCGTTGACTCCGGTACTCCACCGGAACGAGAGGTGTGAGGTAAGTCGATGGAGTCTCCTGTCGACCCAGCGCAGTGTAGACATCGCAATAAGTCAATGTAAGCTATGTCCACTCCACCTACATTCTTCACAAAGCTGGAGTTGCGTAATTTATGTTGACTTAGGGCAGGTCTACATTACAGGGTTAAGTATGATCTAAACCCTCCCTGGCAGATATATATTTTTTTAACCTGCTCTTAAAAATTTCTAATGATGCGATTCCACGACCTCCCAAGGCAATTTCTTCCAGTGCTTAATCACCCTGACAGGAAGTTTTTCCTAATGTCCAACCGGAACCTCCCTTGCTGCAGTTTAAGCCCATGGCTTCTTGTCCTAGCCTCAGAGGTTAACGAGAACAATTTTTCTCCCTCCACCTTGTCACAAAGTAATCTCAAAACACTTTCGAGAGTTAACGGGCAGACACTATTTGTATCTGCATACGGATCACTCACCGAAATGAGCCACCTCTGAAATAGAACACCTAACGAGTAGGTCCCATGTTACTATCACAGGAGTGATGTTACAAATGAGGTGATGTGGTGATATTTGAGGAGGGGGCAGAAACTACCATCCTAACATGCTCTAAGCCTCTGAGCATGCCAAGTAGGAACGTGGTTTTTCTAGAAGCCTGAATGGACTCAGTGAGTTGCATCAATACATTTTAGTAGGAGAAATGTAGTGCATCTTCCCTACTTGAGTACTTACAGAACATAGCAGCTGATGAATAGTGCACAGCACCAAACTGTTTAGGACATAAAATGAAGACCAGAATATCCAGCTGGAACTGCAGGAGGAATTTGGGTAGATAGAACGTACCGAACACCCTACTGTTTCAAAGAATGCCATAAGGTATATGAGGAGCAGTAGGGATCAGGAATGCGGTTTTATCTCTCTCCAAAAAGACTGCACCTCCATCAGCTCATCACCCTCTCACAGCAACATATTGGTGTTCGATACTAACTCGGGCCCTGTCTTTGCTGACAAAGGGGTGGCTTTTAGTGCAGGATAACTTGCTGCAAAAACACAGTGGAGACAAAGCAGTTTAGTTTTACCACAAGATAGACGAGGTGAGGTCCAGCAGGGAGTAGAGGGCTGACCTTGCCTAGTGACCTTTTAGTAAACAAAAGTGCCTTGTCACCAGTGATTTTTACCAAGAAGTAACTATCCCGTGTTTAAAACAACAACACTGTTTAAAACAACAACAACCACCTCTTTTGTGTCAGTGAAGAGCAGGGCTGGCTCTACCGTTTTTGCCTTCCCAAGCAGTGGAAAAAAACCTTTTGCGGACGGCAGAACGGAGAAGCTGCCGCCGAATTGCCGCCACCGCGGAAACTCTGCTGCCCCTTTCTGACTGCCGCCCCAAGCACCTGCTTGGAATACTGGGGCCCGGAGCTGGTGAAAAGACAGTCCCATAGGAAGAGTCCTACCTCTGAATGACTAACACCGTTTATTGTAGTATCTGAGTGTTTCTTGGAGGGCTCCCATCCAAGTACTAACCAAGCCCAATTCTTAATTTGTGAGGAATGAGGAAGTGTAATATGAGAGAGCTGCTCAATTTTGAAACATGGTACTGTTTGTTTCTGGCGTGTGTGACTTGTTTGCCAATCCTTTTTCGTTGTAAGGTAACTATGTACAGTAGAGCGTGAGACTTGTAGGACTTTGTCTTTGTACCTAAGTGTAGCCTGTGAATTTTTGGACAATTTTTTGTGGATATTGTAGAATGTGCGTACGTAGCTGTCTCCGTAGAGACAGAGATGCATTCATATACAAATCTCTAAATATGTGTCTGTATATTATAGACAAATAATATTGTTGATAGTGTGTTGCCTGTCTACAAATGTAGAGGATGTAGTCCTTGCACCAATGGTCCACAATCTAAATTAGATGCACAATATAGTCAAATATATAAGATACGTAAGCGGTGGGTTGAAAGTTCGAGTGGCGCAGTATTTAAAGGTAAACTGTAGAATTTGAAATATTTCTTAGACATTAACTGTCACTAACTCAAGAAATCAGCAAAAATGAATCATAGAGTCATAGGACTAGAAGGGACCTCAAGAGGTCCTCTAGTCCAGTCCCCTGCACTTATGGTAGGACTAAGGATTATCATTCTAGACCATCCCTGACAGGTGTTTGTCTAACCTGCTCTTAAAAACTCCAATGATGGAGATTCCACAATCTCCCTAGGCAATTTATTCCAGTGCTTAACCACCCTGACAGGATGTTTTTTCTTAATGTCCAACCTAAACCTCCCTTACTGCAGGCTGTGGCCAGTATTTTCAGTATGGGATAGCGCTCTCATGCTGGTCAAGAGCCTGAAAATAGTGTTTTACAGACATGTCCAGCCTCTCTTGCACTTAAGTAGACAGTGCTACTGTACTGTCACCATGTTGACCCAGGTGGTTAGCCAGTGTTTGGGGTCTTGCAGGTTGTTTCCATTTAGGTAGAGAAATTGATAGAGTCCAGTATTTTGTGTGTGTACATGTGTGTGTACACAGCTTTGGTAAATAAGCAGGAATTATTAGTCCTGTTTTCTTGAACACAGTATGAATCAATCAGGAGACGTTTTCTTTGTTCACAGTTCCAAAACTCTTACATCCAGCACTCTGCCCTAAAAGCTCTATCTAGGCTTTTTGCTTAGGGTCTTGCTCCCAATGCTTGTTCTGGCTGTCTCCTCGGCTTTCTGCTGCTCTTCCTCATCTTCTCTGGTGCTTCTGCTGCATCTCTCCCACACATGCAGCTGGAAATGAGATCAGTCCTTTGCCCCCGCTGTATTTATTATCAGACCCCTGGAAAAACCCTGGGATTGCATGGTGCAGCCACTGGCCAGGCTTGCATGAGGTCTAGTCCTTGAGTGGTAGTTTCCCATAGTTACAGCTACCCTTAAACACAGGGGCATTTGTTTCCTCATTTTGCCTGAATGGAAGGCAGTCACCATGCCCAGCAGCCTCAACCAGCTAGGGTGACTGCCCATCCCCAAGCATAGCATACATTCTACAATAGCTGTCTTACTGATGAAGCTGTGTATTTCAGAAAGTGACTAGTGCTTTTAAGGTGAATGGTCCTGTATTTTCAAAAATTACTGTGCATTTTCCATATATAAATGAGGCCCCTTCTTAAGGTGTGCCAAGCAGAATAGCTAAAAACTTAAGAACCTCCCCCCAAATCAATAATAACTTCTGAAAATTTAGGCTGAAAGGTTCTCCAATTAAAGTTGAAGCTTTTGTCAAGGTTACCACAAAGGCTCTTGCATCCGATGAAGTGAGCTGTAGCTCACGAAAGCTTATGCGCAAATAAATTTGTTAGTCTCTAAGGTGCCACAAGTACTCCTTTTCTTTTTGCGAATACAGACTAACATGGCTGCTACTCTGAAACCACAAAGGCTCTGACATTCAAGGAATCTGCATATTTTAGCAGAAGTTCCTTTTTGTTTTGACTTGGTTGGCCTTTTTTAAAGTTGCTTGTGATGATGGGAGTCAGTAATCTAATTATCAGAGACCCAACCATTTTATCTTGGAGGCATTTTGGCAAAGAGCGAGTTTTCTAGGAGATCTGATATTAAAACATATCCTTGGTCAAAGCCAAGTGCTCCCGTCCGTTAATTTTAATGACTTGAAGCAAATTAAGGTTATTTAATGGCTTTTGATTGACCTGAAAGGGTATTTTTGTGGTACAAAAGAAGCACATATCTGGATACTCTGTATCTTCTATTGCAGGCAGGCTGGAGATGCCACCAATGAAGACATATCAATATATACTTAAACATTTGGCATGCAGACATCCTGTTTCAAATTTGTGTGTAGCCTGAGTCTTATTTCTTCTTAAGAAAGCAATTCTTTCATTTTTAAAAATGAGGAAACGTGATATATCATTAGCAAAACTTATGGGAAAAACTTTCAGTATTTATTGAGCAGATGTAAGAAGTCTGCAGTAAATTTTGGACATTGCTTTCTTTAACATGGAAGGGTGCGTGCTGGCAATCCATTAGACAGAGAATTATGTTTTACATCAAACAAGATGCTTGGGTTGGAGGAAAGCTGTTGCCTCAGAAGATGCCAGCAGCAGAAATTTTTTTTTCAAAGTATCCAGAGAATGTGTTTTTATTTGTAATCTAGTAATATTGCGGGGCTCAAGAGAGCTTATTACTAATCTTGATAACAAGAAAGTTAAAACTGGTTATTAAGGGAATTGCTAGGACACATCTCCCCGAGGAATTTAATAATGGAAGATGGCATAATGGATTTTTGTCTTTTCATTGTTGTTACATGCAAATGTAAAAGAAATCAGGAAGTACAGATATTATTGTCCTGATCTCTCTCTGCTGGGATTGGCCTATTCATCTTTATTGTGGGCTTTTCTGTTTTTTGTTTTTGAGACCAAAAATCCTAAACAGTGACATAAGTTAGTTTCCTACCTGACCGGCAGTGCCAGGAATTGAACCATCAAATTCTTTTAAACTTTGTACGTTACATCTGAGTCACTGAAATGGCTTGAAGTCAAAGGGCGGTTGTTTTTCTGAATGTGTATCTTTTAAATCTACAGAATGGATATTACCATTTGCAGCTTTTAATTAGAGGGCAATAACAAGCTGTGAACTGAATGTACATAAAATCAGTGTTTCAAAAAAAAGTTAAAAAGCAAGGAAATGATACTTCATTTTCTAAATTAATCCTAATTTAAATAGATACTCTCTAAAGAGCAAGAAGAGTTGGTTATAGATGTTTTTGACTGATGAAAAGATTGAAAAATAAGAAACACAGTTAAATTGCCAAAAAATTGAAGCATGATTAGTAGGATTTTGTTGGCAAATAAATAGGAGGAAGGTAGTATTTTCCTTTAGTGAGCAAAGAAGCCAAAGACAATTGTTTCTTCCTAGAGCAGCTGGAATAATCTACACATTTAACTGTTAGAGGAAGAAAAGATTTTTTTTTTCCTATTGATATTGTCTTTCCTAAATACTTGAATTTAGTATGTTGCTTGCAAAGTCCTTGTCTGTAAAACTGAAGTGGGCAAGGTAGTTTCTTTTAATGTCCTTGAAACCATTTTTCTTTATGGATCACTGTGTGTATTTCTTTTTTTGTCTCTGATCTAATCTCTCATTTTATAGCATTCATAAGTATGCTACTTGCTACACAGATGAGGTTTTTCTTCTGAGTTTATAACTTGGGTGACCAGACAGCAAGTGTGAAAAATTGGGACGGGGGTGGGGGGTAATAGGAGCCTATATAAGAAAAAGCCCCCAAAATTGGGATTGTCCCTATAAAATTGGGACATCTGGTCACCCTATTTATAACCTAAATTTTAGACTCAAGATTGGCAAACAGCAGGGACGGAATGGGGGGGTTAAGAAGGACCACTGTTCTTGATTCTGTGTGGATTTTATTATTTTGGTCTTCTTTTTTGGGGGGGGGGAAGTGTTAAGAATTAATACATAGTAGACTTGATGGAAATCTTTTAAATGTTTGAAGACACAACAACAAGAAAAGCATGGCAAACTATTGTGCTAAACCAATCCCCCTGACAGAGCTTGTTCGTTTCCACTGATCTCAAACAAGCTAATACAAAACTGTGGACACTTCAAGGGAGAACTTAACCGTTCAGTTACAGACCTGAAGAAGAGCTCTGTGTAAGCTTGAAAGCTTTCTCTCACCAACAGAAGTTGGTCTCATAAAACACATTACTTCATTGTCTCTCTCATATCCTGGGAGCGACACCACTACATACAGTTACTTCCCTGTACACTTTGAATTGTGTTACTGTATTATTTAAAATATTTGCCTAAAACGGGACCTCTTGCTTCCTGATTCCATCTGCTTCTGCTACGTCTATCCGCACCTGCAATCAGTCTTTCCACAGCTATGTCATAACTGGTGTCTGCTTGTAGGACTATGATGTACAAATAGAGATTTGTACCTTCAGATGAGATTAAAGCAGGAGACGCAGATGCACTCTCCTTGCCTTACCCTTAGTAGCAAAGAGTAAAAGGGAAAAACAGAAAATATCTATGAGCAGATTTGTTTTAAGTCGCAGGTTCAATATTTTCCATAAGACACTGCTGGCTCTTTGGTGTATTAGAGGGTGATGTGAGAGGGGCATTGTGGGATTGTTCCCTACAGTATAACTGGCTAGTGTTTCATTGTCAAGATTTAATCGTCTGAAGTGATTGTGCTGCCATCATTATCCTTTGAAGATTATTCTGATACTCTGTCAAAACCTTTCCATATCTTGGTTTCTTGTGCCACCCTAAATAATTGTTCTCTCTTCACTGTTTACACCCTGCAAATACTTGCAGATAGATCTGTTCCATCTGAGTCATTGCTTTGCCGTATACTGTATAAAGAAGTGTGATCAACGGTTAAGGTTCTAGACACAAATTATCCATATACATAGGTTTCCATATAACGAAAAGAGACTATGCTTTGTGTACCATCTTAAACAGAATTTTTAAAATATTTATTAGATGCAGAATGCTTTTAGAAAATAAGATTATGCTGAAAATGTACTGATCCCCCGGGATGCTGAGAGAGAAAAGAGATGGACCCTAATTCTGCAAACATTTATGTACATGCTTAAATTTAAGCACATGAGTAGTCCTGTGCATATATGTCGTGCGGGACTGGGCCTATAATCAACACGTATGTAAACATGTTTATCTCGCAGGCTCCTAAAGCATATTCCAAACATATTGGGATACAAAGTAATAAGTTCAGCCACTTCTGTGTGGGTTGTAATAGCTGTTCATTGCTACGCAATAGTTTTAAGACTTTACCCAATTGAAACTGCAGGACAATTTACATAATGAGAAGGCAATCACCAGAGTTGGAATTTAGCCAGGACATTCCAGGGTTAACACCCAACTTTTTCAAAATGTGCCATTGGACCTTTAATTATGAGGTTAAAACCTTGGTTTTATGACTCATCTGAAAAACAGCATTTCCAGTATAACTGTCCCCTAGGCCTAGGCAACATGCTTGAGCATTGGTTCATGATTTACTCAGGGGAAATAGTGCCACCTAATGAAACACTGCTGCTTATTGTAGTGCCCTGGCTTTTCCCTTTTGTTTCCCATCCAAGCAGCGATCACAGTGCTACTTAAGTTGTGATAAAATCACAGTCCAGGAGGGATGCTGCAGATATGAGGCACTTTTAATATAGAATGCAACGGACTTTGAACTCCTTTCATTCATCAGATCAAGTATACAAACTCCTTACTCTGCTAGACACTAAACGTAATGGATTGAACAGAGACACTGAATTGATGGCTTATTACAACAATCTGTAACCCACTAAGGGCTAGTCTATACTGGCAACGCTAAAGCCCTGTCGCGGCTTGTGTGGTCACGGTAGCGCTGGGAGAGAGCTCTCCCAGTGCTCTAAAAAAGCCACCTCCACGAGGGGCGCAGCTACCAGCGCTGGGGCACTGTCTACGCTGGCCCTTTACAGCGCTGAAACTTGCAGTGCTCAGGGGGCTGTTTTTTCACACCCCTGGGCCAGAAAGTTGCAGCGCTGTAAATTGCCCGTGTAGACCAGCCCTAACCCCCTCTTTTGTCCTATGACTGCAGAGGTGTTAACAGGCCGCTCGAACATGAATACTCTCCTACAATATGCGCTAACTACTTTATGCTAAACAATCTGTTCCACCTTGCGTTTTGCTGTGATGCTAGGAAGCACATTTTCCAGACCTGAAGAAGAGCCCTGTGTGGCTCAAAAGTTTGTCTCTTGCCAACAGAAGTTGGTCCAATAAGATGATCTGATTGCACTCATCTTGTCTCTATAATACACACACAAATTTTTATCATAAGTATAAGCTTTGGTTAAAATAAATGCAGATTCATATATTTGTGTTATTACGGTGGTCATCGGAGGATAACGATGTTATTTCAGGAATGCAATGGAAACACAATCAATGTGATGTGGAGCAGGCTAGAGAGTTGAAACAGAGAAGAGCCCTTTAGTTCACACTCTGTCTGGATTTGGCCTGCGTTCCACCTATTGACTATCCCTGGTCTAGGCCTTCACTATTTTGTGGCTCTTCCATCAGGATATCTTATTTTTTAACTTGTTATGTTTCTTTAAATGTGTGTACACAGCAACTGAAAATAAGTGCCTATCGATTGCTGTAGGTGCTTGACAGTGCCTTAGAAATGGACAGCTCCTAACTCACCCTTCAGTCATGTAACATAAGCACCATAGTTTCTGGTTCCCTCCCAGCCAGATAAAACAACTGACTCATTTTGGGGAGACCCTGGTTCATTGCTTGTCCAGCAGCCTAAGTGTTTTTCTTACTCATCACTCTCCCTCTTGGGGAAGCACATGGTTATTGCTGCTTTGTCCTGGGCTGGTCTCCAGGTTCATCCTTCTTAACTTGTGTTTTTTAAATAGCCCCAAGGATATGCAAACTTGGAGCAAATGCAGCCAAATGGAAGTCTCTGGGACACATTTGGCAGTGACCGATGTGCTGAAGTTACAAACTGGATGAAAGTTGGTTAGAAAATGAATATAAGCAGTGAAGTAACGTAACTTGTACCCTTCTGGCATTTAATGTGCCCCAGTTTCTGCTGGCATAACTCGGCTAAGTCAAATGGAGTTCTGCCAGCAGCAAATTTGGCCCTAATTGTGCAAAATGAGTGTAACCTCTGTTCTATGTAGGCTGTGGGAGAAGGGTGATGAGTAGGGTATTTGTAGCAGCAAAATTAGGTACCAGGATCCTATACTGTAAATTAGAGACCTGCTTCACATTGTTTTATATTATCTCTAATACCCCTAGGCCCAAATTTCTGTCTGTGGCACTTATTTTGCACACCTGCTGAATGCAAAATCACTGCAGGTTATGCCCTTCTGCCTCTTTCACCTGTCTTCTGACTAACTTACACCACTATTTACAAACCAGTGAATTTGGCCCTCAAATGCTGCATGTGGCTGCTATGTGAAGTGGTGTTCAGGAGAATGTTTTAATGTATTCACGAGTATTTAGAGCTCCATTTCCATACCTTTTATGGTGAGCTGAACTGAAGAAAGGTTGCACCTTAGCCAGTCCCTGCTATAAAGCAGGTCCTCAGTGGCCCTTAACTAGGGTGATCACCCATCCCAAATTGGACGGGACAGTCCCAAAATGCAGACTTTAAGTCTGGGTCCTGGGCTGAATAACTTCGGGACAGCATTTGTCTTGGATTTCCTGCAGCGCCACCCTATGCCTGCCCGAGGCTCAGTCTCTTCTCGTGGCGGGGAGGGCTGAAGTGGGCAGGTGGGGGAGTCTGGGGCTCCCCACAGCGTCCCGGGCTCCCTGGGCAGCGCAGCTCTTACTGTGGCCCAGCTCTGGCTTCCAGCTGGGTCAGCGGGTGGGGTCTCGGCGGGGAAGAGGAAGGGTAGGGGGCAGGGTCATGGGGGGGCAGCGGGGCTCCTCCTTGAGTCCTGCTTTCACCTTTTGAAAAGGCGGCTGCTCTATCCTAAACCAGCAGTCTGAGTTGTTTAGGGTGGGTTTAAAAATTCAACCTGGCCCAAACGCCGGAATTACACACAGATGTCTAAGAGTAGGCAGCTAGCCCACATCATCCTTCCTAATGGATGGGGCAAATTTCAGCTGGCTGTTAAACCCTTTTGTCCTATGTCTGCCAAGTGTCAATCATACTTTGCGTAACTGCTGATAATGAGGTAAACCTAGCCATAGTGGCGAGTAAACTGCTTTAAGCACTGGTACGCAGGGACCCATTCCTGACATCAGTTCAGTTCCCTAGTTGTTTGCATGTGAATGTGACGTTGCCTCTTTTTTGGGACCCTGTTGGAACAAACGGGATCTGTCCGCTATATCCAGGGTCGGGCAGGAGAAGACAAGAGCATGTTTGTCATGGGGCAGCTGAACCAGAGCTTTGTCCCCCCGATGGCTTGTTAAAAGGAGCAGAACGGATTGTAAAATCAAGCTCTCATTGAGGTTAAGGTTTCATTAGAATTAATTATCCAAGCAAACGGTGCCATATTTCTACGTACCGTCTGGATGCCATTATTTACTCATTTTAATAGATCGTCCCTTAGCAGACTTTTGTGTTAATTCTTGCACCCATGTGGTCCTTCAGATCTGACGTGTCACACCGATGTAATTAGGCTTGCGCAGATGTTTACTCATGTGGTATCTTGTGCTGGAAGCTCTACATGCATACAGGACAGCTGACCACGGTTTTTTATTTATTTATTTTTAAACACTTTTTTTGCAGGAGATGGTGATGGTATTGAACATTCTGGGAAATGTTAAAGTCAATAAACAAAAGGTTAAACTTGTCGGTACCAGAATAAATCATTAATGTCTGTAATAGTTTTCTTCTTCCGTCTGTCTGAGAGCTTTTATGATGATGAGCTAAGCAGTTAAACCAAAGTATTCATATTCATTACAAAAAGAAAAGGAGTACTTGTGGCACCTTAGAGACTAACCAATTTATTTGAGCATGAGCTCACGAAAGCTCATGCTCAAATAAATTGGTTAGTCTCTAAGGTGCCACAGGTACTCCTTTTCTTTTTGCGAATACAGACGAACACGGCTGTTACTCTGAAACCTGTCATATTCATTACGGTTCTCACACTTGGACTTAATCTATCTTTCCCCCTTCTTTTTTTTTTTTTTTTTCTTTTTAGAAAGTCCACCAGCAGCGATGTCCAGAAATGGGTATTTTTTTGAAGAGACTGGCAAGTATAATTTTCTTTTCTACTAATCTGTTGCATGTTATATTGCATGTAAAAGAAACTACCACAGTGACCTAGCTGTATCAGTGGAAAAATAACTAGGTTGATTTTGAAGATGATCTGCAACAGATGGGAGTATCAAATCCATTTCACTTATAACCTAAACTGGCTTTGAACCCAGGTTTGTATGGATGAAAGGAATGTTGCATAGGTCTCGTGCTACAAATAATCCGTACAATCAAGTCCCATAGATGCTAATGCCTTACTGCTTTGAATATCCGTATCTTCAGCTTTTCGGTGTTTCATTGTCTTGGATGGTTCCTTGTCTTGTTCTGTTTCAGGGTGTTCTCTGTTCCCTTGATATACCAGATTCAGCATGGCCAGTATCCAGGGGTCACTCTAGCTATAGGCAAACTAGGCAGCTGCCTAGGGTGGTAGATTTCTGGGACAGTAGACTTCCCCCATCTAGCACAGCTGAGAGCTTGGTGTATGTTGTGACCCCTCTTTCCTCCCCCCCCCACCCCCCGGCACTACAACTGTCCAGCTCTCTGGGGCTAGCCTCCCATTGTAGGGCTGCTCAGGCTGGGGCCAGGCTCCCTTGGGAGAAGATATTGGGGCTTTGTCCCCTATCTGGGCAGTCTTATAGCAGCTGAGGCCTGGAGTGGGAGGCGCATTGGGAGCGACTTGTGCCCTCCTCAGGGAAACCAGCACTAGCTCAGAGCTAGTTGAGAGGCCTGCATGCGCCTGCAGTTTCCACACCAGGTAAGCTTTCCACCCTGGGTCCCTTCCTCAGCAGTGGCAGCAGCAACGGATGCGGATGACAGGGCTGCCAAGCAGAGCTCGGTGGCCACAAGCTGGGGCTCTGAGGAGCAGGAAGTGGCCCCCAGCCAGGCTGGTGGGGAAGCACTCCTACCCCCTCCCCAGATGCTCCCCACCACCAAGGCAGGTAAGATGGCAGTCGCAGCTCAGACGCTGAGTGGCTTGGAGTTGCTCTTGGCAGCACCACAAGAGCTTGCTGTGGCTTCGGCCTCAAGCACAGGGACCTGCCCAGCTCAGTGTCCGTATCCAGCCCGGACCTGCTGTCCCCCATCCATCCCTGGCGGGCCCTGCTGCCCCTCTGGACTCTCCTTGCAGCCGCTGCTTCAACTCCACCACGTCTGGGCTCTCGAGGTGCTGCCCCCACACAGGCTAGGAGCCCAACAGCTAGGAGCTCCTCTGGAAAGATGCAGGGAAGGGCGGACTGTAGGGGATGCTGAGGGCCAGGTGGAGGGTGCAGGCTGGCATGGGCTGGGGATACAGAGGGCATAGGGCTGGATGCGGGACTGAAGGTGTGGGGCTGTGTTTTGGGGCTCCTGGGTACAGCGACCCCTCATTCTAACAGTGGGAAGGAGCCCATCACGCGCTCTGCAAGGGAGATGGGTGCCCCCAGTCTGAGTGGCTTCGTGGGGGCCCTATGGCTGTGAGCTGTTACTTGCCAGTGTGTGGGTCCCTTTGTGGTTGAGCTGAGCATTTCCTGGGGTACTGAGCTGGGGCCCGCTCCCCTCTTGAGCCCCATGCAGCTGGTGCCAACCTGCCTGGAAAGGGCCATTGGGAAGGCTGGTCCTACCTGGGAGTATTGGCCACCCAAGGAGCGGGCCTTGGCCACTTGCAGGCCCTAGAGCAGAACCTGGGGGACTTTCATCCTGGCCTGGCCAAGCTCAGCCCGCCTGGGTGTCACTGTTCCCTCCCTGCAGGGTCTGTCACTGAGGCCCAAGGGCCTCTGCAGTCCCAGGTCCAGGTCTGCCCCATCAGCCTCCATCCCAGCTGCGCGGCTTGTGGGGATAGCCGGGTGGCAGCAGCCGGCGAGGCAGAGGTGAGCGTTTCACCTCATGGAAGGAAAAAGAAGAGCACCTTCCCCGGTGCCAGCAGTACGTCCCCTTTCAGAGCATTCAGCTTTCAGCAGTAGCAACAGATGCCAAGGGCCCTAAGCTTCTTTCTCCAGATGCCAAAAACAGAGAGACTTTTCTGGGATTTTGTTAAGACTCCAGAGCTTTTTAGTTCATCTGCTACTTTCAGCAATCTTCAAGAGCGAGAGGCAGGCTCCCAGCAATTTGTTCTCCGGATGGCCCATGGTCACCTTGAACACACCGTGTCCTGTCCGTTCTTTTTGTACTACGCTGTTAACTAATCTCCATCCATCCATAGGGGATACTTTCCAGCTCTAAGAAACCCAAGGACTTGAGCTAATCATGCAGACTCTTCTTTTCCCGTTGTTTTGTTTCTCTGGTTTTGCTTGCAGGTGGTTCTTTTAATGCTCTTATTATATTGCATCCTGGCTGATTATAATTGTAAAGGTGGTGGATCTTTTTTGTTACTTTGCCCTTAAACCTCCTGTCAGTCATTTTCCTCCGAGCTTTACAGTTATAAAATCTGACCTTTTTAAAAAGTTCACTGTTGCTGCTAATCCTAGATGAATCACCTTCTTCTCTGTGCTAATTGTGATGTGATCACAATGAATCTCCTGCACAGAATTTAGGAAGAATAATCATCACAGCACTTATCTAGAGTTTTACAAGCATTAATCCTTGCATCACCCCGTGTGTGAACTCCTTATGCTTAACGATCTAACCTTTTATTGCCCACTTCATTTTAAGTAGTCTCTGAAAGCATGTGCGAACCTCTTACGTTCAACAATCTGACCTACCTTCTATTTAGCTCATGGGCTCTTGTTACCTTCCCCAGACCTGAGGACCCCCTCTGTGAAGCTCAAAACCTTGTCCCTTCCACCAGCTGAAGTTGGTCCAAGTAAAGATATTACTTCACCTTACTGTGTCTCTTCTCATCACCCTGTGAGGGAGGAAAGATTTGTTAGCCCCCTTTCATGTTTGGGGAAACAGAGGTGTACAGAAGTTAAATGACTTGCCCAGAAACTCAGGCAGAGTCCAAACTACAACTCAATTTAGAGGAAGCAATATTGGAATTCCTTAGCCCACTTCCTCCCTCTAAAGTGAGTCACCTTTCCATTTAATATAAATGGCTTTGTAAAGCAAGCTTATCATTTTAAATTGCTTCTTCAAACCATGCCCCAATGTGTCACTCGACCAGTTAATACTGAGATAGCTAAAGTTGCCCGTTGTTGTTGTTCCAGCAGCTTCCTTTACTTCTTTCAATATGTTAAGGACCTTTTTGTTGCGCTGTGCTGGAGCAATACTTCGGCGTTCATGTTTTTTGTTACTTAGATTTCATAACCATGAGCTGGAACATAAATTGTTATCTCCATCCTGGAATGATTGTTGATAGTATCTCTAGGTATAATTGCAGTCTTTTCCTTCCCCGTTCCCAAGCCCTTCAACATTGTCTTTTAATTAGGGATAACAATATCTCGTTGGCTTATGGTTTATCTCACCTCATCTTTAAGATACCGATCTGAGAAATTGATAGTCTCTCTTGCCAAGCCAAATATTTCTGCTCTTCCCTTCTAGGTTTTCATTTTTTTTTAAAAATGAAAACATTAATATTCTTTATTTCTAGCAGTACAACAACTGTTAGCTCCATTGAGTTGAAACCCTAATTTTGCTTTGATCTATAGGCCTTTACCATGGGAAGAGTAATACTTTCTAACAGATTCTTCCCTTGGGTCTTTGATATTCCCAACTCCCAATAATTTCTCCAGCACCTTTTATCACTTTTGTAGCCATCTGCTCCTGTCTAGTACTTTGGAACCCATCCTTCATTGAGGTTTGTACATTCTGTGGTCTTGCATGTTGACTGGGAGAATTTCAAAGAAAACTACTGCCGGAACCTTGGATTAAGTATCATTGGGGGGTGTGCATGTGAAACAAGGAAAAAATATTCTTCAGAAGTTTTAACTAGTAGCTTTGCAGAGTCAAGAGCAAGCTGGCAACATGAGAAATAAATTCCAATTTTCTCATCAAAGTACAGTATGCTGGTATCGAGCAGTAACATTGTGTTTTGACTTGTATACCAAATTGAGCAGATTTAATGGACATTAATAAAAATCTCCCTTGCTGGTAAAATACTTTTTTTTTTTTTTTTTTTTTTTTAAATGATCACTGCTGTTGCATTGCCTTTTTTCTTTTCCTTTCCTTTTTGCCATAGGTGTCAGTATTTTTTTCCCCTAATCTGGCAAATAGCAACAGTGTTTGACACAGATTGTGCTTTTGAGTTGACCAGTTGGTATCCTGAATGAGATTTCGTGTCAATTAGAGTCTTTCCTGGCAATTTTAAATGTCTGTTTGAGTGATTGTAAAGACTAAGTCCAAATCTGAAGATAATTAGAATCTTGATGATATGCAGCTCTGCAAGCAGTGTTCAGAATAACTCATTAAGCTAGTTATCTGCTCATTGTTAAAAGGTGTACAGATACCTAAACTTTCACTGTAAGCAGATTAGTTCTAACAGAATTAGTATTAGTAGAATATAATTCTATTTGCCAACATTATTAACTTTTTAAATGATCAGGCAATATGTGCTGGTACTGCATCTTCATTTTATCTGAAGAGAATCTTGTTTTAATTGTGCGTGGTTGTAAATCCTAAAAGAAACCCTAGCATTCTACGCAATAACTGAAACCTGGCGTTGTTTTAAAGCTGGCTCAGCAAGTACTTCAACACAAGTTTCACCTTCCAGAGTGAATCTTATTGTTTGCTCTGCTGATTTATTAATTGGTTTTGCTGGCACAATAAATTGCAGTTCTGCTGGAGGGACATGCCTGGCTGGGGATGTTTGGACATATTTTATCTAGTTGTTGGTTGTTGTGTTTTCGGTTTTGTATTTAAATTTGGAATGTGTGTCATGGTTTTGTTTTTTAAAAAATTTGTAGTTTTTATCTAACCATGAAATTAATCTAAATGTGTCACTGAAATGAATCCTTTCACAATGGGAATTGAATTTTCCAGGTACAGTGTCTGTTTGCCAGCCGCGATTGCACCACAACTGCTGATGACGACAAGCCAGAAATCAGCTTGCGTGTCTTGTTACAGATTTTTATTTCTAGGGCCTATTACTAAGATAGCTATAAATTAAAATGAAGGTTTCTAATTTAGCGGCTTGAAGTACAGAGCTGAAACTTTGCACACTGCTGTGTTTAAACCCCCCCTCCCCCCCATTGATTACTTATATTAATTACAAGACTTCTTAGATAACTAGCTGTATAATAGAATACTGGAATGTATTCAGAGGAGCCTTTTTTCTTTTGTAGTAGCAATCAGTTTGCTTCAAGTCTGTTATGAATTATTATTAAGGCAGCAGGGAAAACTTTGTATTTCCATCTGGCTTGTTTTATGACCAAACACCCCCCCGCAATAGGGTTGGAAATCATGGCTGTACAGTAGTAAAGAAAAACCATTAATCCCAAGACAGTATCTCGTAAGTCTCCTTGTTAAAATAGCTATCTTCAAACCCGTGGGAAATAGTGCCTTCCCTAATTCTCTTTTCCATTTTCCCCAAGTGGCTGTGGGTTGTGGGGATTCGCAGACAGAGCCCATTACCTCTGGAGCGAAGAGAGCCCTGAGATGGAAGTAAAATGCTTCTTCTTTAACTCAACACTGACGTTGTCTAAAGGGCTTCCCCAGTCCAGAGGTCCATTTAGCATAGTTACCTGTTAGGGGTTTGTTGTTGTTCATTTTCTAATAAGTTAAATTGGCACAGAGCTGCTAGGGAAGGTCTCAACCCATAGAGCTTAAGTAAAGCTTAACATTCTAGTAAAGAAAAGTTTTAAACGTTTGTTCTTTTAAGATCAGCAGATGCAGTTGTAAACACAATCATTAACGTTTTTTATGCCTTTTATTAATCTCCCCCATACTGCTTTAATGTTTTAAGTCCTAGTTCCTGCGGGGAGTCAGCTGGAAAAATAACATTTCTCTTTACGGCTGCTGGGTAGAATGCCAGAAGTATTTTTCATTATCCTCCATTATCATGACAAAGGGTGTGGCGAGTACAATTTGTAGCTTGATTTGGTAAATTTTCCTGACAATTTTGCAGACTTTGTTTCAACTGGAAATGAATCAGAAAGAAAGGATTGATTTTATTTATTTATTTAATTTACCTGTATGTCTCCCGTTGGAAGTAAGATACAAATGGACAGTTTTGATCACCCTGCCTTGAAGGAAAAAGCCTCTTCTCCATGCTTTGGGTTCCTGTGGTGATAGCTTTGACTCAGAAATTGCACTTATGCATTACCTTTGTTTTGGAAGTGGGTGGTCATGTGTAAGTGTGCATGTTAAACGTAATGATGGCATTTTAAGTAAGTGTGTGTGTGTGTGTGTGTGTGAGAGAGAGGTTTTTTTTTACAAACTTTGTTTCTGGAGTGCAGTGAATATACACGTTACCAATTCCCTCTATTTTGTAAAGTAAATTCTTCCCTGTCTGTAAAGTCCTTTGATTATTCTCCCACTAATATTAACAAAGCAGAAAGCTCCCTACCCGTTGGAGGCAATGCTGAGCCTGTATATTTTTGTAATCCCGTTTTCAGTGTGGAGATGCAGGACATGACACTCCATAGTTAAAGTTGAGTTCCATATGGCACTTAAAACCAGGGATTCATTCTCTTTTGTTTTGTATGAAAAATACACTGTTGTCTCCCTGAATTTACAGCAGTCATTCTCCAAGCAAAGCAAATTTTCTGAACCTTTACAAGTAAATCTGTTAATTACTCTGAGCTAAAATTAATTAAAAATTGGGTCCTTTAAGCAGTTTAGCATCTGTGTCAGTCTTTTTTCTTTGTCCTGAATGGCACAAAGGGAAAAAATATGGAGTAGCAAAAGAACTGTCTTTAAAAATCAGTTTAATCTAATCTGAGACCATAAACACTAAAATGTCTTTAACCATGTGATGATGGTGGGCATCACTATGGGGCAGAGTTAAGTTTGTTTAGGTACCTTTAACTATGCATTTCTTAACTTTTTATAACATGTTTGGATTTTAAGTGTAACTTTAACTTTAACTCTGAATTCCCTGGATTAACAGTGCTTGGTTTTAGGATAATTACAACCTCCCTTTAATGAGTTTTACCTGAAATTATTAGGGATGCCAACTTTTTGGTTGGATGAATTCCCGGAGATTTCATCATGACAATCTTTAATTAAAAGATTAATCTTTAATTCCTGGAGACTCCAGGACAATCCTGCAAGGTTGGCAACCGTATTAAAGTTATTGATGCATACTTTCAACCTTACCTCCATTTTAACATAGCTGTCATCTGGGAATAATAGGGATCTGTCCATGAGGGCAGAAACATGCTTCACAACCATTTTTGTATTGTAACAAACTTGGTTCAGTTTAGTCCTTTTTATTACCAACCATACTAACAGAACCTATGCTGTAGCCTAACTGAACTGATCAGCATGTGTAAGGGTTACAGTTTGAAACCCTAAAAACAAGGCCAATGGTTTGATTTTTTTTTTTTTTTTTGGTTTCTTTAATGAATTGGAATCTATGATAAACGTGTCCCAAGGAGTGATGTTGGAGAGAAACCACCCCTATTTTGGGGTAAAAACCAATCTGGATTGCTAAATTAACACAGGAATGGAGTTAATACTGGTACTTCAATATTTGGCCGCATTACCACAAAGACTCGTTTGCCAAATCAACAAAGAGGGCCTATCCTGTATTTTGCAGTCCATGCTGTCTGCCTAGAAACAAATGTACAAAGCAATCTGAAATTTAACAGTGCAACTTTCAGTATTGCCAGCCTCAAGTGCTCAAAAATTATCCAGGCCTCCCAAAATCTTGAGTGGCTTCAGAACAACCCCAAAAGTATTGTATTGGTCTTCTGGTTTTTTAAGTCTGTAGCATTTCCATTTCTTCAAGCTTTTTCTCCAAACCACAAGGGCTAGAAGCGTATTTAAAAAAAAACAACAAAAAAAAAACACTGAAATTCTTATGTAATTGCATGAATGCAGGAGCTGATGTCTTAAGAAAAACGCCATTTATCGTAAGACTTGAAATTAAATTATCAGAGTGGGGATCATCGAGCTTGAGTTGCTAGTTTGAACACCAGTGCTTATAAACACTGTGCTGTTACATTTTTTTTGTTTTCAGGGTTATGTTTTTAAGATGTACATTGCTTGGAATGCTTGAGGGTAAAATGTAACTTGAAAGGGATTTTTCAATAATTGGCCTCATATTCATGGCATTAGCATATTGAGCATGTGAATGCCACCCAAAACCAGTCATAATTTTACAGCTCCTGTGTAGATATTGACTATATAACTTTTGTTTACAGTTTATCAATTTTTTTGTCTCCCAGTTTCTCTTCTTTCCCACCCCCCACAAATATAATGACTAGGGAGAAAGTTTCTTATGTAAACAATATGTCAGTTTTCAAATATAGAGTCACAAAAATCTGTCTTTACTTAGCATCTGTGTTCTCCGTGCAATGCAACATCTAAATCTTGCTACAAGGAGAAATGACTGATCATCTGAAATGCAGTGCTGTTCTCCCTTCAGTGCCATTTGCCTGCTCCAGTTAAGGTTGTTTAGAATTGTGCCCAATACACTGATGGGAATAATAGACGTGTTCACATTAGACGGCCCTTAAATTGCTTGTGCTATAGTGTAGTTCACACACTTGTAGTCCTAACTGCTGATCTCTACAAAGTCCATCATACAGTGTTTTCTGTACTTGTACTTTGTACACCCACTTTTTGAGGACTTTACATTGAAAGTGGATCTCATTAAATGAGCTATGGTCTAGCCGCACGTATCTCAAATAGGCTGGCATGTAAAATGAAGCAATTATTGATGAGTAGTCTTGTTACAGCGAACCTCTCATAGTGAGAATTTAAGGCTGTGATTTTTTTCAAAGGCACAAAGGACAATTAGGTGCATAACTCCCACTGACTTTCAAAGCATGATTTTCAGTGGGAATTGGGCAACTAGCTGCCCTTTGTGCCTGTGAAAACCTCCCACTAAGTTGGTGCAGTTAGCAGGGATGCTAGCTTTGTTACATAAGAACGGCTACACTGGGTCAGACCAAAGGTGCATCTAGCCCAGTCTCCTGTCTTCCGACAGCGGCCAGTGCCAGGTGCCCCAGGGGGAATGAAGAAACAGGTAATCATCAAGTGATCCATCCCCTGTCGCCCATTCCCAACTTCTGGCAAGCAGAGGCTAGGGACACCCTCCCTGCCCATCCTGGCTAATAGCCATTGATGAACTTATCCAGTTCTTGTTTATCATGTTTATTAGATTTCCTATTATTGGCAGGGCTGATTGTGCAGTTAATTATTATGGTCGCCTGACACTTCTGATTGTAAGGCACTGTTTTTTTGTTTTTCTTTTTTCCGCAGTTGCTTATAGCATTGCCAAACCTCAATGGATTGGGTTGAAATTTCACATGCAGTGTGTTTGGAAAATTTCAGCCAAAGCAGTTCACTTGTTTCAGAGAGTAGGGACAATTCATTGGTTTTTGCCCATGTTCAAAAATTCAAGTGACCTTTCCTATAAAAGCTTTAGCATCCCCCACGCTTTGGAGCATGGACTTGAAATTTGGCAAGGTGTGGCCTATGTCAGGGATGTAACTTTTGCCATCCCCGTGAAAAGCTGCACATTTTGGCCAAGTTATAAGCCTTTGAAAAATAGCTGTTTGCATATGCTCAGTAGAGACTGTTTTTTAGCAGCTAAAATCTCCTAGGATTCCATCCTCACTGAACAGGCTCCGGTCTCTTACAGCTCCTACTTATGACCAGGCTGCATGTGCCATCCCTACAGAGCTGTGCATTCTCCAGCCAGGGCTAAGGGCCAAAGCAGGACATTTCCCTATAATGGCTGCTCTGTGTTAGGTACTGGAATTGAGAGCAGGTAGCCTTTCTCTGTGCTCTCGGTGACCACCTGTGCTGGTAGCCAGGGAGCATGGAGGAGGAAGCTGTCTGATTTTAATGCAGAGGGATGAAAGTTAGACAAGGAGAAAGGAAGAGGAGTAGATTGGGATCAAGTCTGGTGAGACTGGGACTAGCTGGGCAAGGAGATGGACTGGCAGTTGGAGAGGTGGGTCTGGGAGCCAGGGAGGGGGGAGAGAAACTGGGGCTTGTTTCCATCACCAGCTCCAAGTGGCAAGAGTTGGAGCCAGGTGGCTGGGGTGTGGCAGGGAGAGCATTGAGATTGGACAAGGATCTGGGGGTGGGATTGGAACTAGCTGGATGAGGAGACTGGGACTAGGAAACGGGGTCGGGGGTGGGGGGGAATGTGGGCAGGAGGAGGGATGATGAACCTGACAAGGAGCTGGCATGCGCGGGGAGAATTGGGACTGGCTGGGTAAGGAGACTGAGACTGGATGCAGGGAGGGGAAGAGACTGGGAATGGAAGGGAAGATTTGGACTTGGACTTGGACAGTAAGCCCAGAGCAGAACCTGGGACTGGCTGGGCTGGGAGACTAGGGCTGGGATGAGAAGCCTGAGGAGTGGAGACTAGGAGATGGAGTCAATGTTGGGGAAGAGACAGGACTGGGAACTGGACAGGTTAGAAAGGATGGGGCAGAAGGAGTTAAATTTGGGATAGGCACAAGAGTGTGTGACCCCCTAGAGCATACCCTCTCCAGAGCCTGGAATGGAACCCCTGGTTCCTGAGCCTGATTGTTCATCTGCTGTCAGCAAGTATCTGTGAAATCCCCTGGCAAAACTGTGTATGTCGTTCTCCTCTCGTGCTGATCCACATAGAGGACGACAACCTACTATTGCTGTCAACCTTGCTGGTTACCCATATGGGTGTCCTTATGATGCCACACACAGGGATTTTTTTATTTTGCTTTTTAAAATCCTAGAAAATTGCACCCAAAAACGACATTACAAGAACAGTACTAAGATAGGAAAGACAAGCAGTCAAAACTTAGGACATGGCAGAATTAAGGATTCTTGTGCAACCTTAATCCAGCCCCCGTGTGCGTATGTGTTCTGATACAATTCTTAATTACGTGACCGGATAACTGCATGATCACATGCTATTTTTCCCACAGGACCCCAGACTTTTCACATGTAGTCATTAACACTGACCCGAGGTCTCATTTGCAGAAGGGCTGAGCACTCGCAGCCGCAAGTAAAGTCAATGGGAGCTGTACTTTAAACGCGTGAAGTGCTGTATAATGCTAAGTACTGTGAAAAATC
Source organism: Chelonia mydas (assembly GCF_015237465.2). Taxonomy (NCBI): domain Eukaryota; kingdom Metazoa; phylum Chordata; order Testudines; family Cheloniidae; genus Chelonia; species Chelonia mydas. The sequence goes on along the minus strand of NC_057852.1, from coordinate 134,814,349 downwards.
AAATCCTAGGTGTCTGAAATTGGGTACTCAAAATTTAGTGGAGATTTTTTACCTTTCTCTGGCGTCCCTCAGTTTCCGAGCTCCCCATCTGTCGAATGGGGATAGCACCTCCTCCCCCTGGCCTCCCAGGGGTGTTGTGAAGATAAATTAATTTATGTCTGTGGAGCACTTGGCTACTATACTGATGAGCACCATGGAAAAGCCCAGGAGGAAAACAACAATTCTGTCTTCAGAGCAGGGTTTGAATAGTGTGCAGTAAATAGGCCCTGAGGCCATACGTTGAACAATGAGGAGAAAACAAAATATTGAATAGGCACTCATTTAGGGAGCACCACCCATCCTGTGCTCTGAATGAGGCAGGGGTCCTGTGGGGGATAGATAGCATGTGATCATGTAATTAAAGACTGTATCATAATGCATACCTACCAGGGGGCCAAACTAAGATTACACAGGCATTTCCTAGCTTTGGAGTGTTTGACTTGATTAAGGTTGCAGTGTTCTTTAACGCAGCTTTTTTGTGTGTCTATACAGCCGTAGGCTGAGGAGGCATAAGGACCTCCTAGATCATGAGTTCAGGGGAGAGCAGAGGACAGCAGATTCTCCCACCTTGAGCAAGTGAGCAGCATGGCGAGGGATGGGCAGAGCTAAGCTGGCACAAGGGCAGCAGTGAATTACTCTCCCTCCAAGGTAGAGAATAGGAGCCGGGAAGGCATTTGACACAATGGTGATTGAGACCCAATTTCTTTTTTTGCCTCTTTTGGACAAGGACTTTCGTGCCACCTCTTTCACTCTGGGGTTGGAGTGAAGGCTCAGTCAAGCAGTTTTGACAATACTTCAGCTCTACATGGCACTACCCATCTTCAAAGCACGGGCACAGTTAATTTGCTGGTACCGATGGTGTCTCTGATGGAACAATTCAGGAAAAATGATGTAGATAGGTACAAGTGACATGCTGGGGACTTACTGAAGTTTGATGTGTCTGACTAGATATTGAACGGTCTGAATCTTATTTCAAGTCCAGGTCAAATTAGATGTAAATGCATTTTATATTTTTGCAGCGAAATCTTCTTCCATTCTTTGTTTGAAAGTGGTGTTGGGTTTTTTTTATAGCTTGTGCAAGACACAAAATTGCTTCTCTGTACTGAAGCTTGGTAGGATATTTTCCATTGTGAAAATGTGAATCTCATCGAGGGCAGCTGAAATCTGCACCACCACCACCAAAAATCCCTATCCCCGAACACCATTAAACAAAAATCAGAACGCCAGGATAATTGAACAGATTCTGCTTCCTCCTGCAGCCTCATATGCATTTTTTACAAACATAGTAGAAACATCACTGGGTCTCCCTTTCAAATCTGGTGCGGGGGAGTGGTTTTGTTTTGGGTTTTTGTTTCCTGTATCCGTTCGCTCTTGGGACTAAGAGGGACCGGACATCAATCCATGTTCTCCAAATCTTTCTGAACAAGTCTTATTTCAAACTTGTAAGTAACAGCCAGGCAAGGCGTATTAGTTTATCTTTGTTTTCTCAACTTGTGAATTTTCCCTTTGTTAGAGGGAGGTTTATCCCTGTTTTGTTGTAACTTTGAAACTAAGGCTAGAGGGGGTTCCTCTGTGCTCTTCGAATTTTCTGCTACTCTGTAAGGTTAACTACCAGCCTAAGTTTGCAGAGGTGATTCTTTTACCTTTTCTCTTTAAATAAAATCCTTCTTTTTAAGAACCTGACTGCTTTTTCCACTGTTCTAAGACCCAGGGGTTTGGGTCTGTAGTCCCTTTGTAACCAGTTGTTGAGGAGATATGCTCAAGCCTTCCCCAGGGAAGGGGGTGTAGGCTTGGGGGAATATTTTGATGGAATAGGACTCCAAGTGGTCCTTTCACTGATTGTTTGTTAAATCACTTGGTGGTGGCAGCGATCCCAAGGCAAGAAAGGAATCTGTGCCTTGGGGAAGTTTTATCCTAAGCTGGTAAGAATAAGCTTAGGGGGTCTTTCATGCAGGTCCCCTCATCTGTACCCCAGAGTTCAGAGTGGGGAAGGAACCATGTACATTGGCCAGACCGTACAGTCTCTATGTAGAAGAATAAATGGACACAAATCATACGTCAAGAATTTTAACGTTCAAAAACCAGTCGGAGAACACTTCAGTCTCCCTGGTCTCTCGATTACAGACCTAAAAGTTGCAATATTACAGCAAAAAAAATTTCAAAAACAGACTCCAACGAGAGACCGCTGAATTGGAATTAATTTGCACACTGGACACCATTAACTTAGGCTTGAATAAAGACTGGGAGTGGATGTGTCATTACACAAAGTAAAACTATTTCCCCATGGTTATTTCCCCCCCACACCCCCCACTGTTCCTCAGGTGTTCTTGTCAACTGCTGGAAGTGGCCTATCTTGATTATCACTACAAAAGATTGTTTGTTTGTTTTTTTTTCCCTTTCTCTCCTGTTGGTAATAGCTCACCTTAACTGATCACTCTCGTTACAGTGTGTATGATAACACCCATTGTTTCATGTTATCTACCTACCTACCTATCTACTGTATTTTCCACTGCATGCATCCAATGAAGTGCGTTTTAGCCCACGAAAGCTTATGCTCAAATAAATTTGTTAGTCTCTAAGGTGCCACAGGTACTCCTGTTCTTTTTGCAGATACAGACTAACACGGCTGCTACTCTGAAACCTTTGGGGAAGGATTGTTGCCAGACTTTTCAGTAAATTCTTCCTAATCAATTGCTGAAGTACAGAGCTGGGAGAGAATGCAGTGTATTTGCCTGCCAGACAGCTAACAGGAAAATAAAAAATGTTTAGCTGAGATCATGGGCAAAATGTGAATGGATTTGAAGAACAATTAAAAAAGGAAATGGAAAGTGTTATGTCTGCTTGAATAAATTGATTAAGGGATCCCAAGTGATTGTGGGTTCCTAAGCACAGGCTTCTATTTTGAGGAAAAAATAGAAATCTGCTCAAATACTGTCTGTGTTGTTATTTTCCATGAGACTTTTATAATCCAAATGTGTTTGTCTTATTTGTAACATTTCAAGAGGCACCAACTTTTGGTTGCTTCCCCCGCCCCCCAACCCCTTTTCTCTGAAGAGGGAGGAATGAGGAAACTAGATATTTTTCTGATCAGGGAGGGGATGGTAGTGGTCCAAGTTTTGAGGCTGGATATCTTGCCTTGCCAAAAACAGACCTACGCTACGTTTCTGTTTTCATGGATTCCACGTCCCCCATTGGTTTCGCCTCCCCTCGATTTTGCTGATTCCTTCAACAGAAGATCAACAAGATTCATTCACTCCTTCCCAGTCTTAATAGCCTCCCATCCCTCTCCTGTGTCAGGTCCCCACCAAAACTATATGTCTGCCCTTCACCTGTCGCTTTAGCCCCACTCCTTCCTAACTGTTGACCTCCCTTTACCTTCTTCCTTCACCCCTCACTTTTTTTAATGAAAGCTGGTCGTGGTCTTTCCCACTCTTTAAAAATCCTCTATCTGAATGTCCCCTCCATCTATCCTCCTCCCTCTGCTGCTTTCCCTCACTTCCAAATCTTCCCAGTACTGTGGTTGGAACTTACACCAAGTCAACAATCACATCCTTCCTTCCTTCCCAAAATCTTGTCCTCTGTTTGTTTTCGGGACCAAATGCTGCTGCTCTGTTCTCACTTAGGCCTTGTCTACACTGGGAAGTTTCTGCGCAGTAAAGCAGCGTTCTGTGGTGTAACTCCCGAGGTGCGCACACGGCCAAGCCACTGAGTGCGCAGAAACTGCGCAGTTGCAGTGCTGTAAAAAACCCCACCCTGACGGGAGGCATAGAGCTCTCTGCGCTGGGGGCACAGCGCCGCGGAGCCCATGTAGACACCGGGGTCGATTTACAGCGCTGCGATTGGCCTCCGGGAGGTGTCCCACAGTGCCTGTTCTCTGCTCTTCGGTTTGAACTCCATTGCCCTGCCCTCAGGTGACCAAGTGTGAGCCCCACCCCTTAAATTCCTTGGGAATTTTGACTGTCTCCTTCCTTGTTCACTCGGTGGTGCGTGCAGTGGTCTCAGCGCATCTTTCCAGATCATGGACCTCATCAGCATTTGGGGAGAGGAGGCTGTCCGGTCCCAGCTGCGCTCCAGCCATAGGAATTATGATACCTACTGACAGATTTCGCGATGCATGACAAAGGGGCCATGACCAGGACACATGGACGCGGTGCAGGGTCAAAGTGAAGGAGCTGCGGAACGCCCACCACAAGGTGCGGGAGGCAAACCGCCGCTCCAGTGCTGCGCCCACGAGCTGCTGGTTCTACAAAGAGCTGGACACGACACTCGGCGGTGACCCCACCTCCGCTACGAAGGCCACTGTGGATACTTTGGTGGCTCGCGTGCCAGTCGAGAGTGGACCGAGCCAGGAGGAGGAAATCTGGGATGAGGATGTGGAGGGGAAGCGGGACCCAGAGGCAGAGGACGACTTGGAAGCAGCCAGGAGCTCTTCTCTATCTTGAAGGAGGCTAGCCAGTCACAGTGGTCTGAGCTTGGTGAAGCACAAACAGGAGAGGAGGCCCTTGGTAAGGGGCTTTGAATCCCTGAAGCGAGTTGTTGGCGGCAGGAGGGTTGCAGAAAGCAGGCTTGTGTCTGTATGATGCGCCTACCACCACATTCCCAGTCTGAGTGGCGGAAGAGGGTATTGATTGACTCCCTCACTTCATGGGAATCTGCCTCAGATCTCCAGAAAACTCTCATGGAGATACTGGGCAATTCACTACCGCAGGTTGTTTGGCAGAGCTGCTTTGTTTCTTGCCCCATTAAGGGTAACTTTCCCACGCCACTCTGCTGTCACGGAGGGAGACCATTGTTGCACACAGGCGACCCTCATAAGGGCCAGGTTGGAAGCCGCAGTTTTGGCAAAGACCCTCCCTTGATTGTTTGCTCACCGTCAGCAGCGAGATATCTTCCATAATGAACACAGCCTGTGGAAAATGTGGGGACCGGAATGATTATAAGCCCCCCCCGCCCCACACCCACACACACACACAGTGCTGGCTCTCCCCAAGAGCTTTGTGTACAGTATGGTCCTGGAGCATTGATTTCCTCTGCCCTGGCGGTTCCTCACCGTTTTAGGGGTCGTGTGGCTCATGTGTGCTTGGCTGGGGTCAGCCAGTTAGTGACAGGTATGCAAATAATGGCCGTGTTTTAAATCAGTGGTCTGTGTGTTGCAAACAATACTGGTTCTGTAAAATGTTGCATTTTGGCTTCACAGATATGACCTTGGGAGCCCAGCCTCCCTCTATGTTAACGCCGGCTGAATGGCTGCGCAGAATTAGAAAGCGGCCACGAAGAAGTAAAGAGGACTTTGTGTGATGTCACGATGCACTCCGCGTCCGGAAAACAAGCAATGAAGGAGTGTCAGGACAGCCAGAAGAGGGACCGAAAGGAGAATGCGGCGCGCCAGAACGAAGCCACGGAGCGGCTCTTAAACATTATGGAGCACCAAGCGGACACGCTCCAGGCACTGCTAGCACTGCAAACTGAGCAGCTCCACACCAGCCCTCCCCTGCAGCTACTGTCCCAAAACTCTTTTCCATGACACGGCCGACACACAGTTATCAACCTCCTGGCTCCAGTCTGTACCCGCGGCATTCCACTCCTCCCCTGTCATAGTCCAGCATTGTGGATTCCCAGTACCCATTGCACGCAACACCCGGCCCCCTGCAGTTTAATCCTGCTGCAGTGCAGTACCTGCTGCACTGTGCTCCAAAGGAGAAGGTTGCATGTGACACCTGGACATACACAAATCTTTAACTGTCCCGGGACCCCACCTCCTCCTGGGACCCCCCATTCCCCACAGTGCTGGTGTGGTTTTTTGTCTCTCTCTCTCCCCCCTGCAGTTGTTTTTTTAATAAAAGAATTGTGTTGGTTTGAAAGCAATCTTTATTCCATTAATTGAAAACAAACAGAGCCCTACAAAGCAACAGGCCATTTTCTTAAACCTTCACAGTGCATCGTCTGCACCAATCACAATCCTCTCCTAGCATTACAAGCACTGCCCTCCCGAGCGCAGCAACAGATATTAGCAGCTTTCGTCTTCGAATTGCTGCCTCAAGGCATCCCTGATCCTTATGGTCCTGCGCTGTGCCCCTCTAATAGCCCTGGTCTCTGGCTGTTCAAATTCAGCCTCCAGGCACTGAGCCTCAGTAGTTCAGCCCTGAGTGAAGCTTTCATCCTTCCCTTCACAAATATTATGGCGCATACAGCACATGGCTGTAAGCACAGGAATATTGTCAGTGGCCAGATCTAGCCTCCCATATAGACAGTGCCTGCGGGCCTTTAAATGGCCAAAAGCACACTCAACAGTCATTCTGCACTTGCTCAGCCTGTTGTTGAACTGCTCCTTACTGCTGTCAAAGGGCCCCGTGTATGGCTTCATAAGCCACAGCATTAAGGGGTAAGCAGGGTCTCCCAGGATCACAATGGGCATTTCGACTTCCCCTATGGTGATCTTCTAGTTCGGGAAGAAAGTCCCGGCTTGCAGCTTCCTGAACAGGCCAGTGTTCCGAAAGATGCGTGCGTCATGCATCTTTCCAGACCAGCCTCCTTTAATGTCTCTGAAACGCCCATGGTGATCTACAAGCACCTCGAAAACCATTGAGATTAATGTACTCGGTGGCTAGGTGGTCTGGTGCCAGAATTGGAATGTGCGTGCCATCCACCGCCCCTCTGCAGTTAGGGAAGCCCATTTGTGCAAAGCCGTCCACAATGTCACTCACGTTGCCCAGAGTCACTGTCTTTTGGAGCAGGAAGTGATTAATGTCTCTGCACACTTCCGTCAACACAAGTCCAATGGTCGACTTTCCCACTCCGAACTGGTTAGCGACAGATCAGTAGCAGTCTGGAGTAGCCAGTTTCCACAGTGCAATTGCCACATGCTTCTCCAACTACAGGGCAGCTCTCCATTCTCGTGTCCTTGCGCCGCAGGGCTGGGGCGAGCTCCTCACACACTCCCATGAATGTGGCGTTCCTCATCTGAAAGTTCTGCAGCCAGTGCTCATCATCCCAGACGTGCATGACAATGTGATCCCGCCACTCAGTGCTTGTTTCCTGAGCCCAAAAGCAGCGTTCCACTGTGGTCAGCAGCACCTCCGTGAATGTCACACGCAATCTCATGTCGTAGCTACTACGCGTGGCAAGATCAATGTCGAACTCTTCTTGCCTTTGTAGTTTAGGGAATAACTCCACTGCCACTCGTGATGTGTTAGTCAGAGTGAGCAGCGTATTGGTCAGTGCGGGATCCATCCCTGCAGACAGAAGAGGCAGGGCAGGGCACGCAATGCACAAACCATTGAAAGCTGGCGCCAAATGCAGACTGAAGCACAGGGATTGCTGGGATGTGAAGCAAATGCATCATGGGGCATTGAGACAGGACCCAGGATGCCCTACGACACCCCACCACCACCACCTTCCCACAAGTCTTAGCGGCAGAAGAGGAAGAGATGCTCTGTGGGATGGCTGCCCAGAGTGCACCGCTCCAAATTCCTCTGCAAGTGCCGCAAGTGTGAACATGCTCTTGTGCGGGCAGCTGACAGTGTGAACACACAACAGCGGTTTCCCTTCAGCGCTCTGAGTGGTGATGTAACTTCTGGTGATGTAACTCTGCCAGTGTAGACATACCCTTACTATCTGATTGCTTCCCTTGCCCACTGCAATTGGCTTAGTCTTATCTGGAAGTGAGTATCAACCAACTTGTGGCCATCCATGCCTCAGCTGCACTCAAACATTGAAAGACACTCAACCACATTCCGTTGGGCTGGGTGAGTCAGAGCCGAAGCTGTGAGTTAACAATGTACTTTAAACAATTGTAACCTGAGTATACAGCCTGACTAGGCTCTCCTCACTACTGCACACATTGCATAAGAGGGGTGACAACAAAGAACCAGGAAGGAACTTGGGGAAGAATAGCACTGCCCCAAGCCATCCTCTGCAGTATCTGTCAGACAGAAAAGAACAGTCAATTGTGGGCAGCCCTTCCACTTCCACCAGGGACTGTAATGAGTCAACAGCACCTAATTATCCACAGTATCTAAAGCAGCTGATAGAGCTAATGATATGTGCATGGACACTAGGTATTATCCATTGCTGGAACGAAATCATCAACCAACATAAAAATTGCAGTATCTGTGCCTGACTTGGGTCAGAGCCTTGATTGACAAAGTTAAATGGAACCAGCCCAATCTCAATGCTCTGAGAGTTTTCTTGGCACAACCAGTTCTATAACCTTAAACAAAAATGATCAATTAGATACCGATTGTTCAAGGAAAATCATCTAGTCACAGGCCAAACACGTGCTTCCTTTTAAATCAATTGACAGCCTGCCCTCCTCAAAGGAGGCACTGATAATTTCAACCAGCCGAAGACTCAGTGCTTGCCACCTGGCCCCTACCTGCATGGGAAGACCAGGATTCAAACACAGATGGTGGCATGAAGTTCTCCCAAAATGTCCATAAGTGGCACTGGCTGAAATTCAAGCAGTGAAGACCTAGCTTTTTGTCTCCTCCACGCGTTACCACATCTCCCTGGACACAGACAGTTTAGTCTAAACTGGATTGATTTAAATCCACAAAGTTACCTGCAGTTTTCCTTGCAATGGATGGACTTGCGTCAGAAACTGTGGGAAGACTGTCCAGGTTAACTGGGCATTTCACCACCTAAATAAAATTTGCTGATGGAGCCACCACCGTGCAATGCTATGATGGATACAGGATCCCTCCAGGATTGTCCTGGAATCTCCAGGGATTAAAGATTGTCATGTGATGAAACCTCCAGGAATACATCCAGCCAAAATTGGCAACCCTGGTGTCACACACCCTAGGCATACCGCCCCCACCCCCACTCCAGCTCCCAGCTTCTTTGCTGCTCCCTCTCCCCGTGGCTGCAGCTTGCAAGGAGCTGCTGCACAAGGAGAGAGCCCGGCTGCAAACCCTGGCACAGATCAGGTGGGGCTATGTGACCCTGCATGTCCCCCATGCATCGCCTCTGCGTTTTCCTTCTCCCATGAGCTGTTGCAGGTAAATCATGGTGAACTGTGAAGAAGCAGCTGGGGAATAGGGTTACCTAAAGGCTGCTGCTTTGACAACGAAGCACAAAACAGTATTATCTAGTCCTGGGAATAATACATTCTCCCCCAGAGCCCTCTGGAAGCCCTCGGGTAGGATAATTCGAAATTGTAGAAATGGTTAAGCATGTCCCTTATTCCATTTGTATATGGTAAAGTGTGTGTGAGGGAGGAAATAAAGTACTTAAGTTGTTTCTCATAGTGGGGAAGGACAATGAAGAGTAAACTTTAGGGTTGTGTTTTTTTTGTTTTTTGCTGTAGTTTAATCTTGTACGTTCTTGTTCTAGAAGGTGCACTCAGAGACTCATGGTAGCGCTCCTCTGAGGTGGTGGGCCTTACATAAAAACCTGAATAGACCCAATGAACTCTACTTTCTGCAGAATGGAAGCTGGCATAGGCTTCTGATCCTAAACCAAAAAATGCAGAATAGGTATCTTCTTAGTCAGCACATTGTGCAAGAACAAGCCTCGAAAGATAATTTGCAACAGGAAGTGCTGAAGTTCAAGTGTCACAGCTTAGAGTTCCTGTTGTGGTCTTGAAATTAGGGAGTTCTTTGTTTTGTGGTGGCAAACTGTCAGCCTGATGTCCTGAAAAATTTATTTGAGTTTAAACTCCTCTTCTTGGCAGTCCTTTTTTACATCTAGATTTCTTACAAGGATTAAAAAAAAGTTCCATCAATGTGATATTAGTTTCTATTCAAGAGGCTTTTGTTTATGTTCGGAAACTAGTTGCTTTAGCTTGCTGGTGTCCCTAAAAACACACTAATAAAATGTCAGTATATTTTGTCTGTGTGCTATATATAACTTGCCACTAACGGGGTGGAAATTGCCTAAATAACTTTCTAGTAATATAAAACTTGTTAATGCATCACATTTGATTTGAATAATTACACGGCACCAGGGTATTTCAGTTGGTTTGTAATAAAATGAAATGGTGAATGAGACTAGATTAAGCTCTAATTATAATGCTGCAAAAGGATCTAAAATTGTCTCTTGTAATTAAGAGATTTGTCTGCCTCTTTGGTATATCAACTCATCTGATCAGCTATGCCCCTGTTCCTTACCCCGTTAGGACACAACAATTAAGACTTGTCTTCTTCTCATGTATCCGCTACCTCCTCCCCTGCAAGGCAAAATGCTTTCAGTTTTCAAATAACGAATCCAAAGTGAAGTTTCTGTATTGCTGAGAGCTAGATCCCATGGTAAACCCTGGCTTTCTGATTTGGATGGTTTCACTGAAACATGAATGGAGCAATAGAAATGCTCACTGGTAGGTCATCAGTTTGGTAGCCCAGAAAGATAGTGACTGACGCCCCAACTGAAGTGCATTGCTGAATAGGGATGGGTACATTTGTGCTTTGCAGATATGGGGCCTACATTATTATTATTTATTATTAATTTTTTACTATCTCATAGCTTTTGAATGGCATGTGTAAGATGAGTTGTTCTCAATCCAGCTTCAGTTGGACAAGTTTCAACATCACAGCCCCCCTACCCCTACGCATGTTGCATTAATTAGCATCATTGTTGGCAGTCTGATAATAGAGATCAAGTACTGAATGCACATTGGCATTGAACTGCCCCCTCATAACTAGACCCAGCCTCTAAAGAAGGACGTTATTTAGGTTTGTAGGGACACTTGCGCTGCTGCTACTAATTCTATGTCTGTTCTGTGGCCAAATGGGAAGCTTCATTTTCCATGACTGTTGCTCCTTCCCCTTTCACCAGTGCTATAGTAATACAATTAATGCTTGAAAAAAGGAATTTCATAACCATAAGCAAATACGTTTTTGATTCGTCCATATAGTGTATATAAATGAATTTTACTATTTACTTAATGTGTTGTATTTTTTTTTTTTAAGATTTTTTTTTATAGCATTATTTTTCAACACCAGTTCCTAGACTTCTCTGAATTGTTTGCTACTACATCCTGTGTGAGAGTCTTAGGGCTTTTCTACATTTACCGAGGGATCGACATGCGGCAGTCAATACATCGGCGATCGATTTAGCGGGTCTAGTGAAGACCTGCTAAATCAACGTCAGATCGCTCTCCCGTTAACTCCTGTACTCCACCTGAACGAGAAGCGCAAGGGGAGTCGGGAGATGCTCACCCATCAACTTAGCGTAGTGTGGACCCCGCAGTGAGTAGATCTAAGTACATCTACTTCAGCTACATTATTCATAGAGCTGAAGTTGTGTAATTTAGATCGATCTCCCCCCGTAGTGTAGAGAAGACCTTACTGGTTTACTAATGCTAACATATAGGGCAGCATTCTTCTTCAAGGCCATGGTAGAGCTCTGTTCTGGTCTGCTGTGCTTTCTGAATGTGGGGAATACTATAACGTAACAATTTTGAAGTAGCAAATCACAGAATCATAAAATCATAGCATTATCAGGGTTGGAAGGGACCTCAGGAGGTCATCTAGTCCAACCCCCTGCTCAAAGCAGGACCGATCCTCAATTAAATCATCCCAGCCAGGGCTTTGTCAAGCCTGACCTTAAAAACTTCTAAAGAAGGAGATTCCACCACCTCCCTAGGTAACGCATTCCAGTGTTTCACCACCCTCCTAGTGAAAAAGTTTTTCCTAATATCCAACCTAAATCTCCCCCACTGCAACTTGAGACCATTACTCCTTGTCCTGTCATCCGCTACCGCTGAGAATAGTCTAGATCCATCCTCTTTGGAACCACCTTTCAGGTAGTTGAAAGCAGCTATCAAATCTCCCCTCATTTTTCTCTTCCGTAGACTAAACAATCCCTGTTCCCTCAGCCTCTCCTCGGAAGTCATGTGTTCCAAACCCCTAATAATTTTTGTTGCCCTCCGCTGGATTCTCTCCAATTTTTCCACATGCTTCTGGTAGCGCGGGGCCGAAAACTGGACACAGTACTCCAGATGAGGCCTCACCAATGTCGAATAGAGGGGAATCCTCTTGCAGGCTTGAGGAGATGTCACCCACAAAGTAAAATTGCAAAATATTCTTTTTTGTTTTGCTTTTGAAAAAGGTTTGATATAATGAGGGACCTTTTCATTATGGTCTTGGTTCTATTGCTTGTGAAGGGCAAAGGAGTATAATGAAGACGTGTTATTTTTATTTACAGGTTATCTTAAATGTGACACCGATGACGGCTGTGAGAACAAAGAAGAAGTAGGAGGAGAAGAGCTCTTTGACACTGTAAATTCCTCAATTGTTTCCGGGGACAGCATCCGATTCTTTGTGAATGTCAATTTGGAAGTACAACAGAATGTAACTGGTAAGTGCATTGTGTTCTCTACAATCCTTACTGAAATGTGAAGAGGTTAAACTATGCCTGCCTTGATCTCCCTGCTTTTCTGATACAGACTTCCCCTGGTAGGTATTTGCCCAACAAAAGCTGTGGTATCCAAGGGAGATTTTCAAAGTCACAAACATCAGTTAGGGATCTAACTACTATTGACTTTCAATGACAGGTACCTAAATACCATTCGTGCCTCTGAAAAGCTGACCCCACATGCATGCCTGGAAGCACCCATTGACTTCAGTGAGAGCTGCTGCCTGCTCAGCATTTTTGAAAATCGAGATATTTTTATGTAGGTGCCTACACGTTTTATGTAGATGTAGTTCTAAAAATGGACTTGGGAGACCAATTTAAAGGACCCATTTTTTTGAAAGTATATACCTCGGTGTACACTAAGTTCTCTCTCTCTTTTTGTTTTTTACTTTCAGTGAGTGTGAGGGGGGTGGCGAAATGAGATTGAAGTGGGTTTTCTATTGAGCTCTGAAAGTACTGAGGTGGACTATCATAATGACCAAGGAAGTGGGTTTTAGCCCACGAAAGCTTATGCCCAAATAAATTTGTTAGGTGCCACAAGGACTCCTCGTTGTTTTTGCTGATACAGACTAACACGGCGACCCCTCTGAACTTCTAGAAGTGAGTTCCATAGCTGTGGGCTGGATGCCAGAAAGGCTCTGTTTTGCATTTTTCATTGAAAGCTGAGTAAAATAAGGTGTTTTCCAGTATCAAAACTTTTCTTCACATCAGCATTTGTAAGGCTTTGTCTAAACTACAGTGGTTGGACAACATAAGGTGCTAATTATTAGGACTGTCAAGGGATTTTAAAAAATTAATCGCCTGATTAATCGCACTGTTAAACAGTAATAGAATACCATTTATTTAAATATTTTTGCATGTTTTCTACATTTTCAAATATATTGATTTCAATTACGATACAGAATACCAAGTGTACAGTGCTCAGTTTATATTATTTTTTATTACAAATATTTGCACTGTAAAAAAGAAACACAGTAAATAGTATTTTTCAATTCACCTAATACAAGTACTGTAGTGCACTCTTTATCATGAAAGTTGAACTTACAAATGTAGAATTATGTACACAAACTAACTTTATTTTTGAATGCAGTGTAAAACTTCAGAGCCTGTAAGTCCACTCCGTCCTCCTACTTGTTCAGCCAGTTGCTCAGACAAACAAGTTTGTTTACATTTGCAGGAGATAATGCTGCCCGCTTCTTGTTTGCAGTGTCACCTGAAAGTGAGAACAGGCGTTCTCATGGCACTGTTGTAGCTGGTGTCACAAGATATTTACGTGCCAGATGCGCTAAAGATTCATATGTCCCTTCATGTTCAACCACCATTCCAGAGGACATGTGTCCGTGCTGATGATGGGTTGTGCTCGATAACAATCCAAAGCAGTGCAGACTGGAGCAAGTTCATTTTCATCATATGAGTCAGATGCCACCAGCAGAAGGTTGATTTTCTTTTTTGGTGGTTAGTATCTGTAGTTTCCGCATCGGACTGTTGCTCTATTAAGACTTCTGAAAGCATGCTCCACACCTCATTCCTCTCAGATATTGCAAGGCACTTCAGATTCTTAAACCTTGGGTCAAGTGCTGTAGCTATCTTTAGAAACCTCTCACTGGTACCTTCTTCGTGTTTTGTCAGATCTGCAGTGAAAATGTTCTTAAAACAAACAAGAAGTGCTGGGGGTCATCATCCAAGACTGCTATAACATGAACTATAAGGAAGAATGCGGGTAAAACACAGAGCAGGAGACATACAATTCTCCCCCAAGGAGTTAAGTCACAAATTTAATTAACACATTATTTTTTAACTAGCGTCATCAGCATGGAAGCATGTCCTCTGGAATGGTGGCCAAAGCATGAAGGGACATACGAATGTTCAGCATATCTGGAAAGTAAATACCTTGCAATGCCGGCTACAAAAGTGCCATGGGAACGCCTGTTCTTACTTTCCGGTGACATTGTAAATTAGAAGCGGGCAGCATTATCTCCCCTAAATGTAAACAAACTTGTTTGTCTTAGCGATTGACTGAACAAGAAGTAGGACTGAGTGGAATTGTGGGCTCTAAAGTTTTACATTTTTTGTTTTTGAGTGCAGTTACGTAACAAAAAAAAAATCTACGTTTGTAAATTGCACTTTCACAGTGTAAATTGCACGGTAGAGATTGCACTACAGTACTTGTATGAGGTGAATTGAAAAATGCTATTTTTGTTTGCCATTTTTATAGTGCAAATATTTGTAATAAAAATAATATAAAGTGAGCACTGTATGCTGTGTTGTAATTGAAATCAATATGTTTGAACATGCAGAAAAAAAATCCAAAAACATTTAAGATTTCAATTGGTATTTATTGTTTAACAGTGCGATTAAAACTGCGATTAATTTTTTTGGGTTAATCGCGTGAGTTAACTGCAATTAATTGACAGCCCCACTAATTGTATCAGCATACACACTGTAACCATGCTCCCACCGATGTAAGTGCCCTTCTACACTGACGTAATAACTCCATCTCCTCAAGAGGCCTAGGGCTTATGTCAGTGTAGTTAGGGTGATGTAGTGTCTGTGGAGACACTGTGGGTGTAAGAGTAGTTAATTAGCGGGATGGCGTTTTCTGATTTGAATGTCACTCTTGTATTCTGTTGTCTTGTTTCTAATTTGTATTTTTATTGTAATATATAAAAGGAGAGAGGGAGAAACATTGCATAAAGTTACTGCATCCAATATAAGTGAACGTGTGATAAAACAGAACACAGGATTTACATGTATTCACATATTCCAAGGTCAGGTCTTCATTTGATAAATCTGTGTCGCATTTCTGTGCAATTGTAACTTCAAATACGTTTGTCACGTTCATGGCAGCAAATGTAACTGGCACATCATAAATAGATCTGGGCAAAAAACTGATTTGTTTTGGTTTGCTTGCCGTTCCAAAAAATAAAGAGGAAAATAAAAAATCCACAAACCCAGTAATTGGAAAAAAATCCATTCTAGGATCTCAGTCTTGCCCTGTCACGGTCATTATGATTGACTATAAATTGCCACTATGAATGACCATGAATAGCCATTGGGCCAACAAAAGAAGTGAGAATGACTCTCGCCTGGTAGTTAGGGACTCATGTAGGATGTGGGAGGCCAAGTTCAAATCCCTGCTCCAATGACTGTTTATACCAAGTGGAACAACTTCAACAAGAGAGATTGAGATCCCTTTACCAGAATATCCCAGAGCCTAGTGGAAAGGGCATTCTCCTGTAGTGTTGGAGACCTGTGTCCAAATCTCTTCTCCAGATCAAGCCAATGGTGGAATTGAACCTGGGTCTCCACATCCCAGGTGACTGTCTTAACCAGGGGGCTAAAACTTACAAGTAGGGCACCTCTTCCTCTCATGTTGTGAATGGGAGCTAAGTCCTGAAAAATATTTTTGGCCAAAATTCTTTGAACTCATCTCAGTTTTGCAAATAGCTTTGGGTTGATTGAGACTGCATTTTTCAGCAAACTAATTTGTCCAAAAAAATTCACCGAGCTCTAATCATAAACACTGAAGCTTTAGTAAGCAAATCACATTAATCCTGGATAATTAATTGTGTACCTCCAAGAAGAGTGGTCAGATGATTCTGCTTCCTTTGATTAGCTATTCTGTTTCTAGGCTGGCCAGCACAAACTATCCTGTGTTCACACAGGTTGTGTATAATCCACACCACGTATGTTGTTGGGAGGGCCAAATGACTAATTAATTAATAGGTTTCAAGGCCAGAAGAGACCACTGTGATCATCTAGTCTGATATCTTGTATAACACATCCTAGAGAATCCCACAAAATTCCTACAGTATATCTTTTAGAAAATAACATTCAATCCCGATTTTAAAAATCAGTGATGTAGAATCCACCACGACCCTTTGTAAATTGTTCCAATTGTTAATTACTATCGCTGTTTTAAAAAAAAACAAAAACAAAAAAACAAAGTCTTATTTCCAGTCTGAATTTGTCTAGCAGGAGAATCTTAAGTAGGAAGAGAGAGGTTATTTTTACTTCTATATTTGGCATTAGTATGACCACTACTGGAATGCCGTATCCAGTTCTGGTGTCCACAGTTCAAGAAGGATGTTGATAAATTGAAGCAGGTTCAGAGAAATACCCTGTGAATGATTAAAGGATTAGAAAACATGCCTTATAATGATAGACTCAAGGAGCTCAGTCTATTTAGCTTAACAAAGAGAAGGTTAAGGGATGACATAAGTACAGTTTATAAGTACCTACGTGGGGAACAAATATTTAATAGTAGGTTCTTCAATCTAGCAGAGAAAGGTAGAACCCAATTCAGTGTCTGGAAGTTGGAGCTAGACAAATTCAGACTGGAAAGAAGGTGCAAATTTTTTACAGGGAAGGTAATTAACCGTTGGACATCTTACCAAGGGTCATGGTGGATTTTCTATCACTAATAATTTTTCAATAAATGTTGAACGTTTGTCTAAAAGATCTGCTCTAGGAATTATTTTGGGGAAGTTCTGTGGGCTGTGTTAGGCAGGAGATCAGACTAGATGATCACAATGGTCTCGTCTGGCCTTGGAAGCTCTGAATCTAGGTTACATGTACAGACTTCAGATCATACTTTTATGTAACCATTCCAGCTGTGCCTTGAAGTTAAGATTCATAAGAATTATTAAGGCTCTAATACTACTAAAAGCATAGACGACAGCTACACCTGGATTTTGCTCACTGTTTTATTTATCTATTTTGTCAAAGCATAATAAACCTCTTGGTAACTTACTCAGTGACTAACTTTCTTGTGGGTCGGGCTGTTTTGTCAGACAACCTCTGTTGCAGCCAGTGGCAGTGGCTGAGCGAACAGCAGCTTGACTCGAGAAATTAATTTGGGGAAGTTCTGTAGCCTGTTTTCTGCAGGAAGTCAGATGGATGATCACAGTGGTCCCTTCTGGCGTCGGAATATAAATCTCTGAACGGGAGCTTGCAAAACCCTTTCCAAGATGTCACTCCACCCCTTGTTCAGAGGGAGCCTGGATCTATCATCTGTAATGCATGATGAGACACTTACCTCTTGTGCTAGCCATTTGCTGAAGAGGTATCAGACATGGTGGTTTTCATTTTGACTGAATAATATTTTAATCCTCTGTACCTGGAGTTCTTTGCAGTACTAATGACATGAAGCAAACTTTAATAAATAAATAAATAAATTTTAACCACAGTTCAACTACCTGAGAGGTGGTTCCAGAGAGGATGGTTCTAGACTATTCTCAGTGGTAGAAGAGGACAGGACAAGGAGTAATGGTCTCAAGTTGCAGTGGGGGAGGTTTAGGTTGGATATTAGGAAAAACTTTTTCACTAGGAGGATGGTGAAACACTGGAATGCGTTACCTAGGGAGGTGGTAGAATCTCCTTCCTTAGAAGTTTTTAAGGTCAGGCTTGACAAAGCCCTGGCTGGGATGATTTAATTGGGGATTGGCCCTGCTTTGAGCAGGGGGTTGGACTAGATGACCTCCTGAGGTCCCTTCCAACCCTGATATTCTATGATTCTATGTCCAGGAGGCAAGATTGCAGTAACTATTAAGTTATGTATATAAACTAGTCTCCTCTATTGGGTGCTCATCCTGTCCAAATTCTAGATTGCAGATTCTTTGGGGGCAAGGATCTTATATACCTGATATTCTGTAAGTGTTTCAGTCAGGGTCCAGACACCCCAATTGGAGAACAGGGTGTCTGAACCCCAAAGCGTAAGCAGTTGAATCAACTGGTGGTATACAATGTTGTGTATGAAAACATGTGGAGTAAGATCTTTTATGAAAGCCTGTAATGCTCTGAACATGCGGTTATGAATTTGTGTATTTGAGTAGGTATAAAACGGTGCTCATAATTTGTGCTGCTACATTCAGCTCCTCCACACAACAGGGCGGTCATCAGCCAGGCTGGGGAGGAGCTGTCTCCCCAGACAGATGAGAGTAGCTCCAAGCACCTAGCATTGTATAACCCAGGAAGAGACAAATGGTTGGCCATTAGGGTTAATGGGAAACCACTGTGCTAGATTTCCCCACCCTAAGCAACCATGAGTCACCATGCCAGGAGAAAAGAAAAGCCGGGAGGGAGCCCTTAAAAAGAAACTGAAGTTTTCATTCTGAGGGGCAGCCTCTAAGCAGGTAGCTGTCGGTGAAATGCTGGATGCTGTCTATGGCAGTGTATTCTGGGAAAACTGCTCAGTGATAACAGGCAACTTTTATATTAGACTAATTCCCTTTTCTAATATAAGTGTAAAGCCTGAAGTTGGGTTTTTATGTTTGTTTTTTGTGTGTGTAGTTTGAATGCATTTGCTTTTTCTTATGATTTCATCTCTGAATCTGTGATTTTTCTATTAAACACACTTTTTGTTAACTTTTACCTTAAGCAGGTCTCTCTCTCTGTGTGTGTGTGTGTGTGTATGTATGTATGTATGTATGTATGTATGTGTCAAAGTAAGCTGGTGTCTGGGGGGCTGGTTTCACGCCTTCGGAGGGTGGTATTGGTGGTGGTGATGAACCAGAGGGGAAAAGTTGGAGTGTCTGTTAGTCAAGAACTCAGGAAGGATGGATATGGGGAGACTTGAGAGCAGCAGGACCGTTGGGGTCACCCTGCAAGGAAAAGTGGGCTGGTGAGAGCCAGGGTGAAACTTTATGCTTGGGGGCTGTTTACTGGTGTCCTGGCTCTGAGCCATGGCAACATTAAGGCATCCAAAGTTACAAGTGAAGAGGTGACAGAACTCCTTACTGCTCTGGGCAATCCCCAGAACATCAGATTAAGGCACCCACCCCACTTTCAGTCTAGTACAAATAATAAGCACTTGTAAAATTACCAAGAGCCATTGGGGATAGGAGCTTGAAAGAAGTATAAACTAATAGAGTAGAATTATGGACCTGGTGACAGCTCTGATACGAACCCTTCTAGTTAATAACCTCATGTAATGGACATACAACTCAGTACATGCATAATTAGATACTCTTTGCTATAATTTTATTTTAAAATATCTTTGCGTGGGATTAAACAATGTTGAGCAACAGGGCATAGCATGGGCCATAAAATTATGGCAACTAATTAACTATTGTCATATAATTCTGTACCATAGGGAATGGTGTAGCAAAAAAATAGAATATACATTTCAAAAAAAACCCCTCATTTTTAGCTAGCCTGGTCATTACTGTCTAAACCAGCTTTCACCCATAGCCTAAATCAGTCTAGGTGCCCAGATACTAAAGGTTGGCTCAGTTTTGGCATTTGGGTCACTGAACCTGTTCACATACATGTGTGTTGTTTCCTTGTGGTTGCTGGAGAGCCCCCAGTATAACTTGTTCTTCAGCCCCTGGTATTATTTGAATATTGGATGCTATTGTTTTTGGCAGAGGTAGATAGGCTGTACTGTTGAATGGCTGTGTTTATTTATGGTAGGAAGGACTTGGGGCGATTACAGGTACTTGCTTATGTCTGCCTGGGGCCTTGCCATTGCTCATCGTGTAGACAAGGTTTTTTGGGAAGGTTCAGGGGAGGTGGTGATCTTCAGGCTGAATAAAAGAACAATCTCAGCAAAGCTGTTACCCTTTAGGATACTCTGGTTCTTAAAAACTTTTTTGGGAGATGGAAAAGTGGGGAAAGGTTCAGACAAGGAACTGGTGCTGCTGGTGGTAGGGAAGTCTGTGAGGGGTTTGCAGCGGAGGCTATACAGGGTTGGCAAGATCTCCTATAGGCTTGTTTTCAAGACTCACTTTAATATTTGCAAACATAAAAGCACAGGAGTTTACAATGTACTTACATCTCCGGGTAGAAATGCACAATAAACACAAAGAAATGCCCTTCTTACCTGCCTTCTATATAGGCCTCTGTAGCAATTCTGCCCCAGTCCAAGCCATTCCTCCTCTCCCCACTTTCCCTCTCTGATCTCCCATGTGGGGAGCAGTCTGTCCTCCACAGGATTAGCACCCCCTTTCTGCTCTGTATCCAAGCGTTGCAGGTCCCAACAGAGCTTTCGCCCTTGTGGAATAGACTCTTGCATTGTTCCCTGCAACCCCATGCTACAGAGGCCACAATAGTGGATCAAAGTAGGCAAAAAATGCCCAGGGAGAAAGGAGAACTCAAACCAGAGCGATCCATTCAGTTGGAGGTTCATGAGCCCCATGGCTCTAGTTGCTATCATTTTATAATCTGTTTGCAAACTGTACATTTCATAACTGCAAATACTTATTCATGCCCCTGATTGCAACAAGGAGCCTGAATGTTTGTGCTTGAAAGTTGAAGGGAAAAAATTCCTGGTTATTAGTGACTGGTGAAAAATCAATCTGAAGGAAGGATGTGGCTTTGTTAGAAATAATAGTGGAACACAATTTACACTTCACAAGAAATTATAAAGATTGTTCCACCCTCTAGACAATAGACCATTCCTAGATACCGAGAGCCAACAGTTTCCTGTAATACACTCCAGAGACACACGCGCGTGCACACACTCGCCTGCTGCTTTACTAGCAAAACACAGCTTTCCAGCATGCTGTCAAGCCCCTGTTAAGATAATTTTTTTTTTAAAAAAGGGGATGGGGAACACTGTGGTGGCGCCAAGGAATTCCAGGGAGAGTAGTGGCCAGAGACAAGTGGTCTGGGCCTGACTGGGTATCCTTCTACACACAATAGTCACATTTCCTCACATGAATACCAAAGGCCTTTTTATGTCTACTGGCACAATGCTGACCCAGGGATTACATCTGATAACTCCTATTTTAGAAGTGTGATGTCAGTGTGGGATGTTGGGCTCTTAGGGTTTCCTATACTATAATGGAAAGTGGATACACCAATTGTGTTGTCACATTGTGGAGAGGGCTGGCTTCCCTTCGAGCTTCCTGATCAAGGTATTTTCAAAGCACTGTTTACAAACTTAACCGCCCCCCCCCCACCCCACCCCACACACACACCCTCTTTTTGTGCCTAAGGCAAGCATTTATACAAGAGGTATGTGCTAATTCTAGCTCCTTCACAGTGGATTTGCTTTGGAGGCGGCTGGGAGCCCAGATGTATTTGTGAGAGGTTTCTTTAGTGCCCTGTTTGAGCCGATTACCATTTTAAATGGAGTATTTTCCAGCACGAGGGTTAGGGCCAGAGCAGTAGACGATTTTTCTTGCAAGTATCAGAACCTGTTATTTCAAGAGAATCGGCTCTGCATAGTGACTTGTGTCTGAACGTTTCAGTTAGTAACAGGAGTGGGGTGGTGTCTTTCTCTAGTCACAAGTACCTTTGTGCTTTTTCCCCTCTCCCGCACCTTCTATGAGAGAAACTTCCAGTCAGAACTGATCAAGCCAACACCTTACTCACCGTCCAGTTTTCCCTCAAAACTAACAGCTAGACAGACAGTGAGCTGTGTTCACCTGGCTAAGAACTAAGCACATCCCATTAGATTTGTTACCCTGCTACCTTCCCCCACCCCCAAGCTCACTTGTTTCTCTCATTCACTCGTTATGGCTCTTAAATTGTAAGCTATTTGGGGGCAGGGTCATTGCTTATGTCAGAGGTTCTCAAACTGGGGTCCGTGGATAGTTCTAAAGTGCGCGCCCAGGCGGCCCACCTAATTAGTGGAGCGGGAGTGGCTCCACTAATTAGGTGCCTGGACCCTGGAGAAGATGCATGTGCTAGGTGAGGTGGTGGCCTTGGGGGGAACAGGGGGTAGGGGGGAGGAGGCAGTGGGGTGAGAAGAGCGGGTGGAGGGAATTTGGGATGTGCAGGGCTGCGGAGGCCAGAGAAAAAAGGTGACTTTCCCCAGCTCCAGGGCTGTGGCTGCCGGGGAGAGACCCCCACCCCCCCACTTCCCAGCCTCAGCTCGGGGGCTGTGGCGGCAGGGGAGAGAGGGCACATCCATCGCATTAGAAAGGTTAGACTAGTGATATTAAAATATCAGTTGTGTGCTTTTATTTCTAAAACAAAAAAACGTTTTTTAAGGTTTTTTTTAATATAGCGCTTCTATCCAAAGTGCTTTACAACAGTTAGCTAACGGTATACACAACATTTGGAAAGCTAATGTACTCAATGCTTTTTTTTTGCCTGTCTTCACGAACAAGGTCAGCTCCCAGACTACTGCACTGGGCAGAACAACATGGGGAGGAGGTGAACAGCCCTCTGTGGAGAAAGAAGTGGTTTGGGTCTTTTTAGAAAAGCTGGATGAGCACAAGTCCATGGGGCCGGATGCGCTGCATCCGAGAGTGCTAAAGGAGTTGGTGGATGCAGTTGCAGAGCCATTGGCCATTATCTTTGAAAACTCACGGCGATCAGGGGAGGTCCCGGATGACTGGAAAAAGGCTAATGTAGTGCCCATCTTTAAAAAAGGGATGAAGGAGGATCCGGGGAACTATAGGCCAGTCAGCCTCACCTCAGTCCCTGGAAAAATCATGGAGCAGGTCCTCAAGAAATCAATTTTGAAGCACTTCGAGGAGAGGAAAGTGATCAGGAACAGTCACATGGATTCACCAAGGGCAAGTCATGCCTGACTAACCTAATTGCCTTCTACGATGAGATTACTGGCTCCCGGAATAGTTGTCAGAGTTGGCAACCCTACTAGGGGGGCTCTGATTTTATTTGGAGTTTAAATCCTCAAACTCATTTTTTCTCCCCAATGCCCAATCCAAATGTCACAATTAGAGTTACACTGGGGGTGGGAGGTAGAAGTTCTTGTGAAGCTGACTGCCTTTATCCCTTGTCCGTTTGCTGCTGTTAGTGCACCACTGAAAACCTGAGCCTCTGTCTTCCTGATTTCTGATGCTGGCTGTCGACCAGCTTGCAAATGAAAGGCCCTCAGCTAAGTCATGGAGTGAATAATCATGGCTAACAGCAAAGCAGAAGAGCTGTTTGAGCGCCCCTCTCAAGAACAGTGGCGTGAGTTGAGTTCCTGTCACCGCTCACAGTGCCCCCACAAAAGTGTTGTCTACAAACTACAAAATGGGGGGATGGCTGTTGGTGCTGCAGTCCAGGGTTCATGCCAACTCTGTTAGAAATGTGTTTTAATTTGTTTGAGTCCTTGGGGGGGAAATCACCAGCCCTGATGCAGAATTATTAGCTTTTGTCTAAGTGCCCAACCATTATCGCTTCAAAAACTGAAAATAAGACTTTTAACTAGAAAATAATGAAATTGCTCTTATTTTGCTCAACTTTATTAGCTGGAGTTGACTTATTTTATTATGCTAGAACTTGGAGGAGTCTATTAAGTTCTGGACCCTTTTGCTGTGGCTGCTTTACTAAAAAGCCAGTTCCTTCCCCAAAGATCTTAAAATCTTAGAGTGGGTCTACATACAACTTGTGCACTGTCCCTTAATGTGGAGACATCCCAAAAACGTGTGGTTGTGATTTTTGCAGACCCCAAAGGCCAGTCCTGGGGGCATAGTAGGGGGAAGGAAATTTGAGTAAATGAATAGCTTTAGAGAAAGCGAGTGACAAGCATGCGACAAGCTTTCAAACCTGTCATTCATTTTAAATGAGTTTGTTTTCAAGGCTGCCTTTGCATGGGAAAATTATAGCAGTTCCTTTTTAAAAATGAAATAGGAAACTTTCTTTTGCATTTCCAGGTTGTCCCGATCATGGGAGGTTAGCAGGTTATGCGGAGAAAACTTTGCCTTCAGGTGCATAGAGTAAATGTCACAATAAACATCAAATCATCCTATTTATAGGTTTCAGAGTAGCAGCCGTGTTAGTCTGTATTCGCAAAAAGAAAAGGAGTACTTGTGGCACCTTAGAGACTAACCAATTTATTTGAGCATAAGCTTTCGTGAGCTACAGCTCACTTCGTCGGATGCTGTAGCTCACGAAAGCTTATGCTCAAATAAATTGGTTAGTCTTTAAGGTGCCACAAGTACTCCTTTTTGCATACTATTAATCTTTGTCACATCAGACCCATTCTTGTTAAGCTACAGAAGCTAACCTGTCCTATTAAAGTCTGCTTGCCACTGCTGATGGTTGGAAAGAGACTTTGTCCTAGGTACTAGATAATACTATAACAAAAAGAGAAAAGCAATGGTGCTCTGCTAGAAATTCTGAATGCCCATATGCAAAGCCACAAGGGCGAATTCAACATGGTGCAATTTGTCACGGTCACTGTAATAGTATTTTAAACTCCCGATGAACTTCACAGCTAATCTGAGCAAACCAGTAGACGTGTTGAATATGATACAAATCATAATGTGTGATACCTAAGCACAGGTTCTGATGTACGTCTGGGGTTTATTTGCTGATTTGTATTAATTAATTTTATAAAAATCTCCGGACAACCTGGAGTACAGTTTAACAAATGCAAAGTTGGAATCCTTGTACTATTATTGGTTTCTGTTTGCTACATGCAGAGATAGGTAGAGGTAATGAAAGTACTATATTTATTAGATTTTTCTAACAGATTTTCAAACCACATTCTTGTTCGGGATTTTTAAAATTTTATTTTCAGCAAGGAGGAGCGTAAAA
This sequence comes from Chelonia mydas, assembly GCF_015237465.2. Classification (NCBI taxonomy): domain Eukaryota; kingdom Metazoa; phylum Chordata; order Testudines; family Cheloniidae; genus Chelonia; species Chelonia mydas. The sequence goes on along the minus strand of NC_057852.1, from coordinate 134,789,515 downwards.
AATAGAAATGAAAATACAAAATGACCATGGTATATTTTTTTTATTCTTAGATATTTTCTAAAATCCTATTTCCCCCCCATCCTCCTGTTTTTTGTATGAAATTATTTTATGTAACTGCCTCCAGCTGTTCAGATTAGTTCTGTGTTTGATGCGTTCTGTCTAGCTCTAATTCTATGCTGTGTCTGCTCAGTCTGTTTACCGATATACCCATCACTGGGGTATCTAAGCACCAAGAGCCAGTAATCCAAGAAAACACACAAAGACAAAGGCCACTAAGAAGCTCCTGCAACACATGTGCCCCAGTGTGTTAGCTACGTTCATTCAGAGTCAAGAATTCCGCTCGATCAGGACAGTGTTATTAACAAGGAAGACTTGCATGATATGCTTCCTTTCCTGGGAAAGAATCCAAGCTGTGTGCTTGGATACTGTGATGAATGAGGCTCCAGGCCTTATAAAACTTCCATACATTCCTTAGGATATTTGATGAGAAGTTTAAATGGCCCTGGTCCAGAAGATGTAATCAGAGATGCTTTTGATGATGAAGCAAAAGAGTTCATTCAAGAAGATTACTTGAGAGAATTGCTGATGGTAATTGGACTGGTTTACTGCTGAGTTAGTAGATGAGCTGAACAGAGGGTCATGAAGTGACAAAGGGTAACTTCAATTATATTAGATTCATGCACATCCTTAAGGATGGAGCAAAGGACAGACTGCAGATAATCAAACACCGACAGATATATTTTATTTTGAGTCTCACTTCATTTCTTTGGGTGTTTTTTTTGTTTTGTTTTGGTTTTTTTTAACTGGAGCCGCCAATTGCATGCTTTCAGCTTTTGCATTCCTCTCTATTTTTACTGATTCCAGGTCTCTCTAGCACACTTCTACCTGTGTAATTAGACTGTCAGTGGAGGGTATTGTAAAGGGAAAGCATTTGGGAATAATGAAGAGCGAATATAAAAGCCTACGGAAACTGCTCATTGTTTCTGGTCACTGGAGAGCTTACCTTTTTATACTACATATCATTTTTAAGTAAAGATGACTTATAAATCAAATATTCCTGGCAAAGATATTTTAACAATCATAACTTTCATATGGGGACTTGCATAATCTATAACACTTCAAAGTTAATTCCACTTTAATAACTAGTTGATTGATGAAAGAAATGGGTGTAGCCTCTGCACTCCGAGAGTTTCTATGGTAAATAGTAGTTATGACATCTGAACTGCCTTATAATATTTCACTGTGCTTAAAGGGGTGCATGTGCGGGCTTGTCTTCCCTGTAGAGTTAACTTGAGTTGTAAACTCACGTGTTGCCCCAACTCGAGGTCCATCCACACACACTAAACCCTTAACTCAAGTGGGGGAGTGCTTTTAACTTGAGGGGAATATAGGCTAAAGCTCAATTGTGCACAACTTGTCAGCTGCTAATAAAACCATTCTGTGCACCGAGCCATTCGCTTTCTGTAGCTCCAGTGTTCCACAGAGTGGCAGCTCTCTCTAGCGTGTGGATAACGCAAGTTAACTCTACAGTGAAGACATAGCCTGTATGTCTGATGGACCCACTGCTCGTATCAATCAGCTTTATTTCCACTGAAGATCATGGAGTTAAGCAGAGTACCAGTTGAGGACGTGGCTGGTAAATGAGAGGGGGGAGTGGATCAAAAATATTTTGCATATAAAAATAAGATAATAGAAGCAGTTCAGCCATTTAAAGATGTGGTTTTAAAAACAGCCAATTTAGAAAAGATTACTAGCTTTTAATGGCCCTGATTGCAGTCTACGCAGTCACGGCTCCACATACAGAAGTTCTCTTGCATTTTTGCTGCTTCAACAAAGACGTGTTCCGTATTTCCATTGAACTCCGTGGCAGTGTGGAAGAGTTGTTTCTGCATTTTCACTGTATTTTGTGTCCTAAAACAATAAAGTACTGAAAATATAGTGGTGCTTTTGGTACTGTGAAGAAGAAAGGAGGAATTTTTAACAGAAGTGCAATCCCGACAGTTATGAATTCAGACCTCTGAAATATAGGGCAGACATTTTTTCCACTGGCCATTCAACTGTCTTTGGTTAACATACAAGGGAAATTACTTATTACTTGGTACACAAGAAGTAAATACTTTTTTTATTTATTTTTAATACTACAGTACAAATGTATGGAGGCCTAGAGTATTTCCTACTTCATGCCAAGAGCTATAGATATGCAAAATTTTCTTAATTGATTATTAATTTATTTTGCTGTTTGGAGAGGATTGAGAGTAGGAATTTCCTATGCTTTGCTTTTCAGTTCTCCATAATTTAGATAACAAATTAAAAATCGCTTTAATATATATTGTGTGGCTAGCAAACAGAGGTAAGAATTTAGAATACAGAATCTCATTAAAATGACTTTCTCAGTGCCTTTTTAGATGTTCATAAGTTTCCTATCACTTTGGTATCTAATGCGTGTAATATTACACACAAAATAAGTCTACAAAAACTCCAAAAATAGTTTGCAGTGCTTGGTCTTGTCAAGGTAATGCCATAAAGTTCGATCCTTTACAAGTAGGTGGTGGTGGTGTTTTCCCATCCTGTCTCCAAGTCATCATGTCACTTAGTCTGTCAGAACTGCTCCCAAAGTGGGAGTTTTTTGCATTAATTACTGTGAATGCATGGTTGGATTCTAAATGAGGAAATATTCTTGATCCTTTGAAATATTTTGTCAGTAAACCTGAATGAGAGACAGATGCATGGGATACAGTTACATATTTTACCTACTGGATTGGGGATTAGGTGAAAATAATCTTGTCACTAATGGAAAAAAATCATATTTTTGCAGAACCTTGAAGCATTTTGCTGACTTATTTCCATTTTTTTTGTTGATTTCAATAGTAAAGAAAATTTCTGCACACTGAATAGCTCTTTCGTTGCTGTAGTCACAAATTTGTCTACAAAGGTTATTAAATGTTGCCAATGTCAGACCAAAAAGCTTAATTTGTCAGCAGAATGATAAACTTTCACCTTACATTATATTGTAGCATATTTGCAAAGCTTTCATTTGATGCCTGTTGCTTGTCAGATACCTATGATTGTAATGTTTTTCTCAAATTCTTTTCCAGTAGAAAGTGAAAGTGCTGGCTGTGTTTTATTACATACATCTAGAAAGGTAAGTAGCAATTCTGTTTACCTGGTTAATCCTTTTTAACTCGCTCCTGTAAATCATAACACGTTAATAGAAAAAGTAAGGTTGATCATTTCTTCTTTCTGGCCTAATCAGAAGACATTTAAATGCCTTGCTCTCTCAGAATACCTTTGTTTCTGTTTACCTCCAAAAAGCCATGTACTGTCCTCCTTTTCCAAACACAATTTCTTTTGCCATCAACATTTAATATCCTTCTTATTGGGCCATATTAATTCATCACTTGCTCTCATGAAACTGCCTGAAAGGTGGTCTATGCCTACACACAGCAGTACAGTCTCCTTAGCTTGCCTCAGACTTAAAAACAAAAGCACCCAATAGACATTGTAACTGTGTGATTCAGTTTCCTGTTTATCCCAGCTAATCAGATCTGCCTTCAGGAGGTTCAGCGGGAGTGAACTCCCTTGAAGCAGTGTAGCCAAAGAGGATTATTGTCGAATAATGTTTATTTTGCGCTTAGTTATGAGGCCATAACACGTTAGTGCCAACAGAGAAATGAAAAAATTCATATAGAAACCGCATTACTGCAAACAATTTTAATAAATAGGTAAATCAACCAGAAAGCGTGTTGCAAGGGAAATGGAAACTTACCCAATATCACTTACAATCTAGAATCTTGGCAATCCGGTGGGATCTGGAAACTGAGAGAGAGAGAGAGAGAGAGACAGTCTAAATTCGTGGTGTTCCTTTAAATCTTCTTGACTCATTCCCCAATTTCCCACCTGCCCACGAGCTCTGAAGTAAGACTCGCTAGCCCTTCAAAACCCAATAGGTTACGTGAATATAATTATTAAACCTATTAATTTTGGGCCAGATTTTGAAGTTTGTGTTCTTTATGTGCAGAAATCTGTATTTAGACACTTAAGTGCCTGTTTTAGGCACTTAAATGCTGATTTAGGTGCTTGAAACCATATCCGTGTTTAGGCACTCTAATTTAGCATTTACATACCTAAAATGGGTATTTAGATGCCTAACTTCAGGCACCCATGTTTGGAAATTGGTTTAAATGGTTTAAGATTTCCCCTCTCCACAAAAAAACCCAAAAATGTTTTGGGTGGTAAACAGAATAAAACAAATAGTCTCTTAAAACACAAACTATAACCACAAAAGAGAGTTTCTTTTTAGAAAGAAGAAACAAAAGGAAGGCAGCAGTGAATATATAGCAGTTTGCTTTTTGAATTGAAAGATGTAGCTCACTTATTTGTATACAGGTAGCACTTAAAGGATTTTAGGGCATAATTACCATTGTTTATTATTCAATCTGTCATATCTACTTTGGCCAGGATTAGCTAAGGACTCTGTAGCCAATTTGCTTGACCCCAGAGGAGGACTGGTTCAGAGGCCTTGTGATGCTGTGCTCAGAAGTGACGTTGTAAGAGACATAGATGCACCTAGACCAGTGATTCTCAACCTATTTATCGTTGTGGGCTGCACATGCAGTTCTCCATGTTTTAAGGGGGGAGAGGGTGCATCCACACAATATATACACTACATGTGTGGCCCTGAGGATGTCACATGGGCTGAGAACTACTGACCTAGAGAGAATGAATGTATTTCTCTCCCCCCTACCCTTTTTTTTTTTAACTGCATTCTCACTTTTGTTCGGTATTTGCTTCCTTCACTGTGAATGCCGGAGTAGTCCGCACTCAAAGCATCCTGCAAGTCACGGGCCACCACGTTATTTGGGTTGCTCAGGGTAGGGGTGAGGAGTTGCTTTTCTGCCATTCTCCCACACTAACCCTTCTCTGCAGCCCCAAAGTCCCCAGGTAGAACGCATTCAGAGCTGTCACCGTCTTGTTTTCTGAAAGACACTGCTGTCCTTCAGGGCATCCTTCCCCGGCCAGCCACCTGCCATGCTGGCTGAATGTGTGCCTCCTTGCCCACCAATCGGGAGCAGGCAGAGTTGGCTTAATTTCTTTTTTTGACAGAGGTGATGCGAGTGCCACTGTCCTCTACTAAAGTCTCCTTCTCTGCGGCTGGAACTCCCCTTCTCTTTGTATAGCCCAAAGACAAGAGAACGCCCGAAGGCAGTGGATGGAGGGGTAACAGTGCAATGGGAGAGGCGGGTTGGGAGACCAATAGAAGGGCATAAAGAAGAGGAAACGTGATATGTTGTGACCTTTTTGACTGGGGGCATGTGGCACCCCTGCCGTGACTCTTGGTGAGTCATTTAAAGACTGGCCACTTTTCACTGAGGTGAATTCCAAAGCCTTGTACCTGCTAGAATGCACAGGCAGATTCCGATCTCCCCTGGGACAGGTGATGGCATCACAGATAGCTACAGCAGAGCAGCATTTCCTTATGCTCTTGTAGGTCTTCTGCCATCAGCTACTGGCAGGGAAAATCAGAACGCTGAATGTGTTTTCTCAGCAGGTATGTCAAGAAAGAACTGATCTGTTTTTCCAAATTTTTTTTTTTTTTTTAAATCTCTCTCTGGTCCAAGTTGCATGCAGAGCATTGATCACTACTAGCTGTTGTCTGTCATTCAAATCTGCGAGTATATTGCAGTGATTTTTAAAGAAGAATTAAATTCTTAATGCTTGCTTTCCAGTTGAACAAGTTACAGCTTTAGATTGGATACTTGTCATCTTGCTATTGAAGTGTTTTCAATTCAGCCCGTTCTCTGGAATGGACCAATGCCTTTGCTTTTTTCTCTATTGAGGCATATTTTAGTATCCAGTCTTGGACAGTGGCTCATGGCAGATACATGAGAGGAGTACATAAATTCCTATAATGCAGCTGTTCGTGTAGTCCTCTACCATCTACAGAGAGGAAATACTTCTTGCCTCCAGCTGGTGATCATCTTATGTACTGTAAGCATGAGAATCAAAGAAGCCAAACATGTTGTTGGCAGGATTTGAACCTGCTTATGAGAACCCCAATCAATTGAGTGAATTGCCTGAAGCAACCTCGACAATGGGAAAACTAGGAAATAATGCTCCTGAGAATAAATTTTTGGAACACGTTTTTGAAACTTTCTTGCAGCATTTGTGAGCAGATGTAATCACCAAAGCAGCAGTAGCCCAACAGATAAAACTCCTTTTGGGCCTGGTTGATAATCCATATTTATTGTTGTTGGCTGTGGAGCCATGGATATCACTTGTGAAGGGGGAAAGCAATTTTAATTATGTTCTTTCATTCCTGTAAACACAACACATTCAAAGACTCTTTGTTTCCCTCTTACAATGAAGACAACTGGTTTTTGCAATGTTGTAATTGCACTTTAAGAGTATAAAGAATTATTTTTTCTTCCTCTTATAACCGCTGTCTTGTTATGAGGCTTTTTCAGTTTTCATTGGGAAGATTCCAGCATAAAGCATCCCATTGTGACTTACACATTCTCTGTCTAAATTATTCTATGTAAGAAATTGATTGATGCAAAGTAAAACAGTGTTCATTGCAATGGATGTGTTGCTTGTACTGACAACTTGATAATTAAAGTCATTAGTAAAATGTTACTTACACGTTGATTAAGCTATACATGGAAAAGGAAAAGAGTTTGCATTTGTCATGTATGAGACAAATGTGGACCCCCAACAATAAGGATATAGGGTAACATTTTTGAAAGTGCTCGTCACTTTTTCAAAGGTGACTTAGGAGCCTAAATCTGATTGATTTACGATCAGATTTAGACTCCTATAGGCCTAAATCACTCTTTGAAAATGGGACTTAGGAACCTTAACCATTCATTTAGCACTAGTATTTAAAATTTGTATTTTTATATATGTCCTTTTGCCAGAACTTTGCCTGAAGCACCAGTAGAATTGTAAATGTATTGCAGTATCTATTTGATTGTGTACATACTGTGGTCTGATTATTTTTTTCTTTTAACAAGCACCCGCAATTTCCACTGACGTGAGCTGGAACTGCAGGTCCTTAGTTCAATGATAACTGAATTATTTAACTAACAAAAAATAACCTACGGAGTTATCACGGTGCTGCTGCTCGGCTGTGGTCAAGCCTGGCTGTGTTCTCAGTCTCTGTCTCTATGACTTTCCTGTCTTGTGAGTGGGATTCTGTGGAACTCCTACTGTCCCGTGGGATGTGTGGCACAAAATCTTCAGATTTGTGTCATTTTTACAGCCCGAACAAACTGCATATGTGTGGCTAACTATACAGGCGGTCAGGGTGCTCTAGTGGTTCATTGGTACATATAGTGTGAGTATGAAACATCTAATGAGAGAACCTTTCCCTAACGCAGTACCTGAAATTAAAGAATTTTGAGGAAGAAGTCAGAGCCCACCGTGACCTGGATGGGTTCCTGGCCAGAGCTATCATCATACTGGATGAGACAGCAACCTCCTTGGATGATGTCCTTCGAGAGATGCTGAAACACTTTGCTGAAGATTCTGATAACACGGAGCCAAGCTGCAACTTTGACAAAATAATGAGCACTTTATTCACCGATTCAGGAGCCCCCAGAGAAGGGAATGGTAACTACCTCTTCATTTATTGTAGCTGTGGAGTTTCTAGCTGAGCTGCATGTTTTGACTCTTATGAACAACATCTAAATTGCTTTGTGTCATTTTCATTATTGCTTATGGGTCTTGATATTCACTGCTCGTTCCCCGTGACCACACGCTCCTATGTTGTGTGTCATGCCATTGGCAACATTTATATCTGAGTCATTTATTAATGTGGTAGCTGAGTTATCCCATGTTGTGTCTGTCTGAATTGTTAAGATACGTTTTATACTTAGACACAAAGTCAATATTCCAGTTTAAGTTAAGTCATCTTGGTTCAGTCTGAAGGGATGGGTCATCATCAGCTCTTTGTATTTCATTACCCTTTGGTCTCGAATATTTCTCTTTCTGTTAATGAGCTTGTTTGTTTGTGGTGTTTGTTAGAGTCCCTTCGGGGCTGGTACCGCTTGCTCCCAGAAATACTCCACTTTGCCATGGGAATCTCTCTGAACCTAAAATCACCCAACTTGACACATGCTTGTGAATTCCTCCATGGCTCCGCTGAAATTCTGCGTGGTTGCAAATATCTAACCAGTTGAGGAGACCTGGACAGAACTTCCCTTGGAGCCATTTAACATTGTTTCTTAGTCAAATGAAAACAACGAGGAGTCTGGAACATATGTAGCTCTGCAGTTTCTCTTCATTTGCAAATTTAACATCATTAATTTGGGCTTGAATAGGGACTGGGAGTGGCTGGCTCACTACAAAAGCAATTTTCCCTCTCTTGGTATTGACATCTCCTCATCAATTATTGAGTGGACCACATCCACCCTCATTGAATTGGCCCTGTCAACACTGGTTCTACACTTGTAAGGTAACTCGCTTCTCTTCATGTGTCAGTATGTTTATGCCTGCATCTGTAATTTTCGCTCCATGCATCTGAAGAAATGGGTTTTTTTACCCACAAAAGCTTATTCCCAAATAAATCTGTTAGTCTTTAAGGTGTCACCGGACTCCTCGTTGTTTTTGTGGATACAGACTAATATGGCTACCCCTCTTATACTTGACAATCAAATGAAAGTGACAGGAGGCAGTTCCTCTTCTCCAGAAATTCGGTGTGATGCCGTAGGAGCAATACTAGCTGGCCTTCGGCATAAGATGCTGGAGCCAGTGATCAAATCGTACTCAACCATGTAACAGTACACGATCTGGAGGGCTGGGTGCCGGTGCCATTACCCATGAAACACTAGCAGAACGAAGATGCATTGATTGCAAGCATCCTTGTGCATTTTAGAATCTCTTCATTGAGGGTAAAATATTTTCATGAATATACAAATGTGTATTACTTAAAATACAGTGGTCCCACCTTTAAGTAATTTAATTAACAAATTTGACAAGACTCCTGAGTAGCACATAGGTTTCTGCTTTGGTTATTCCATGCTAAGCTTTCATTTGTTCATATATGTATAGCTATATGTAATACAGATTTTCTGCCTCTTTTCAATGGCAGTTGAGCATAAAGTTTTATAAATTGTTCCACAGAACAAGCAATGGGAATAAAATAGTCTGACCAAAGGATAAGATTTCCTCTTTTGATACTTGGAGTCCACTTAACCTTATTTTCTTTCTATAAGAGAGGCCTTCTAGCCTGACGCTGTCAGCTTCATTACGAAGAGAAGACCACTGCCACTCCAGGCTGTAAAATGTCTTTTAAGGACAGTATTTGAAAACATCAGGTTGAGTGTTTCTATCTTTTGTCCTTTTTTCATGTGCATCAATCCAATCAGCAGATAAGCGAATAAAAGTGCAGTATTCATGCCAGTGCTTCAACAGTGTTTTCCATCAGAACTCTACACGAGTCTGCTTTGATGAGTAACAATTTCCAGTACATTTCTAAGTGTGTCTTTTTTTTTTTTTCTAGTTCACCTCCTATCCGATACAATTCAGGGGGTCACAGCAACCGTCACAGGGGTTCAATATCAACAGTCCTGGCTCTGTATCATGTAAGTACATCAAACTATTGGGAACCCTTCCTGGGCTACTCAGAACCAGAAACATTTTTTCCTGTACAAAACAATATGTATTGCACTTTATAAATGAGAATTTACTCCCTTCTGCTCATGGACACATAATAATAATAATAATAATAATAATTACTTTGCACTACCTTCCATCCAAGGGTCTTCAATAGCTTTTTCAAACATTAATGAATTAAACTTCTTAGCACTGATATGCTATACTGTGAATGTTCCCCATTTTACAGATGGGGAAACGGAGACAGACAGTTTAAGTAATTAATGAAGGTTGCACAATATTTTTTACCTCTCTGTACGATATTAGACAAAATATTGCTGGAATACCGTGTCCAGTTCTGGTATGCACGTTTTTAAAAGGATATTGAGAAATTGGATGGGTTCATGGTCTGGAAAACATTTGTTAGAATGAGACACTTGAGCAGCTCAATCTGTTTATCATATCTAAGAGATGAGTAAGAGACAGTTTCATCATTGTCTACCCACTACCTACCCAGAAGAAGGAGATCTGACTCCAAAGCGCTCTTTAATCTGTCAGACAAAGGCATACGGAGACCAGCACCTGGAAGCTGAAGTGAGATACACGTATTTAACAATGAGGGAATTAAATATTGACACAGAATATCAGGGGATGTGGTCAACTCCATCACTTGGCATCTTTAATTTAGGACTCGGTGTTTCTGTGAAAGATATATTTTAGTTCAGCCACAAATTGTTGGGCTGGCTGAAATCACTGGGTGAAATTCTATGGTCTGTGTTATGCAGGAAATCATACCTAGATGACCACACTGGTCCTTTCTGGAATTAAAAAACGATTACTCTAGAAGTCACTGACTGATCTGGGAAACTTCATCCTCTGCATTACCACATGCTCATGTGTCTTTCAAACAAAGGTTTGGAAAAGGTGTAATAATGTCACTGGTAATTATATGTGCGTATCAAGAGGAGAATATGTATCCCTGATTAGTCTGATAGATTGCTGAAGAGTGCCTGAGAAAGTTGTCATGAGAAGTCTTCTGTTTCAAATTGAAGTGGCTATTGTGGTGGCATTGAGGATTTCCATTCCTCTGGTAATTTGTCCTCATCTCTGGACCCTGCCGCTACATCCATGCTATGATGTTTGTTCTTAGCTCCTAAATCTATCAGAGCTTTGCTTTGGTTGTGTGTGTTTGGTTGGAGTTTTTGCCTGTTGTATAAGAGAGAGAGTGTTACAGAGAATGATTCTTCAGAGATAATTAAATATATTGCATATTATACAGCTTTCCGGTGTTAATTTGTTGTATGAAATTAAGAGCAAGTTACTTGTAGCATTGTCCTATGCAAGTATATGCACTGTTGTTTACTGACCAGTCTACAAGTTGAACATGTATATAGAACCCCACATCTAGGCACGTGGGTATTTGATGCATAATTGTTTTACTCTAGTAAGTTGTTAAGTGCTACTGATTCAGTATGGTTGAAGCAGTGTTTCATCCAGGGAACACTGGGGGGTGGGTGTTGAATTGTGAGATTGTAATGTAATGCATTTTCAGCCTGTGTTACCACCTGTAGACTAGAATAGTGCTCATGGCCCCTCCAATCCCCCAGTACGAGTGTTTTGGATCACTAGGTCTACAGAAGTGCCACGGTGACTGAACACGTTGAGAAGACTAACGATATTTTTACTTACCTGTTGGGGAAAGGATTTACTGTCTTTAGGCAACTGAGCAAATAGAATTTTTCAAGGCTTACATTAACCACATCTTCGTGGAAGGGTTTTCTCCTTTGAGCCATAGTTTGGTGATGCATTTCCTTGTTGCTGGTGCCTTGGCAGGTTTTGGAGAGCAGATAGTTTATCATCACAGCTGAGGGATTTATATATATATGTGACCACAATGTTCGGATCTGTTGCAGAAGATGGGCTTGGTAACCTGCTTGCCAACATCCTTTTCAGCAGAGGGTAGAGCTTGATATAAATTCATTAGTAATTAACAATATGATTGATTTAGTTTAGAATTCTCTCCCTAGCAGTGTGCACAGTTTGCAGGATGTCTGTCGAGAAATCATCACTTTTGGCACCTCAAAATTCTGGTAAACCCTAAGAAAGTTCTTCTCTTCTTTACCTAGTTCTGTCACATGACACATCCACTCCCTAAGTTGAAGCTGTCTTTATTTGTTGAGTTACCTGCAGAAATAGGCACCTGTGTGCTGTATGGGGACCATACAAGTACCTAGACTGTAAACTCTCCACCTATTTGTACAGTGCCTAGCAGAATGAAGTCCATGTAAATGACTAGGGCTTCTAGGCCCTATGGTAATACAAATGATAAATCATCATCATACTGTCAAGACAGTAAATTAGATTATAAACTCTTTTGGGAGAGAGACCTTGTTTTTTATGTCTATAAAATGTCATGTACACTACAGGACTGCATAAATAATATAGTTCCTTTACTCCTATTGAGAGCTGCACAGAGAATGGTAATATGTCCTTTAGAAAGGTCTGTCTTTCTGAATGTTTGTGGTTCATTTCCAAACAGACCATGGTTTGCTGTATGTTTTCCCAGTTTCAAGTCTGAGGGTTGATATAGAGGCATCCGTGGTTTTAATGTGTTTGATCTATAAAGTGTCCATAAATGGCATTGATTTCAATGAGGAAGCTGGAAGAGCTATTCCTTCCCCCCTACCTCAATAGAAGTCCCATCGATATGTGTGGAACAGTATCTGATATCCAAACTAGGGATAATAAACAAATAAACAAACAAACTAGGGAAATGCAACCTAGAGGGAGCTACTATAAGGTGTTTGCATAACTGGTTGGAAAACCGTTCCCAGAGAGTAGTTATCCGTGGTTCACAGTCAACCAGTTCTGGGTTTGGTTCTGTTCGATATCTTCTTCGATGATTTAGATAATGGCATAGAGCAGCGGTTCTCAACCAGGGTCCGGGGCCCCTTAGGGGGTCGCGAGCAGGCTTCAGGGGGTCCGCCAAGCAGGACCACTGTTAGACTTGCTGGGGCCCTGGGCAGAAAGCCAAAGTCCTTCTGCATGGGGCTGAAGCCCAGGGCCCTGAGCCCCCGCCACCTGGGGCTGAAGCAGAAGCCTGAGCAACTTAGCTTCATGGTGCCCCCTGTAGCATGGGGCCATGGGCAATTGCTCTGCTTGCTACCCCCCAACACCAGCCCTGGCTTTTATATGCAGAAAACCAGTTGTTGTGGCACAGGCGGGCTGTGGAGTTTTTGTAGCATTTTGGGGGGGCCTCAAAGAAAAAGCCCAAGCATAGGAAGTACACTTATGAAGTTTGTGGACGGTACCAATCTGGGAGGAGTTGCTTTGGAGGATAGGATTATCGTTCAAAATGATCTGGACAAACTGAAGAAAATAGGATGAAATTCAATAAGGACAAATGCAAAGTACCGTAAAAACTCTTTTATCCAGTACTGCACCAACCGGCAAGCTCTATAAACCGGCATTGCTGATCTGCACTGAACGTCCAGTTTATAGTGTGGTTGGTGTGGGGCCAGCAGGGGGCTGAGACATAGGAGGGGCTGTCGGGCACGCTCTGGGAGGGAGTTTGGGTCCAGGAGCGGGCTTGGGGAGGGGTTTGGGGCACAGGAGGGGCTCAGGGTGCCGGATCGGGGGACGCTCATCTCCGGTGGCTCCCCATAAGCACCTCCCCATCCCTGCTGTTGCTAGTGGAGGTGCGGCCAGCTGGCTCTGCAGGCACGTTGCCGCCGTCCCCCATCCCTGAGCGCTGGCTCCACAGCTCCGAGCCCATTGGCCAGGAACTGCAGCCAGTGGGAGCTGCAGGGGGCGACGCCTGCAGACCAAGGCAGCAAGACACAAGAAGTAATTCTTCCGCTCTACTCTGCGCTGACTAGGCCTCAACTGGAGTATTGTGCCCAGTTCTGGGCACCGCATTTCAGGAAAGATGTGGACAAATTGGAGAAAGTCCAGAGAAGAGCAACAAAAATGATTAAAGGTCTAGAAAACATGACCTATGAGGGAAGACTGGGGGGAAAAGAGAAGGCTGAGAGGGGACGTAGTAACAGTTTTCAAGTACAGGTTGTTATAAGGAGGAGGGAGAAAAATTGTTCTCTTTAGTCTCTGAGGATAGGACAAGAAACAATGGGTTTAAATTGCAGCAAGCGCAGTTTAGGTTGGACATTAGGAAAAACTTCCTAGCTGTCAGGGTGGTTAAGCACTGGAATAAATTGACTAGGGAAGTTGTGGAATCTCTGTATAACCTGCTCTTTAAAATCTCCAGTGACGAACACCTGTCAGGGATGGTCTAGATAATACTTAGTCCTGCCTCAGTGAAAGGGACTAGACTAGATGATGTACTCTCGAGGTCCCTTCTAGTCCTATGATTCTATCTTCCAATCTACTAGCAGTTTTTATGTGGCCTGCCTGCTATTTGGTGAAGTCTGGGAGTGCTTGCGCCCAGTTTCGTGCTATCTGTAGACCTTGCTGGAGCCCTAGGCATAATTAAGTGTGAACCAAAGGCTGTGAACCCGAGTAGGCCTGGCCTTGGCAAAAATAATACACTAGGTATTGGCTACCCAAGTAAGCGCATTCCTGACCTGAGAAGATGGTACAGGAACACGTACCCAGAGTTCTCAAGTAACTATGTAAACACATCGTTAAGAGATGGTGCAGGAACACAAAGACCCCGCGGAAGATAAGAGTGGGATGATAGGACAATGGATAAGGATGTTTTGCTTGAACTAACAGGCACATGGATTGGGGTGGTAACTAACAACATCTGGAGTGTCATATGTAACTTGTTTGTATCAATGTAGGAGGGACATCTTTGTTCAGCCTAGGGGACAAGATCCCGGTGTACTGACTGAGCGGGTACCTTGTCACGGGCATACATGTGTGAGTGTACCTGAATCATAGAACATCAGGGTTGGAAGGGACCTCAGGAGGTCATCTAGTCCAACCCCCTGCTCAAAGCAGGACCAGTCCCCAACTAAATCATCTCAGCCAGGGCTTTGTCAAGCCTGACCTCAAAAATATCTAAGGAAGGAGATTCCACCACCTCACCTACGTAACCCTTTCCAGTGCTTCACCACCCTCCTAGTGAAAAAGTTTTTCCTAATATCTAACCTAAGCCTCCCCCACTGCAACGTGAGACCATTAATCCTCGTTCTGTCATCTGCTATCACTGAGAACAGTCTAGATCCATCCTCTTCGGAACCCCCTTTCAGATAGTTGAAAGCAGCTATCAAATCCCCCCCCTCATTCTTCTCTTCCGCAGACTGAACAATCCCAGTTCCCTCAGCCTCTCCTCATAAGTCATGTGTTCTAGTCCCCTAATCATTTTTGTTGCCCTCCGCTGGACGCTTTCCAATTTTTTCACATCCTTCTTGTAGTGTGGGGCCCAAAACTGGACACAGTACTCCAGATGAAGCCTCACCAATGTTGAATAGAGGGGAACAATCACATCCCTCGATCTGCTGGCAATGCCCCTACTTATACATCCCAAAATGCCATTGGCCTTTTTGATAACAAGGGCACACTGTTGACTCTCATCCAGCTTCTCGTCCACTGTAACCCCTAGGTCCTTTTCTGCAGAACTGCTGCCTAGCCATTTGGTCCCTAGTCTGTAGCGGTGCCTGGGATTCTTCCGTCCTAAGTGCAGGACTCTACACTTGTCCTTGTTGAACCTCATCAGATTTCTTTTGGCCCAATCCTCTAATTTGTCTGGGTCCCTCTGTATCCTATCCCTACCCTCCAGCATATCTACCTCTCCTCCCTGTTTAGTGTCATCTGCAAACTTGCTGAGAGTGCAATCCATGCCACCCTCCAGATTGTTAATGAAGATATTGAACAAAACCGGCCCCAGACCGACTCTTGGGGCACTCCACTTGATACCAGCTGCCAACTAGACGTGGAGCCATTGATCACCCGTTGAGCCCAATGATCTAGCCAGCTTTCTATCTACCTTATAGTCCATTCATCAAGCCCATACTTCTTTAACTTGCTGGCAAGAATACTGTGGGAGACTGTGTCAAAAGCTTTGCTAAAGTCAAGGAATAACATGTCCACCGCTTTCCCCTCATCCACAGAGCCAGTTATCTCATCATAGAAGGCAATTAGATTAGTCAGGCATGACTTTCCCTTGGTGAATCCATGCTGACTGTTACTGATCACTTTCCTCTCGTCTAAGTGCTTCAGAATTGATTCCTTGAGGACCTGCTCCATGATTTTTTCAGGGACTGAGGTGAGGCTGACTGGCCTGTAGTTCCCCGATCCTCCTTCTTCCCTTTTTTAAAGATGGGCACTACATTAGCCTTTTTCCAGTTGTCCGGGACTTCCCCCGATCGCCATGAGTTTTCAAAGATAATGGCCAATGGCTCTGCAATCACATCCGCCAACTCCTTTAGCACTCTCGGATGCAGCGCATCCGGCCCCATGGACTTGTGCTCGTCCAGCTTTTCTAAAGAGTCCTGAACCACTTCTTTCTCCACAGAGAAAGCTCCTCTGAGGCGCTAGTGCTGTGCTTTGTCGACAATAAACTTGGCCAAATGCCTTTGGCACTGAACCGAGCCAGTGGTTTTTCCTGTGAATAACATGGAGGTCTGCTGAATTAACCTGCTGCACTGTCTGCGAGTGCTGCTGATGTTGGAGCTCCAAGAGCAGCAACAACACTGCAGCACCCGCAACAACATTCCACCGCACTCCCAACGCTATCCTGTGGAAGCTTGTGTTGAATTGTATCCCCCCTCCTGTAAACGAGCGTCCGAAGATGAGTAAGCTTGTGAGGAGTGTCAGGAATAAGTACTCCTAAAGAGGGGCAGGAGTCATGGTAGGAGCTTCATCTGCGAATGAGTTGGGAAGGATAATAGAATCAGTGAAGAATCAATTATTCGACTGGGAAACTTCACCACAGAAGGTTTTCTGAGCTGAACGATTTGTCCTGTAGATTTTAGTTGCAATTCTGTTCTAGGACTGTCTCTTCCCGCCCCCACTCCCCCCGCCCCCGGGGCATAATAAATCAGCTAGCTGAAGGTGTATTGTTCAAGGCTTTCAAAAACAAATTCACTCCCAGGCTGTGGACAATCATGGAAAATTTTAGCCCAAGAAACCAACTTGTCAGAAAGCTGTGAGCAACTGAAAACTGAGTTTTATAGTGAAAGGATACAGTCCCTATATAGGTTTCAGAGTAACAGCCATGTTAGTCTGTATTTGCAAAAATAAACAAGGAGTCCGGTGACACCTTAAAGACTAACCAATTTATTTGGGCATAAGCTTTTATGGGTAAAAACCCCACTTCTTCAGATGCATGGAGTGAAAATTACAGATGCAGGCATTATTATACTGACCCTATATAAGCTTTACTATAGTAGGTGTCATCAAGCATCCACTACAGTCACTTATGACATGCCTATTTGGACATGTTCACAGAGCAAGTCACTTCATAACAAAGCACTGATCAAAGGGGAAATTATGGTACAAATGTTCTGATTAATTAAATACAAATGGTTTTATGGCATAAATTCATGCTTTCTCTTCCACAGAAGGGAACCCTAAGAGTTGAATAATAGCGTGTGTGAGTAATACTTATTTCCGTGGCAATCAGGATTTGAAAAAATAAGCTTATAACCCAAAGGTGTATCGTGCTATTATCTGCAATTTTCCTTATTTCCGTCTCCTTTTGTGACTTTAATTAAAAGAGAGGGAGGAACATTATGAGGGAAAGAAGTGGATGAGTTGTGCCCTATAATTATAGCTATTATTTTACTGTATTTTTGCTGTAGCTAGTGTAGAAAAGCTTTTAATAGAGCTATATTTTTAGAGCATGTGCCTTGCCTGAAGAAAAATTACAACTCACTTAATTTGAGTGGAGGATTTGTCAGGGAGAATAATCTGTTTTTACTGTAAAATTAATCGGAAAATAACCTAATATCTTTTGCCATTATTCTTCTGCAGCGTGTCATTCCTCATCCTGACCCTCAGCTATCCCTTAAACTGATGCTGCTGTCTTTCTGTTTTCCAGAGCTTCATTTTATTTCTCATTTCTACTGCTGGAGTGAGAGTAAGACTGAAAGAGGCAGGCATTGTGTATAGTGGTACAAGTTTATGTTAATTGTTTAAAACCTCTAAAGCAAATGAAAGGATGGTGATTGGAGTAAGAATGTAAAAGCTTAACTAAGGGAAACATTCAAGATCTAATGTAAATCCTCCAAAGTAAGAAAAGTGAAGTTTGACTGAACCCTTTTCTTGCTGTGCTCTGGTACAAAATGTTGCAATTGAAAAATATTTTTAGATAACCTTTTAAATTCAGATCTGCAAAAATTGACTGTGCAAAATGTGTCCTCTCCTGCTAGGAATTTGGTCTACCTCAGCTGTTTGTTCTGGACTCTGGGGTGTATGTCTTCTCTGTGCCTCTCCTCACCCTCAAATTCTAAGAGTGAGGAAAATCAAACAAGCTAAAGCGAAAGTTATTCTGATTGCCCAGACCTGATCAAAAGAACAGCAGTTCTCAGATCTACTGCAACTATCTGTCTCTGCCCACAATTCCAGATCTATTGACCCAGCAGAGGTGTCGGAGTTGCCATCTGGACCCAGACTCTCTCCACTTGGCAGCATGGGCCATAGGACTTTGAGAGATTTTGAACTGTCCTGTTCAGACAAGGTACAGGAGATTCTATTGAACTCTAGGAAGTATTCAACTTGCCTGTGTTATGATCATAAGTGGAAAAGGTTCTCTTTGTGAATAATCAACAATAATATTAAACCCAGCTTCAGCTCCTGCTCAGTCCATACCAGAGTACAAAAGTAATTTGAAATCTCCATATTGTTAGTAAAAGTACATCTCGCCGCCTTCTCTTGTTCTTTGCTGCTTAGCCCAGCGAAAGACTCTGTTTGGCCACAATCTGAAAAAAGATTTTTGAAGGGGTTAATGAACATCTACTCTCTGGTTAGAGAGCCCACACCTATGCGGGATCTTGGTCTCGTACTCAATTCAGCTCGTGAAACTTCCCTTCGAACTCATGAAAGAATATTCCCTTCTTCATCTGTCAATTAAAACAGCCTTTATTATAGCAATTGCATCCACAGAAAAAGAGAGAGCTTCAGGATCTCATGGTGAGACCCTCTTTTTTACAGTTGTTCGCAGAGATAAAGTTATCGTTTGTTTGCATCCAAAATTTCTCCCCAGAGCGTTAACAGAATTACGTCCTAACCAAACTTGCCAGTAGCTTTTCCATAGGTCTCACTCTCACTCACTCACAGAGAAAACTAAGCTACCTACCCTGGCTGCTAATCGAGCTGTAGATTTCTATTTTAATGGGTCTATGAAATACAGGAGATGCTCTGTGTGACACAACATGGTGGCGTTGGTTTGAGTACTAGTTTTAATGTGGGTACAGCCTCTCTGATGTACCAAGTCATAGGCAGGTCTGGACTGGCTCTTTGCCCCATGTGACACAGAGGGTCACTGGTTGTTCACTATTCTGTGTCAGCAACTCTAGTCAAGCCTGACACACTCACTGCACCTTGACCTAGACAAAGGAATGGTTCTGCCTGCTTGAATGGGTCTCCAGTGTAAACTGAGCAAGGGGAGATAGTGAAGGTATATTTACATAAAAGGTAAACAAAGCCATCCAACTAGTGAGTGGGGGAGATAACCACAAACTGTCACCACAGGAGGAGGAGACTGCAAAAATTAACCTGGCTCCAAGCAAGCTGAGCCCCCAGGAGGGCTTCCTGACTTCGAAAACAAAGATAAAACTTCAAGGATATGAGCAGAGAGGAAAAGCCATTTTTGGCATTCCTCACTTGAGGAGTCAAAGAAACGAAGCACTTTGAGCTCTGTATGCTGGGTCCTGGCTAAAAGACAGGCCAGCCAGGCTGGACGAATGACGGCGGTGAGAAAAGTTCTTTGAACAAAAGACTCTAGTTTGTCGTGTTTTAGCTTTAGAAGCATATTTTTACCACTTCTTGTTTGGGACCATTTCGTCCTTATTCCCTATACTTAGTATCACTTAAATTATATCCTTTTGCTAATAAACTTTTTACTTTGACCATAAACCAACTCAGGGCTTTGATTGAAGTGGTGGGGTTTGTCAACCCCCCTCCCCTTAAGTGAATTAGCTGCTTATTACCATCTCTTTAAAGGAGCAGCAAACTTGATAGGGTTTTGTGGTGCTACAGTAAGAAGGGTGGTTTGGAGGGAGAATGAGGGGCTGGAAGGGTTGTCGAGGTCCCCCTGTAAAGAGTAACTGGGTGGTGGAAGCCAGGGGGAGATCTGTGTGCTATAGAAGCTGGCTCTTGGTATCAGAGCCCCGAACCAAAGCTGCACAGCACACAACACTTAGAGCGAGTGGTGATACAACCCCTCACTGGTCTAGGTTGAACCCCAAAGTGTGTCACCAGTATCCATGCATGTCTGGAACAGTTTAAAAGAATTCTGTACCTATTGCACTTTGTCTGGCAATCTGAAACGGTGCATGCCCTTTTGAACATCAAAGTGAACAGGAAAGCAAGATACTTTACAGAGAGTCCCTGAAGTATGTTTCTTTTCCAGTTCAGATGACTTAAGATGCTGTTCTTCAGAACAGGAGCTACCAGAGGTCAGTCAGCTAAACTGTAGTCTGCCTCAGTCAAGGGTGGAGTAAGTCTTGTTAATTCACTCACTAACCTATTTGGCCTATTTAGCTGGGATTTTTTCATGGTCTGTGTGTATAAAAATATCCTCACTGCATTTTCCACTTTTATGCATCTGATGAAGTGAGCTGTAGCTCACGAAAGCTTATGCTCAAATAACTTTGTTAGTCTCTAAGGTGCCACAAGTACTCCTTTTCTTTTTGCGAATACAGACTAACACGGCTGCTACTCTGAAACCAATCACTTGATGATTACCTATTCTTTTCATTCCCTCTGGGACACTGGGCATTGGCTACAATTGGAATGGCCAGTATGGCTGCTCTTATATTCCTTGAGTTTACTACTTACAGAAATCCACTGCACGGTTTCTCTGCCACTTGTTGCTTGTTTGAAGTAGGCAATGGCTTGTGTTACCTTCTAGTTTTTGTTAGAACAGAAGTCTGCAGTCAGTCTTCCTAGGTGCTGTCTCTGAGAATTCATGGAGAGAGTGGCCTGTTAGATACCAGACACAGAAACCAGAGTAAATAAGAGATTGTTCTCAAAATCTGGTTGAGTGAGTTTGTTCTTGCTTCACTCTTGCATCTGGCAGTGTTCTCATAGGAGATGATTTGCTGGGGACTTAAGGCTGCAGGAGAGGCAGTCCCCAGCTGACAGATCCTGACTGATGTGATACAGTCTCGTACTTCCATGCAAGTAGAAATCTGCATTCTGAGTGTTTTCATCCATGAGCTTGAGACTTCTGAGCCAGAATGGATAACTTTTGGGACTGTGGTCATTGACAGCACCCTTCTGTCAAAAAGCCCTTCCAAAGATAGTCACCGGAATGAAAATAAAGGGGCTGATCTGGGTAAGACCTGTTTTATAATGTACTATATAGTTCTAAACCAGATCTCATCCCTGAAATACAAGTGTCTAAATGTTTTTTCTGTCCCATAGGAGCCAGTTGATTTTGATAGTGAATTCAAAATAGTGTAGTGGACCTTATCCCAAAACCAGGAATTAATCTAATCCCCAGCTTTCATGAATCACTTGGCTTGTAAAAGGTGCCCTGCTTTAATGGGAGCTTTGGGAGGCATTGGGTCTCCTCTACATAGTATCCCCTCTATGTCCAGCCATCTAGCTCCTCCACGCCCCTGAGGTTAAGGGATAGATCATGCTCTGTACCTGTGTAGGTTCACATACTAATGCTTGCTTACCTCCTAGGACTGTGATGAGGCTTAATTATCCAATGCTTAAGAAAGAATGTGCCATATAAGGTGTCAGTATGCAGTAGCAAGCAACAGCCTGCAGGTCTCTCCTTGCATCTCTGTCCTTGATGTTCTTCCTGGGATGATTCTTGAATAACTCCTGTATTTTTATACGGGTTACTTAAATGGAATTCTTCATAGTATTTTTATTAACTTGAAGCAATGCTGGCACCAAGCTATTCCTTTCTTGCCAAGATACAGCTCCTGTTTTTAAAAGGGCTGAGTTTGGAAAAGGCGGCCCATGAGGAGGCAAATGTCAAGAGCCATTTCCTTTGATTGCATTTATAAGGCACATGAGGGATTTGTTTTGAAATTGTTCAGTTGATTTGATAAAGCTCTCGTGACTGACGAAGCAAAGGAATAATCTCTCAACAAGATGGGAGTGTAGCTTGATATTTCATGAAGTTTCTTGTGTGCTGCAAATTTGCTTATTCTAATATATTAATTATGTCATCATAATGGTCCCTCTGAAGGAGCTAACTAACTCACTCAAATTCCCAGGTAACATTTTAAAACACGATGCATGAGGCTATTTTGGATGCTGAGCAAAACTGCTGTACAAACAATAACTTTTAAGAGTAGTAAATAATTTTTCAGTTTTAATGTCTGTAATTAATCATAGCATGGGACACTGATGCGTGTCTGTTTCATCACTGAACATAGGTAGGAATATGGATTGGATTTTGCACATTTTAAAAAGTAATTGTTAGTCTGGACTCCAAAGAATTTCTCTGTTATGGTCTTAAAGTTACTATGAAAAATCCCTGTCATTGCTATTTTAGATTTTAAAATAGCACATTTTCAAATCTGAGATATTTAAAATACAGTAATTGGTGCAAAACTATGCCTCATAATAACACAATGCATCACTTTTAATAATGAAATGTACTCTTCTGCCATGTTTGTTCCTTGACAGCTATCTATTTTTCTGTAAAAAGAAAGGTCCCTTTAGAGGAATGATTACAGGACTCTATTCTATTAATAAAACACTGTGTATACAAGTGCCTTTGTTCCCATACTTACAACAGTAAGCTTTCAAAAGTTCTTAAACACCTATCTTTTCTGTATAAAAAATCTGCAGCCACCATAATCAGCCTTGCTTGTGTAGTGCTAGTTATTTCTTTGCGCACAGGGATGTTGTGGAACCTTTCTCCACCTTCAATTTACTTTTCCATTCAAGCTGTCAAGCCAAAACCTTTTTGACCAATAATTTAACTCTCCAAAGATGAATTATTGGTGATTGAGGAGATGGTCCAATTTCTACTGTGGCCAGTTCTTCCTTGCATTCTGTTCTGTAACCATTCTTTTGATTGTGACTGGTAAGGATGCGACCTACTTTCACCTGGATAGCCCACCAGGAGAGGTTCAAGACTATATCAAGAAGCAAGTTTGTGGGACTGGGTATTCTAGTACCTTACCAGATATTCCTCTTGGCAGGGTGTCAATAAAAGCCCAAATGGACCATCCAAGTTGTCAAGACTGCATCCCTCACAAGTGGTTCTGGTCTTAGAAGGTTTAAGACTTGATATATCACACTTGGGGCATTGTTTTCTTAGATGTACCTGCAATGCAAAAGAACCAAAATGATGATGTGCTACTCTAGGACGGAAAAGGCTAGCTGACTAGCTCTAATGAGCAATCGTGGTTCCGTTTTTCTTACTGGTGAAAGTAATTAATTTCCTTTCTTGCCCTGATGAGATTGTTTGTTTGTTCTTTCTAATGAGTGTGCATATCTTAAACATTAATAATTTGTGTGAGACATGTCTGTTATTGCTTAGATAAGATCTTTGGCTTAGGTCAGGTCTTCAGCTGGTGTGAATCTGTGGGTCTTCGCTGATGTCAGTGGAGTTATGCCAGTTCACGCCACCTGAGGACCTAGCCTCTTGTCTTGAACGCTGCTTTAAATGTAACTTTTAAAAAAAGAAATATACTGGCCAGTCATGCAGAAATAAGCCCTGTAATTTTAAAGAGCCTTTTATGAATACTGTGTTAGAGACTATGGTATTATGGCATTTTCATAAATAAGACCTGGTATTTAAACACAGTTAATCATTTCATCTAGATCATTTGGTCATGACTGCATTTCAGCCCAATCTTTTATTTTAGAGGGCTTTCACGATTTAGAAATTGTAAAGTGTCAGTTTAATGTGAGATTTTCTTTTTGGTTCATATCATCTCCTTGCTTTTATTCCATCTTTTTCCATCAACCACTTCAGCTCTTTCATCAGTTCACTGGCTTGTTGGCCCTGTGTCCACAATGGTGTCCTGGCAGGAAGAAACTTCTATGTTACTGAATAAATTTGTTAGTCTCTAAGGTGCCACAAGTACTCCTTTTCTTTGTTACTGAAGGTTTTTTTGGAAAGAGAATCTAACCAGTATCAACTGTTAATCCCAATGCCTGGCTCAATAGGCATGACCTCTTCTTCTGACCATATTACATCCATACAATGATCACCATTTAGACAAAGTCAGCAGTTACTCCACCCCAGTATAGACCATAATTGTTCCCTATTCTAAGTCTACCATAACATGTTTACTCTTGATATATGTTGACTTTTTGATGGTGACCACTGAAATTTTGTGTGTACATCAAACTTGTAAGCTTCAGATTGAAAAGTGAAAGCTGCAAGTATATTATATGAGGAAGAAGTTGAATGTAAGTATTTTGCCTGCAGTCAATGCCTACAATAATTTATTCAGCTAATGATGGTTAGGTTGAGTGGTAGTAGAAGATTGCTGTGTGTGTGTTTTGTCTGAAGTACATTAAAACTTCCAAAAGACTTGGAGCCATCAAGCTCTGCATGTTGTTGTCCGAGTAGCTGCACGATCTTACTATTGTTAATCGTCTTCCTTCCACATATAGCCTCCTGTAGATTGGAATGCACAAACGTAGTATCCTGTTTCAAATTAGATTGAAAAGCATATGGGTGCACCCTGCACCTGCGTAGAGCCCCAGGCATGCCTTAATGTAAGATCAGGGCATTGTAATGTAGGCAACTAGAAACAGAGATTGTGTCTCCTTAGGAGTTTGTTCAGCACTTTACACAATTTGACCGTGATCCTGATTGAGTGCTTTGGCCACTGCCAGAATACAAATAAGAACTTTCAGAACTCCAGGCAAATCTTCCTTTTTAAAGAGCTGAATTAATCACTGAGCTCAAAGGCTAAGGAATGAAAGTGTTGACTCAGTGAGCAAACGGAGCAGAATAAAAGAGGGTAGATTTTGCTAACAGTGCATTAACTGTTCACCTCTCCGTTCATGCATGAGATTTTACCAATTAATATGGGTGAAAGTAAGATGATCTAAGATGTTGGACAACTTGACAGATATCCTATGTGCTTACCCCAGTTATTTTACTGAATTGAAACCCATAATTGACAACAGAAGATGATTTGGGTACATTCAGGCTCACCCACCTCAGTGACTCTAGATTAAGATTGATTTCAGTTTGCTGCAAATTGTTGAATTCAGTTTTAACTCTGTTTTCATTTGATCCCTGTTTGGAAAGGTTTAAAGTAGATTGCTGTCAAATATGTCCTTTAGTACGTGTAACCTTCAAATAATTGTCACTCAGGAAAAGACTGCATATGAACAGATTAAACAGCGTATGGATGCATCCCGAGGGGATGTGTGAATTTTCTGTTTTGAGTCTGATTCACGTAAAAAGGGGAATAAAGGGAATATAACTAATACAGTATACATTTGTGAAATCCTGCACCCTTCCATATATTCTGTATTGTGCAAATAATAAAAGGAATGTAACCATTCCTTGCATCAAAATAAGCATGTCTAACAATAGCCTGTCAGGTTGTTAGCTTGCATAAATCAAGTAACTTAATTGTCAGTGTCCATCAAAAACCTATTCACTAGTAAAATGTCACTTACAAGCTAACTATTCAGACCTGTATGGAAGAATTATTAATTCAGCTCTGGTCTGCACATCCCCTTCTCTCCAAGTTGTTGAGGGGCTGCTGTTGGCATGTCATTTAAGTTGCTAATTAAGGTGATAAACTATGTTAAGAGAAAGGAAAAGAGAGACTGGACCAAAGTACTGAAGCCCTGTCCACATCCTTTAATTGATAATCGTTAATTTGGCAAATATTCACCTGAAATAAGCAATGGTAATAACAGTAACATAATCTTCCTTATATTTATTACATTAAAAATACCGTAACCTCTCATGTTGCAAAATCAAGCCCTGCAATTAAGATGGAGTATCACTGTTGTGTGCCAGTCACACCAATAGTGAAATTCTCGTGCATTATCTGCCACTCTGTTTCTAAAGAGCTGTAAAGTGTATCGACAGAATAATTAGCAGTGGTTTTATTGGTAGTGTGAGGGTGTTATCCCATGTCTGCCATAGACTTGGTGTGTGATGTTGGACAAGTCCCCTTGCTTTGCCTCAGTTTCTCCACTGATAAAATGGTGAGAATTATGGCTACCCACCTTGCCAGCATGTTGTGGTAGTTGAAGTAAACAGCAAAGAGAAACTACTGCTCTTTTGTGATGCCCAAAAATGGCTTCCAGTTTTAATAAAAATGTTTTGTTTTTGACATTAGAAATGTCAAGTTCTGGCTTCTCTTTATTGGAAGTCTTGGCAATCTTTGAAAGATCTAAATGACTGCTTAATTCTTCAACAAACCTTCCTCTCTCTAATGGACCTGGGAGACTTCCAACTCAAGTCTCATCAGTGAGCTATGATGTAACTCATTTTGGTCCTCCGAAGGCTGTCTGACTTGTCCAGCGAAAAGAGGGTGGTTAGGGCCTGATATTTGTAATGTATTTAAAAATAATCAAAACCAACCAAGCAGGGAGCGAAAAACCTGTTGAAAACGAAAACAAATATTGAGGCATTCCTTAAAGGAGGAATAAGAGAGAGAAGCAATTTATTTATTGGCCTCTACCCTTAAATTGTTTGCAACAGCACTTTGAGACCTCTGGATGAATGGATCTATGGAAGTGCAAAGTACTATCTGTTCATTATTCTTTTTAAAAAAATAAAGGGAGCCCTCTAGTTAGAACTCCGTGCAATACTGCAAATTTAGGGTAAGTTTCATTATTGATTTATTGGCTATTATACAGCTGCTGGGACAAGATGAAGCCAAGTAAGGCCCCAACTCTGCCAGCTATCCCATGAACAGGGCCCTGATGTCACAGAGTGCCTTTCCCACTGAGCAGCTCATAGGATCGAGGCCTAGAAAGGAAGGAAAATCACGACCATTAAAATGCCATTTTTGTCTTTTTTACAATCAATGTTTAAGCCACCTGTTTTCACCCATGCATATTGTATCAGAGCTAGAACAGGAATATTTAAAACTTTCATTCGGCAGAAGGGAGAGTGTGTCTCTTGTATTGTCTAACCTAAGCCAAACACTTCCATCTCTCTTGACAGTTGCACTATAAAGTCTCTTCAGCGACGTCATGTTTGCATCAGCCGACTGGAGCGGCCTCAGAACTGGGGGGAGAACTCCTGTGAAGTGAGATTCGTCATTTTGGTTCTCGCACCTCCTAAAATGGTGAGTGTTTCTCCATCATTTGCTCCTGATGCCTCAGAATGCTTTTCTGATCGTTCTCTTGTGGAGCTCTACCGGGGTGCATGACCACGCATTTTCTAGATGCAGCAGGAAGAGAGCAGGACTGAGGTCACCACAGTGGTTGTCTGCCAACATCTCCTTCTGACTCAGCAGTGAGCACAAGGTATAAAATTATGACAAATGACTTTCCTGTTCCCCAGGCTCCTTCAGTCTCATTATAGAGCAGAATGGCTTCCTATCTAGCATGGGAGCTGGAGCCTGGCATAGTCTGTAAGTCTGACTGTGACTAATCTGGTATCAGAGCTCTTGCCCCAATGTGTAGCCTATACCAATAGGCTGTTTGCTAGGAAAAGCTTGGGTATAAGTTAAGGTGGTAATGTAATGAGCCTGCAAGGCCTGTAAGACAATAGTTTAGCTAAACAAGGCTTAAGGCGCATAAGCAGCTAATCAAAAGTAACCCTAGATCGGTGATACTCAGACCTCAGGAGCCAAATTAGCCATCAGCATTACCCAAAAGAGCCACAGTCATGTGAATTCAGTGTTTCATTTACTATAGTACTATAGATTCATACAGTAACTCCTCACATAAAGTCGTCCCGGTTAATGTTGTTCCATTGCTGATCAATTAGGGAACATGCTCATTTAAAGTTGTGCAATGCTCCACTCTTACGTTGTTTGGCTGCCTGCTTTCTCCACAGCTGGCAGCCTCCCTATTCCCTTCCCCCCCATCCCCACAGTGCCTCCTGCCCCCCAACAGACCCCGCGGATCAGCGCCTTCCCCCTCCTCCCTCCTGCCCACGGCAATCAGCTGGCTTGCGGCGTTTAGGAGGAAGGGGGGAGGAGCGAGGACTCGGCGCTCAGGCTCCCCCTCCTTCCCCTGCCTCCTGAACAACGCAAACCAGCAGATTTCCCCGGGCAGGAGGCAGGGGAGGGAGGGGGAGCCTGCATGCCAAGTGCTCGCTCCTTCCTCCTGCCCCGCAAGCCAGCTGATTGCTCCGGGCAGGAGGGGTTGGGAGAGCGAGGACTGGATCTGCCTACCCTCTCCCTACCTCCCCTGCCTCCTGCCCAGGGCAATCAGTTGGCTTGCAGCGTTCAGAAGGGAGTGGGGAGGAGCGAGGACGCACTGTGTGAAGTAGAGGAGGAGGAGGTTGGGGGGGAGAAGAGGCGGGTGAAGGGTGGGGGCTTGGGGGAAGAGGTGGACTGGATGGGCTGAGGGTTGAGCCCCCCGCCCCCGGCAAAGTCAGTGCCTGTGCTTGCAAGAACAGCAAGAGGAGCAGCCGGACAATCCATCCTCTTCCACTCTCTGACTCCACCACCTCAACCAAGCTTCATACTCAGCAGTGATGACTGTAGTATTAAATTGCTTGTTTAAAACTTATACCGGTATTAAATTGCTTGTTTATAATTATTTAAAATGTATATAATGCTTTTTTGTCTGACAAATTTTTCTTCCCCTGGAACCTAACCTCCCCCCCCCCCCCCATTTACATTAATTCTTATGGGGAAATGGACTTAGCATAACATCGTTTCACTTAAAGTCGCATTTTTCAGGAACAGAACTACAATGTTAAGTGAGGAGTTACTGTATTTAAACAGCATGACAGGAAATCTGTATTATTCTCACAGCAAATAAGTTAATAACTTAATGCAAGTTAATAACTGGTCAATTACATAGTAAAAGCATCCTGATTGGTTAATACCTTAGACTGGTTAATAATTAAATCACACAGCGTTTTAATATCATGAGCTGCAGAGAGCGACAGGAGCCACATTAAAGAGCCCCTTGCAGCTCTCGCGCCTTGGTATCGCTGCCCTAGATCACAGCATGGGATGCTGTAATGACTAAACTGCAGACAGGTAACCACAAGATGCTAGTTTATACCATCTTGGGCTGTTTTAAGGTGGTAACCTCAGCTGATGTCTGACCACCAGTGTGTCATGGTAACTAATTGACGTGCATGCTAATAAGCATGAGGTAAAAGCTCTCTTAACCTATGGGAGAAGGGCACGCCAAGCTTAGGAGGGTGAGGAAATACAAATAAGGGAAAGGGGATGAAACCCCTACTGAACATGCTTTAGGCATGGTGTGTCTGTGTAATACATTACAGAAGTGGTATCGAGGTATGTGTGCCTTGGGAGACGGCAGGACCATGAGCGATGGTGATGAGGAAGGTGGTGATAATGAGGGAGTTAATGACTAACGCTTCAGGTTGTTCTGCAAGGGGTAGCCTGAGTGTATGGGTGCGCAGACGCTCAGTCTGTATGAGCTCTCTCTACCTGGTTGGGTTGGAGAGTGTGTAACTTTGCTAACCGTGTTAATAAGCCTATTGCAGATACAGAAGGTTTTTCCTAAGTCTGAGTGTTGCAACTGTGCATGTGGGGGTTCCCAACTGAATGGTAATTTTAACAATGCTGGTCCTAGTCTTGGGACAAAGACCTACCAAACCTCAGTCTGTTAATTGGGAATTCTTAGGTAATCAGTATAATTAATATGCAATCAATAGATCGGGCAACAAATTCACTGTCATACGGGAGATCTGAACTCAAGTTCTACTTGAGGATCCCAATTGTTGGGCCTGCGGGGATGAGGTTCTGAAGTGATGCACTTGTGGGGGCATGAACCAACTTGGGCACTGCGCTACCTCCTGCTCGTTAAACTGTAAAATTCTGCAGCTTTCTCCCACTTCAAGCTGTTTAGCCCCACTCTAGCCAAACTAAGTCTGCCCGCAGTCTAGAGGTGGCCTTTCGAAGAAGGGAGGATTGTTCAATACTTAACGCGCTGGTCTGGGACTTGGGAGACCTAGGTTCAAATCCCTGCTCCACTGCAGATTGCCTGACCTTGGGCAAGTCACGTAGGTCCAGGTTTTAAAAGGTGTTGCTGAGCTCAGCAGGACAATTCCTAACTGATTTGGAAGCCTGAGACTCTCTTTCAAAAGGATTTAGGCACTTAGGAGGCAAAATCCCCATTTGAAAATGAGAGTTGGGTCCCTAAGTCAGTTAGGTGCTGAAATGCTAGGCTTGGCGATGCCAAAATATCTTTAAAAATCTGGGCCTTAATATCTTTGCTTCAGCTCCCCTTCTGTAAAAGTGGGGATAATAGTGTTTCCCTGTTTCCCAGGGGTGTGTGAGGGAAAAATACGTTAAACATTGTGGGGCTCTCAGCTGAGGGTCATCGAAAGAGAAGTGATTTTTTTGGGAGCATTTATGTCCAGACTGGTTCAGTGGTTTCCGACTTAATTTTTTCCATTGTTTATATAAAAGTGCTTTTGGCACCAATCACACTGATGCCTGAAAACTGTACGGACTAAAAACAGACATACAGATGTCGCCTGTGGAATGCCGCAAACAAACTGAGCCCACTCAGCTGTATTGGTTTAGTTTTTCAATGTATACAAACTGTATTCGTATAGAGTCAGCAACATGCTAAGGGAAACCCAGCTGCTGCAGGGAGCAGTGTCAGTGACTCAGTAGGGGGCACTCTTCCCTCAGAGTCGGTACTGACCTCACTACCCCCTGGCTGTGGAGCAGAGAGTGATGCTGGTGGCTAGCGGGTGCTGGGCACTCTGCGACAGGTGTGAAGATGACTCCCAAGTTGCACACGGTACAAGTGGACAGCATACAAGTAAAGGAAGGGGAATGGGAAGTAGTAGCAGTGTGACTGGTAAAGAAAAAACATGGTTTATGGTCGTCCATGATTTTTTGTTTTGTTTTTTAAATGAATTGATCTACCAAGCCCGAAGTACATGCTGCATACAGTAGTTAAAATAATAAACTCATTGACAATATCCAATTAAATCACCTTGAGAAATTGTCTGGGAAATGGCATAAAATCCATACCCCAATCTTTCCACGATGATGGTGAGGATGAAAAAATTGACTAGTTCTTACTCCCTTGCCTTGCCCCAAATCAATTGCCTGATCCAAACAGCTCTCTTTCCTCCCCGCTGATTCCCACCCACACAGCAAAAGCCTGAGTAATAGTGGTGGTCGTGGTTTATTCCGTTGTGTATTACAATAGCTCCTAGGAGCCCCATTGTGCAGTACAGTCATGAAGTAAAGAGCCCTGCCTCGCAGCGTTTACAATACATCTTAACTCCAGTCTGCCGATGCAGCAGACTTGTGGACCAATGGAGCCAACTGGCCGAGCACGCTCAAGCTAGAACAAACTATCTGCTGTGTCTAGATGTTTAAATCTATGGAGTGCTAGTAATTCTGCCTCGGGTGATCTCAAGCAATGTGCAGGGTCTTTTTGATAGTTGGGACACAAACTCTCTCTCTAGGATTAAAATGAAGACGCTGTTGTGTGCCCACAATGTAAAGTATTCTGCATCTGTGCTCCTGAGTGGTGCATCCAAAGAGCCCTGAATTCTTTGCTGATGTTAATTAAAAAACCACTTGCCAATCTCCCTTAGCGAACTGACCACAAAAATTCACCACAAAGTGAAAATATAAAAGCAGTGACTGTGCGTTTGCGTTATAGCCAAACGATACTGTTCCTGTGAGGCTTTGGAGCTCTTCAGGAGGAGAGCCTTTTTGGACTGTCTTGCTGGATTGGATAATAGGGGGCAATCAGCATATGAAGGGTAGAGGGGGTTGAAGTATTGTGAAGTAATCCTAGTTGTTGGGTTTTTGTTTTTATTTTTCAAAGGTCTGTGGAATATACTTCAGAAATCACCTTAATGTAACGTTTCCTGTGAGACTTGGTCACGGTAGTCTTTAACCTTCTGGATGCAGCTTTCCAAACCTGTGTCTTGTTCTTTGAATCTAAATTTCTGCAGCAATCCATTGAGACAAACCTGCAAATATCACAATGGATTTGGGATCAGTCTCCCAATGCTAAAATCTGCATTAACGCAATGTTGTGCTTGAGATTACAATGCACAAACCAGTTGACCTTTCAATATTCCCTTGCAAGAAATGGTCTCTCAGCACCAAAGCCAGGCTGGAAGCATTTACTTGCTCATCCTGCCCTGATTTGGGTGTTTGTGCTAGCAGTGATTTCAGGGGAAGTGTGGAATCTTGTGTTCTGGTCTTGACAGGCAGGGAAGGAAGATTGGTGTTTTGGGTGGTATTTTGTTTTGAAGTTTTACAGTTTTTAAATAACTTAAGAGTTTTTGGTTATGATCCCTAATCTGCACATCATTTGTTTTCCTCAGAAAAGTACGAAAACTGCCACCGAAGTGGGCCGGACCTTTGCCACAATGTTTTCGGATATAACTTTTCGGCAGAAGCTTCTAGAAACAAAAACGGAAGAAGAGTTTAAAGAAGCCTTGGTACATCAGCGCCACCTGCTGACGGTGGTGAATCAGAGACCCTCAGCAGTGAACGAGGGACACAAAACGCAAAGCCACAAGCCGCTCAAGGTAGGGCGAGAAAAAGTCTAAGTCCTGGCTTTCCGCTGTTGTTTCTGTTTAAATAAAGCGCAGGAACCTGATGATTATTCACAGTACTGAATTAGCCGTACTTATATATTCATGATGCATTTCAGTCTTCAAAACACAGCTGGGTTAGGTCTACACAGCTGCTGGGAGCGAATCCCACAGCCCAGGTTGACTGACTCGTGCTATCCGCTGGTGCGCTAAAAATAGCCATGTAGACATTGCTTTGACGATCGGGCTTGGGCTCTGAATCCCACCCTACTCCTTAGGCTTCAAAGCCTGAGCTCCAGCCTGGGCAGGAATGTCCAAATTGCTGTTTGTAGCACACTAGCGGAACCCCCTGCTAGCACAAGTCTGTCAGCCTGGGCTGCGAGACTCGCTCCCAGCAGCTGCGTAGACACACCCTTCGTGTCACCGCCCGGCTAGTTCTGCTAAAATGTTCTTGTTTCTTATGCCATTTAACTGAATCTCTTTTGCAACAGTGCAAACAGGGTAAAAAGCACTATTACCTCTTTTTAATACCTGATAAATGCAGTGAATCTTGTGTACGTATACGTCCATGTAGCAACTTCCCATTGAAAATTAAAGGAAAACCCTTCAAATGATGATGCTTAATGCGGGCTAGGATTGATGGGTTATTGTAAGTTGCCAAAAAGAGGCAAATGAACTTCAGCACCCTCAATCGGGAAGATAGCAAGTCTGTCTCTGAAGAACCTTAATCTTTACTTGGGTGGTCATCACTCGTACCAACTTTGCATCTCCGCTTTCTCTTCTGGAGCTTCTCTTTCTCTTCTGGAGCTTCTCTGAAGCTTCTCTTCTGGAGCTCCCTTAATGTCATTCTTACACCCTGTCTGTTCACACACAGGTTTTATTATCCAAGCTGAAAAACTGCACACCTAAAAATAAATTGGTGCGTGCCACTTCTAATCTCCTACTCTTTTCCCTAGACTACAAGTAATGTGAAGCTTTGAGCAGCCTACAGGGTTCAGAGTGTAAACTTTCATCACAAATCCATGGTTTGGCTAGTTTTCAGAGTTTAAAACATAATGGTTTAGGAATAAGTAAAGATCATGAAGGGCAACATCTCTGCCCTTTCTTACCTTTATCACAGTCCTCTGCATTTTAAGCATAGAATCTCTTCTTCCAGAGACAAGTCTATAGTCGGTGACTCCTGAACTCCTCTAAATTCCATTCACACTGTGGTTCAGGTTTGCAGAACCAGTTTAAAACACGTCTTTAAGCTGGTTACAAGTGATTTGCAGCAATGTTTTCTTCCAGTGCAGGTTTAACCCTTTGCTCCCTTTCCTCTGAAGCCATTTCTGTAAACACTGGGGCATGTCACAGTAGGAAACCACTCTGGGTGAAAAGTTTAACGAGACTAGGGGTATGTCTACCCTTGCAGACTTACAGCGCCACTCAGAGAGCGCTGAAGAGAAACCACTGTTGTGTGTTCGCACTGTCAGCTGCCCGCACAATAGCATGTTTACACTTGAGGCACTTGCATCGGTATTCAGAGCGGTGGATTCTGGGCAGCTATCCCACAAAGCATCTCTTCCTCTTTTGCCGCTAAGAGTTGAGGGAAGGCGGAGGGGGTTGCGGGGCATCCTGGGTCCTGTCCCAATGCCCCGTGATGCATTACTTTGCATCCCAGCAGTCCCTGTGCTTCTGTCCGCATTTGGCGCCATCTTTCAACGGTTTGTGTTCTGCATGCTCTGCCTCTTTGGTTTGCAGGAATGGATCCCGCACTGGTGACCAATATGCTGCTCGCTCTCACTAACACGTCACGAGTGGCAGTGGAGGTATTCCTTAAACTACAAAAGCAAGAGGAGTGTGACATTGATCTCACCAGGCATAGTAGCTACGACACGAGATTGCTTGTGGCATTCACAGAGGTGCTGATTTTAGTGGAATGCTGCTTTTGGGTTCGGGAAACAAGCACTGAGTGGTGGGATCACATCGCGATGCACATCTGGCATGACGAGCACTGGCTGCAGAACTTTCGGATGAGGAAAGCCACATTCATGGGACTGTGTGAGGAGCTCGCCCCAGCCCTGCGGCACAAGGAGATGAGAATGAGAGCTGCCCTGCACTGGAGAAGCGTGTGGCGATTTGCACTGTGGAAGCTGGCTACTCCAGACTGCTACCCATCGGTCACTAACCAGTTTGGAGCAGGAAAGTCGACCGTTGGACTCGTGTTGACAGAAGTGTGCAGGGCCATTAATCGCATCCTGCTCCGAAAGACCATAACTCTGGGCAACGTGCGTGAGATTGTGGATGGCTTTGCACAAATGGGCTTCCTTAACTGTGGAGGGGGGATAGATAGTGCACACATTTCAATTCTGCCACCAGACCACCTAACCACGGAGTATATTAATCACAAGGGGTATTTCTCAATGGTCCTTCAGGTGCTTGTGGATCACCGTGGGCGTTTCACAGACATTAACGCAGGCTGGTCCGGAAAGGTGCATGATGCATGCATCTTTCGGAACACTGGCCTGTTCAGGAAGCTGCAAGCAGGGACTTTCTTCCCGTTCCAGAAGATCACCATAGGGGAAGTCGAAATGCCCATTGTAATCCTGGGAGACCCCACTTACCCCTTAATGCCGTGGCTTATGAAGCCATACACTGGGCACCTTGACAGCAGCAAGGAGCGATTCAACAGGCTGAGCAAGTGCAGAATGACTGAGTGTGCTTTTGGCCATTTAAAGGCCCGCAGGCGCTGCCTATATGGGAGGCTGGACCTGACCGATGACAATATTCCTATGCGTGCTGTATGCTCCATGATATTTGTGAAGGGAAGGGTGAAAGCTTCACTCAGGGCTGGACCGCAGAGGCTCAGCACCTGGAGGCTGAATTTGAACAGCTAAAGACCGGGGCTATTAGAGGGGGGCAGCATGGGGCCATAAGGATCAGGGATGCCTTGAGGCAGTAATTTGAAGCTGAAAGCTACTAAAATTTGTTGCTATGCTCGGGAGTGCAGTGTTTGTAATGCCAGGAGATGATTGTGATTGGTGCAGATGGTGCACTGTGAAGGTGTAAGAAAATTGCTTGTTGCTTTGTAGGGCTCTGTTTGCTTTCAATTAATAGAATAAAGATAGCTTTCAAACCAACACAATTCATTTATTTAAAAAACAACAACCGGAGGAGAGAGAGACAAAACACATCAGCACTGAGTGGGATGCGGGAAGGGAGGGTCCCAGGACAGTTAAAGATTCGTGTATGTCCAGGTATCACATGCAACCTTCTCGTTTGGAGTACAGTGCAGCAGGTACTGTACTTCAGCAGGGCTAAACTGCAGAGGGCCGGGTGTTGAGTGCAGTGGGTACTGGGAGTCCACAATGCTGGATTATGACAGGGGAGGAGTGGAATGACGCGGGTACAGACTGGAGCCAGGAGGTTGATAAGAGCGTGTTGGTGGTGTCTGGGGGGCACATGGGAAAGAGTTTTGCGACAGTGACTGCAGGGGAAGGCGGGTGCAGAGCTGCTCGGTTTGCAGTGTTAGTAGCGCCTGGAGCGTGCTCGCCTGGCGCTCCATAATGTTTAAGAGCTGCTCCATGGCTTCGTTCTGGCGCACCGCATTCTCCTTTCGGTCCCTCTTCTCACTGTCCCTCCACTCCTTCAATTCTTGTTTTCTGGCCGTAGAGTGCGTAGTGACATCACGCAGACAGTCCTCTTTAGTTCTTTGTGGCCACTTCATAATTCTGCGCAGCCAGCATTAACATAGAGGGAGGCTGGGCTCCCAAGGTCAAATCTGTGAAACCAAAATGCAACATTTTACAGAACCAGTATTGGTTGCAACACAGAGACCACTGATTTAAAACACGGCCATTATTTGCATACCTGTCACTAACTGGCTGACACCAGGCCAGCACAGATGAGCCACAAGACCCCCCAAAATGGTGAGTAATCACAGGGGTAGGGGAAATCCAGTGTTCCAGGACTGTACTGTACACTGGGCACATGACTCTTGGGGAGAGGCAGCACTGTAGAGGGGGCCTTATAATCATTCCTGTCCCCACATATTCCACAGGCTGTGTTCATTATGGAAGATATCTCGCTGCTGAGGGTCAGCAGGGAATCAAGGGAGGGTCTTCTCCAAGACTGAGGCTTCCACCCTGGCCCTTATGTGGCTCACTTGTGTGCAGCAATGTCTGTCTCCCCCCCACACCCCCAGTGATGGCAGAGTGGCATAGGAAAGTTACCCTTAATGGAGCAAGAAACAAAGCAGCTCTGCCAAAGAACCTGCGGCAGCGGATTGCCCAGTATCTCCATGAGAGTTTTGTGGAGATCTCTGAGGCAGATTCCCGTGAAGTTAGGGAGTTAATCAACACCCTGCTCCGCTGCTCAGACTAGGCACTTGGTGCTACGCACACCATACAGACGCAAGCCTGCTTTCTGCAACCCTCCTGCCCACAACAACTCGCTTCATTAGTTCCCAAAATCAAAGCCATTTACCAGGGCTAATCCCTGAAGGATTAATTAATCCCTGAAGGAGCAATCCTAGAGGTAGAAGGATGGAGTCGCAATCACAAAAGGAATAACTGGAGTTAAACAGTGTGTGTGGCGATGGTGTCTAAATGGAGTGTCCGCCTTGAGCCTCGACCAGGAAGAGGTCATTGGAGACCTTGGTGACATTGGAGGTCATTGGAGACCTTGGTTAATCTTCAGGATGGAGAAACCAGACTGAAGAGGGTCTAGAATGGAATTAAAGGGGCAGCAGTTACAGACTGTGCTCAATGAGCTTGGAGATAATGGGGCGGGGGGGGAAGAGGCAATAAATGGAGCGGGGGTGACTTTTTTTTTAATAATGAGAGAGACCAATCCATGTTTATGTTGTGAGGGGGCAGGAAACTTTGGGCGACCGAGAGGATAATGAGACGTGTGAGTTGAGGAGCCAGGGGAATTCAGAAGTCACTGTGTAGGGAGTGATGGCTTCTATCTAGTCTCCTTCTTGGCCATCCATGTGAAATCACTGGTACTGCTGTTATGATGGTATTAGAGACCAGAAGGGAAGCAAGAAGCTGATTTGAAGTTAGAAGTATAATTTTAGCTGAATAGAGATCTCAATATGGTTATGAAGAAGACAGGGATCTAGAGCCTTGATGGACAAGCAGGAAAGCGGGATTATGTCCAGCCCTGAACTTCTAGGCATGTAAGCAGGCTGGGCTTTTCTTCTCATGAAGGTTCTGGGTGGGTCTGAGAGCGAGGTCTAGAGAAATGTATGTAGGCTGCCACCCCTGTAGAGGGAAGATCATCCGCAACAATAGAAGCTGATGGCTGACGCCAACTCCTTTTAGCAAACCCTGTCCTAGACTTGTCCAATACACAGTTAATTAAAACCCAACGAAACCAGAACTTTAGTTTCCCCAATAAACTTTTTAAAAATAATAGTTTCATTTCCTTTGGGCAGCTGTTTTGTGTTCCATGGTCCACTATGACATTTTAGCCCACCAAATAGCCCAGTGATTACCTGAATGATGAATGTTATGTGGTGCTTCTGCTCATTTATTCCAAATTTTTCCTTAATTCACCACATGCATAATTTTTTTCCTTTTAATTTGTTCTTTCTATGCTGCCGCCAACACTAGCACCTAGACCAACCTCCATTCACGTGCATGAGGGCTGCCAAGGGTGCAGTCATTTTCTCTTTCTCCCCTCAGGGTAACCATTCTGATGGTTGTTCCCCTGTGCTTGCTGCGGCAAGATGAGTAAACATACTACTCATTAAAGCAATTGTGATTCTCTGTCTGACCTGTGCCTTTGGGAATGTTTACTTTTAAAAATATTAACCTTTCACAATACAAACCTCTTCAACGTTCAGATGCTTCTATCAGAAGGTTTGGGGTTTTTCAGTTCACATTTCCCTAGTTGTTTAGACCATAAACAAGGTGCTAGAGTTCAAATCTCCAACACAAACAAGCAAGAGATCTTTAAAAGAAGGCTTAAAATAAAGTCCTGTGGACATGTCACAGTAGTACAGCTGTGCCAACACCATGCCAAGAGAAAAAGGCAGTTGACCAAGTAGCTGAAGGCCAATGGGAAGAATAATGACGAGTAAATACAAAGAAACTGATCCTAACATTTATTTTTTTTAAAAAAACCATGAGATTTTTCAAAATAATAAATCCGTCTTATGATGGGGGTGGGTGGGGCTGAACTAATGATTTTTGAATGTTTGGGGTTGGCAATGCTGCTGTAGTCAGGTGTGACCTCTGTTATCGGAAGCCATTTGTTTGATGCAAAAATAGTTTGGGTCCTTCAGAGTTACTGGCCTGGATCATCTGGTTGGATGGAAACCTAGGGAAGCGGACTTTGTGGGAGGAAATCCCCCAGTCGCTTCTTTTGGAGACTCGCCACATCATCCCTTTTGGGTAGGCGTTTGTTTGGAAAAGGCTGTAGGGCCCACCCCAAACCTGCAAAATCCTGAGATCTACAGGAGGCTAGGTTGTCCGTTTGGAGGCTTGTGCCTTACTCGGCATTGGCTGTGGCCCCTGGGCTATGCCCCTAAACTTTGTCTCTCTTTCTCTCCCCTCACCTTGATAACATGGCTCCATCAGAGCCTCCCTATTACCACAGCAGCCTCCAGAATCAATTTCCCCATCTGTGAAGTGGGATAAAACTAATTGTGTCTCACGGAAGGGGGAAGGGTTCCAGTGCTTTGGATTATGTAAATGGCTATAGATGTGCTAACTGTTTATCTTTATTATTATTACAAAGTCTGGATCTGAATGGCCCATTCAAAACAATTAGTTTTAAGTGCCTATCAGCACTGAATAAGGAGGTTAATCTTTTTAACAATACACAAGCCTTTAAACTGACACAACATTTCCTTCCTTTCTTTTAGTTGCATGAGTTTTTCAATGTTGGCAAGGGAATATTTGATGACATAGCACGAAGATTTCCAGTGTACGCTTTGGACTTCACTGACGGTATGTTGGCCAATGTTTATAGAAGCACTGGCCTGCTTTTAATTCTTGTGATATGATGTCCTGTTTACAATGTGAATTGAATATGTTCTTTGATATCTCTATTGGCCCTTTTTATTTAAAAGAAAATCAGGATAGAAACCTATAAATATTTTCTGAGCTGACATGACAGATATTTAAGGACTTGAGAAACTTGCAATGTTCTCTACTTAATGAAGTTGTTTAGTTTGATCCAAATTAATTCCCCATTAAATTGTACGTTGATGATTACATTGATTTATTGTTGGTATCTGCAAAGGGAACATGAATCAAAATTGATCATAAACTAATCAGTTTTAATTGGTACAATAAACTCCCCTTTTCCTGCTGTCTGTGTAAGCCCAACAACATCTCAGTTAACTCACGCGATGAACTCAAAAAAATTAATCGCGATTAACAGAGATGTTGAGATGATGTTGGGGGTTGAGCACTGTTACAAATTGAAGTTATGGGAGCTTCAGCAGAATGTCTTTTACGAACAATGTGGTCTCATTAAGATTCATTAGCAATACAGAGAAGCATAGGGTTATAGGCCAAACTAGTTATTATACTAGGGTTTAACTACCTGGTTTTACACACCTATTATTATAGTAGCGTCAATCATAATTTGTAAATGGTCATGCAGTTGTGTCCAGTATAAATGGCACTAATGTGACCACTGTTGGAATACTGTGTCTGGTTCTGGCGTCCACAGTTCAAGAAGGACGTTGATACATTGGAGAGGGCTCAGAGAAGAGCCATGAGAATGATTAAAGGATTAGAAACCTGCCTTATAGCGGTAGACTCAAAGAGCTAAACCTTCTCTCTGTTAAGCTAAATAGGTTAAGGGGTGACTTGGGGCCCGGCTACACTTGCAAATTAGAGCGCATTAAAGCAGCCCCAGGCATCCTAACTCATGATGCGTCCATGCTGGCAAGGCATGTACAGCGCCCGGACTCCGCGGCTGGAGCACTCCTGGTAATCCACCTCCATGAGAAGCATAAAGCTTAATGCACCCCGGCTGGAGCACCACAGCACCAGTGTGGACACCCTGGTCTATTAATGCGCTCTGATTGGCTTCCAGAAGTGTCCCACAATGCCTGTTCTAGCCACTCTGATCATCACTTTGAACTCTACTGCCCTGCCCTCAGGTGACCAACCGTCCCACCCTTTAAATTCTCTGGGAATTTTGAAAATCCCCTTCCTGTTTGCTCAGCCAGGCGTGGAGTGCTGTCAGCGAATCTTTCCAGGTGACCATGCCTCCACGCGCCAGGCGAGCCCCAGTATGGAGCAATGGCGAGGTGCTAGACCTCATCAGTCTTTGGCGGGAGGAAGCTGTCCTGTCCCAGCTGCGCTCCAGCCATAGGAATTACGATACCTTCAGGCAGATATCCAGGGACATGACGGAAAGGAGCCATGACCAGGACACACTGCAGTACAGGATTAAAGTGAAGGAGCTGCGGAATGCCTACTGCAAAGCCCGCGAGGCAAACCGCCACTCTGGTGCTGCTCCCACGACCTGCCTTTTCTACAAAGAGCTGGATGCAAAACTTGGGGGCGACCCCACCTCCACTCCGAAGACCACCATGGACACTTCAGAGCCCAGTTCAACAAGGCAGGTGAAGGAGGAAAGCGGGAGCGAGGGTGCTCCGGTGGAGGAAGACATCCCGGAATTCCTAGATGCAGCCAGCTGCTGTTCTCAAGCCCGGAGGAAGGTAGCCAGTCTCAGTGGCCGGTGCTTGGGGAAGGACAAACACCAGAGGAGGTGCCTGGTAAGCGGCTTTTATTTTGGGAAGGAAGTTGTTTGGTGTGGGCTCTTGGGCAAGGAGGGTTAGGGCTGCATGCATGCTTAGATGTGGAATAGAGCATTGATGTGCTCTCTCACATTGCGGTAATTGGCCTCAGTGATCTCTTCAAAGGTCTCATGCAGAAGTGCTGTGCTCCTTGTCCCAGTCAGGCTAACATTTCCACGCCACTGTGCCATGAGGGCAGGGGGACCATTGGTGCACATAGGCAAGCTGCATATGGGCCAGGGTGGAAGCTGCATTGTAGTAGAAGACCCTCCCTTGCTTCCCAGGTCACCTACAGCAGCAAGATATCTTCCAGGACGAACTCCTGTGGAAAATGTGGGGACAGTGTTCAGTATAGGGCCCCCTGCAGCTGTTGGCTCTCCCAAGGCACAGAACCCCTTGCCCCTGGTGCTTACTCACCATTTTGGGGCTGCTGTGGATTATGTGCGTTCACTTTGGGACGGGCAATTTCTGCTATTGTATAGACTGTGCTTGTCTACTTTGAGTATGGGGGAATCATTGCTCTGTCTGGTGTGAACAATGCTGCCTCTGTTAAGTCTTGCATTTTGGCTTTACAGATGCAGCCTTGAGATCCCAGCCGTCCTCGTTATCACCGGCCGAAAGACTCCAAAGAATTAGGAAGCGGCCATGTAGAAGCAAAGAGGACATGCTGCATGAAGTAATGCAGCAGTCCCTTAATGAAAATCAAAAAGTGCAGGAATGGCAGGAGGGTGAAAGGAGGGTCCGCCAGCAGAAAGCGGATCGCCGGCATCAAAGCACAGAGCGGCTGCTAAGCATTATGGAGCACGAAGCGGACTCGATACAGGCACTCGTAGCAATGCAGACGGAGCACTTCTGCACACCCTCCCCCCCCCCGCAGCCTTTGTCCCAAAACTCTTTCCCTTGTGCCCCCATGTCGCCTCCAACCCACTTTCCCCAACATCTGGGTTCTTATCGCCACCAGCTGCCTCCAACACCTGTAGCTTCACCACCCAGCCCTGAAAACTAGGACCCTTACCCCCTGCACTCAACCCCCATCACCATGCATTTTAGCCAGCCAGAAGTGCAGCACTCCAGACAAGAAGGCTCAGTATGATAACAGGACATACGCAAATCTGTGACTGTACCATTCCCCACCCCACCCCCTTGCCCTTTCTGTTTCCCAAGCAGTCGTGTTTCTTTTCAATAAATGAATTTTCTTTTCAATAAATGGATTTTTTGGCTTTGAAAACATTCTTTATTATTGCATTAAGTAAAATATACCTTAGCCCAGGAAAGCAACAGGCACTGCAAGTCAGTGTAGCAAACACAGATTCCTACTAACATTGGAACCACTGCACTTCACTCCCATGCAGGGCACCAGACATTACTGGTGGGTTTCAGCCTTAAATTGCTCCCTCAAGGCATCCCTAATCCTTGCAGCCCCGTACTGGGCTCCTCTAATAGCCCTGCTCTCTGGCTGTTCAGATTCAGCCTTCAGGTGTTGAACCTCCGAGATCCATGCCTCAGTGAATCTTTCACCCTTCCCTTCACAAATGTTATGGAGGGTACAGCATGTGGATATAACCGTGGGGATGTTGTCATCGGCCAGGTCCAGCTTCCCATGCAGACAGCACCAGCAGCCCTTTAAACAGCCAAAAGCACACTCACAGTCATTCCGTACCGACTCAGCCTGTTGTTGAACTGCTTCTTGCTGCTGTTAAGGCTCCCTGTGTAGGGTTTCATGAGCCACGGCATTAAAGGGTAAGCGGGGTCTCCAAGGATCACAGTGGGCATTTCGACTTCCCCTATGGTGATCTTGTGGTCTGGGAAGAAAGTCCCGGCTTGCAGCTTCCTGAACAGGCCCGTGTTCCGAAAGATGCGTGCGTCATGCACCTTTCCGGACCAGCCTGCGTTAATGTCAGTGAAACGCCCACGGTGATCCACAAGCACCTGGAGAATCATAGAGAAATACCCCTTCCGATTAACATACTCGGAGGCTATGTGGGTTGGTGTGAAATGGAATATGCTTCCCATCTATCGCCCCTCCAATTAGGGAAACCCATTTGTGCAAAGCCAGCCACAATGTCACGCACGTTACCCAGAGTCATGATGGTTCTGAGCAGGATGCGATTAATGGCCCTGCAAACTTGCATCAACACGATTCCGACGGTCGACTTTCCCACTCCAAACTGGTTAGCAACTGATCGGCGGCTGTCTGGAGTTGCCAGCTTCCAGATTGCAATAGCCACCCGCTTCTCCACCATCAGGGCAGCTCTCAATCTCATGTCCTAGCGTTGCAGGGTGGGGACGAGTTCATCACACAATCCCCATGGAAGTGGCTTTTCTCATCCGAAATTTCTGCAGCCACTGCTCGTCATCGTAGACTTGCATGACAATGTGATCCCACCACTCAGTGCTTGTTTCCCGAGCCCAAAAGCGGCGTTCCACGGTGGTGAGCATGTCCATGAATACCACAAGCAATCTCATGTCCTATCCATTCCGCGAGTTGACATCATCGGCGTCCTCACTGTCAGTTTGGAGCTTAAGGAGTAACTTGACTGCCATTCGTGATGTGCTGGCGAGACCCATCAGCAGACTCCTCAGCACTTCAGGCTCTATTCCCGCAGACTGAAAGGGAAGACAGCGCGCGCAGTATAAAAAATGTTGAAAGACGGCGCCAAATGTGGATGGAAGCACAGGGATTGCTGGGATGCAAAGCGATGCATCACAGGGCGTTGGGACAGGACCCAG
Source organism: Chelonia mydas (assembly GCF_015237465.2). Taxonomy (NCBI): domain Eukaryota; kingdom Metazoa; phylum Chordata; order Testudines; family Cheloniidae; genus Chelonia; species Chelonia mydas. The sequence goes on along the minus strand of NC_057852.1, from coordinate 134,745,683 downwards.
AATGCCCCGCACCTCCCCCCTAGTTGGCTGGTTGGCGATTGGAAAAATTAATTTTTCAAATATATTTGGCAGTTTGTGAATGGCACAACCTGGTGGAGCCAGATCCCAATGGGTCATTAGTGCTGGGCTGGAAGAGCAAGTCACCTGGCCGCAGCTACTCCTGTCCCGCAGGGCAGGGCTCAGCTCCCCATTGCGACCTGGCGCATGGGGTCGTAGTAGCAGTCAGGTTTGACCCAGCCAGTCATGACAAAGGGGCAGCTAGGCCAAATGTGAGTCAATGGCATTGGAACGTGGCACACCGTCTGTGTCACAGCGCCCCTGTGTGCCAGATCACAACACCCAGAGTGGTGAGCCAGGCAGTGGGGGCTCGCTGTCCAGCCCCATGTGAACATTGGTGTCAGACCCTTTCTTTTGTCCATTTTGTAATATGCTTGAAAAGGCACCTAAAGGTGGGGCGGCCAGCCCGGAGCCCTCCTGTTAGCTCCCACCAGCGAGGGCAAGGAACTTTTTGCCTTCTGCACTGCCATTCTGCTGGGCTGAGTGAAATGGGTCTAGTTTTCTTTATCCTTCATGTGCTCTATACCCAATTGTGCCTGAGTGCTGACGGTGTATCCAGGCAGTCTGTGACTATCAGACCTGTTCAGCAGCAGCTAAATGTTTACAAGGTGGTATAAAGACAGAGTTTCAGTCTTCCCTAGATTGTCCCCACTTGCATCAAACCCTTAGAGCTAGATATTCAGAGTGTATCGTATGAGCCATTTGTGGGCAAAGACGTGCAGAGAAAATTATTTTCAGAAGTGGAATTCAAGTGCCTAGTGCAGCTACAAAAAATCATTTCTTTGCGTATGCATTTTTGTGTTCGTCTGGTGGCCGGGGAGATACTTTATCAGAGTTTCAGAGTAGCAGCCGTGTTAGTCTGTATTCGCAAAAAGAAAAGGAGTACTAGTGGCACCTTAGAGACTAACCAATTTATTTGAGAATCCGATGAAGTGAGCTGTAGCTCACTAGTACTCCTTTTCTTTTATCAGAGTTATGACCCCAGCTCTACCTGTGACTTGCTGTGTGACCATGGGCAAGTCACTCCATCTCTCTGTGCCTGTGAGGACTGTGAGGAGAAATTAACATTTGTAAAGCACATGGAGCCCCTTGGATGGAAAGTGTTGGATGAGTACTATGCAATGTGTAGCTAACTACAATGATCCATGCCTTTGTCACCTCAAGACTGGACTATAGCTGCTCACTCTACCTGGGATGACTCAAGCTGCATCTGGGGCAGCACCCAGATGTTTGCAGGCAGGAACCCATCATCCCAATGCGCTCCACTCTACGTTTACTGCAGATTGAATTCTGAATCCAATTCAAGATCCTTGTTCTCATATTAAGAACATTGACTGGGCTCTGAACCCTGTTTTCCCAGAACCATCTCTCTCTCCTCCGCGCTGTGCTACGCTGCTCTGTGACGTCCGCTGACAGATCCCAGGTTTCTTTTGTGTTGGGCAGAACGGAGAATTTTCAGTGAAAAACTCCTAAGATGCAACAGACTTTGGCAGCAGACCAAACTGAGCCCAAATCTCTCCCCTGCAGACCATGCTGCACATCACACCTCTTAAGTGAACTTTTCCTCAAAGCAGCCATGTAACAATGGTACCCAGCTCTAAAGGAATCTACCACTAGCCCCTATCACTGTGAAGAACTGGCCTAGTAGAAGGCAATAGAGCTGAGCCTTCAAGAGGTGATGCTTTATGTATTTTTTTTGTGAGGGGCACAGAGACTACAACAGGGAGCGCTGTACAAATGCCTACAAATGAGAGCAATGCGGAGGGTGGAAATGCCATCTTGTGAAGGATTTCAAGATTTCAAAATCTGACGTTGTTCTAAATTGGAATGAAATCTGAAAACTTTGAAATTCCGTGAAGAAAATTTTTATTTTTATTTTTTTAATTAATCAGAACACTTTTTGGTTTGATTTTGACTTTTTTTTATTTTATATTATACAAAATATTTAAAAAAATGGAAATGGAAAGTCATTTTTAAAAAAAAGAAACATTTTGTTCTGATTTTCTGTATCGGGGTGGCCAACCTGTGGCTCCGGAGCCGCCTGCGGCTCTTCAGAGATTAATTTGCGTCTCCTGGCACAGGCACGGACTCCGAGGCTGGAGCCACAGACGCCAACTTTCCAATGTGCTGTGGGGTGCTCCCTGCTCAACCCCCTGCTCTGCCCCAGGTCCTGCCACCACTCCACCCCTTCCCCCAAGGCCCCTGCCCCTTCCCCCGAGCGTGCAATGCCCTCGCTCCTCCCCCCGCCCCCAGAGCCTCCTGCGCACTGCAAAACAGCTGATTGCAGTGGGAGGGAGGGGGAGGTGCTGATTGGCGGGGCTGCCGGTGGGCGGGAGGCGCTGGGGGCTGGAGGGGGTAGCAGATGGGGGGCTGCTGACATATTACTGTGGCTCCTTGGCAATGTTCGCTGGTAAATTCTGGCTCCTTCTCAGCCTCAGGTTGGCCACCCCTGTTCTATATTGTCAGAATTTTTTTCCAAGTTTTTCTCCAAAACAGAAGTTCACTAAAATGACACAATTTTGCAAAAGCATTTTGATTTCAGTGGAACTGTGTTTTCTGGCGAGCTGTACTATAAATAAATACTGTAATGTATTTTTGTAGTTTGTGCTAAAAATCAGTGAAGAGCAGGAACACAATGAAAGAGGAGTAAGTTTGTGTTTGACGAGTTTAGGCAAGGACCTTTTCTTATTTTGTGTTTGTGAAGTACCTTGCACATCACTAGCTCAAATAATCAGAGAAGTTTTGTATGAGTAGTGGTCAGAGCTGAAACTCAGTTCAATGATTCTCAGCACTGCATGTCAATATACTTAGCATTTATGAAATAACATTAATGGTGACTGACGTCTGTACAGAATATAGATGGAGGGGCTGAAATTCTTGCAGCAGTCAAGAGTGCAGTGGTGTAATTCTTTAAGGATACGTGGGATGAAAAATAGATGAGAAACCGTGAGCATCTTCCACAAAGCACCAGCTCTGAAGGAGACCAAGGCCATGAAGTTTCTGGATCATCTCAAAGCAGCATGGTACTGCAAATGGGGTATTTGAATTATCCAAACTAAGAAACAGCCATGCATGCCTCATCAGAGGTTCACGTGAGAGTGAAGGCATTGTTTTTTATTGAGGAAGTGGAGAGTGCAGTCTGAGCAGAAGACACAGTAGCAATGTATGAGCAGGCCAACAAGACCAGCCATTAAATTGTCTTCGGAATGTCATGACTGTGCGGGGCAAAGGGGGGATTTTGTTGTCCTACTGGCTTTGTCCTCACAGTGAAGATAAAGGATCTGCTAGTGCTAGCTAAAGAAGAATGCTTTAGTTCATAAGAGGCTTGTGTTTTTGCAGCAGAAAGACTAGGGGTGAAATCCTAGCACCTTTGATGTCAATGGAACCAGGATGTCACAACAGGATTCCAGGGGTGTGTATGATTTGTATAGAGATTGTATTTCTTGCCTGAAGCACTTGGGTTTGATACCCTTGAATTATGCAAATGACTGGGACACTTGTAACTGTCCTTTAAAACTGGGGGTAAAATGAAATGCATGGTGAGCTATGAACTGTTGAGCTCCTGCAGTGTGGCTCGTGGGATTTTGCTTTGTTTCTATAAACTTTGGTCCAGCAGCAGTTGTCTTTTAATAACTTTATTGAAGTATTTGAGTTACTCTCCTTTTGACTTACCAGTATCATGTACAAAATTAATAAAATAATAGGGCCAAATTCAGGATTTCCCATTGCTGAACTTGTCCCTAAAAAATTCTGCAGATTTTAGTTAAAATTCCTGATGAAATCATACAGATTTTGGAAAAACTGCCTACATTTTCCCAAATAAATAAATATATATCCCTGTTTTCTTTTGATCATACATAAGATTTACACATTCTCTGTATTCTTAAATGTTGTTTTTCCATTCCTTCAGTATGTTTTTTTTTTTAAACGTATAATGGGTTTTTTTGTGATTTGCTATTTTACTCTACCAGTGCAATACAAAGAGAGAACTTTGAAACGATTTAAAGATGTACACAGATGATTAGCTAAATGAGTCAGTGCACTGAAGTAAGATACAGGTGTTCCTGGATTTTGTTCTCAGCAATAACACTGACCCTCTGTGTCCTTCTGATGATCCCTTAGCATCTCATTGCTTCAGTTTCTCTGTCTTGCCGGAGTTTGAGATTAATTATTGTTGACCCTATTCTGCTACCCTTACTCATGTTGAGTAGGACCTGGGAATGGGCAATAGGGGATGGATCACTTGATGATTACCTGTTCTGTTCATTCCCCCTGAAGCACCTGGCATTGGCCACTGTCAGAAGACAGGATACTGGGCTAGATGGACCATTGGTCTGACCCAGTCTTATGTTATGACCTCACCATGCAAGTTTTTTGTAATTAAAATCAGTAGGATTGCCCTCATAGGCCTGGATCCTGCACAGCACTTAAGCATGCATGTAACTTTGCCCAAGTGAACAGTCCTATTGAAGGACTACAGACGTGAGCCGAATGATGCATGTGTTTGTGTTTTGCAGGATCAGGGCCATAGTGAGGTACAATAATACTCACCAGGAACAAGATGTTTATAAAGAACTTTAAAGGTAAAAAGCTTAGTTTAAGTGCTGTCATTAATCTGACTTGTTGGAAAAGGGTGTGTTTTGCAAACATGCAAAATGCCTTAACTGATCAGTGCACCACCTAAGCCTGCAAGTGCAATTTGAGCCTGCAGCTCCCCTTTGGTAAATACTCACGTGAACTTAAATAGGTGGCCACTCTCCTGATCTGTCTGTTTTGCTCTCTCGCTTTAAATGCTTGATGGGTTTTGCCTTCCTAAAGCCCCATCTCTGGCCATGTTCAAGTGCCAAATTGTACAGACTCTCGGCATTTCCATGCCCAGCTCGGGCCCTCTTGTTGAAAGTGAAGCCCATTAAAATAATGTGGATGCGTGTGAATATACATCCTGCCAAGCGGACAGAAGTCGGCAGGAAATAATAAATAGCCAAAAGAAATACAAGATATTAAGTTGGTAGAATCCCCCTGAGCATTCTGTTTGTTTACACTCAGGTTCAGGAAACTGAATTTGAGAATTTTCCCTTTGCCCAAGAAAGAATCTGTTGAATATAGAGCACTCCAGCTTAAAGAATGTGTTCTCATAAGCAGCCTTCCTCTAAGGAGAGAGAAAATTCTTCATTCTGGCCATCTGTGCTGTTCAAGAACACAAAGCAGACTCGCTTCTCTCTTTCACTTCTCGCTTTCGCTCTTCCCGCAAATCACCGTGAGATTACGTTATTCTTAATGGGGATGGATCTGAGAGGTAGATCAGAAAGCCAGGTCTACCCTAACAATTCATAATACAGTTCAAAAATATCTCTAATGTGGCACTGCAGCATGGCATGTGTATACGTTGCCCTTCTTTCGGAATGACTCCGAGGATGTCATCTGCCAAGTATTTTTTATAATTTAAACATGACTGATGCTTTGTTTGCCTTGGGTTTAAAAGATGTGGCTTTGTCTGTGAAGCACATCCGTGTAATTGAACTTTTCAGCTGATTTTTATTCAACAGCTAATACACTTGCTTTACTAATAGCTATGCCCACACGTCTCCTTGCATGCCCCAAGTTTATTCAATAAATGTAAAATTAGTAGGTCTAAATGTGTCAGCCTCCGACTGAGCCCTTTTTATCAATTGTGTTATAAACATGAATATGAAAGTAAATTGAGGCCAACAGTACTCTAATCTGTGCATTCTCCAGAAGATTCTGTGTGTGTTTTTTTTAAAAGTCAGATACCAATTTTTTTATTATTTATTTATTTATTTTTACCTCAACACAGTTAACTGAACATTTTGGAAATTTATAGAGCGCAAAAAATAGAGCTGTGGTACAAATAAACATTGTCCCCGGCAGTTTGAATCCATAGAGGTACCTCCGTTTTAAGTCACAGTTTCTCTAACAGTCAATCACTCAAATGTCACAGCTGGACTGCAAGCTGATTGTGCTGCAAACGTACACTGCCCAGTCAGAGGAAGATGGCTTGTTTTTCCACTCGTTTTATTAGGCTGTTCCAAATGATATATTGTCATGATGCATCCTGCATTTTTTTCGGATGAAGTGGACTGGGTCAGTTTCTGGGCTGCAAATAAACCTGTTAGATCTCTCATCAGACATTGACTTAAAAGAAAAACGTCATTGTGATAAATATTTGACGTTAACAATGCTAATTTTACACATGGTATATTTGTATGTACAGAAAGAAACAGCAGCTCAATAAATTTGCAGCGTTGCTGTAGCTGTGTTGGTTCCAGGATATGAGGCCATGTCTATACATATAGCTGAAGACGCTCTATGCCGACGGGACAAGCTCTCCTGCCGACATAGTACTGTGCGCAGGAGCTCTTATGCTGGTGTAATTTATGTCGCTTGGGGGTGGAATATTCACACTTCTGAGCAACATAAATTTTGCCGACATAGGCTGTAGTATAAACATGCCCTTTGAGACACAGGGTGGGTGAGGTAATATATTCTGTTGGACCAACTGCTGTTGGTGAGAGAGACAAGCTTTTGAGCAACAAAGAGCTCTTCTTCAGGTCTGGGGTATGTAAACAGAGTGATACAGTTACATACAAGGTGGAGCAGATTGTTTGGCGTAAGTAGTTAACAGCTGTTCTAATCTAAGGGGCCATTCAAGGTGAAGTGACCCATTAACACCCCTGCAGTCATAAGACAAAAAAGGGGGGCTTAGCAGGTTACCATTGTTGTAATAAGCCAAAAATCAAGTGTATTTATTTTTAAGACCATGATTTTTCATGTCTAGCAAAGTTATGAATTTAAACTCCCAGGCTTTGTCTTTTGAAGGTTTTATGTAGGTTTCCTTTGAGGACAAGGACTGAGAGGTCAGATACCGAGTGATTGCTTTGTGAAAAGTGTTCGCCCACAAGTGATACAGTGTTTTTGTCTTATCTTGTTTTGTGAGAGTTCATTCAGTTCGTCCAATATAAGATATTACCTCACCCACCGTGTCTCTTTAATATCCTGGGACCAACACAGCAAAAACACTGCATATAATCTTAACATGGGCATTCTTGTATTGTATCACTTGTTTTTGTAAAATTATCAAATCAAATAAACTGTTTTTTCCCCTGTGTGTTAATGATTCAAGCCTATAACATTATCAGATTTCCGTCTGGGACAGTGTAGTTCCTGGTGGTTGTTTTTCCTATCAAAAGTATTATGAGCTGAGAAGACCGTTGATTAGCATATTGAAACTAAGAGCTTGGCTACTCTTGTGAGTTAGAGCGCATTAAAGCAGCCACGGGCGCCCTAGCTCACTACCTGTCCACACTAGCAAGGCACGTAGAACGCTCTGACTCCGCGGCTAGAGCGCTCCTGGTACTCCACCTCGGCGAGAAGATTAACGCTTGGTGTGCCTTGGCTGAAACGCCCGGGCCTCAGTGTGAACGAGGTGTTGCATTGCTGCACTCTGATCAGCCTCCCGAAACGTCCCATAATCCCCTTAAGTCAAGTGGCCACTCTTCTCATTGTTTTAGAATCGCTGCAGGAATGCAGATATGCCCTTTGAAAGCTCTGTTTCTGACATCGGGCTGCTTATCTGCTCCGAGACAAAGCAACCATTACTGTGGAATGTGCTGTGTGTGTGAGAGAGAGAGGGGCTGGGGGCGGGGAGGTGTCTGCTGCTGTCTGAACTTACAAGATAGAATGCTGACATGCTCTCAGCCCCCCAAAAACCCACTCTCTCTTCCCCCCCCATACACCGAACACACTCCCTGTCACATTCCACCCCACCCACCCCCATTAGAAATGCACGTTGCAGCCACTTGTGTGCTGGGATAGCTACCACAATGCACTGCTCTCTGTGGCCCTTGCAAGAGCTGCGAATGTGGCCATGCCAGTGCGCTTGCAGCTGTCCGTGTGGACAGACTTCAGCACTTTCCCTACTGCGCTCTACGAAGGCCGGTTTAACTCAAAGCGCTCTACATCTGCCAGTGTAGCCATGCCCTAACAAAGGACAAACTGCAAAATGTTCATAGGCTTGATTTTTAGTTAAGAACCCCTAACATGTGGCTGTGGCTTTGATCCTCGTCCAAACTGTCCAAACTTCTTGGGTCTGGAAAATTAGGCTGCAGGTCTAACAAAACCATGTTTTCCTTTGAGATTTCCAGTGTTTCCTGTTTCTGATGATGCTAGAATGCCTGTCTGCTAGAACAGGCTATCTGGTGGCATTTTTGGCATTTTCAATTCTGGTCTGTTTTTAAAAAGTTGCCCTAATTGTAAGCTCAACAGTAAAAAGTATGTGAAAGTTGACAATAACCTATAGCAAATGTGGATGGAAAAACCGGTCAAGTTGTTTTCCATAATGAATGTTGTAAACAAGTGCAAGAAAACCAGACAAAGAGACTAAATGAGTCCAAACAAAAAGGCCATGGTGATGTATTTCAAGGACTGTGTTAAGATCATGTTTGGTAAAACAAGAAGCCGCGGAACCAGAAATTAATGAACCAAAATGGGCTTGTCAGATATTGGGCCTAATTGGAGGACAAAATAATGAGGGGATGGGCTATTCCGCACATCATTCTCTTTTTGGGTCCTGAAAGAGAGTTTTTTGGGGAGGAAGTAAGGAAGAACAGACAGAGGCTACTGAAGCAAGCTTCATCATCGTGGCTGCCAACCTCACCATTTCCTAGGAGCCCTGGACCTTCATCATCCTGATTCTGAGAAACATCCTGACTAGACCGAGCCAGAGAGATGGATCCAGAAGACCTTGCCAACCCTACCAGTTACAGATGAATCCCAAACACCACCAGAGATCAAACAGGGTTGGACTTTAACAACAGCATCCACAACAACGGCTCCAGCCCATCTCAACTAATATCTTCTCTTTTCCCCACCAGGACAGTTATTACCATCTTTGATACCACCTGAGAGACTGCCACACAAGGGATTTTCCCCTGTAAAGACCCTTTCCAGGGAAAGGGGTAAAATAAAAGTCTTACTCAATAATTTACATTTCAAATGCTTTAACTGGTGTCCCTTCTTTTCTTTTTTTTTAACAAAAGGTTAAATGGATTTTTAATGGTGTGTTGGCTTAGGTACTAAGCAGGCTGAGGGACCTCTATACCGAACCCCAAACCATGTTTAATGTTGGATAGTGACTGGATTTATGTTAATATCTTTGGGCCATATATTTCATCTAAATTTAATACAGTAAGTCCCGGATGGGAGCGCAGAGGTGCACTAAAATGAAAAATAATTTACCCTTTTTTTTTATTCAACCCTCCGAATAAACCTTTGGCTTGAGGTTCGGTTGTTACTTTATCCCAACTGGTTCAGCTTCCTTCACCTAAGTCACTTCCTTGGTCCCTAAGAAGTATCTGTAAATAATTTCTAAATGGGAACGTAATGAAAAATCAGATATAGTTTGTAAATAACAAACAAAAAACCCACCTCAACAGAAATGGAATTGTCCTTAACAAAGGTAGGTTTTCAAGTTGAAACACTGAACATTCTTTCATACCTGTGTTCAATACGTATGGGTTATCTGCCATCGCTTGCCTTTGTACTATAGCTGGGCATAAACCCCATCAGGAAATTGTATCTTTTAAATGGATGCAGACTACGTTTCCAGTTTTTCATTTTAGCCATTAAATTATTGTCCCCAATAACTAATGATCTGCATGACTGTCTTTGAGCAATGTTTTAATGCCATAGAATCAACTGTGCTATTGATTATTAATACCGCTATTTTTGGTTTGTTTCAGGGATTATTGGGAATAACAAGGCCATAGGAAAATACATCACAACGATGATCTTTTTATATTTTGCCTGCCTCCTGCCATCCATTGCATTTGGTTCCCTAAATGATGAAAACACAAGAGGAGTTATTGGTGAGCTTCCCACTCTTTTTGGTTTAAAATCCTATCTCCATCTGTCAGTCAGTTGCTTTACGTCTGTTTGGGGGAAATAATGAAATAAGCGAGGTCTGGTGGAGGAGACATCGGTAAGGACTTCTTTTCCAGTAACAATATGGACAGTTGTTCTCCCACCTTATTTCTTTTAATAGATTAGAAAAAGGAATCTGTATCTATATACAAACTTTTCTGGTGTCCCTAGGTACATAGACAAGTACAGACCTATCGTTGTGTTCTGTGCTACCCGTGTTGCAATGACAGTAAAGGTAATCCTGTGCAAAGGGTTGTAAGTCCACGCTTATGTGTTTGTACAACACCTAACACAATGGGGCCCCGCTTCTGACTGGGGCTTTGGGGGGCTATTGTAATACAAATAACTAGCCTGGTGGAAGACATTTGCTCATTCTTCTGGTATCACCCAACCTATCCCTGCTGTAGGCCTGATTGCTCTTTGCACTAAGGCCCCTTTACGTTGTACTTGCAATTCAGCAGCAGCTTAGTGGAGATGAGAATCCAACCCTGTTTTGTGTACTACTTATGTATGAAAAATTGCTCTTTGCTTCACTTTAAAACAGTGATTCTCAAACTATGAGGCATGCCTCCCAAGGGAGGTGCAGGAATGTGTCAAGGAAGGTGCAAGCTGTGCATTTGTTTGTTTGTTTTTTTAAGCACTCCAGCTGTCAGCCCCGGGCAGCAGGGCTCGGACTGTCGGCCCCAGGAGGCTGGGGCTCATGCAGAAGGGCCATGCACACCGGGGAGGCAGGGGCAGGGATAAAGGGGACAACCGCTGCCTTGGGCTGACAGCTGGAACCCCACTACCCAGGTTCAGGCTCTCACCGGGAGGCAGTGGCGGGTCTCCAGCTGTCGGCCCCAGGGTGGCAGCAGCAGCAGTGAGGTTGGCAATGGGTCGTAAGTCTGCTGTGAAAAGTGATATTGACAAATGTCTCTTTTCACGTTGCAACGCTAACTTCTGTGCTGCCGCTGTGCACCCAGCCAGCAGCCATGGCTCTGTGCTCTGCCTGTCCGGCAATGGGTGGGTGTGTAAGGGGGGCGGGGGGCGCAAACTATTACAGACCCAAAGAAGGGGGGTGCAATCAAATAAGTTTGAGACCCACTGCTTTAAAAAAATTCCCTCTACTCCCCATGTGAAAGGGCAATTCCCTGGGATCCCAAGTCTCTCTTTAGACTATTAATGTAAGTTTGGTTATGTACCATCGATTTGAATTCCCTAGTAATGATTGTGCCCTTTGTGTATTAACTGCTACGTGTGGGTAGTCCCTTGTTTGGAGTGTCTTGCTCTCGGTAAGTGCTGTTAGTGGCTAGCATTCATGACTTGGGTGGTTTACATTAGTGCAATAATTATCTAGCTGATCACTAACAGCATGTGTATGCTGCAATTAAACACCTGCAGCGGGCTTGTGTCAGCTGATTCGGGCTCACGGGGCTCAGGCTTAGGGGCTGTTTAATTGTGGTTTATACCTTCAGGCTTGAGCTGGATCCTGGACTCTGAGACCCTCCCTCCTCGTGGGGTCCAGAGCCAAGGCTCCTGCCTCAGGCAACTGCAGTGTAGCCATACCCTTAGTAGGAAGTGCATTTGTAAATAGTTGGGCTTAAAAAAACATACTTTTTCATTATTTTTAGATGTGCAGAAGACAATTGTTGGCCAGTGTATCGGTGGACTTCTTTATGCTCTGTTTTCAGGGCAGCCACTAGTTGTACTCTTAACCACAGCTCCTTTAGCTTTGTACATCAATGGTAAGTTTACCAAAGCACAATGCGGATGGAGGAGAACATACTGCACTCAGAATCGGTGAGATGACACTCTGAGAGCCTTGCGTTCCTTAGAGCTGCGCTAGGTAAATCTATCCTAGGCCTACAACTACACAAAGCTAAACTTTACAGACCTGCTTTCAGCCCTGGAAAAGAGATTTAGGGAGTGTTGTTTCATTGAGATTTCTAACAGAATAATTTTAAATGAAAAAAAAAGTATACAGTTTTTTTTATGAGAATAAAATTGAATTTCCGTGGGATTTTTTTTGTTCTCACTTGGGAATAAATATTTGTATGCATTGAGGATCAGGGACTGCAATATGCGTCGTTAATATATAGTCCTGATCAGGTGTGACAAGTGGATTTTCAGCAATGGCTAACCAGCGACGGTAGCCTTTTTTTAGCTGAAGGTACAGGGGAGTTGGCTCCACCAGTGTTTCCATTATAGGTCCAATAAGTCAAATTACAGTGGGGTGGTTTGGTGGCTTAGCTCTCCACTAGAGAGATACTTATTACTTGGCTACCTTCAAAAGAAACATTTGAACAGTTTCCCCCCCACCCCCATCCCCCCAATTATCATTCTTTAAATATTGGTACTGACATTATGTTAACACTTTTTTGACTGGTCCTCTGCTTGTGCTATGCTACCAGTGCTCGTTAACAAGAACCAATGGAATGTTAAGATGTGCTGTATCGGATTTGGTTACATGGTACCTAGAAAATTCAACAGCAGCCAAATGGTCAAGATATGTAATGCAAGACCTCTCTCTCTTTTTCTCTTTCCTGTGAGCGTTAAACCTCCCTTTAGATCTGGAACAGTCCGTAGTGTTGACAGATGGAATCAAAACTATTGCCCATTTATTGCCTTTGAACGAATTAGTGCTTTAGCCAAATACAATTCATTGGGCTCAGTACAAGGGTAACTGGATGAAATTTAATGGCCTGTGACATGCAGGTCAGACTTGGTGATCTAATGGTCCCTTGTGACCTTAAACTCTATAAATCTGAGTGGTTTATCTATAATGTCTTAAAAACGTGAATCCACCACTGAATGTTTTACTGTTGTTGCAGTGATCCGAGGGATCTGTGATGACTACAGCCTGGATTTTAGTGCTTTCTACGCCTGGATTGGACTGTGGAACAGTTTTTTTCTTGTGCTGTATTCTCTCTTTAACTTCAGTCTTGTAATGAAGCTCTTTAAAAGGTACCTCTTGCTTTTTTCAAGGGAAGTCCCATTTTGATTATATTATTCAGCAAACAGAAAATCATACGTTCCAGAAGTTCCTAATTGTGAACTTGCTATAAAATCTATGGGCTTGTCTACATGAACAATCAGTTCACAGCAAGTTGGGGTATGAACTGAACCGACGCTACCCTGCCATGGACTAATTTTCCATGTGGACCTTGCTGATGTGCATTAACAGCTCATTAATGAGCTTTGATCTAGTCCCGTTTCAAAGAGGAGGAGATCAAAGCACATTAATGAACTGTTAATACGCATCAGCAGGGTCTGCAGAGACCGTTAGTCTTCAGCAGGCTGGTGCACTGTAGATTCGTACCCCCACTTTCAGCAAACTAAATGTCATGTAAACAAGCGCTATGTTACAAAACTAGAATACTCTCAACTGAGAATATATAGTTTTGGTTTTGGACATTATGTGCTCATTAAAGTTTTTAGTACTTCTGCTTGCAAGATGTTTTCAAGGCTTGCTGGTTCTATCATCCAAATCAGTGTTTAACTAAAATCTGTACACTTTCCTCATAAAATAACAAGTATATTAATATATTGGGGGGTATTCAGACTTTGTGACGCTGACCATATTAATCCATGGGAGCTTTTTTTTTTTTTTTTTTTGTAGATCAACAGAAGAAATCATTGCACTTTTTATATCAATCACATTTGTGCTTGATGCACTCAAAGGGATTATTAAAGGTAAGCATTGAAAGAAGGTGGTGTGTTTCAGTTCTGATCCATGCTTAGTTTTGCTGTAGAAAGAAAATAACTAAGTTTCAACCATAAATTCCATTTCTTTTCAAGGCAAACCATGCTATAGAACTCCCAGCAAAATGTGATTTGCAGTATACACAGCATTCGTTGTCTATTAAGCATTCATGAAGCGTCTTCAGTTTTTCTAAAATGTGTTGATGGGAAGATGATTCATGACAAGATTTTATTTTGGATATGTAGGCTGTATTATAGACACTCTTGTTTCAGCTGTTCTGTTAGGATCAGACACTAAAATCGAAAGGAGAAGGTGCAATTTAGAGACACTGTAGAAATTTTTGCTTCCTGCCACCCACATACATTTTACTGAACTGTTTCATTTCTCTTTCAAAGCCCTGTTCAACAAAAATTCACCATCATTTTAGATTCAGTGGACTGGCTGCACCCATCCTCCCTTCCTCCATCAATAGCACAGCGAACTTCGGGGCAAGTGGGGCATAGCGGGGGGGAAAAAAACCTTAACCCTTTGAGTAACCTACCTGGGCTCTGGAGTCCACGTCAGTTGTACTGGGCTATGTGAAAGCTGGTCCTTGCGGTCTATGCCCGGGCTGAAGGGATGTAAAATGCAGAGTGCTCTGAAGCGTTGTGCTCCAGCTGCCCTGTGTCGATCCTGCTGGTGCACTCTAAAAGGTACCTAGAGCACATTAACGTAGTCCTGTTTGAAACGGGACGTCCTCAATGCGAACTGGGTGCCGTTTAGATTGCGCCATTTAGAGCAGGTCGAGTACAGCCCCTCTGAAAATCACCAGGGTTCACCTCCTGCCAGACCTTAACTGTGCAGTGCCCCGGCACCCTCTAAACACAAGGCACCACGAGATGCTGGGTAACATAAAGACACTCCACCTGTGGCCAGATACGGAGGAAAACTGGCACAGATGACTTCAGAATGAGCTGCTATACCAGTCCAGCTCCCTTAAAGGGAAACATACAGGTTTTGTAGCAAATGCCTGTCAGGATGCATCTAAACTAAGCGTTTCTGGTCTCTCGGCCAAACTGGTCACAGTTCATGAATTCTCTGCTGTACACCTCTGCAGTGTTTGACCACGGGTAAGTAAGAGTAACAAATCTCCTGCAGTCTTTACCTTCGCCTGAGTCAGGCAACAGGATGGGGCACAAACAAGATGAAAGCTCCTTGCAGAAACTGCATGCTAAAGGCAGTGTTCCTTTTGCTTTGCCTTGCCTTGCCTTGCCTTGAAAACACTTTGAATGAGGGATTAGCTGATGTTATTACCCTCCCCACCCCCCCGTTTTTTTTTTTTTGCCTGATACTAACAGGGCGAAAGGGGTTTTGAGTTCTGCAGCCTCGAATCCTTTATAATGCAGGTGGTCCCATGGTGTGATTTGCCGTTCTTAGAACCTGCAGGTTCGCTCTTTATATCGCACACTCCAAAAGTACATTTAAAAAAACATTATCCGGGCTGCAAAATGAAGCACTGGAAAGTTAGGAAATGCCAGAGTTAGGGTTGCTTGAGCATTAATTCGAGCCCCTTGTGCACATGCATTATGATACAGGCTTCAACTGCATGACCATGGACTATTTTTCCCACAGGACCCTGGCCTCGTTCAGAGCACAGAATGGGTTGCTCTCACTCAATGAGCAGCTCTTCGGTATTTTTTCTCCTCCTTGTTCAGTGTGTGGCCCCAGGCCTTATTTACTGCACACTATTCAACCTGCTCTGAAGACAGAATTACTAATTTACCATTTTCTGTGGTGCTGTGACAGTAGTTCGAGTGCTTCCCAAACGTTAAAGAGTTCTATCCCCATTTTACAGATGGGGAACTGAGGTACAGAGAGATTGAGGCCCAAAGTATCCACTATTTTTGTGTGTCCATTTTCATGCCTAGGACCTGATTTTTTCAGAGTACTTAGCATTTTGCAGCATTTCCTGTGTTCAAAGCCCAGTGACGTCCGTTGGAGCTGCGAGTGCTCAGCACTTCTGCAAATCAGACTTTAGCGTCTCAAGCTGGTCACCCAGAAAATGAGGAGCATGCAATTAGTGATCACCAATGGAAACTCTGTGGCAGATGCAGGGATAGAATCCAGTTGTATGCAGGACACCCCCTTGGGACCTTTACAACTCTCATCCCCATCAAAAATAAAACAAAAAAAACCCAGCCACCTCTGCTACTCGAACTAATGGAGTAACCGATGGTAGTAGCTGTCCTCCTCTATGTGGACCAGAACTAAAGGGGGTTCACGGATATTTGCTGACAGCAGAGGAATGATGAGTCACAAATCCTAGGTTCCATTCCAGGCGCTGGAAGGGATGTGATCTTGTGGGCACAGACTCTTCTGCCCATTCTCCCTTTTTGTCCTCTCCAACTTGTCCTTGTCCTATTGTCTCTTCCCCATCCCTTGCTCCCCATCCCCTCACCTGACCAGTCCCAGTCTCCACTCCTCAGACTTCTCACCCCAATCCCGTCACCTTGCCCAGTAAATCCTAGTCTCATCTCTTTGGACTCCCCTGCCAACTGTGTCAGTTTCCCTCCCCACCAGCTCCTTATCCAATCTGTCTCTTCCCAGCCTCCAGTCATCCCCTCTTCTGACTACATTCCCCATCCCTACTTGCTTCCAGTCCCAGTCTCCCGCTCTGAGCTCCGCAGTCAACCTGTGCTGTTATCCACTCAGTTTCTTGTCTAGTGTCTTTGCCTAGCCAATACCATTTCTCCCCCTGTAACCTGGCTCCTCCCCATGGGATACACGGATAGATACTCCGAGTCTCCTTGACCAGCCGCTCCCAGTTCCAGTCTGCCACCTCAGCCCACTGGTTCCCAGTCTCTCTCTCCTTGGTTTTCTGTTTCAATCTCTCACCCCACTCCCAACTCTCCCTGCCAGCCTCTGGTCCCAATCTACTCCCCCTGCTCCCTCCCTTGAAGGTCTGTCTCTTGTACCTTCTGTGTTCAGAGCAGGCAGCTTCCTCCTCCATGTTGTCTGGGCTCAGCAGGGGAGAGGGGGCATTGACCGTATGGGAGAGGGGGCATTGACCGTGTAGGAAAGGCATGTTCCCTGCTCTCGAGTCGAATGCCTGGCCCACAGCAGCTCAGAACTAGAATTGCAGGGAACGCCCTGCTCACCCCCTGGCTGGAGCATGCCCAATGCAGACCGAATCTTCAGGGAATTTATATGCAAAGCAAAAAATAAATTTCTACTTAGCACGTGTGAAGTGCAGTTGTTAAATGGCTTATAACTTGGCCAAATGTAGGCAGATTTTCACAGGGATGCCAAAAGGCACATCCTTTGCCAAACTTCAAGTCCTTGCTCCAAAGCATGGGGGCACTAGAGCTTCTCAGAGTAAAGGTTCAACAAAATGTATTTTTTCCCCTAGCCTCCTTCTCAGAAGTGGCTGAACCATTTTGGCTGAAATTTTCCAAAAGAAATTCAGCCTGATGCGGACAAGGCACATTTAAAACTTCCACCCCAATGGTTAACGTTTGGCAAAGTTTTATAAGCAACTGAAACCAGAGTCTTATAATGGGGTGGTATCAGGCAACTTTAATATTGGGCAGTGCTACCAGCCCCACCTATAACAGATGTAGACATCTCACAGTCCGCTTTCAGCATGGGCCATGGGAGTTTAGGAGCACAGGTCTTTCACACTGAAGGATGTTCTGCATTAGAATGTGTTTAAAACTGCCATAGTCCTCACTGCTCAACTCCATGGTATTTCTGGCTTTTCTAAGTACATCCTGTTACACTCTTCCAAATATCTATCTCCCCATCTCCTTGGATATTTAGGTTCACCGTTGCTATGCCCCCTCTGAGATCGGCTGATTTTACTACAGTATAAAAAATCCCCATGTGTGTCCAGTATACCATATTGAACGTTGGAAGGGTGTGGGCAGCATCACTGAAATGAGGCTTTCACAGATCCTTTTGATTCTTTGTAAATTCTCCTGTGGACTGATGGAGTGATGATACTCGGAGGTTATGAGAGGCTGCATGGACTCCAGACTACAGGACCTGTATCCAGGGGTTCCAGAGTTCTAATCCGGGCTCCTGCTACCAACTTGCTCCATAACCCCAGCAAAATACTTGACCTTTCTATGTCAGTTTTTGCCTGCCTTATTACTGAGGTACAGTCATGCATCTAGGGAGATCAGAAGGGTGAGATCAGAAGACTTCTGCATGCTGGCGGGTTGCATAACACATCAGCTGGCCAGACATTATGCTGCTATGACTTTCCTGCTACCTTAAAAGCATTGTCAGGGAGTGCATCCAGCAACGCACTGCTCCCAAGGAAGAACATGTTTGTTTTCTTAATTTGCTAAGCCATGTTGCTTTTATATATGCTTTGCAAGGTATCCTTAAATATGCAGGAAATTAGGGAGAAGGGTATTATCACATCTAGTAATTCAAACACATGCATTCTTCTTACTATCCTAGTGACCGTTCTTTTCAACTCATGGCCCAACCACCTAAGCCATGCGTTTGATCTTGACGTTTGCACTCTACAGAAAACAGTTCTGTAACAGCTGAAGCAAACAACAAAGGTGAACTAGAGGGATCAGAGGGAACTAGAAATTAAACTGCATTCTAGGACAGTTCAGTTTAAAGCATACAACCTTCTAGTTTAAAGTGTTTTCTCTACTGAATTTGTGCGAAGAACTCAGCAGTTGTGTAATGTCTCTGAAAAGACTGCTTAGTGTGCAGCAGCTGAATATTAAATACTAAATCCTTGTTACATGGCAGACTGATCTATCCAACTGCCAATCATTCCAATCAGACCACACATTACAATAAGTAAAATACGGGTGTAAAATCAGCTACGTTTCCCCAACATTTAATCCAAAGTGAATACATATAATCTAACTGCTACGTCTAAGTTAAAATGTGAAGTGACGCAAATCAATAACAATCTTGAAATTCATTTTAAGATCTATGCTTAAGATCTACGCTGTTGTGTTCAGGTATTACTGTAGTTCCGAATGTGAAATCACTTACTGTTCCCAGAACATCTATGGCAACTAGACCAAAAGGATGACTTAAAATGTCAGCATTATTTTGAATTTCTTGGCCTTTTTGCTTTTTGGATCTGAACCTTGTCAGTAGTCATCAAAGCAAAGAGTGTTTATTTCCATTGGGTTAACAGTCAGTTGGGAATAATTGAGGTTGTTACAGGTCTTTAACCCCAGCTGGCTATTAATCCTCCTGAATTATTGCCATTGCTATTATTAGGAGTGTCCTTTTAATGGTCAGAGCAGTAGACTGCAGGCCAAAACTTCTGGGTTCTGTTTACAACTCCAGCACTGACTTTCTGCCCAGTCATTTCAGTGTTCTGTACCTATCTGTAAAATGGGCATGACAATCTCTACTTTACAGGGTTGTGGTAGGTGTAATTAATGTTATAGAACATTTTGAGATCCTCAGATAAGATGTGCTAGTGAAATGCCACGTACACCTCTACCCCAATATAACGCGGTCCTTGGGAGCCAAAAAATCTTACTGTCTTATAGGTGAGACCGTGTTATATCAGCTCCCCGCCCCAGCTCACCTCCGCTCTGCCTCTGCCTCCTCCCCTGAGCACACCGCCGCTGCTCCACTTCTCCCTCCCTCAGCTGATTGGTGCAGCAAGCCTGGGAGGGAGGGAGAAGCGGAGCTGCGGCGTGCTCGTGGGAGGAGGCGGAGGCAAGCTGGGGCAGGGGGGCTGCAGCAAGTAAGGTGGGGGGGCACAGAGGAACAGCTTGCGGTAACACGAATTCGGATATAAAGAGGTAAAGCAGCTCCGCTCCCCAGAGCACTGCATTACCGCGTTATATCCGAATTCACGTTATATCGGACCGCATTATGTTGGGGTAAAGGTGTATTATCATCTAGTTATTATTTAATACCTCTGTGATCGTTTTCCTGCTGAGTTTCTGAAGTTGTTGTCATGCGATGTGCATGAGAGATCACGGGCATATACTTCTGGCTGTACTGGGCATTGTCGGGATATATAATGGCTGGTTAGTACATTATCCAATCAGATTTCAGACTTCTACTTTAAGGAAACTACAGTGATGGTTCAAAATTTCAGAATCATCCAATCTAAAGGGTTGGCCTTTATTATTAAAAGGAAACTAGCAAGACAATTTTTGCCCAGAATGCCATTCTTTAAGAAAAATAATATATGTATTAACTGAAAGCCACTAGAAAATAATAATAATCCAAGAGAAACTTATTGTAATAAATATTCTCCTGCCGTGTTTGCTGCATTGCAGAATTGTGTAATTGCATTAGAATCGCACTGAAACTGACAGTGCAAGTCATTCTAGCAACAAAAGCAAAATGTTCAATGTCAAATCTGAGAGAAATTTAAAAGGTAGAACATGAATTATGCAATTTTTTTTTTTAAATGTGCTAGTTGAAACCTCAATATTGAAACTTATTTTAAAAATACACATCTGGGTAGCGAACTGAGACCTCTGTTATTGCATAACAATTTGCTTGTGTCATAAATATAAAGGGAAGGGTAAACCCCTTTAAAATCCCTCCTGGCCAGAGGAAATCTCCTCTCACCTGTAAAGGGTTAAGAAGCTAAAGGTAACCTCGCTGGCACCTGACCAAAATGACCAATGAGGAGACAAGATACTTTCAAAAGCTGGGAGGAGGGAGAGAAACAAAGGGTCTGTGTCTGTCTGTATGCTGCTTTTGCCAGGGATAGAACAGGAATGGAGTCTTAGAACTTTTAGTAAATAATCTAGCTAGGTACGTGTTAGATTATGATTTCTTTAAATGGCTGAGAAAAGAATTGTGCTGAATAGAATAACTATTTCTGTCTGTGTATCTTTTTGGTAACTTAAGGTTTTGCCTAGAGGGCTTCTCTATGTTTTGAATCTAATTACCCTGTAAGGTATCTACCATCCTGATTTTATAGGGGGGATTTCTTTATCTCTATTTACTTCTATTTTTATTAAAAGTCTTTTTGTAAGAAAACTGAATGCTTTTTCATTGTTCTCAGATCCAAGGGTTTGGGTCTGTGGTCACCTATGCAAATTGGTGAGGCTTTTTATCCAACATTTCCCTGGAAAGGGGGGGGTGCAAGTGTTGGGAGGATTGTTCATTGTTCTTAAGATCCAAGGGTCTGGGTCTGTAGTCACCTAGGCAAGTTGGTGAGGCTTTTTTACCAAACCTTGTCCAGGAAGTGGGGTGCAAGGTTTTGGGAAGTATTTTGTGGGGAAAGACATATCCAAACAGCTCTTCCCCAGTAACCAGTATTTGTTTGGTGGTGGTAGCAGCCAATCCAAGGACAAAGGGTGGAATAGTTTGTACCTTGGGGAAGTTTTGACCTAAGCTGGTAAAGATAAGCTTAGGAGGTTTTTCATGCAGGTCCCCACATCTGTACCCTAGAGTTCAGAGTGGGGGAGGAACCTTGACAGCTTGTTTTATAGTTATCCCTTATCCGCTCCTTTGTCTCGTCCACCTATTGCATCTTCTTATAACCTAGATTGTCAACTCTTGAGGAAATCTTTTTACTGCCTGTTTGTACAGTCGTGCCCAGCGCAATGAAGTCCTGTTCTTTGTCTGGTGCCCCAGGGCACTACTGCAGTAGCAATAGTATTAACCTGGGAGTCGTCATTAAAATGGCAGGGTAGTTAAGAGGGTCATAAGAGCATTTGGGTAGGCTCCTAAACAGAAAGGAGAAGTCAGCACCACGCTCCTGTGGAACTAGAGCTGGTCAAAAAAATGCCAATTCCATTTCACAGGATTTTTTTTTCTATAAAAACTTTACAGTTTTTGTGGATAAAATGTGGTTTCTAAACACCATTTTCAAGAAAAATGTTCAGTTTCTGAAAACCAAAATGTCACCCCAAAATTTTCATTTTCTGGGTTTTCATCAACCCGAAAAAGTTTTGACCAAAATGAAAAATGTCTGCCAAAATGTTTATGGTTTTAAAAAAACGTTCAGCCCCCAAAAATATTTTGAGGAAAACATTTCAGCCAGGTCGACACACAACTTCAAGGTCTCCTAAGTCCCATTCCACCTTTGCTGGCTTTCTCCACAGTGGCTGGCACATACCTCTCCCCTTAATTGACTTCCTTTTCCATTGCTCCTCTCGCCCTGGCTGGTTGCTGTCTTTATCTTCCTCTTCGCCCATGACCCTTTCCTTGCTGCCTTTTTTCCTAATGAGTTTCCCAGACTCTTGCTCATCACATCATCTGAGACCATCATATCTTCCATCAAGTATGGTCAGACCCATCCAGCACCAAACCTTCCAGAAGTATGCCCCTAGTACTATTTTGATTTTAATTATATAATGGAATAGCATCTTCACAGCAGCTACTCTCTTTTATAAATATTTAGATGCAGTCTCTTTAATGTAGATTATCTCACTATGTATTTTATGGACCTTATGAAGCATTATAGGGTATTTAACTTGGATAGTTATAGCAGGCATGTTTGCGTTTGTCATTTTATTGAGGTAAATTTTTAAGCTAGTTATAGTAGGCCCGGTAAACCATAATATCTCAATGCGTTTTGCAAATTCAGATTTGGAGCATGTTTACGTATGTATTATCTCCCAGTTAATTTGTCTGTCCTATAAAACCGTACTTGGACATCTTTAAAAATATGCACTGGTGAGTGTCGGAAAGTACTTACTGGATGTTCATAATAGTAACTTTCCTGAGTATACTCTACCTTGGATGTTTTTAGTTATTGCCAAGTGCATATTTTTAGTATACTAGAGCAAGAAATTGCCACAGTTTACGTCTTCAAATTTAAAGCCATGATTCAGTGCATGGAACAAAACCAGATAACAATCTGAGGGTGGGGAGGGACTTACATTTCTGTATTGTAACTTACAAATGGCCTAACTGTTTTCTTAAATTTATAAAACAAGCTACCGTTTTGTTCACAACTGAATTATAAACTCCTAATAATCTGGTTTCTCTTACCTTCAGTAGCGTGAATGTGCCATTAGAGTACTAGACTATGCACAGACGCCAAGTTCCTGTGCTCCTGTGGGGGAGTGCTCCACCCCAGACCCCGCCCCCACTCCACCACTTTCCCCAAGCCCCACCCTTGCTCTGCCTCTTCCTGCCCCGTTCCGTCTCCTCCCCCAAGTGCACCCCACCCTCACTCCTCCCCTTCCCCCCAATCCCTCCTGCATGCTGCTGAACAGCTGATCTGTGATGGGCGGAGCTGATCAGTGGGGCTGCCAGTGGGTGCTGAGTATCCACTATTTTTTTCCCCATGGGTGCTCCAGCCCCGGAGTACCCACGGTGTCGGCGCCTGTGTGATTACAGGTAAAGAAAGACTACGCTGTGAAAGTTACTGCAAGCTCAAGTTGCTTTGAATTGTTACAGACCTATCCTAACATTTGCCTATCGGTTGTTTTGTGCAGTTTTTAAGAAATATTACTACCATGAGCACCAAGGAGACAGTTATTTGGAAAATACACGTGCTGATGTAATTCCAAGCCTCAGCATCAATACCACCTTCTTGATGAATTCATCAGTGAGCAGGTCTATGTCGCTGGAGAATCAGACGGGCATGAATGAGGTCGTGCATTATGGACGTGAAACTGCTGTCCTTAGTCTCATGTTGATGCTGGGAACCCTTTGGCTTGGTCATACACTTTATCAGTTTAAAAAAAGGTGAGTCACTTCAGCCTTAGAATTCATTCTACAGATTCAAATCCCTATCTTGAGTCTAGGGTATGTCTACACTGCAAGTAGAGACCTATGGCTGGTCCGGGCCAGCTGACTTGGACTTCCAGGGCTCGGGCTAAAGGACCATTTAATAATGGTTTAGACGTCAGGGTGCAGCCCAGCCTCTGGGACTCTCCCACCTTGCAGGGTTCTAGAGACTGGGCTCCAGTCTGAGCCCAAACGTCTTCACTGCAATTAAACCGCCCCTTAGCCTGAGCCCGTGAGTCCAAGCTAGCTGGCCTGGGCCAGCCAGCTGTTTTTAACTGCAGTGTAGACAGACCCGTAGTGAAGTTAGTGAGAGTTTTGCCATTGACTTCAGTGGGAACAAGAACAGGCCTTAACTTGGCTGGCAATCTGGAAAATCCCAGTCACCTACAGCTGTGGGGCAGATAGAACAGCGATGCAGGTTGTCGAGGAGTGCCTGCTAACCAAATTCAGAGGTGGGCTCCGAATTTGCTCAGCTCAGCGAATACGAAAATACTAAGTAAATCTTGTTTAATCAGTGGAAGACGTGCTTCCATGTCTGGCTGGGCATTTTAAGACATTAGTAGATTTTGAAAGTGTTGACAGTCATATAAGCTTCCTTTGACCCTCTCTTGGAGGGTCCGTGGCTAAAACCCAATTAATCTCATAAGAACGGCCACTCTGGGTCAGACCAGTGGTCCATCTAGCCCAGTATCCTGTCTTCCATTGGTGGCCAATGCCAGGTGCTGCAGAGGGAATGAACAGAACAGGTAATCACTGCGTGATTGTCCACTTCCAGCTTCTGGTAATCAGAGGCTAGGGACACCCAGAGCATGGGGTTGCATTCCTGACCATCTTTGCTAATAGTCACTTTCCAGGAACTTATCGAGTTCTTTTCTGAACCCATTTATATTCCAATGTGCATTACTTTTCCTTTATCGGCATTGACTTTCTTCTTCATTTTGTTGCCCAGTCACCCAGTTTTGTGAGATCCCTTTGTAACACCTCGCAGTCTGCTCTGGACTTAACTATCTTGAGTAATTGTGTATGGTCGGCAAATTTTGCCACTTCACTGTTTTCTAAATGATCTGGAAAAGGGGTAACTTTTTAGAAATATACTCCCATATTGTAAATGATAATGTCCTGGAAAGGTACTTCATCTCACTTTCCTCCAAAAGCACAAGAGGCAGTTAACTGGGCACCCAACTCTCTCTGAGAGTCCATGGGAATTGGGTGCCTTAACTCCTTTTGGAGCCTTTGACAAATCTCCCACTTGAATGCTTAAAGAATGGAAAAGTACTGGAGCTGGAAATTGCAGACACAAGCCACACTTGGAGGGGGGGACTGGAAATAACAGCTAGCTGTCAGCTCTTGAGGACTGTGCGTGTTTTTCAACGCCTGAATCTTAAATTTTGTTCCCTTTTGGGTTTCACACTGATTTTCATCAAACTTCAGAGCCTACATTTCCCATAAATGGAGATTCTGCTGTTTAGCTTTCAAAAAACTGGTATGTACATTACATAATTAAGGACTTTTTAAAATAATATTGAGAGTGAAGAATGAACAATAGCAGCACTGGACTGAAATAGCATTCAGTATAGAGCTTGCCACTGCCTGTGGTTTGAATGATTACTCCATTACTGTGGTAGCAGGAAAACTGAGTATGTTGGATGCTAATGGAAAGTTGTTGTTTTTTTTTATAATTGCAGCCCCTATTTGCATGCAAGGGTCCGCGAAATCCTGTCCGACTGTGCCTTACCCATATCCGTTCTAACCTTCTCCATCATAGGCTCCTACTTCTTCAAGGAAATAGAAAGTAAGTCCGCTTGTTTACTCTTCCAAATTACCAGGAGAAAGGCACTTAAGATGGAATCAAAAAAGAAAACCAGTTTATTGCAAAGAATATTAACATAAAAAAAAAGCTCTTCAGTGTATTGTCTCCTAAATACATGCCTATACATGCATAAATATGCCTCCAATTCCTTCAGTAAAAGTTAATTTATGCAAACACCGAATCAAATGATATTGCATATAGTTTTTCTCAGGGCATTATTTCAGTCTGTCATTTCATTTAAATGTCATTAAAATGTGCATCTGTTGTTAGAAAGAGTTGATCCTATTATTCTCCTAAAGAACAAAAGGGCAGGGCAATTAGTAGGCAGGAAGGGTTGTCGCCAGCTGTACAGATGTGGTGTTGATGATCTCGGCCTGTTCTTTTAGTCTCCTCTTTATATTTTCCTAATTAAAAGTGTAATGGCCCAAAGCATCTGGGCGATTCTAAGATACACAAGGAAATCTAACAATGATACACCATTCATTGGACAAACGGATCAGCTTTTCCATATCAGGAAGAGAGAATAGGGACAGGAATTGCATTGACCTGTGATGACGTGCGTGGACGATGTGAGGAAATGTATGGAAGTAAATAAGAAGTGGCACTTTTGGTGTGACTCTCACTCCATCCAACTGGATTTAGAAGTGGTGAATTGTAGCGTGTGATCTTTCCCGTAGTGACGATGGATTTCTTGTCACCAGCTGAAGCCAGCCGCGTATTATGCTAAAACCCATTGTGCAGCTCATTTGGTGTTGAGAGTATTTTAAAATGCCTATACTAGCAAATTAACTATGAAGTAGGACTGTATGATGAAGATGCCAAATTATTTATAATTATTTCAGATCCAGAAACATGCTGTAAAATTCTATGTCTATAATAAGAATGTTTCTTTTTTGTTGTTGTTTTTTGCATTGTCCTCAATTTAAATTTTCATCTCCTTTATAAAATAAAAATTTTCAGCGTGACTAGCCATTATCAGTCAGGGCTAGAGTGATAAATAAATTTTTTTTAAAACAGTAGATTTATAGACTTCAGCACAAGAAGGGGCCATTATGATCCTCTTGCCTGACCTCCTGCATAATGCAGGCCAGAGAACCAGAGGAACCTGCATCAAAGCCAGTAACTGGTGGTTGGGATAGAACATAAGTTTGCTTCATGCAGGTAGCTAGAAAACAGTACGATGCCTCTTTAATGCTTTTCTCCCCCCCTGTGTGTTTACAGTGTCCAAGTTTAACTACAACCCATCTGAGAGCTTATTCGTGCTGGCCCCAGTCCGATCTCTCTCAATTGGCTCTGTAATGAGTGCCATGGGCCTGGGGTTCCTTCTGTCGATGCTTTTCTTCATAGAGCAGAACATAGTGGCATCACTCACAAATGCTCCAGAGAACAGGTAAAATTCTTAACCCCTTTCTTTCCAAACCAGGGCAGTTCTTCTTAGGGCTCCTCTATGTGAACAATGAGATGGCAGCAAGCTGGGGTGTGAATCTACCCCGTCCTAGCCTTACATGCATGTTAACCGTTGAATAGACTTCTTTGACCTAGTGCTCTTTGAAATGGGACTAGCTCAAAGAGCATTAATGAACTGTTAATGCATGTCAGCAGGGTACATATGGAGAGGGCTGGTAGATTCACACTCCTGCTTGCAGCAGTCTAATTGTTCATGTGGAGAAGCCCTGAGATAATTTCACTTCAGTACTATATTACAGTGTTCTGAGTAAAGCCGGACTGGGACTGAATTACACAATCTTGCTAGCTCTGTTTGTGTACCCCTTATATATTTACATGTGGAAGACTCCCAAATCTTCATCCTTGGAATGGTATTTTATGCCAGTCCCAGAAATACTGCCTCTAGCAATGTGTTCTTTTGGGAGTGATTTCATAGGTAGGGGTCTATTTAAATCCTGGAGAAATCACACACTTTTTTGCAGGTTGGTCACGGCATAAATAGCAAATTTTGCATGTGTAACACATCCACGAAATTTGCTATTTTATGCTGTGACCAACCCACAAAAACTGTGATTTCTCTGCAGCATTTCTCAAGCTGGGGGCCCCTCCCCAAAAGGAGGTCTCAAGCCAATTAGGGGCTTGTGGCATTCCCACCCTTAATTGGTGCTGCCTTCAAAGCTGGGCACCCAGCCAGCAGCTGCCGCTGTCCGCTCTGCCTTCAGAGCTGGGCGGCCGGAGACCAGATTTCATGAGGAAGACCTGATTTCATAAGTCTGTGACCCAGTTGTCATGGCCGTGAATTTGGTAGACCCCCTATTCCCAGGTTATGCCTACGCTGCCATCAGGAAGTGTGATTGCAGCACACGACGATGTACTCGCGCTAGTTTTGATCAAAATTAGCTCGAAGAATAATAGCCGTGAAGCTGCAACAGCACAGGCCAGCCCTGCCCACCCAGGACCCTGGGTATGCGCTTGAGCAGCTGCCAGCCTGCACTGCTTTGGCTACACTACCATTGTTCCTCGAACTAGCTTTGCTCTAGATATAGATCAAAGCTAGCTCAGGTATTTCCGCACGTGCTGCATTCCCACCTGCAATGTAAACATACCCCATAGTGCCAAGTGGACTGTGGAATTATTCCTAGAAATTTATATGTGGGGATTACAAGGCACAAGATGAGTGGCTACCACCCATTTTGTTAGTTGGGCCAGCAAGTTCTCAACCTACCTGGGAGCTTCCGAAAACACCAATGTCTAAAGCAGAGGTTCTCAGGCTGGGGGGCATGGGACGTATTCTTGGAGGGTGTGAGAAGGCAGAGCAGAGAGCAGCGGCTGCTGGCCGGAAACCCAGCTCTGAAGGCAGTGCTGCCGCCAGCAGCAGTGCTGAAGAAAGGGTGAAATGATAAGGTATTGCCCCTCTTCCTTCTCTGCTGCTGCAGCTGTCCGCGCTGCCTTCCGAGCTGGGTGGCCGGAAAGCGATGCGCTATATACTTAAATGGCTCTGTTTGAATCAATGATGCTTTACTGTTTTTAATATGTAGTGAGAGTTGAATGTTGATTTTTTTTAAATCGGTATATGAACTTGTGTGGTCAGGGGAGGGGGAGCGAAAACTACTACAGACATGAACAAGAGGGGTACAATCAAATAAGTTTTCGAGAACCAGTAGTCTAGAGAGACCAGAGAAAGTCAGACCCTCTCAAATTAGGTTTGTTGGAACAAAGAAGGTTATTTCAAGCTTCTATTAAGAAAATGAATTGTCAGGAAAGAATCTTCAGAAGCAGTCTCTTATGACTTTTGACAAAGACAAAGAACCAGCATTGCATTGGAGCAGTGAGCAAAGCTTCTGAAAATTGGTTACCTTACCCTGCTGCTTTGCTGTTCTTACTTTATGGATTTTACATTTATGATCTCATTTATTCTGAAGTCAGTGGGTGCTATGTGGTTGGCATCTAGTCAGCCTTGTGGTTTCTTGATGTCTGGGATACAGTGAATATTTCTCTTTAAACTAAGAGCAGATCAACCAAAAAGTTCTACCGTATCATGTAGTGCAGGTATGCTAATTTAAAAGAATTTTGAGACTGAAAAAGGAGCGTTTGGAGCTATGCTGGCTTGCCGTTACATAATTCAGAATATGGAAGCAAAGGAGGTCAGGCTCAAAGTAGGACAGTATGTGTAATCTAGTATCACTTTTATCTAAAAGCTCTGATTTATGCACAGGCTTGGAAACAAGAAGCTACAGTCTTCAAATATTCCCTTTGATGTTTCTACCAACTACAATCAGATATGGCATCAAGGGTGAATTTATCGGATTCCCCCTCCCCCCGGGAACTACCATTTTCTCAGTGGATTTTTTTTGCTGATGTAACACATGGGAGGTGGGGTTTTTTTCCCTTGCAGAACAATTTTTTGTTAGTGTTTTTCTGTTTCTCACACTTTATTTGATAAAGGACCATTAGCTCAGGAAAGCAGAGAGAGATGGACAGGCTCAAAACAATTGGGTTATGCCTGTTCTGGGATTTCTTCTCTGTGCCATTTGAAAATTCTCCTCTATCCTCACTGAGTCCGCTCTTTAATTAAATAGCGATTGGCATAAATGTAAGTTGTAAATGGGTCATGAGTACTTTCTTCTTAAATGGGAATTTTGCCATTTTCTTGATTTGAATTTCTTGTCATTTTCTGCCTATGTGACATTAGAAGAACATGTGATGTGGTGACTTTTGTTATTGAGTAGGGTTATAGTTAAAGGGTTTGTAGCTGGGTTCTTCCTTGGATATCACAGCCAAACCGCTGACTCCCACATCCGTGTCTTTTTCAAATGCAACGGAGCCTTTCAGCTGTGGTACAGAAAGGCAAAAGATGCTGCTCAACTGAAAGTAGATTGAATTGCTCAGTTATAAGACTCTTCAAAACTGGATTGGGTAAAGCATTAGCAATTAAAATCTATATCTAGCTGGTCCTGCCTCAGCATAGAATCATAGAAAGTTACGGTTGGAAGAGACCTCAGGAGGTCATCTAATCCAGTCCCCTGCTCAAAGCAGGATCAACCCCAACTAAATCATCCCAGCCAGGGCTTTGTCAAGCCTGACCTTAAAAACCTCTAAGGAAGGAGATTCCACCACCTCCCTAGATAACCCATTCCAGTGTTTCACCACCCTCCTAGTGAAATAGTTTTTCCTAATATCAACCTAGACCTTCCCCCACTGCAACTTGAGGCCATTGCTCCTTGTTCTCGGTCATCTGCCACCCCTGAGAACAGCCTAGGTCCATCCTCTTTGGAACCCCCTTTCAGGTAGTTGAAGGCTGCTATCAAATCCCCCCCTCATTCTTCTCTTCTGCAGGTGAAACAGGCCCAGTTCCCTCAGCCTCTCCTCATAAGTAATATGCCCCAGCCCCCTAATCATTTTCGTTGCCCTCTGCTGGACTCTCTCCAATTTTATCACCATACTCCAGGTGTGGCATCACCAGTGACAAATAGAGGGGAATAATCACTTCCCTCGATCTGCTGGCAATGCTCCTGCTAATGCAGCCCAATATGCTGTTGGCCTTCTTGGCAACAAGGTGCACACTGTTGACTCATATCCAGCTTCTCATCCACTGTAATCCCCAGGTTCTTTTCTGCAGAACTGCTGCTTAGCTAGTCAGTCCCCAGCCTGTAACAGTGCATGGGATTCTTCTGTCCTAAGTGCAGGACTCTGCACTTGTCCTTGTTGAACCTCATTAGATTTCTTTTGGCCCAATCCTCCAATTTGTCGAGGTCACTCTGGACCCTATCCCTACCCTCCAGGGTATCTGCCTCTCCCCACAGCTTGGTGTCATTTGCGAACTTGCTGAGGGTGCAATCCATCCCATCATCCCGATCATTAATGAAGATGTTGACCATGCAGGCGTGGACCCGATGACCTCTCAAGGTTCCTTCCAGCCCTGCTTTTCTATGATTCTGTGATCAGTGAAGAGAAAAATGATGGGTTGGCTGGACAATGTACAGGCTGTGGTCTGCTTGCTGTCAACTGAATACTTCAAAAACTTGTCAAAAAACCTAAGGGCAACATCCCAGGTTGGGACTGAAACAAGGCTAGAGAGAGTAGCCAGATGGATCTAGGCTTTGAAAGAGAGCCTACAATGGCGTAGGCAATGAAATCCTTTTTTGTATAAGCTAACAGGAAAATCCAGATAGGGAAAGAAAACAATAAAGGAAGCCTCAGGTGTTCAGGTGCTGCTTTGGCAATGTGGAAGAACAGGACGTGAGCTGGGACCGTGCCTGCTCAAAGCTTGCACGTAACCCCAATGGATGCTGCTGATTAAAGGTGTCTTTCCTCAGAGTGGGCCCCCCTACGGGCCATTAGTAAATATTTAAGCATGTAGCTAACTTACCAGGCACACAGATGCAATGCATCAAAAAACAAGGCCTGGAAAACTTCAGCTCGATGGATAAAAGTTTATGAGCAACTAAAAAGAGGAGTTTAAAATGAAAAATGCCTTGGCAACCCTTGCTATGGCTGTTGCTAGTGCTCCAGCTAGAACAGTAGTACATCTGATGGGAATATTAATTTTGAATGAGTTGAGGTATCCTGTTTAATATTACAGTAATAAATGCTGACAAAATTGAGGACTAGACCATTATTATAATGGGAAATGTTTCTCTTTTCAGTTCTTTCAAACTGATTGCTGTCCCCCGGCAGCAATCACGTTTTCATTACCTTTCAAATTCATGTACTGTCGGCTATAAAAGAGGAGGTCTGTAAAATTCTGTGCTTTGAGATGCACAATCAATGTCCATCCATGAACATTCTAGCTCAGTCATAGCAAGGGCGGCATTGTTACTACATGGTTGAGTGCACATAAAAACTTTATTAACTAGAGTTTATTTCAGGTTAGTGAAAGGAACAGCTTATCACTGGGACCTCCTCCTTGTAGCTCTGATTAACACGGGCCTGTCTGTCTTCGGATTGCCATGGATACACGCTGCGTTCCCTCATTCCCCAATGCACGTCCGAGCACTGGCCTACGTGGAAGAGAGGGTTGAAAACGGGCACATCTATGAGACGTAAGTTTTGGGGAGCCCCAGTAACAAATCCATATAAGGAAAGAGAGATGTGAATCTGGGGATCCTAAGGGGTTTTCCAGGGTTCTTTAAACACTACAAATGGTTGTTCTGAATGACGTGAATTAATCTTTCCTGTCAGTCTCCACCAATCCAGATGGCTGGTGCTAGGAATGGTCTGCCCGCATCAACACAGAGGCAGCTGGGATGAAGAAAGATGGTTTGGGGGGGTCATTTATTGGTCCCAGGACCAGCTATCAAACCTTGTGGTTCACTGTAACCACCACCACTGTTCTGCATCTTTGGAGTAGCTGGCAGCTGCACTGCTCTGATAGGGCAATTTCTTTCGGTGCTCGCCTCAAGCTATGCAGCTGGGAAGCCAGGTCTTCCATATCTCAGTATTTTTTCCCCTACTTTTTTGGGTTCATCTGGGAATCCATGAAGAAAAAAAACTTCTTGTTGAACTCTGTCTCCTCAGAGATGTTCGTATTTCTAAGCTCTCTGCTGAAGCCCTGCTGAGCAGTGAGACAGTAATTTTGGCCAGACGCTGCCTGCTTGTCTCATTAGAAAAATATCCAGTGCGACTCCCCCATGTCTGTAACCTGCGAGGTCAATAGTGCAAAGGGCAGAAAACCGTATCACGGTGGATCTATTTCAAAGATTGCTGCAGCATCTTCCGTTGTACCTCAGGAAGCTGAGAGACTTCTGTTACACAGATACCTTTCCTGAGGCCACCCCTCTGCCATTAGGTCCTTTTGGGAAAAACTGACAGGACTGAGGCGGGTAGGTGCGCATGACCATAAGCTGCTGCACTAAGAATCATGTTCAT
Source organism: Chelonia mydas (assembly GCF_015237465.2). NCBI lineage: Eukaryota > Metazoa > Chordata > Testudines > Cheloniidae > Chelonia > Chelonia mydas. The sequence continues at coordinate 134,713,200 of NC_057852.1, read as the reverse complement.
TCTGCCCAGAAAAAGAAAAGGAGTACTTGTGGCACCTTAGAGACTGCCACAAGTACTCCTTTTCTTTTTACGAATACAGACTAACACGGCTGTTACTCTGAAACCTGTCATTCTGCCCAGAAGTGATTAGATACATAAATGACAACTTTGAACTGGATGCTGGGAAATGGGAGTATTTTCTGCCTTCTACAGCCCCCATGGAGATTCCAAATCTCTTTACACAAAGCTGTAAAATATAAACAAGAGGTTCTATATATTGTTGTCTTCCTCCTCCTCAACTGCCTTGTTGTGAGAGGGAAGCTAAAGCAAAGCTTAAATAGAAAATCAAAAAAGGGTCGTTCACCTCTGGATACTGAAAGCTCCCACCTCCTGCTCTCTGAAAGAAACCAAGCTACAAACTCAGAACACGATGGATACAAGTAAACACAAGAATCAAGAACCTCCCCTGAAGAAGGCAAAATATTTCCTCTTTCTTGTCTGCGGAGAAATCTGCCTCAGAGTTTGATCCAGGCCAACCTTGGAGTCTGATCGTGTAGCCAAATTAATTCAGGGTGCTACGCCTCATATGGTGAGGAGCCAGTGATCCAGCGTTGGTTTAAAGATTCTTTGAAGACGCGCTAGGATTATATTCTGGAGTCTCCCCCATTTCCCTGTATTTCCTCAGCTGATGACAAGCCTTCTAGGGCCATAGTCTTAGCTGTCAGACTCTAAAAAGTCTCTGCAGAGCCTGTGTGAGCTGATTTTGAAGAGCTTTTTATATAACGGACAAATTTGGTTAGATTTTCCCAGCAATGGGCACATTCCCTCTTTTCCTCCCCCCCACCCCCACAATTGCCCAGCTAGATTTCAAGCCCTTGCTGCAAAGCATGGAAGTGCTAGAGCTTCTCAACCAAATAGTTTGTAAGGATTTTTTTTAACATGGGTACAACATATTTTTCCCTAATCTTGTTCTTGGAAACAGCTGAATCTTTCTTGCAGAAACTTTTCAGAATAATTCAACTTGAGGCAAGACACCCAGGATGGGGAATGTCAGCCCAAATGTGTGAAATTTGGCAAGGTTGCAAGCAACTGACAAGTGTTCAGGTAAACTTTGCTATAAGAAGTGCTATGAGCGCTGCCTATAAATAGTGTCCTCGAGCTGGAAGCAAATTCACAATATGTCTCACATCGAGACCATTTCCCATGTACCTAACAGCATTAATATCGCCAGCAAACCCATCAATGCTGTTGTTCCTAAAGCATCAGGAGAGGGGACCGGGAGCCTATATTTACCCTGCTAGACTTTCAAGTTGCTTTGATGGGTAGAATTATATCTCTTGTTTCTGAAAATAATCGTCTAATCCAGTTCTGCACATAAAGTTTAAACCTCTTATGCTCGCTTTTCTAATTCATATAGGCCCTACCTCCCTCTCTGACCTGGTCTCCATTGGAGTGCCCTCTGGCTCGGTCATGTCCAGATCAGGTTGCAAGTTCTCTTTTACTTGGTTTATGAGGCACCTAGTACGCTTTGTGAATGCTCAAAATAACAAATATTCAGATAAATTTGTGAACCATGAGATTGCCCAGTAATTGACCTGTTTGCATCCAACAAATTCCCACTGTATACTGTCTGCTGAAGAGAGCCTGGGGCACTTTTAATAGGCATGTTCACTATTTTCCTGGACAGGCCAAATTAACTACTGTATTCAATCCGTCGTGTTTCACTATTAACAGAGGGTCATCTGAGAGGCTAGAATAGAATGTTACTGGTCCTAGAAGCTCCTGAATGGTCACAGTGATGCTGGGACACAAACCATCTAATTCTAGCCGTCAAAGAATCAATTATGCTTCCAACTTGCCTGGGTCCATCATCTCAAGGATCTTTGTTCCACAATAAGCCAGGCCTGGATGCAGACCAGTTGGGAATGAATTCCATCCACCTCAGTGACTGCTGGCCATCCCAGTTCTTCCAAAGGTCTTTGGGTAATAGTCTGTAAATGGCAAAATGGGAAGAACTTCTCCCTTAGGAATCTGGATTTTTGCACAAGGATCTGGCCAGTGGTTCTAGGTTTTGCAGGAGAATCTTGACCAGTGGTAGCAGATTCCAATTTCTGCTGTGCAAATGCAGTTGGGAGATTGAGGGTAATTCCTTTTGATGACTCTTCTGTCATCTTTAGGCTTGATCCTTAAACATGGCCGTCAAAAGACTTTGCATTCCCCCCTTTTAACAGATGGCCTTTATTCTTTAAATCTTATAACTGATCTATCTTAATTCTGCCATGTTATCCAAGTATAATATTTTCCATCCTTTTCCCCTTTTTCCCTTATATTTATTGGTATGGAAGGTCACATTACCTGAAAAGCGTTCACTTTTGGGAGTTTAAGTCTGGATCTCACCACAACCTTAAACGTTGCATTTATTATATAAAATAGGAGGTTTGAAATTGAAATTCAGTCTCTCCTGCAGTAAGGGAGTGTCTCCATAATATATAATTTTTTTTACAAGAATTCAGTGTGGAAAGGATCCACCCCACAGGGCAGGAAGTCTCCAATAGGCCAGAAGGAATTGCAAAGCCCCAGGAATGTGTGTGTATAAAACAGAAAAATGTGTTCTATTGGATCTCCATTCCTGTGACTTTAAAATGCCTTGTTACCGGAAGCTTGGTTGCAGTTCATCTGGAGTGTACAAGGTTCTACATCCAGATAATGTCACCACAGGATGGCAGTAATGGGGTGGATAAACCCCACAATGGAGAGAGGGGTGCATAGAAAAGATGCTGGGCCCAGGAAGCCCCACCCTGGCAGGCCTGCTGGGCATGCTCTAGCTAGAGGAGGAGTTTGAAAGGGAGTAGTCACTTTAGCACAAGTAGGCGGCAGGCAGAAAGACAGGAGCTGCGCTCATTGCAACAAAAGGACTACACCAGGAGGGTGTCCCCAAGAGAAGGGCAGCTGGAAAAAGCCAGGACTTCTTAGCCTGCAGATGCCCATAGAGCAGGTGAGAAGGGATAACCACAAGCAAGCCACAACGCATCCAGGGGAGGGACAGAGTTGTTGGAAGAGACCATGGGGAGGGTATCTGACGCTTTTCGTACACTACCCAAGTGAGCCCCTTGGTTGGAACTTGGTGGAGTGGGAGTACCTGGATTCCCCTCCCTCCGCTTAACCATGAGGCATGGCCATTTACCACTAGGTGTGAGTTCCCGCACTCAAAGGCACCGAAACAATCTTCAGTTCAGTTGTCTCTGTGCTGATATAGGCAGGCCTGCACCAGCAGTTAACCTCTGGATTGGTGGTTAGATTTCCTTATAAGGAAACAAAATTACAAGTAAACTATCCATTTTTTTGATAATCCTGGGAGAGGAGTTTTCCCCTTTTCGCAGTTTTTGGTAGGCACGTGGGACAATGGCAGAGATTGCTCACATTTAGGGTAGCAATGTCCCTTTTTCTTGTCTTATTTTTCAGCTTACTGCATGGGGCACTCTGTTTCCCATTCGGGAATGTTTCTAGACTGTGTGTTGTACAGTGTGTTTTAAAGTTACTTTGTCCTTTCTCATTTCCTGTCAATATTTTTCCAGTGACAGGTCTGTCAGTCTAAAATCTGTCAAATTCTGGAAATTTGCATTAAGTAATTATGTTTTTAGCATGGTTAATGGGAAATTTGCAGAGTAACTCCCATACTCCACCACAGGATTAAGTTCTTAATTCCCGGCATAATTCTCTGAACATTTTCCCTGGTGTATAAACAAGGGGATTTTTGTGTTTATCGAAAATGCTGATGACTTAGTCAGGAGAATGTGTTTTCAAGTGGATCACAAGTTAGATTCCACAGAAGCAGCTCTCTGACTTCCTTTTCGGGGGGAGGAGGGGAGTATGTATATGTATAATATAACATGCATGCACACATTGGTGCAGTCTGAAATCAGGTAGTTCTGGAATGCTTAATGTGCAGAAAGGGGGCTCTAGCATGTTTTAAAGTAATTCTGTTTAGCAAACTGCAGATAACTAAATTAATTTAGTTTAAGCTCAGATAGGATCCACAGAGCTTGGGAGAGAACAAGAGGAGAGACAAAAAATTAAATCACCAAACTTGGCCCTGGCACTTATCCAGCTGCTCTGTTTGAGTGGTGAGCTAACTGCCTGGGCTGAGTCCAAGAGGGTTTCTGTCTTCTGAAATATTAGCGTTTGGCTGGAGATACTTGATGATTGTTGTATTGGAATGACACGTCCCATAACAGGCTCCCAGTGTGAGTGAGCCCCAGTGGTAAGCATGGGTGTTGACCCATCATTATCCTTCTCAGTCTTTGCTTTCTTGTCACTGTGTATATTTTCCCATCTATAGGATAGTGAGCGTGAAGGAGACACGACTGACTACACTGGTGGCCAACTTCTTGGTGGGTCTCTCGCTCTTGCTCCTGCCATTCCCGTTGCAGTGGATCCCAAAGCCAGTCCTCTATGGCCTCTTCCTGTACATCGCCCTGACCTCCATTGATGGGAATCAACTCTTCGAGAGGGTGGCCCTCTTGCTGAAAGAGCAGGTATAGAGAGTCGTCCTGGAACTGGAAATTTGCTGCACAGGATATGGAACAAGAAATAGCGCCCTACACTCTGTTTCCTGAGGAAACTCATATAATGAGTTGATTACTACAGCTTCAAAACATTGCCATTAAACAGTCCATGATTATGTGTGTTTTAGCCTCCCCCTTCCCCAAGCCATCCTCCACGCACCCCCACGAGCCCTATATAAGCTGTCTTGTACGTGCAGCCACCATAATAATTACAAGGGCAATAGGCCACTGCAGGATTCCCAACAGTCTCGCCATTAACCCTGACAGGAAGGGTGCTTCAAAAACCTTATGTTCCTCTCCTTTGCTTGATACACTAAGGAGCTTTTATTGCCTGCCTTTGCAATCCCACCCTCATTTTATGTTCCCATTTGATATTTGTTGTGTGGTTTTTATTTCCTTGCTTGGTGGCAAACAAGGCATAAGCTCTTTGAACCTTGAACTCTCACCCTTCTCACAATGATGGGGATGGCATGTTTTATATATTTTAAAAGCCGGCCACAGTGTTTACATACGGGGATAATATCTGCATGCTGTATAAATCCTATAACATACCAGGTGCATAATGACAATGAATTTGAGAAGTGAGTGATGCTAATGGCATAGTGAAACATTTTTCTTTTTGTACAACAAAGGTTTAAAATCTCAAATCGTGAATAGAAATGTTCAGTTTGTGCAAGTCTAAAATAAACAAGTGCAGTTTAAAGCTAGCAGGTGAAAAACTAGTTACTCCTTCACTTACCATGTCCTGAGTTCAGAATTACATTGTCCAGCTACAGAAGATATCCCTGCCGTGTTCAGTGAAGTTATCAGTTATTGCAAGAGAGAAACAGAACCCTTATCTCAGGTCGTGGCATGTGAAAATGCTTTTCAGTTCGCCTGCTAACAGAGTATATTTAGAAACCAATTACATTTCACAGCTGATAAGCAGTTGACTTCCAAGGTATGCTGTCATTCCAGAACTACTGATTACAATCCACTGAAAATTTTTCTGTAGAATAGTTTTCCATTGGAAAATGAAGTTTTGCCGAATTCGCATCGGTTCTCTGGGGCGTGTTGATTTTGACCAAATTTTCATCAGGAAAATGTGGAAATGATTCATTTCAATTTTCTCATTGCATGTTAACAATATTGACACTTGAATATTTTATCCTGGCTAAATTATTTTAATATTATATTACATTTATATATGTTATGTATTTTAATATAATCTAAACATTGACACCAAATTAATCAAACTGATGAAGTTGTGATTAAACATTTTTACCTTATGGGAAAACATTTTGATGGTCCTGAACAGAAATTTTTTGGAATTTTTATTAGGCAGGAAATTTTGGTTTTCCGATACAGAATGGAAACAAATTTCAAAGTGGAGCAGAAATTCCATTTTACAATAAGTTCTTCTGCTCGTGTTCACAGGACAGAAGCAAAGCCAGTCACTAGGTTAGACAGTAACAACTAATGATGTGAATCTCCACCTTATACATTATGATATTGTAATAAGGGCCAAATTATGGTTGTCCTTCAAGAGACTGTACATGCACGTTCCACTCTTGGTGAGCATGTGCCCAGCTCACAGTTGTCGGAAATTTTTGCTTCAGTGGTATCCACAGGGTAGCTCAAATGCCCTCCGCTGCCACGCACCACTGAGTCCAGCAGTCCGAGAAACCCCTCAGAACTTTCTCACTGCCCAGGATGATCATTGGAAGTTCTTGGCTTGCCTTAGCAAGTGCTCTGTGTGCTCATTGTAAACTTATTGTAAATAGTTTTCTAATTGATCAGTACTTAGTTCGTAGCGTAGATAGGATTAGTTTCTTTTTCCGTTCCCAGTTTGGGGTTTCCATTTCTTGGTACCAAAGGGTGCCTCAGTCACCAGCCTTCAGACTATGCATTTCCTGCATTAGGCCAATGTACCTGAGCAACCCACACTCAAGTTGCTTGAATTGTTTAGGGAAAGCTCATATTTGAGGTTGTTGCCAAATCTGCAAAGACTTTAAGCCTAGGACAAGGGAAGACAGAGAAACCAGGCTAAAGGTTTTGCGTGTGCCGGCAGCCCTGAGACCTCTGGCAGAGCCCAGCTGTTTGGACTCAGCAGTGACTGCTTCATCATTGGTTAGGAGTCTTCTATGTTGCTTGAGACCCAGCACTGCTCACTCTCCCCCATGCCCAAAAAGAGGCCTAAAACCTCTCAGCAGATCATCAAGGAAGGAAGGTTACTGGCACCAAAATCCTCTAGGCTTGGGATAAGCGTAGAGTGCAGCTGAAACCCAAGCACTCCTCCGATACCACACAAACGAGCACCGTTGACTCTGGCGCTGAGACAGGTACCATCTAGTTCAGGGCCTGATGGAGCGCCTTCTACGTCTGCGGTACCGCATCATTCCAAGACCGTCTCTGAACTGACCATGCTGGAAGCGTCTGTGGCAGTGAGAGGTCGGCTGAACCTATTGGTATCCGTTTCCCCGGCAGTGCAGGAGACCACGCAACTGGTACCACTAGACACTAGTATTGTCAGTGCGGTGTTCGGTACCACCGCAAACGCCATTGCCTCAGACATCACGCCTGATGGTATCATTGAAGGGGAAACCTGCAGTGTGGGCAGTGCAGTGCTCTTCTCTGACTCGCCACCAGTCTTCAGCACCATCAGGAGCAGCCTCTCCTTGGCCAGCAGAGGGAGACTCGTCCTCCTCGGAATCGGAAATTGGCACCTGCGCTTCCCAGCCTCAGAGCTGCTCTTGCCAATATCCACCAAGGCACTACTACCCTGCTAGGGATCATCCAGTGGGAGTAGGACTGCGCATGTGGGCTAGGGCAGTTCAGTGGCTTTTCTGGAACCTAAGGGGATTCCCCCGGTTTCTAGGTCATACACAAAGCGTTCGTGCTCTGTGTCCTTGAAGAGACGCAGGAAATCTACTCACCAGGTGTCACCTGTTCCTGAGCCCGGTACTGGGCCTGGTGATGAGCAGCAAGAGTTACTCCAGGAGGACAGTGCTGGACAGCTTGTGGAGGAGGAGCATCCTCAGCCTGTGCTGGCCTCTACAGTCTCCTCTCCCCGTAGCGCAGTCTCCTCAGGGGGCATCTCACTCTCTCCCCCAATTATTATATGGCTCACCAGGAGCTATTGAAGAGGGTGGCCTCAAGCTTGGAAATTCAGATGGAGGTGGCTAAGGAGTCCTTCCTCTTCCTTGTTGATATTTTGGCCGCCACAGGGCCTCCGCAAGTGGCCTTAGGTATTAATAAGGTAATTATAGACCCCCTTAAGTCTCTGTGGCCAACCCTTTACTACATTTCTCCCACCTCAGAAAGTATTATGTCCCCTCCCAGGGATTTGAATTATCTATACTTTCATCCCTCCTGGGATCTCTGGTGGTGTCAGTGGCCAGTGAACAGGAATGGCAGAGCCAACAGGCATCATTCCCCAAATCAAAGGATGCAAAAAAATCTAGATTTATTTGGTAGAAAAGTTTATTCTACTGGGGGCTACAAGATGGGATTGCCAACTAACGAGCTCTTTTGGGACATTATGATTTTAAAGTTTGGGACTGCATGTTAAAGTTTAGGGACATGCTGCCAGAGGACTCTAGGCAGGAATTCTCCTCATTAGTTAATAAGGGGAAATCTGTAGCAAGAACTTTGCTGCAGGCTGCACTGGACAACAGTTACGGAAGAGTAGTAACCGTTTTTTTTCACTGGCAACACTCCCGTTGATTTCAGTTGAGCCCAGGATTTGGTCCTAATGGAAAAATAGACTCCTAATTTTATTTGGCCTCTATTGAAACCCACTCCTACCTAGGATATCACAGGTACTGTAGATTCCATTGACTGAATATATTCATTGGTAAATAAGGAGTGGATATGGATATTGTATGCAGAGTACTCTATTTCACTAGGAGCGTGGTGTAGCACTGGAATGGGTTACCTAAGGAGGTGGAGGAATCTCCTTCCTTTGAGGTTTTTAAGGTCAGGCTTGACAAAGCCCTGGCTGGGATGATTTAGTTGGGGATTGGTCCTGCTTTGAGCAGGGGGTTGCACTAGATGACCTCCTGAGGTCCCTTCCAACCCTGATATTCTAGGATTCTATTTGTTCTCTTTTGTCTTATACTTAGGTTATAAGCTGTTTGGGAGAGGGACGGTCTTTTTATTTTGCGTTTGTACAGCAGTTAGCACCATGGGGTCCTGGCCCATGACGGGGGCTCTTAGGTGCTTTGATAGTACAAATAATAAATATCTGTTTTAGTACAGATTAGACAGCTGTGCCCAGGTTAGGAAACCTGCATAACTCCTGCTGCGATCCTAGATCCATTCGTCAATATCAGCATCAGCGGCTAGTCACTCCTACTCACACTACGTTGCATTCTGCTTGTGTGGGGTCTCTTCTAGCCTCTCCCAGCTGAGCGCCACAGTTGCTCTATCTCAGATTGGGTTGAAGTCTGCCCCCTAAAGAGAAGATGGAAAGTTCTCAAATGGCAAAGAGCTTGTTAAGACATAAAAAACAACCTGAAAGGGGAGCAGCACACAAGCAGATCTGCCTAACACGGCATCACCACGTGATGCACACGCTCTCCCTCGCCTCCGGATATTTTACATGTTGCTACACAGTGCTGCTAATCATCCACGGGGGAATATAATTATGGCATTTATATCAGTATTTCTTGTGCTCCAGATGTTCCTCCAGGCAAGTCTATCTCTGGTTTCCCCCATTTTTTATTGCGCAGTCATTCTCTGTGTTCTGTTGCCAGTACCACAGCCGGAGGTATTAGCTTTAACCCTTGAAATCCTTAGTTCAGCCCTTTTGGCTTAAGGAACAGGCCAGTACTCAGCTTAGAAAGTCCTTCAACATCTGCAGTGCCATTTGTGTATTTCTGATATCTACCCGTTGACCTGATGTGTGAAATGAACGCTGACAGCTGTGTGTTGGTTTCCCAAAAATAATTTCTTTAATGGGCACACTTCTTATACTTTATTCCCAGCTGGACTGATTTGTCTATTGCTGTCTGACGTGTACCTCTTTTCTCTTTCACAGACGGCTTACCCTCCAACGCATTACATTCGCAGGGTCCCTCAGAGGAAGATCCACTATTTCACAGGCTTACAGGTTCTTCAGCTCCTCATCCTCTGTGGGTTTGGGATGTCACCGTTACCGTACATGAAGATGATTTTTCCTCTCATTATGATAGGAATGATCCCGATCAGGTAAGTCGGTCTCTGTATTAAAGACACCTCACTGAGTGGCCGAGCTGTTTGGCTTCTGACTAGGTAACTACATATTACTTAAGGCAGGTGTACGCTACCACTGAAGTTGATCTAAATTCCATTGCTCAGGGATGTGAAAAAGCCCTCCACCCCCTGAGCTATACAAGTTTCGCGCTGTCCACACCAGGAGATGGTATGATGGGATAACATGATTTTGGCAATTAATTGATCTTTAAATATTCATGGTAAATAGGCCCAGTGGCCTGTGATGGGATGTTAGATTGGGTGGGATCTGAGTTACCCAGGAAAGAATTTTCTGTCATATGTGGCTGGTGATTCTTGCCCATATGCTCAGGGTTTAGCTGATTGCCATATTTGGGGTTGGGAAGGAATTTTCCTCCAGGGCAGATTGGAAGAGGCCCTGGAGGTTTTTCGCCTTCCTCTGTAGCATGGGGCACGGGTCACTTGCTGGAGGATTCTCTGCTGCTTGAAGTCTTTAAACCACAATTTGAGGACTTCAATAGCTCAGACATAGGTGAGAGGTTTTTAGCAGGAGTGGGTGGGTGAGATTCTGTGGCCTGCGTTGTGCAGGAGGTCAGACTAAATGATCATAATGGTCCCTTCTAACCTTAATATCTATGAATCTATGTCGGCGGTAGACACTCTTCTGCCAACATAGCTTACGCTTCTTTCCAAGGTGGAGTCATTATAGTGACGGGAGAGCACTCCTCCATCGGCAGCTGCAGTGATGTAGCACTGTAGCGTAGACTTGCCCTTAGATTTCTCTGTGATCCTTTGCCATGTTCTGCACTGGCTTGAGTGGTCACACAAGGAAATTAACACTGCACGCAGAATTTCCTTGCCCGCACAGAAATGGGCTGCAGTGCTGCTAGCTGCCACTAGGGACCACTGGATTCGGCAGAGCCCAGCTGGCACATAGAAGATCCTGATGGGGGAGGGAGAGGGAGCTAGAGCAGTGGTTCCCAAACTTGTGCAGCGAAAGCCCCGGCCGGGCCAGTTTGTTTACCTGCCGCGTCCGCAGGTTCGGCCGATCGTGGCTCCCAGTGGCCGCGGTTCGCTGCTCCAGGCCAATGGGAGCTGCTGGAAGCAGTGGCCAGTACGTCCCTCAGCCTGAACCACTTCCCGGCCCGGCCCGCCAGGGGCTTTCCCTGCACAAGCGGCGGAACAAGTTTGGGAACCGCTGAGCTAGAGGGTTCCTGGCAGCTGCAGTTCCCAGCATGCCCTGAGGGAAGGAGACGGTGGCGCGCAGGAAACTGTGCAAGCCTGGGACCCAGCATCAGGTTGTATCTCCCTCTGGATCCCTTGGCTCAGGGGGGCCCCACAGTTGGGCTCTGGGGGGAAGGGGTGCGGGTGTCTGGCTCCCTGGATTCTAGTGGGGAGAAGAGGGCAGAGAAACAAGAACTGGTTGTCATAGGGGGTTTCTTTGATTCTCTACTCTTGGGGAAATTTTTGTGCATGTCCATTTTCTTACAGACATACTTGCTGACTGGTATTTTGAAATAAATTACCAAAATAATCAAAACTGGCGTGATTATGTAGTGTTATTTTGAGAAATAAAATTTGCAGAATTTTAAAATATTGTGTGCAGAATTTTTAATTTTTTTGGCACAGAATGCCCCCAGGAGTAATTATTTTGGGAGACTCTACCCTGGCTGTAACGGAATATACCGTTCAGAGAAAATGTGATCTCTCCTAAAGCTCTCACAATTCTCAACAGGGGTCAGAGCTTTGGGGAAGCATGGATGCTGCTGACTAAACATGACTTCTCTGGCACTGTAATCCCCATGGATAGGAGAGTATTTTAAGTAACCCTTTTCCTCTTCGCACAATCATTTGTGTTTCACAACGTGAACTGAATTTAGATCAAACACAGTTTGTGTTTTCCGGGATGTTTTCATTTTCCAGTGTTTATCTCATGTCAGATCAATTTGAGGAGTTTAGGGCATTGCACTGCAGTTAGTGAGATTTGAAATTTCCTCCTTTCCTGGCTACCTATTGAGGAGCTCTAAATCTAAACCAGGCTTATTAAATTGTTGTCTTTATTATTTAAATAGCTGAAAAGTAACTTCCTGTGCTGTTAAGGAAGCAGAGGATTAATCTACAAATGTCCAGTAGCATAGATGAAGGAGAAAGCTTTTTAATGTTGACTGTGGTGCCACTTAGTGTTTGTTTCACTCAAAGGAAATATCATTATTAAGTAGATTCCAGAGGCCCCAATCTGTACCGTGCCCAGCAGAATGGGGTCCTGGTTGTAACCTGAAATAAGGCAAAGACACCTCAGGGACAAGGCATGTCAAACGCAGTGGAGTGGGCAGTAGCAAAAGACAAGTGAATGTAAAAGCAGTGGTGCTAGCTCTCACAAGCAATATTTGGTGTGTTTTCTTAAAGCCCCAGCTCTTGGAGGCATTGAGTGTCTGAGAATCTTAGCTTACTTTTGTTTATTTGGGTTCTTTTAAAAGTAAAAGGAACCCAAATGTATTCTTTTATTTAAAATGTCGTCCTCTTTTAAGCCAGTCTCATAATGTTTTGGGTCCTGCTTTGTGATTTTTGAATAACAGCTGTTTCAGGGATTCCAGCGATGTGAGCAAACATGGCTGTGTTTTCACTCCAGCTTAACAAACCTGATGTAAATCAGCAAGTTGTATGAATTGCCCCAGACATGCCCAGCTCTGAAGAGCCTGGAAAAGGATGAACATAACCCTTATTGCAGCACTAACCTGAACCTAATTGTCTCTGTTGTTCACTCGTAGGTATAACCTGCTTCCTAGGATCATTGAAGCAAAATACCTAGATGCTATGGATGCGGAGCACTAAAAATGAATCTCTGCTCTCAGAACAGCGAACAGCTTTTCAAATCAAAAGGAAATGGCAGCCTTGCTGAGATGTAGAATTATTTATCTGAAGTTCTCTTTTTTGTTTAGAACCTCCAGGACTTTCTTTCTGCTCTAGTCTGGCACTTGGAGATACATGGTTGAAGACCAATAGGCCATTCAAGTTTCAGATCAAAACAGCCTTTGACTGAGAGGGCAGTACTCTTCTGAGTTTTGAGGCAAGCCAGCTTTATGGAAATGTTACCTTCTACATCCTAAAACTTGAAATCCCACAGATCAATGTGTTTCTCTTGTTGGATTGTGCTGTGCTAGGGTTGCCTCACATTCCCTTTTTTAAGGGGGATCCCTTTTTTATACACTGTGTCCCTTTTCCCAGAACACTATTGATATGTAAGGACAGTAATCAACCCTTGCTTTACAGAATTACTGAATAATTTGGAGCTTTAATGCAATTACCTATATCTCCAGTTCATCTTCCAAAAAGATAGCCCTATGTCAGAGGAGACGTGTAGTGATCTCGTCAAGTTATTGATTAGTGGATGGGCTGGGAAGCAAAAGAATATGGTTGTGCTGATTCATCTAAAGCTGTAGATTGTGTGTTGTTTAATTTCTTCATATGTACCAGAAATGTTCAGAGGTTGGATTGACTTTGTGATGCTGATGTAATTTACAACTGGGTCTAAGCTGCTTGGGAATTAGTTGAAGCTATTTTACACTGTTACTTCTCAGTAATCAAATATAGAATTGTAGGTCTGTACAGCAGCAAGCTTCTTGGTTGTGCCCAAATTCACCTGGATGCTGAAATGTGGCAAAATTCAGTCATGTGCATTAATGTTCGCATATACATATGTACAGAACTGCCTATGTGTACATATATACATACATAATTTAGATTTGTGTATATATTTTGCATATATATTATACATATATTGGATATATAGGCATATTCTTTCAAGATATTGAAAGTGTTCTTGTGCAATCAGTGTTACCTGTACTGTGTTGACATACATTTGTTCTTTGCTTCAGTGCTTCTTTTTTCTTATTCAAAGCCATTCTGTGTCAAACTGCATTAACCCAATTACTGATTATTATTTTTAAACATACTGCTAAGTTCAAACATTCCTTCATTTTCCTCTAGTCCTTTGGCTTTTGTGACCTGCATCACCCTGTCTGAATGCATTCCGACATGTGAATTTTCCATTTAATTTTAATGTACAGTAGGTAGTGAACGTTGGTTGTTTCCTAATCAATATTTCTGTTTGTCACTTCACTGTTTCAGTTTTGTAGCTACCTCCCGTTTTCCCCCACCCCCAGACATTACATTATATTTCTGTATGAATTCTAACTCTCCTGCTATCTATTTTATCTTTTGGTTTATTTAATTTAGCTGGTATTGTGGTCAGTTTTTCTATACTTGAAGTACTGTGAAACAAGCTATCCTTTAGCGAATTCCGCGTTGATCTGTAGTGCAGCTAGGGGCAAACTTTACAAGAAAAGAAAGTGGAGCAATGAAGATAGATTTTAAAAAGCAAAAATTAGGATCACATTACAATAAATGCAAACAGACAGTAGATTAGTGCAGAAAAGTGTTTTGTTTCAAGCAAATTGTTTGCACAATAATTGGTGGTGAGATTTATCGGAGAGAATACGTTGGCGATTTGGCTTTCTTTACGAAGTGTAAAACACATCTCTCCATCACTAATGAGAGGAACTGGGGAAGAAAGCCCATATGCTAAAACCAAGCTTATAAACCCAAACTCAATAACTCATTCAATAATTAGTTTACTTTTAATAACCCCCAAAGGGATTCCATCATCATGCAATTGCCTACAGCTTGGAAGGAAACTACGGAGAGCAGAGTGTTCAGTTTCTCTTTGAAGTTTCCCATTGACAATCCAGTGAAGGAGCACCAGGTTGTTCCTAAGGGTGTATTTGTTACTGTCGGGGATAAACATTTAGCACAGTAATTGCAGGGAAATAGATTCTCTACTTCATTAGCCATCTAAGCAGCATTGTATTACCTTGAAAATGTAACCTTATGTTCTACTCAACTCCTGCGGATGCGCTGTGAAGGGCATGGCCTAATTTGGCCCTCTTAATAAATGAAACGTGGGCATTGCCATTAATTTGTTTTCACTAGGAATGTCTTAGCACGCCAAAAAGACATCGCCGTAGTAACAAACATGGCTAACTAACAAACAGGTCTGACACTATTTGCATGATCAAGAACAAGAAGATAAGAATTAAAGGCAACTAAATTATGCACATTGACTAATATTCTTAATCCTGGAATCAGATGTTATTGGAGTCACTGCAGAGGTTTCAAATTTAAAGTCCCTAAAGATGAGGTGAATGTTCAGCAAACAAGACTATGTTGTCTGGGCCAGTCCACACAAAAAAGGCGAGGTGACTCAAAAAGAGAACAGTATTGATAGCCATGCTCAGATACGAACTGCAATAAGACAATCGTCTGACCCTTTTTAAACAAAGTCCCTCCTTCCCAGTGTAAAACGCATCGAAATGAGACTCCCTGAAAAGACGGCTGGGTGTCCTTAAATACTTTGGCGTGTTGAAAGCGTGGGCGTTCTAACGACACGTGTGCTGTGTTCTGTCACTGGTGCCTGGGCTCCCGGTGTTTGGGCTCCTAGCAGCAGACCGCATGCTGTGAAAAATCAGACTCTGTGCAAGAGAGGGTTTAAAGCAGAGGATGGACCCCCCCTGGCTGGGAGAGGGGCGTGAATGCTGTGTGCAAAGCAGCTGTTTCAAGTGAATAGGTGAAATTCATCTCTGTGCAGTCTCATGGAACGCAAGTGGTCCGTGGGTCTTGAGTTGACCCTCTGCACAGGAGGTGGATTTCCCTGTACACCAATATAAAAAAAATCTAGTTACAGAAAAGCCTAGAAGCGTACCTGCAAACTGCATTAAAATACTGTAGAGCTAAACGGAAAAGAAAACCCTAAAAAACGCTGTGCAATAGGACAGCTACCATAGGGTTCATTGTTCGCCTTGTAAACTGACATGAAATACCACAACCTGTCATTTTTGCATTGACAGACTGTGTATGTTGCACTTAACAAAAGCCCTTGCAGGAGTAAAATATTTTTAAATGAGCTCTTTCTCAGTTTCTTGAAAGAACCAAAAAAGCCCTTTACTTTTCTCTCTGTCTCTCTGAAATTAGCAATCCAGATGCAGTGACAAATGTCACTGAGTTAAGCAATGTAAAATATAGAAGTTGTTACACTTCAACATGATTGGAGGAAATTTAACCCTCACAGCTAAAATAAGCCCCCTAACTACTTTTATGTTAAGTTGTTGTTTTGGAACAGTTTGTGATGTAATTTCAGTCTCGCGTGTATTTTCTTTTTAGCATAAACATGACTGTTAGATCCCCCCCCACCCCCCTCAGGGTTTTCACTGTATAAATCATGGGCCAGGGAATCAACTGATGTAAATCATCAACGGTCAATAGCACTGTTCCTATTTTTGCTAGCTGAGGATCTGGCCCTACATTCTAATCTGTGGGTATCAGATGAAAAGCTGGACTATGTCGGAATGTCTCTTGAATTACATAAGGCTCACAAGATACTGGTAATGATGATCCTATTTCAGACCAAAAAAGGTCAGGATTTTCATACAAGTACCTTTCCCTTCCTGTTACAAATGAAAGTTCTTTTGCTTCTCTTTTTACTGACATAAGCAGGCATTTCCAGGAAGTAGGCTAACTAAGAAAAGAGAGTTTGATAAACAGAACTATTTCTGCACTTTAATACCTGTGTGAAGGTTAAGACCATTAGAATGTAATAACCAAAAGTTATCTTTTATTATAAGCTCTTTAGATAGATATGCACAATGTTATGTATAAATATTGCCAAAGAACTGGATCTGAAAAGATGATGATTGCTGTTAATTAAGAGGGCCTTGTGCTGTATTCTGCTGGAGTCAAAAGGCAGTAAATGCTTGTGAAATGACTGGATTTCTGTAACCTAAATTAGTTGCCAACATCTGCCAAAATTATGAGGGTACTGGGAAATATAATACACTTTTTTTAAAGGCTGTAGCTTGTAGGCACTTAATGGTGTAGCTAGAAGTTATCCTGATCAGGTAGAGATGTAATCTTAATTGATAAATAGGTCTGCTGGTCTGAAAGTTCTTTTTAAAGCTGATGAAATGCTGTTGATACATTACGCATTGAAATGGATATGTTGAGGATTGTTGTGTGTATTAAAGAACACTGGTGCTGTATGGGCTGCTGAATGGGGTACAGTGTGCTCAGAAACTAACACACACAAATCTCCACCAAGCAGTAGCGAAGTTTGAAAGCATTATTGGATGTTAAAAGCTAGCTGGTTACATACCACCAGGTCACTGTCAGGGTAGTGACATAGAAAACTTAAAACTACTTTCTGGCCAGACATGCTACTTGGTGAAACATCTCAAGGTAGAATCAGTTAACTGTACTGTGAGAAACACACGTCACTGATGAACTGCCCATGAATTAGGGATACGATATAAAAACAAATACAATACAATAAGATGCTGAAATATGACCATTACAAGCCCAGTGCTGCTCCCCTTGACTTCACTGCATCTCACATTAGGTCCACACAAAAAACATCTGCTTGATGCACCCAGCTTCTAAAACACGCATCTCCAACTGAACCACCAAATTAAGCCAACTTTTGCAGAGGTGTGCACCTTCCATTTCACAGCATTGAAACCATCATCAGGAAAACATAGTTCAACGGCGTGATCTTGGGAGAAGCAGGAATTTGGTTCAAGCTGATTGGATTGTAGATCAAGAGTTAATTGGAACAAATATATAATTTGCCATCTCAAAGAGAGAAGAAAGAAATGTCAATGGGAGAAGATACATCGGTCTCACCTCAAGAACAGCCATCGTGTTCCAGAGTTCTGCTAAGCATTCACTTTGCATGTGTCTGAGTAGATACAGATAAGAGTCACCTAGAACAGTTAGAGGGTCACTTGTTAAAATGTGCGTTTATACCTGGAAGCTAGCTGGCAGCACTAGGGATGATTTAAATTAATAAATTGCCACGTCCGTTTCCCATACCATGGCATGGGCTACTGCTGCTAAATGGTTGCTCTTTCTTCTCCTTGTGTTGACCATCACACATTCCTTCCATGGATCGTACATCAGAGGCAAAATCTACTCTTCTACTCTCCATTCCAAAGACATCGGCAATGTGTCACTGTAGCAGGCTACTCAATCTTCGCTGGCCTGTACAAATTCTGAGCTAGCTTCTAGGCACAGGCATGGCAACTCATGCCATCTCAGACAATTATGAATCATTCATCATTTCTGTTATATGATTGTTGTGCTGATGTATGTCACACCTCTTTAGATGGTTAGCTGTCTAGTGCAGTTCTTGACCAGAGCAGGCCTTTCTTTCATCCCTCGAGCTTCCAAAAATACTGAAGTGATGTGATTGTCTAATTTTCCTGGGTGTGTTTCCAAGGAGGCCTGTGGATGTTAGAAGTGAAAAGCACATAGCATTGCCAATTTGATATCAAGTTGCTTAAAGAAAACGTGCCTTGAACTCCCAGTCCCATCCCCGTGGCTACAGGCCTGGCTTGTTTTACAGCAAAGAACTGGCAACCAGGATTTTGTCAAGAGCTGATGATATCGGAGGTTGCCAGAATATTTTAAGAGGCTCCAGAAATGCCTGACATCTTCTAATACCTTCTTCTTTCACTGTGTTGTGTCCATAATCCTTATGGCATCTCCAGCATTGTTGCTTCTTCACAAATGGACATGGTTGCCCTTCAAGCTAAGAACATTCATCTATAATTTTTCTACAGAAAAGTGCGAGAACATGGAAAACTGGGTACGATTCTGAACTGTATTTGATAGAACATTTATTATGTCCTGGGGAATGTATTGCCTCTCCCTCCCCCTCTCTGCCTCTCCTGGTGAGAGAATTCAGTTTCCATTATAAGAGCCAAACCTGGATGCTCAATGAGCAGAGGTGGCCTGTTGTGCCAACATGCATATGGTGGCATTTGTAATGCTGATTCTTTTTGTTGTGAACCAAGCTAGATCATCAAGCTCATTTCACTTAGTCTTGAGCTGAGAGCCCAGGTGTTGATAGCCACCAAATCCCCCTGCCTAGTATACACTTCTAAATGTAACTGCTGCTTGACTTCAAGCTTGAAATGCACCAAGCCCAGTGACTTCCTGTATTGCACTGCTTTCTTGCTATGGTGCTGTCTGCTTTGTGATTGAGCAAGATGGCAGCCAGGAGGAAAACTGATTAAATGAAAATCTTAGGTTAATAGTCTTTGGCACTCTGTCCTCAACACGCAAAGAGAGGAGCTGGCTGACAGTACCTTCACCTTAGTTACATGATCGGGGTCCTACAGAAAATCTGCACATCAGGTTCAACATCCGATGTATCTGTTTCCGGACTTGGTTTACCAAGTTCAGCAGGGCAATGAGACGTCTGTCAGCTTTGCTGGAAGTAGCTGATCCAATGCATGCAGGAGGTAGTACAGTAGGTAATTAAGTACCGTGGTTTGCAGGTGATCCATTTTCAGGGCGTGATTAATTATGTTCAATGAGTGACACAGCCCTCTCGGTATAAACTATTAAGTTCATCGTGCGGTGTATCTGTTTCAGTGAAATACATGTCTGAGCAGTAATGTTCTATACACCTTTCAATTATCAATGTATCCATTTCAGTGTGTAATATTTTGTAGCCCCAGACTTCTTGAATTCGGGACGTGGAGCTAATTCTGGTTGGCAACAACCCACCCTTGCAAACCTGAGTGCGGAAGTTAGGGGCTTAACTCCATACTTGGGCACTTAAATAAGTGACCCAGTTTTTCAGAGGTGCTGAGCACCTGCAACTCCCCTTGACTGCACTGAGATTTGTGGGTGCTCAGAACCTGTGAAAACAGGTCACTTCTAGTTAGATGCCTAAACACAGAGTTAGGAGCCTAACTTTAAGCGCCCAGGTCTCACCATTGAGGCTGAGGTGCGCTTCCACAACTGTGACCCTACTTGGCAGATGGCAAAGAGACCCAAACAGCGAGAAATGAAATCCAAATGCAAGAGTCTGGCAAGCAGACAAGCCCGTCATGTCACTCGCCAAGCATGGCGGTTGGTGGAAGGTTTGAGTTGTACCTACCTACACGTCAGCTGACTGAGCATGTGTAATGTCAGCAGAATTGCACACGTTTAACTGAGTAACTTGGGTTAGAGCGATCTTCAAGAATATTCTAGTTACAAACAGTGTTCTGTATTTTCTTCTCCCTTTCCCCTTCCCCCTACCCACTCGGAGTAGTACCTTATTCCTCAATTTCCACTGTGGAGATTGGCACTTTGCCATGTGGGTAAGGCAGAATCTGCCCTTTAATTCTTACTTCCCTAAAGTATTCACCCCTATAGGTTATACTATGCAGCTAAGTCTCTTTGCCTGTGTTGGACCTGCAAAGAGCCTGTACGGAAATGACAGAGTACAAATCCCCTCCGCCCCCGCTTTCTGGGAGATACAGGGTAATGGCATACAGGTAAGCTTCATGGAGCACCCAGAACATAAAAACAGAGGAGCTTTAATTCTCTGTTCCCTGAGATATTCAGAGCTGATTCTTAAATCCTGTATCCTGCTTCCATACAAGCTAATGCTAGGAAAATGGCTGAGCTCAATCTGTTACATGCCAGGAGATTACTAGCAGTGGTTTTATTTTTCTACATGTCACTTGGCATGCAGCCAGTTAATATATTGCTGTACTTGGTGACCAGAAGGTTTCCTCGGCAGCTCGGCTAGGAACTAGTCTATAAATATTTTAAGTGGCAAAACACAAATGGCTTGTATTTAGAGATGGAGCCTATAGATAGTGCACTTGCTAAGTAGGATTGTAAACGCATGCATATTAACTAGTGTTGATTACAGTGAATGATTTTCTTTTGATAAAAGAGTTGCTTCTTGGGGGAAACCATTCCTTTATTGTATAAGGAACTCTGTTGTATTTTGAAACATAAAAATAAAAAGAGAAATATACTGTTTATATATTTCTATGCTGTGCTCTGATGTGTCCTTTCTTTCTTTTTTCATGATTTAAAGTTTCCTAAGGACTGATTTCCTCTTCTAAAACAGCAACAGACTACCATGGTTTAACAAAGGTGGCTTAAGGCTCAGGGGCTGATCTGAAACCAACTGAATGAATAGGGAGTCTTCCCATGACTTCAGCTGGCTTCAGGATCAAGCCCGTAATGACGAGACATCGATACAGAATTATGCTGTGCTCTGAAATAGCATTTCTGTATGGAGCATGTGGAAGGTAGACATGCCACCATTTCAAGGGGAGAATCTTGCTTTTTCTTGCAACAGGGTACTGCTTATTTTTAAATAACGTCTCTCTACCAGAGTTGCTTATAAGGACCCCATTATCATAAAATCTGAGCACCTCCTTATCTTTAATGGATTTAGCCTTACAACACATCTGTGAGCTATTTACCCCTATTTTGCAGATGGGAAACTGAGCCACAGAGAGGCTAAATGACTTGCCCAAACCCACCAGGAATTCTGTGGCGAGAGTAGGGAGTTGAATCCAGATCTCTTAAGCCCTAGTGCCCTAACCATTGGACCATCCTCCTGCCTACATCACTGCTATGATATTGCATACGTACTAACGAATCCTGAACGAGGTGCCTAGTTCTGTTACCCATAAAAAGGTAGCCGTGTTCTATGGTAACCTAAAATGGAGATGAATGTGACAATAACAAAATTTCCAGTGAAATTCATTCATTTGGGAGAATGGAAGTGACACCCTTTTGTGGATATTTCATTCCATCATCATCAGCTGAACTATGGAGCAGCTATTCACCATCCTCCTTGGTGTGTGTGAAGGACAGTAATTTTGAGCAACAGCATTCCAAAGAGGTTTAAGTATGTCAGTAAAAGGGCAAAAAAATTGAGGATCTATAAGGGAAGAGTTTGGCCTTCAGAAAAGGATGTGGGAAAAAATGTTTGTGCCCCACACACTTCATACGCACACCCATTCACTGAGACACTGCACAATGGCAATGATTGCATGCGCATATGGGCAAATACACATCCAATTGGACACTGACGTGCAGTTAAAGGTGCTAATTAGGTGCTTAGGGAGGGATTCCCCTCACACCACACACATTCTCATTCCTGGTTGGGCCATTGTAGTAGTATTCCTATTATAGCACCTAGGAACCCGAGTCATGGAGCAGGACTCCGTTGTGCTGGGTTGCTGTTCGAACAGAACAAAAATGTTGTTGTCAAGGCATAAACACAGAGAAGTTAGGTAAAAACATAAAATTCTCTTGCTGGAAGGTTGCACCAAAACAGTGCTTTGTTTCTGAGAATTCAGAACAATAATGCACAAGAACGCAAAATCAGAGTGAGACAAAACAGGCTGCTCCCTAAAAACAGAGGCACAACTCACCCCGCCATACTCTAGGCTGGCTGGTTGGCTGCTGACTGCCTCTGATTGCATGCTTCCCTATACAGCCTCCTGCCTGCAAGCAGGACCAGAAACCCTCTCCCCTCCTCCCCACACACACACTCTTAAAGTGATAACTTGCAATTCCAATACAGTCCTCAGTGGAGCGCCCTGTCCCAAGCTCTAAAAGCCCCCTGGTCAACAGCGGAATAATTCCCTTAGGGTAGGTAACTCTTGCAAGGCCCCTTTCAAACAGCGGCAGGGTCGCAGTGGGTTGTTGTGCTGCTCAGAAGCAGCCCAGTCAGGGTTGCTGAATCTTGGAGCAGCTTCTTGAGCTGCCTGTGTTACACCAGAATCCATTTTGGCCTTTGACAGACCAGAATCTTTTTGCTTCACCTTCCTCCTGCACTGCATGTGCTCTGCCTCCCAAGGGCAGGGCACACAATCTCACCCCTAAATCCAATTGCAAGGAGTGCATTAGAAACAACTGAGGTCGAGAGAACTGCGCGTGCGAATTTCTGACAGCGTGGCCTATAGTTTGACATATGAAGAGCTTCCCATCTCCCAAACTTTCCTCCAATGCTGGTGCTTCATCTTCCTTAATTAGAGAATGATGCAATGTCTCTGCTGCGTCCTCAGTTCCAGCAACATCTTTCTCCTCCATTCCGGCTTTCCGTACTACCCCTGAGGTGCTAATTGGTGGTTTCCTGTCATGCTCCCAATGCAAGGATTATGGCAATTCAACATGTAATTTTGTGATGTCCTGGCCTATAGTTGACCACCACCTCTTCTCCTTGCTTTGCTTGGACTGTCCTTTGGCGTGTCCTTCAGTAACTGCTCAGGATTGTGAGCATCTCCATTAATTTACATTGCAACAAAGCGTTACCATTACCATCTACTCCTTCCTTTTACATGCCATTTCCTAAATCTGCCCCTATTCCAGCTGTCATGGGACACACCCCTCACCACCAGACAGGCGCTTCCTCCTGGTGCTCTGGGGATTAGCTCGAGGCCGACGCCCCCCTGTCCGTGGTTTGCACACCGTCACTCCGTCCGCCTGCAGCCCCTCTTGCTCCTCAGGAACCACAGTGTCCTCTTTGTGGCTCAGCCCTCTGGCCATGTCCCTGTCCCTGTCCTCCCCCTTCCAGGGGAGGTTTAGCTCCTCAATAGCCCAAGGCAGTCCTCTCGCTCACTGCCTCGGTGCCACTCGCCCAGTGGCTGGTGGGGGAACCCGGGCCCACTCTATTCTCTGGGTTCCAGCCCAGTGACCCTCAGCTCAGCAATCTGGGCCTTCTCTCTCTGGCCTCACTGCTCCTTCCCTGGGCTTCTTTCTTAGGATGACCAGACAGCAAGTGTGAAAAATTGGGTAATAGGAGCCTATATAAGAAAAAGACCCCAAAATCAGGACTGTCCCTATAAAATTGGGACATCTGGTCACCCTATTCTTCCTACTGTTGGTTCCCCTTTTCTTCTTCGACCTACCTGTTCCCCAAAACCTCCCTCTTCCCAGGGAGCGATTGCAGCCTGCCATCTCCATTCACTCCTCCCTGTCACCTGGGAGTGTCTGCCTTTTCCCAGCAGCCCCTTCTGCTTTCAGCTCCTGGACTTTATAGGTCCCACCTATTCCTGCCTAGCTGAGCCTCCTTAGCCAGCTCCCAAATGGGTTAAGTGGCCCATCTGGCCTGCATTCAACCCTGCTGGGTGAGTGTTGGGTAGTCACCCCATCACACCAGCAAAGCACTTAAAACATGTTTGTCTCATTGAAGCTGATGGGAGTGAAGCACATGCTTATGCCCTTTGTTGAATCAGGGGCTTTGTGCAGAGCAACATGGTAAACCTGGGGGTTGGGGCTGAGTAGAGCCTATGGTTAGTGAGGGGTAGAAAGGGAAGAGAAGAAATGTTAATCGTCAAGTTACTTATGGCTCTTTCTCCCACCGGATGAATGCCAGGGGAGGAGAATATCTGAACAATTGTAGCCACGTGTGTTGTATCAGATGTCCTGAGCCTTATCTTCTACCAGGCAGCACCTGTGTGTGGGTGACAGTTGGGGCTGAGGG
The DNA here is from genome assembly GCF_015237465.2 of Chelonia mydas. Taxonomy (NCBI): domain Eukaryota; kingdom Metazoa; phylum Chordata; order Testudines; family Cheloniidae; genus Chelonia; species Chelonia mydas. The sequence goes on along the minus strand of NC_057852.1, from coordinate 134,689,122 downwards.
AAGGATTCTCAGTAAATAATTTCCATGATGGTTTTGAGTATCTTGTCCTGTTTGCAGAATGGCTGCAGGCAGTTTGTGGTTTCCTACATGTATTATTCATTGGTTAGATTGTTTGTATTCACAGTTGAAGGTTGATGTCCATGAGATTTCTCACATTCTTGACATTTATGCACTTGCTCGTAAGTACTTGTGGAATTGGGGGCATAATTTAAAAGGAGGGCGTGGAGAGGCCAGAATCTCTAAGGAGCAGAGGCCAAGTTTGGGCAGATCCTGGGCTCTTTTCCAGCTATGCTCTGCAGCCTAAACTTTCCTTTAAAACTCATTAAGTCTCTAAGGGTGGTGGAGATAACTAGCCAGGTGTCAACCAAATATAAATGGATGCAGTGCACCCTTCTGAGACTTCAGCTGGCCTAAAACAATAGTTCTGTGTGGTGCCAGGTGTCCCCATTCAATACAAATTCTGAAGCCTAATGATGATGATTTAAATGTCAACATTGTCTGTCATTGATCAAAGCATCAAGAAGGAAGAAGGCTTGTATATGGGCACCAGGACAGTCTCCTCCATCCCCAAACAAGTACATATTTCATGCTGGGCATAGTCTGTTGTGAGTTTACCTCATTTTTGGCATCATGAGTGGACAGAGTTTTGTAGTTACCGGCACTTGCAGTTTGCCAGGTCATTCAGACAGTGTGTCAGGAGCAGACATCATATCATGGCCTCTGAGTGGCAAAAGGAGAGAGAGACGCACACACAATCTGCTGTGACTGGCATTTGATTTTTGTGATCTCAAGTAGATGGAGCTTGCTTTTCTAGGGGGAGTTTGTGAGTAGTTACCTCTCTCCTCTTCCCCCACCTTCCAGCGCCCCCATCTTCTGAATCTTTGGAAGCAGCTAAAGTGTAGTATGAACTTTGAGGGAAAAATATTTTTTTCCTTTCTGCACTGCCCTTCGCAAGGCATCACTCGGGAAAAAAATTATCCTGAAATTTGAGATTAGCCCATCTCTAATATTTATGAACGCCGCAGTGGCAGTAGTTAATTCGCCGTGCCTTATATTACGGCAGCGTAAAAGAACTCTGTTGAAAGGTAGAGCAACATGGCAAAGCTCCCATGTTCTCAAGGGATAAAGCATTTGATCATCTAGTGTATGTGTATGCTGCAAAGAGGCTATGGTTTCAGAGTAGCAGCCATGATAGTCTGTATCCGCAAAAAGAAAAGGAGGACTTGTGGCACCTTAGAGACTAACCAATTTATTTGAGCATAAGCTTTCGTGAGCTACAGCTTGGCTAACTCGGTTTAAAATAGCAGTGAAGACCCGGCAATTTGGCTTCAAACCCAAGTTCACAGCTTGAGTTAAAGCTTATTGGGTTTCAGTCAAGCTGCTAACCCGCCTTAAAAGACAAGTTGCCATGTCTTCTTTGCTATATTATCCCGAGTTAGCGAACCCGAGTTAAGACCACCCCTTTCCTTGCCTTAGGTGTGTCTACACGGCAATCATGGAGTGTGACTGCAGCTCATGCAGGCATCCTGAGCTAGCTTGAGTACTGGAGTGGTGAAGTGGCAGAGGATTCGGAGTAATTACCCAGGGATCTGGGTGGGCTCGTACAGTCCCGTGCTGGCGTCAGCGAGCTCACGAAGCTAGCACCGGGGCGTCCGCCCGAGCTGCGGTCACGGCCTGCCATCGCAGCAGAGGTGTATCTTTACGCGCTGAGGCCAAGAAAAGGGACAGATCAGCACGTGCTTTTTGAAAAACCGGTTACCCTACTGTGGGCTCAGTTGTCTAAAATACAAACTCGCATGTAAGAAAGATCAAGAAGCCGCTCGTTTTAATCGCGCCGTCCTGAGGAAAGATTCTAGTCCCGGACGCTGGCAAACGGCACTTCCTGTGCACTAGACATGCAGCGATCTTTTAAAATCAATCTTCTATTGAGAACATGTGCCACCTAGAGCACGGTCGGGAAAATGCTACTGTCTCTTTCTTGGACAAGAACTCCACCGACTTTGTGACCCACTTCAAGGGCCACCTTTCTTCTTCCGTGGAGAGATTTGGTGCGTTGCTTTTTTCTCTTGGCATAGGAGCTTTTCCGGGCCAGATCTTTAGCGCATGTAAATCAGCACGCTGCCATTAGTCAAGAGAGCTATTCCAGTTGACACCATCTGAGAATCTGGCCCATGTTGCAAGGGAACTTTATATTAACAAGCCAAAAGAGAAATGCTGCCAGTGAGCAAGTTCAAATGTTTTCACTTGCATGAGCTTTTCTTAGCTCCCTGTAGGGGGGTGGTCACCCGCTCAGGCCTTAAAGGGCTTAAAACAGCCCAGGAGAGGGCTGTGGCTGGGAGCAAGCAGTTCCCAGGCTGATTGGGGAAGCAGGCTCAGCTGGGGCCATGCCCCAGTCAGGGCTCAGCTGGCCCTTATAAGAGGGCAGTGGGCCAGGAGCAGAGACTCTCTCTCTGCCTTTAAAGGGAGAAGGGCCTGGCTGCTGGGGAGCGTACCTGGGTACACTAAGGTGGAGCAGGGCTGGGGGAAGGCCAGAGGAGCCAGGGAGCTCCGGCCTGGAAACCCCCCAGGCTGCAGGCCTAGTGGAGGGCCAAAAAGGGTACTGGGGTCGCAGGGGGCAGCCCACAGGTAGGCAGAGGCAGCAGGTCCAAACCCCCCTTGCCTGTGATGATTGGCTTATACCCTGCAGTCCGCCCCAGTGTGCGGGGGCTCAATGGTGACTGGCAGTAGCCAAAGACTGAGGCGAGGTGGGGATAGTGTGTGGGGGTTCCCTGGGGAGGGGAGACCCAGAGACTGGGGGTACTACCAGGGGGCAGCACCCTGGGGAAAAGGGGCACCGGGGTCCGGGAGGGACACGGGGGCCAGCAGCAGCGAGACACTGGCCTGCAGAGGGCGCTCCAGAGGCTGGAAGAGCTAATTCCCTGAGAGACCAGCAGGAGGCGCCGCAGGGGTGAGTCGCTGCCCCGTTACACTCCCATAACCATTCAAATCATTGGAATCCTGTTACCAGATTAGAGCACCAGGCTATTGCCAAATATTATGTCAGAGCGTGCATATTCGTGTGCGAAAGAGCTGGAGCAACTGCACCTGGGCTGAAATTTCATGTGCTCGGCACTTCAGCCATTCCCTGAAGTAAATAATATAATTATATTGGCTCGTTAATAAAAGATCGTCAAATAGATACTATCTCTTCTCTGCTACATTCACGTTGAGAGCACCAAGCTAAAGAATGTGATCTGGAATGCCTGTTGATTTTGGCTCACGTGGGTTTTTGTTTGTTGTTTACTGTGGAGTTTTTTAACATCTTTAAGTGTCTTCCCCCATTTCTGCTTGGTGATTTCTTGATGACCGTTCTATGTGAACAAATTTCCTCCCCATAATGTCCTGTATTGATAAATACGTGTGTCTTATGGAAAGGGAATAATACTTCGGGGCCTTCAGTTCGGTTGGAGCAACAACCATAATGTCACCCAATAGACATAAGAATGGCCTTGCAGGGTCAGACCAATGGTCCTTCTGGCCCAGTATCCTGCCTCCCAACAGTGGCCTGTGCCAGATGCTCCAGAGGGAATGAACAGAACAGGGCAATTATCGAGTGATCCATCCCCTGTCCTCTAGTCCCAGCATCTGGCAGTCAGAGGTGTAGGGACACCCACAACATGGGGTTGCGTCCCTCACCATCTTGGCTAAAGGACATTAATGGACCTATCCTCCGCAAATGTGTATAATTCTTTTTTGAATCCAGTTACAATTTTGGTCTTCACAATGTCCCCTGGCAATGAATCGCACAGGCTGCGTTGTGTGAAGAAGAACTTCCTTATATTGGTCTTAAACCTGCTGCCCGTTAATTTTATTGGGTGCCCCCTGATTTGTGTGTTTATGTGAAGGGGTAAATAACACTACCATAGTCACCTTCTCCACACCACCCGTGATTTTATAGACCTCGATCATATCCCAGTCGTCTTAATCTCTCCTCATATGGAAGCTGTTCTGTACTCCCTATCATTTTTTATTGTCCTTCTTTGCATCTTTTCCAACTCCAATATATCTTTTTTGATATGCGGCAACCAGGTCTGCATGCAGTATTCAAGATGTGGGTGTACAGGGACATTTTCTGTCTTCTATCCCTTTCCGAATGGTTCCGAACAGAGAGAGCTTTTTTGACGGCCGCTGCACATTGAACAGATGTTTGCAGCAAACTACTCCCAATGCCTCCAAGATCTTTCTTGAGTGGTAACAGCTAATTTAGAGTCCCTTATTTTGTATGGATAGTTGGGATTATGTTTTCCAATGTGCTTTACTTTGCATTTATCAACATTGAATTTCATCTCCCATTTTGTTGCCCAGTCACCCAGTTAGTGAGATCCCGTTGGAATGCTTTGGGCTTAACTATCTTAAGTAATTTTGTATCATCTGCAAACTTTGCCACATCACTGTTCACTCCCTTTTCCAGATCAATTATGAGTATATTGAACAAGTACAGGTCTTTGGGGGACCACACTATTTACCTCTCCCCATTGTGAAAACTGACCATTCATTCTTACCCTTTGTTTCCTATCTTTTTAACCAATTACAGATCCATGAGAGAACCTTCCCTCTTACTCATGACTGCTTTACTTTGCTTAAGAGCCTGTGCTGAGGGACCTTATCAAAGGCTTTCTGAAGGTCCAAGTATAGTATATGAACTGGATCACCCATATCCACATTCTTGTTGCCCCTCTCAAAAACTGCGAATAGATCGGTGAGGCATGATTTCCCTTTACAAGAGCCATGTTGACTCTTCCCTAACATATTGTGTTCATCTGTGTGTTTGATACCCATTTTCCTGGTACTGAAATTAGGCTCATTGGCATTTAATTGCCAAAATTGCCTCTGGAGCCATTTTTAAAGATCAGTATTACATTAGCTATCCTCCAGTCATCTCTACAGAGGCTGATTTAAGCGACAGGTTATGTACCAGTTAGTAGTTCTGCAATTTCATATTCGAGTTCCTTCAGAACTCTTGGGTGAGTCCCATCTGGTCCAGGTGTCTTCTTAATTGTTTAATGCACCGCTTTAATCTGGAGCCTGTTTTGTATTGTCACTCCCTGCTATTCCTCCCAACGGTTTGTACCTGAGGTTCTCAAAGCAGTTTATAAACCGTAACTAAGACTCTCACCACCTCTGTGAGGTTGGGAAGTTTTTATCCCCATTTTGCATAGAGAAAACTGTGGCACAGTGGGGTGAAGTGACTTGCCCAAGCTCAGAAAGTGATGGGGCTACTCCTTTCTGTTATTGGTTCTTATACTGTGCTCCTCACCAGTATCTGAGCACTTTCCAGCAGCGCATCAAGCAACGTGACTGACATCTGTCATCTGTTTGTTCTCCCATCCTCTCGTCCAGGGGGAGTGTGTGCAGTGGAATGTCTTATTTTTGGTAGCATGTTTGTTTTAAATACACGTATTGGTGTGTGTTTGAAGGCAAGGTCAAAGTACGTGACCCTGAACTTAGAGCAGAAGGTGGTGAGGTTTGTGATGGCACTTGGTTCCTAGGGAAGTTTATTCCCTGATCAGGGACTGGCCACTGAAAGTTCTCTCTCCTGTATGGACAAGCTTTAATCTCACCGGTCAGAGCTTAATGTCCCCGAGGAGCAGAGTTGTTGACCATGGCCTCTATCTCAGAACTTTAGGCCATGTCTTAAACACCTGGGCCTGGGCCATGGAATGCCTTGAAGATAAGGACTGAGACCTTGGACTTTATTCAAAATTCAGTGGGAAGCCAGTGTAGAGAGCGAAGGATAGGCTGGAATCCAGGAGTCTTGGTGCTCTAATCATTGAACCAGATGGTCTAATACAAGGATGTTGAACCAGATGGTCTAATACAAGGATGGTCTAGATAATACTATGTCCTGTCTTGAGTGCAGGGCACTGGATGAGACAACCTCTCAAGGTGTCTTCCAGTCCTACTATTCTATGCACCTCTTAACTTTTAATGAATTGTCACTTCTGGCTGGCAGGGTCATGATCCAAGCTGAACCTGCAATCACCCAGTCCTTCAGACTGCACCAGCTTGGGAGTCCAGACTGCTGCGTGGAATTGAGATGTGTGTTCCCATTGTTCAATCACAGTGTCTGTACACTGGTGCATATAAAAGTATCCAGCAATGGTCTCCTCAAAGGGGGTCTCCTACATGCTGATAAAAAAAAATCTTTAGCTTGTGACAAATTATTTTTAATAGTCAACGTGTGAGAAGGGGACATGGTTGTTTGTCTGGTATGTCAAAGGAGAGAAGGATGGTGTTGTGGTTAAGGACCTGAAGAGGGAGTTCTGAGTTCAAATCCTGGCTCTGCTTTTTTCGGTTTGATTCCAGTACGCAAATTTTCATAAAACCAAGACCTTCCTCTGTGTCTCAGTTCTTTTTAATTCAGAAATGTTACGTTTAGACTCGGCGTTCCAAAATGACATTTCATTTTCTGACTTGGCCAACTGAACGAACAAACGAACAAATCCAAACAAACAAAGGTGGAAAAAATGGCCAAATCAAAATGAAAAACTTAACTCCATTTTTTTAAAAAAAATTTTTTTTAACCCCAAAACCTTTGGGTCAATTCAAAATGAAAGTTTTCCGTTTTCAAAAGTTTTCGGGGGCGGGAGGCTTTTTCAGTTGGAATCTAATGGATTTTTTTTGGTTTGGGCCCGAACCAAAAAAAATCATCATGCACTCAGGAACAATGTATCCTACTTCCTTTCGCCCACCTTTTGTCTGTTTACTCAGACTGTAAGCACTTTGGAGCAGGGATTCTTTTAGTATGTGTATATCCAGGAGCTATCACAATGGGGCCGTTTTCCTTCGCTCCTTAGGCCATGTCTACACTAGAGACCTTACGGTGGCATGGCTGTACCGATACAGCTGTGCCGCTGTCAGATCGCTCGCGTAGCCGCCTTATGCCGACGGGAGGGAGCTCTCCCATCGACACCATCAAACCAGCTCAACGAGGGGCGGTAGCCATGTCGGTGGGAGAGCGTCTCCCGTCAACATAGCGCCGTGCACACGAGCGCTTATGCCGGCAAAACCTTTGTCGGTCTTTTCACATCTCTGAGTTGTCAAACGTTTTGCCGGCATAAGTGCTAATGTAGACGTGGCCTTACTCTGGCAAAGGCCCAGGGAGCAAGAACTGAGTGAAACCCTGAGGATCTGGCCCGAAGAAACGTCTGCCTGTAACTGGATTACGTAGAGGAAACGCTTCCAAAGTGTGAAGTAAATAGCAAGCGACTGATGCTGTGTAAAGCGCCATGAGCTTCCAAAGCAGCTCTGCGCTCCAGACCCAGTACGAGTCAGCCGTGTGTCGACTGCTGCTCTCACCCCAGAGGCGGCTGCCTTTCACGTACTGTCTACACGTAGGGAGTCAAGAGAGCGGAGAAGGGAGGAGGTCGAGCTAACTCAGATATCACCAGGCCGCCGAGCCGTGATTGTTTTTGACAGGTGCCAGTTAGTTCCATTAGGAACGGGGCTCAGTCCCAGCCCCGGCAGCAGCCTGCTGGGCTGAAAGCTTCAGTTCCGATGTAAATCGGGAGAGATTTTAAAGGCAACCTCGACCGATATCAAAAGCCTGTGTGTGTGCTGTGAATCCAGCAGGGGGAGCCTCGCCTATACATTTAGACTAAACGAATCCTGTTATTGTCTTTAAGCAAATGCCTTTATTGCAGTCAGTGGGGTCCTGGCGTTCTCTCTTTGTGCTAGGCTCTGCCTTTTCCCTGAGCGGGTTGGACCATATTTCCCAAAGGGAAAATGGGACACAGTGTGGGGCTAGCCTGAGCTGCCCCCCCCCCCCCAGCCCCACGCATGGGCCTGGCCCGAGCGGCTCATCCAAGCCCTCCCCGCCCTGCGCAGGGTGCCTCCCTCCCCACATGGGGCTGGAGTCACTGCTCACCCAAACCCTGCTTGCCCCACTGCATGAGGCTGGAGCTGGCATTGCTGCTTCCCCGAGCCCTCCCTGCCCCCCTTGCGAGGCTGGGGTCATTGCTTGCTCGAGCCTTGCCTGAGCTCTGCCTCCCCCCCGTGCAGGGCTGGCATCACCGCTCACCCCCCTAGGGTTGCCAGCTGTCTAATGCACAAACCCAAACACCCTGGCCCTGCCCCTACCCAGCCCCTTCTCTGAGGCCCCGTCCCACTCACTCCATCCCCTTCCCTCCATCACTTGTTCTCTCCCACCCTCACTCACTTTCACCAGGCTGGCACAGGAGGTTGGGGTGCAGGAGGGAGTGAGGGTTGCAGGCTCCGGCCGGGTGGCACTTACCTCGAGCAGCTCCCGAGAGCAACCAGTACATCCCTCCAGCAGCGGCTCCTAGGTGGGGCAGACAGGGTTTCCATGCGCTGCCCCTGCCTGCAGGCGCAGCCCCTTCAGCGCCCATTGGCTGCATTTCCCAGCCAATGGGAGCTGCGGAGTCGGTGCTGGGGGGGGGAGGGCAGCGTGTGGAGACCTCCTGCCACCCGCAGGGGCCGCCAGGACCCAGCGGCCACTTCTGGGAGCGGCACGGGGCCAGGGCAGTCAGGGAGCCTGCCTTAGCCTTGCTGCGCCGCTGGGCTTTTAGCAGTTTGAAATCTCCTGGATTGGCCCCAGTAGCCTCTGGGAGATTGAGCCCGATTCCAGGAGGCTCCCGGCGAAACCAGGAGGGTTGGCAACCTTACGCGCCGCCCCAAATGTTCCTCCATACCTGCCTTTTTTGACAAAAATGGGCATCTGTCCCATTTGCTCTTGCCAACTAATCAAGTCGACAAGAACAAATGTCCATTTTTGCCAAAAAAAAAAAGAGTCGGGACGGCCAGAATAAGCCTTAAAAAAGGGACTGTCCAGGCCAAAATGGGATTTATGGTCACCATATCTAGGAGGCCTGGTCACCATTTCAGGCCCTGCACTCACTGAGCTGTCTAGATGGATAGCCCACGCTTGTTGTCACGAGCCCCATGGTGCCTTGCTGCTGCACATTGGCAAGGTGGGGATGGGGAATCTTGCTCTGCCACTGACCGCGAATTCACTGGCTTTTGTGGATTCAGTGTCAGGACAGGGAGAATGTAATTTATCAGCAGGGCTGTATAGAATAGAATCTGTTATGGCGGGCGGGCGGGGAGAAGGGGCGGTCTGTGGCTTCTTGTCACTATTAGATAAGAGCTGCCCGTTGTGAGATCCTGAGAGTGGCTGAGCGCTTGTGGCTCCCACAGAAATGAAAGGGGGTTGTTAGATCCTGCGTGTGCTGTTCAGTGATCACCCGATGCTTACAGTGTGTTATTCTGCGGACAGTTCCAACTGGCCAAGCCTAACCACAAAAGCTTTGCAGAACCCGCCCTGGGCCCATTCTGGGAAGTTCGGCCCTTAAAGGCATAGCCCCTGGCTCTGGGTGCCTCTCAGGATCTGGCCTGCTGTACCTGGTTTTGAAAGTGCAATGGATTCTCTTGCCAGACGGGGAGCTGCTGTTGGACTGCAGGCTGCCACTGTTGGACTGCAAGCTGTTATTCTGTGGGAATAGCCCAGCGATTAATCCCGTGACTGCAGTCAGAGCAGAAGCGGATGTAAATAGCAAACCGACCTGTGGGCTCCCCGTGCTGTACTCTGCTGTTGCAGGTGAAGCTGGCGTTTCTAGCCTCTGCTAATTTTCTGATCTGACAAATACCTAATACAAAAGTTCCCTCGCCCCACAACACACACACACTCCTCAGAGCTTTATGCACTAGGAAAGGGTCCCAGGTCAGGATTAATGGGGTAATGCAAGTGGGATCAGAGGGGCCTTGGCAGAGCTGTGTGTGAGATGAGCTTGCTTAATGACAACCAAGCCCAGCTTGCCTGCTCTTAGCCTGTGTTATGAGAACCCCATTGAGCACCTGATCCCAAGTCCATTGAAGTCAATGGAAAAATTCCCCTTTACTTCAAAGGGCTTTCATTCACTCAGAAGGAAAGCAAGAAACAGCTAGGGTTACAGGGCAGGGCCTGTTTGCCTTTATAGATACAGAGCACCCGGCTGTTTTTGTCAGACACTGAGAATTTCAGACCTTCACTTATTTGAATGAGCGAATGCTGCATGCAATCGGGAGCCTACTTTGCACGTGCAAATCAGGTGACAGGCTGCTCCTCACTAGCTGTACACATGTGCAACAACTTGATTTCCACATGCAGGCTTCCCGTTCCTCATGCAAAGTAGGCACGCGATTATGCCCCTAAATTTCCCGAGGGTCTGGGGCTCAGTGTCTATTTTCCAAAAGTGGTTGATGCAAGTTTCAGGATTTCACTGTGCCCCCATGTGTCCGTCTGTCCGTCCTTCAGTGTACGTGTGTGAGTGTGTGGCTGCTGCATCCCGTTTTCTCCTGGCTGCCAAGTGCCCTTTGCCATTTCTCCAAGTGATGCCAGATCTCCTCTCCTTGCAGTTGACGGGCTGGAAAATTAAAGGTGTAACCCACTGGTGAGGATATATTTCAAGTCCCCTGCTGCACCAATCTGCAGTGGATATGAGCTGTTATAGCTCCTAGCTATGGCCCTTTAGCTCAAGCTGTAGCAGCTTGTGGCTTTCAGTTCTGCCTGCTTTGATCTGCAGAGTGGCTCTCAATGGGCTTATTATTTAGATAGTGCCACCAGCACAACTTCCTCCCTGCCCTGGGGTGCTCAAGCCCCGCCCAGACCCCGCCCCCCACTCCTCCCGTTCCCCCAACACCCCGATACAGGGTTATGGTGTAAACACACTCCCCAAAGATGATACAAGGACACACTGACCCGCTCTGAAAGATAAGGTCAGGATGACAGCGTGATGGATAGAGATGTCCTGATTGAACCAACATATACAAGGTAAAGGGGTGGTAACTATGTCATGCCATGTCAGAGGGGTGATACATAACTTGCTTGTATCAGTGTATAAAGAGGGGTCTCAGAGGGAGTGTCTTTGTCTGGCGTAGGGGGGAACGGAAAGTCCCGCTGTTCGCTGAGCTGGTCCGTTGTTAGGGGCATCCATGTATTAGTGGTCTGGCAGAGCCTGGGGGGTACTAGTACCATTCTTTGTTGACAATAAACCCGGCCGGGTGCCTTCGCTACTAAACCAAGTCTTGTGGTCCTTGTGGGCAGCGCTATCGAGGTCTGCTGTGTCGGCTACCTGCGCAGAGCTGGGACAGCGCTTGCAGAAAGTCGCTGGCTGCGTGAGTGTGTTCTAACTCCACTTAGTACCCCCCCTCCCCCCCCCGTGTACACGTCCAAGGATCGCATTAGCCCTTTTCACCACGCCCCCGCTGCAATGCTCATGTTGAATTGCTCATTCACGATGAGCCCTGAATCCTTTCCACACTCAGCTTCCCAGGGTATGGTCCCCTGCTCTGCAGGTCTGGCCTGCATTCCTTGTTCCTAGGTGTATAGCTCTCGATTAGGCTGGATTAAAAGGCATTTTGTTTGAACGGGTCCAGTTTACCCTGCAATCCAGTTCACTCTATGACAACCCCATTCTCCTCCTCATTTATCACTCCACCAATGTTTGTGTTGGCCGCAGTGATTATATATTTATTTCCAGATCCCTGAAGAAAACATGGACCAGTGTCAGAACTAGTACCGGGCCCTGTACAAACACAGGACTACCTGAGGACCCCTGCCCCAAGGAGCTTAGAAGCCAAGTATTTCCAGAAGGTCAAGACTGGTACCAGGCTGGAGGGAGGCTTCTCATTTCTGACTATTTTCCCGCCTGTTGGGGGCAGGTTGGAGCCCTGGAGAATGATCTCTCCTGTACACCACAGGGCAGATACAGCACGGGCAGCAGCTGGGCAGGTTTCCTGTTAGCATAGCCCAGTACTGACCTGGGAAGGGGAGTTGAGTCATCTTAGGCTATGTAGTCCCTGGCCTCTGTCATGTGACGGCCATCAAGAGAGGGCACTGAGCTCCAGTTCTGCCGGTGGCTTTTGTGGGGTGGACACCTTTGCACAAAGAACTTGAATGTGACCTTCAGACTTATTGCCCACAGGCCACTGACCAGACACGTTTGGGGGGAGGGATAGCTCAGTGGTTTGAGCATTGGCCTGCTAAACCCAGGGTTGTGAGTTCAATCCTTGAGGGGGCCATTTAGGGATCTGGGGCAAAAATTGGGGATTGGTCCTGCTTTGAGCAGGGGGTTGGACTAGATGACCTCCTGAGGTCCCTTCCAACCCTGATATTCTAGGATTCTATGACTAATTTGGCCTGGATTTGACTCGCTATCACATTAGCAGAGCCTGACACCATCCACATCACCTGCAGCACTCTGAAAATCTTCTTGTGCTTTGACTCTTCTAAACAGACTGCACACCATCTTTTTGCATCAGATGGTTCCCTTTTTACAGACACATGCAGCGAGGGGGCGGGTGTGGAGAGCAGTTAATCAGAGCGGTAAAGGAATATATTATACTCCTCCATATTCAATAAATACCACTTCACCTTTCCAATGCAAGGGGTTTTTTTCAAGCCACAGGCCAGAATCTGGAAATAATTATGGGTATTATTTAAGGTTTATATTAATTTAATAAGTGGCTGCTTAAAAGATTGGGCTGATCCATATTTCTGGAGCTCTGGAATGTATTTCACATGGAATTTTAGAAGTCCGGATGTGCCTGGTTCGCTGATCAAATCGTGGTATACTAAAAGCTGGCACTCCGGAGGCCTCAGGTCGCTTCTTGCTTGTGCATGTAGCTGTTGGGTAAAGTTTTTTGTCCTGGACACCTGTTGTTTATAGAGAGAGTTGGAAGGCTGGGTCAGATGACAGACAGACAGACCTCCCTTGTAGACACGGGTGGACAGATCCACCACTGGCCTCACTCCAATGGAGCTGCACTGGCTAGTGCCAGCTCTGGATTTGTCCCATAGTACTTTAGGGGACCGGACGGAGAGTGACCACAAGGAGTAGTCAAGTCCTGCCCAGCGGAGAAAGGAAGAGACTGGGATAGTTCCCAGCAAAGGAACGTGTGGGATTGACTGGCATTGCCGTGACACTCAGCCGTGTGATTTCTGAGCACCTCACAAAGTTTCCCAGGGTCAGCCAACTGTGTGGGGAACTGCATGTTGTAGCAAAAGCCAAATGAGCACAACAACCTGGGGCTGTAGACTGCCCTTCGGGTAGATGCATGAAAGAGAAGGTCAGGCCAGCAAACCCGTGCAGGGCAATCCATAGACTCTGACTGTAGCAAGAATCCAGTCCTGACATATCTGTGAGGGGGCTTGTTTTCAGCCCCACTGTATGTCTCTGATGCAGAGTCACCAGAAGTGGACCCTCTAAGTGTGTCCAAAGTGAGGGTACAAGGCTACCTTTCCGATAGGGTTCCAGTTCGCACCCATTTGGCACTGCCGGCGACGACTGCCCAAGGGGGTCAGGCCCATATCGACACACTGGATTCTTTCCCAGTCCTCTGTCTGAAGTGGGAACAAGAAACTGCTCCCCCTTTAAGGGTGGAAAGCCAGCACTGCTTTATGGATTGTCCTCGGAAACCGGCCATGACTGCGATTTCATCTTCATAGACGCAGACTTGCTGCCGCAGCTTTGAATCTTCCTTCCCTGAATTGCGCGTCTCCTTCTTTTGCCCCCCTAACCTCTGTCGCTGATGCTGTTCCTTTGCGGGCTGCATGCAGATATTCCTTATCTGTGCCCAGGCCTTCCCTGGGTCATTTTCAATACAGTTCTCTACTCCTGGGGTGGGGTGGCACGCTTTGGTGGGCGAAGCCCTCATGTGAAAATTCGTATTTTATACCAGGAATGTTAAGTTGTCTTTTAAAAATCAAGCCTTAAGACATTTTCTAGCCCAGTGAGTTTTTTGTGAAATTTCTGGGGGTTGTTGATGTGGAAGCAGCCACCCAGCGGTACGAGGATGTAAACAGTGTCAGAATATATTTAACACAACCCCCGGGAAAATATACAGAGGTGGAGAAAAACACATTCCTTGTCGAGGAAGGTATTGAGCAAGACCGCTTTCCTTGGCTTAGCCTTGCGAATAAAACCACGCAGCTCACCTCCACTCTCTTAAGCCAACCTCCCTGCCCCCAACCTCTCATCTAAATAGATACTTAAAAGCCACCTTTCTAAAGTCATCAACTGTAAGTGGGTGGCAGAATTCCACTACGCAGGCTGAAGGGTTGACGTGACCCTTGTGCTGTTGGGCCCTGCTCTTTCATGGGGGGAAAGAAGGTGGGAGTGTCGCCCAAGCTTGCTGTTGTTTGTCTGTTACGCTAGGGGTGAGGAACGCCACCCCTAGTCAAGGAGCAGGACCCCATTGTGCTAGGGGCTGTACAGACTCCTAAGAAAGAAGATCTCACAGTCTCGGTGTCAGACAGCCTGCGGCAGGTGGACATCACAATGTTCTCCTTCACGTGCTTGTGCGGGTATCCAGTCCACTGTCGGTGGTGGGTGTGTGCCTACGGCAGTCCGTACCGACGGTCCAAAGCCTGCATGCCCCCATGCCCTCATGCTCTGAGCTGAGGGCATAAAGTGGGGAGCTGACCTGCCTCCCTCCCCATTCCTCCTTACCACCTGTGGTGAAAGTCAGAGCTTCCCATTTCTCCTCACAGACTCCGTTTTTTCTCTGGATAGAGAATTTATTCTTCCCTTTTCTAAATGTAGCTGTGCACAATATGTCTTGAAGAGCACTTCTTACTGTACAGGTAAGTAACCGGGTTTTATCTGGTGTTCTCTGGCCCCGCTGCCCCATGCCTGACCCAGGGAAGAAACAAGGCTGCTACCACAGTTAGGCAGAGAACTTGGTCCTTCAGCTCAAACTGTAGAGGCGCGTGCTTTGGCTTGGAAGGTCCTGGGTTCCTGCGCAGGAGGTCAGGCTAGATGGTCGTGGTGCTCTTGTCACAGACTGGTGGCCTTTTAAGAGGGAAGAGGCCGGTGCACCTGTAACTGGCCAGCTGACCCCCAATCAGGCTTATGAGACACCATCCAGTATAAAGCTTCCATTCCTGTGCCACCCCATGTTTGAGCAACTAGTTGTTAGACGTGTTGGTCTCAGCAGTCTGGGCAGCAAGTCCCTGCCTCCTCATCTGGTTCCTAATCCTTATCCCTGGTTCCTGCGGCTTCACCTTGCTCCCTGTTCCTGCTGCCATGTCGTGTTCCTTCTTCCTTGCCCCGATCCCCACTGCTGACTCCATCTTTATCCTGGGCATGGCTTCCAACTCTGGCTGTGATCTTTGACGTGACTCCTGACCACGACCCCGACACCACCTCTGGCTCCGACCGCTAGGTCAGACAGCCCTGTTATGGGCCCTGACAGATCCAGAGATATCAATCATGCATTCACTGACAGGCCAAACACAGCTGCTGTCTGCTTTCTTCTGAGTGCCAGGGATTTGTAGTTGAATTCTTCCCTAGGCTGCATGGAAATGAGACCTTGCCGCCAAGCTTCATCCCAGGCTGCCTTTGTCCTCCACCCGCCATTCACCAACAGAAATTTCTCCTCCCTAGTGCATAACCCTGCCTGCCATTAGGCACTGCCATGTCTTTACTAACCACAACCCTCCTTTGTTCTGAATCCCAGATCTGCTAATGGCACTGGCGGGGAGATTTATTCTTTGCATCTTGCAAAAGGCCCCTATATTAAATTGTTGCTCTAAACCTATTGACCATTGGGGGCCACATCCAATGCTATCTGTATGGCCCTGGGGATGCCACATGGGCTGCAGCTGTGTGCTGATTAAGCCACCAGTTGAGAACCACTGCTCTAAAATATTTCTCTCACTCCCAGCAGTGCAGGCAGAGAAGGGTAGAGAAAACTATCAAGGCAAATTATTGCCTTAAGGGTGCAAGGTCGGGCTCTAAATGCCTAGGTTAGGTAGAACGAACAAGCTAAGGAAGGCAGGGTTGGTTGGAAGGGTTCTTGGGTGTGTGACCTCTAAGAATCAATGAGGTCGTGCAGGAATTTGGTACAGGTAATGCAACAGCTGGCATTCTTCTCTCTGAATCAGCACTCATTCAGAGCTCTAGCAAGGCCTTACGGGGCTTAGGGCCAGTGGAGGGGCTGCCTTTCAGATGAGTCATTAAGCTGTGGTCCTGACCAGTTGTCCTCAAAGCCCCTTGGCTCTGTTTGTAAGAGTACAGATATGAACTTGTACTCTGAGCCACACGGTGCAGGTGACTCATGGCATACAGCCTGGCAAAATTCCCCTTGCAGTTTCAGCTGGACACAACACTAGTCTTTGGTTTCTATCCTAACCTGTTGTATCGTGCTTTGAGAGCCTCACTTGAGAAGTGTTATAGAAGTGCAAAGTAGGAGTAGATCAAAGGCAGTGGAAATGAGACGCTCGGTAAATTTCATGGAGAGGCTCCTCTATCTGGAAAAATGCCATCAAACGGGGAGAGAGAGAAGATTGCTTTTGAAGACTAATCCTAAAAACATTGGGAGGTTAAAGACCTGGGAGTTAATGAGATTTTTTCAAAATTTGCATATTAACAACTATGCACATGACTTTGTCATTAAAATGGCTAAACCCTATTAACGCTAATGTATTTATCTATCTGAAGTGTAACAAGGGGACTGCATGGAAAGAACCAATGCTGGCGGAAGACCGCATCTCCCGGAGGATGCCCCATTTGTGTAGCAAGAGCGCTCGACTCTCATCTCTGTCATCTGAAAATGAACCCAAGAGCCAGCATTTGATGGAGGGTCTGATTCTGCCCCCCCCCGTGACAGAGGGCTGGCAGGAGCACCCTGGGCGTGAGGCTGCTGCAGCGCAGAAAAGGCTGCAGACTAAATTGGAATCAATCAGGATTACTGCCACTTGGTGGGCCAGTGAGATAATTGACTTGGTAACGTGGCGGGAACAGGCAGTAAAGGGGAGAGCGAGCTGGATGGAGGAGAGAAGCTGCAAGCAAGGCTCTGCCTGCTGCATACCTGTGCTACGCTCTGTCCTGTTTGGAAGCTGAGGATTGAAGGTGCCTGTGGTGGAAAAGAAACACTGTGTGTATTTGGGAGGAGGAGACCAGGAAAACAGGCTAAGCAGCAGTGCTCACTGGGGAGCTGAAGAGGGGATACGATAGAAGTCTATACAATCATGAGCGGTGTGGAGAAAGTGAATAAAGAAGTGTGATTTACCCCTTCATACAACACAAGAACCAGGGGGTCACCCAATGAAATGAATGGGCAGCAGGTTGTTTAAAACAAACAAGAGGAAGTACTTCACCCAAAGCACAGCCAACCTGTGGAACTCGTTGCCAGGGGATGTTGTGAAGGCCAAAACTATAACAGGGTTCAAAAAAGGACTGGATACATTCCTGGAGGACAGGTCCATCACTGGTATTAGCCAGAATGAGCAGGGATGCAAACCAATGCCCTCCTCTTGAGTCTGTCTGGCTAACTACAGGTTTCCATCAGCTGGGCTCCTCATTATCGTTAATGGCTATATCCTCATAACCTCCCCACCCGCGGGAGGGAGGAAAGCATCCCAGCTGTGTCATGCAAGAGGAACTTGGGGGCCCAGAGATTTGAGAGCCAGATTTTTCAAATGTGACGGGCCATTTTAAATGGTGATTAGGCCCATTAAAGGTGTTTCAAGTTGGACACTCCGGAACCCAAAATGACAAATCTCAACCAGTGCCAGGAATTGAACCCGACCTTCTGAGTCACCAGTCCAGTGACTTAACCATAAAGCCATCCTGACTGGTAGAGTTTGGTAGCTCTCCGTGTGACTGAAGGTGGCAGAATGGGACGATATCCGTTTCGCTCACGGTAGAAGACTCCCTTTGACTTCGGTGAGAGCAAGATCAGACACCTTATTTTCATTCTGTGGTTTGTCAGCTGGATAACTTGGACCCATAAGGAAGTGTGTCGCGGGGTCCACTCACCGCTGGTGTGGCACCACATCCTGGCCACTCTGGGGTCATTGTCCCCGTCCACGGTTTGCACGCTGTCACTCTCTCTCTCCCTCTGGTCTGCAGCCCCTCCCTCAGCCCCAGGAACCGCAGCATCGTCTTTGTGACTCAGCCCTCTGGCTAGGTCACTCAGTGTCCCCGCTTCTGAGGTAGCCAAGTCCCTTTTCCCTAGCAGTCCTAGGCAGTCTTCCCTCTCCCTGCCCCATGGTGCCACTCCCTCAGGGGCTGGCTGGGGAATCTGGGCCTGCCCTTTACTCCGGGTTCCAGTCCAGGGACCCTTGGCTCAGCAGTTCTGGGCTTTCTTCTCTCAACCTTCACTGCTCCTTTTCTGGACTGCTTCCTATCACACCTGGTTCCCCTTCTCTCGCGGGGTGTACCAGCTCCAAAACCATCCTCCCTCCTGCTTTCCTGCAGCCCCTGTCTGTAGCCACCTACCTCGCTGTATATAGGCTCCACTTGTTCCCGCACAGCTGAGATTCCACCACCTCCCTAAGTAACCCATTCCAGTGCTTCACCACCCTCCTAGTGACATTGTGTTTCCTAATATCCAACCTAGACCTTCCCCACTGCAACTTGAGACCATTGCTCCTTGTTCTGTCCTCTGCCACCACTGAGAACAGCCGAGCTCCATCCTCTTTGGAACCCCGCCACTTCAGGTAGTTGAAGACTGCTATCAAATCCCCCCTCACTCCTCTCTTCTGCAGACTAAATAACCCCAGTTCCCTCAGCCTCTCCTCATAAATCATGTGCTCCAACCCCCTAATAATTTTTCTTGCCCTCCGCTGGACTCTCTCCAATTTGTCCACATCCCTTTTGTAGTGGGGAGACCAAAACTGGACACAGTACTCCAGGTGTGGCCTCCCCAGTGCCGAACAGAGAAGAATAATCACTTCCCTCGATCTGCTGGCAATACTCCTACTAATGCATCCCAATATGCCATTGGCCTTCTTGGCTACAAGGGCACAAAGCTTCTCATCGACTTCTCATCGAATCCCCAGGTCCTTTTCTGCAGAACTGCTGCTTAGCCAGTCAGTCCCTAGTCTGTAGCGGTGCCTGGGATTCTTCTGTCCTAAGTGCAGGACTCTTGATTGAATTGGCCCTGTCAACACTGGTTCTCCACTTGTGAGGTAACTCCCTTCTCTTCATGTGTCACTATATTTATGTCTGCATCTGTAATTTTCACGCCATGCATCTGAAGAAGTGGGGTCTTTTACCCACGAAAGCTTATGCCCAAATAAATCTGTTAGTCTTTAAGGTGCCACCGAACTCCTTGTTGTTTTTGTGGATACAGACTAACACGGCTACCCCCTAATATTTTAAGTGTGTTTTTTGGTAACAATACATTTTTACTGAAAATGTGTTTCAAAAACTGAACATGATCTTGGGAAATTTTTACCGCCACCCCAAATGACGGCCATTTTTTGACCAGCTGTACCCAGTCACCATCTGCCTCCTGGGCAGGGAGACCATTGCTCTGGTTTTTATATCGGACAGTCCTCTTTTTGGCTGGTTTGTGCCCCATCCAGTACTGGGACTGTGGTTTTGTCTGGTATGAGATGGGGGAGTGCCGTTTTGAACAGCGCACCACTCCGACTCCCCTGCTGTGACCTTGTACACACGCTGCATGCATAGTCAGGCTGGCAGGGGAGAGTCGGTGCGCTCTTGAAAATGCTGCCCCCCATGTGGCATGACCTTGCAGGCACTGTGCACCTGAGATCATACAGGCAGGGGCCGGCCCACGCCATTCCCGGAAGTGCTGGAATGTGGGAGTGGCCACCCTATTCCTGGGCTCCCTGCTGCTTTGGGGAGGAAGTCCCCAGGCATGGTCTATACCCAGTATAATGTATGTCCCCCTGTGCATTGGTCAAGCCTGCCCATGGGAGGGTAGGGGATGCAAACCCCACGCTGGTGGATAGGAAGGGGTTAAAGAGCTGCCACCCCTCCACTCTTGCAAGGCAGGTGAAGACAGGAGACCTGCTCCGTCAGGGACAGCTCTGGGAGGAGGACAGCCCTACAGCGCCCAGCTCCTGGGCTGAAGCCTGCCTCAGGACAGAGCCTGCTTATGCGGCTACAGGCTGTCTGAGCCCCCTGAGAAGAAGGGAGGCTGGTCTCCAAACCATCCCCCTCTGGCACTTTCTGCAAGCTTGCCTGAGGGCACAAAGCCAGGCAACAGCTTGCCACCCAGAGGCTCCACAAAGCCAGCGGGCTGAGTGTCCATCCCCGGACCTTACCAATGAGAGGCGGAGTGAATACAGGACTCCTGCCCATCCCAAGGGGGAGCTGTGGAGGGACTGAGCCTGTGACAGGGCGTGGTGCCGACACCTTGCCCTGTCCCTTCCCACGTGCTCCTGACCACCTTCCTCGGGAGAAAGATGTCATGGCAACAATGCTGAGCCTGCTTCTCCTGATGTGCTGCTACTCGGGATATGGGCAGCCTACCCCAGGGAGTGAAGAGTGTCTTAGAATGTAGGGCGGGAAGGGACCTCAGGAGGTCATCTAGTCCAGCCCCTGTGCTAAGGCAGGACCAAGTAAACTAGACCATCCCTGCCAGAGTGTTTGTCCAACCTGTTCTTAAACACTTCCAATGACGGGGATTCCACAACCTCCCTTGGAAGCCTGTTCCAGAGCTTAACTCCCCTTAGAGTTAGGAAGTTTTCCCTTATATCAAACCTAAATCTCCCTTGCTGCTGATTAAGCCCATTACTTCTCGTCCTACCTTCAGTGGCTATGGAGAACAAGTGATCCCCATCCTCTTTATAACAGCCCTGAACATAGTTGAAGACTGTTATCAGGTCCCCCACCCTCAGCCTTCTGTTCTCACGACCAAACCTGCCCACGTTTTTTAACTTTTCCTCAGAAGCCAGAATTTCTAAACTTTATTCTGAACTTTATTGTTATAATGAGGAGAGAAATTAAGACAAAGAGGAGAGATGTGTCCAAATGAGGTCTGAAAATTGATGGAGAGAGACAGGTGGTGCTGCTTAGAAGAGTTCTGGGAAAAAGAGCCACGCCCTTCACTGCCAATGCTGCAATGTTGCTTGGCAATGGCTGTTTGGTGGATTAGATGAAATGAGTTGTGGAGGCCTCAGGTAAATACTGAACTATGGACAGGTGTCTGGAGTGCCAAAAATAATCCCAACCTCACCACCAATATATCATCATCACTGGCATTCTCAGCAGAGAGGCAGAGGACTGAGTGGGTCACAGAAATCAAATCCCCCTCTGGTGGTGTTCATAGTGTGCTTACTGTATTGAGGCCTACGCTGTTCCTGTTCTGTGGGATAAATACAGGACACCAGCTCCCTAGAGCTGTCAATCTGACTTCTTTACTGAGGATGAAAATTTGCAGTAAAAACAACCCCCCCCCCCACCTCCAGCCATTTATCTACAGTTCAGAAAATAGCAATCAAACTGATTGCAGCCTGACTCTGCTGTTCTTTTCAAAGGGAATACACAGAGATCTGCCCCATGTTCCTGTTTAGCCCACGTTGTGCAAGTCGCATGCTTTTTATTATGCACCAAAATCCCTTCAATGGACTCTTTTGAAAATCACTCTTCCTAAAAGCCATTGACATACAATTATGCATAGTTCAGACAGTAGACAATGTGGACCCAGGGTAGTTGTGATTCATGAAAGACAATAATGGGGAAGCAGTTACCTTCCTTTATGGAGTCTGAGGGCCTACTCTGCAGGGATGCAGGGCCAGATTCTGCAATCTAGCGGTTAGATTACCATCCAGTTTACAAGTGAATTTGTAGAAGTGACACTAGATGCAGAAATGGTGAAATGCACCTGTCCTTGCCCAGTATATGCAAGAAACGGATATTCCGCAACGTGGATTTTTGTTTTTAACAGTGCTATCAGAGGCCTTTCTGTAGGTGCAGATATTCTTAGCCAGACAAGCCAATATTTTCAAAAGTCTCCACGCATTGTGTGGTCCCTTGTCCAGAAGGTGATTAAAAGCAGTGGCTCCATATCCAGAGTTAGGGGATAACATGCAGCAGGGGAGTGATTTTCATTAAAAAATTAAAATATCAAAGTGGACAAGACAATGGCAGTGTTGGCAGCTCTCGTGAGTTTCGTCTTGTGGTGTTTAATGATTTTGCTTAAAGCTTCAGCTCCTGGAGTCAAGTGATTCTATAACAGCGGTGGGCAACCTGCTGCCCGTCAGAATAATCCACTGGCAGGCCGCGAGACAGCGTTTACATTGACTGTCCGCAGGCACGGCCGCCCGCAGCTCCCAGTGGCTGCGGTTCGCCATTCCCGGCCAATGGGAGCTGCGGGAAACAGTGGCCAGCCCGTATCTTCTAATAATCAAGGCAGCCTATCAGAACTAACTGGGCCATTGTGACATCATAATATAAAGAGTTTGTTAATTGCCCCTTCACACCCATGAAGAGCAATGCAAAAGGGCTTGTCCCATCTGCTTGAATTCTGGAAGAAGGAAATAAAAATAGCTGACAAGTTTTTTTTCCATTTATCTTTTGTGTTTGAACTCCCACCGAGTTGAAGGTATGAAACCCAGGGTCAAGTTGGGTAAGCCCTAAAAGACGTTCAGAGCTGACAGATTTCTACAACTCTGTCACCTTTTAAAAACCATACACTGTAACTCATTTGTGTACATATGTTTGCCAGCTTTAACCTTGTAATAACTCATTTCTTTTTCCTAGTTAATAAACCTTTAGTTATTTTACTGCAGGATTGGCTACGAGCACTGACTTTGGTGAGAGATCTAAGGTACAAATTGACCGGGGGTAAGTGACTGGTCTCTTGGGACTGGACGCAACCTGAATCTTTTGTGATCTTTGGTGAATAGCAACCAGCTATCACTGAGTCCAACTTGCCTGGGTGGCAACATAGACTGGCGGGACTGCCTGTGACTCCTTGGTAAGACTGCTACAGTGTGTTAGCAGTTCACATTTGTTTCTGCGTTGATAAATCTAATTCTAAAACACACTTTGTTTGGGATGTCTGCCCCGCTTCTTGACAATCTGCCCTGAGGTTGGCACTCACGGTTGTGACCCACTCCAGACAGAATGAATCCAAAATGTATTTTTAAGCCAATCTTGTGGGAGGTTTGGGGCCCTGACTCATTATTTTTGAAACTCTGGGATCTGCAACATAGTCAACTAGACTCTGCATACAGGAGAAATCTGCACAATGAAAAGTGCCTTTGAGCAGCCTACCTCTCTCCAGCTCCTGCAAAGCTAACCCCAGCCTGACCACAGGCAAATATGATAGGACCCTGTAACAGGGCACAGACTCACTACAGCGGCGCCTCCTGCTGGTTGGTTAGGGAATTAGCCCTTTCAGCAGTATGCCTTTCCTAATGGTGTCTCGTCCACCGTTACTTTCTCGGTCTCCACTATCCTCACAGTCAGACCCATGGCACTCCTGGACCGCGGCGTCCACTTCTGGACACTGTCCTCCAGCTGTGCCCGCTCCGCTGGCTCCCCTCCCTGCCCCCCCTTCCAGAGAACCGGCAGCTTCTGGTTCTATCACTCGCCTCAGTGGCTCATTGCAGTCCTCAGTCTAGCCCCTTCCTCCAAGGGCAAACTGCAGTCTGGGTTAGCCACTCATCACTGGCAACTGTGAGTGGAGCCCAGGCCTACCCACTACTCTGGGCCCCAACCCAGGGACCCTCTAGTGGCAGCCACGTACTGCCCCCCTCCAACTCTCTTCTACTGCCTGCTTCCCTGAGCCACTTCCCCGTCGTCCCAGCACCTTCTCTGCCCCTTTGTGTCAGGGCCCCAGTCTGGCAGTCGTCAGCCCAGAGCTTGCTTTGAATCAGAGAATGTTAGGGCTGGAAGGGACCTCAGGAGGTCTTCTAGTCCAACCCACTGCTTGAAGCAGGACCAATCCCCAATTTTTGCCCCAGATCCCTAAATGGCCCCCTCAAGGATTGAACTCACAACCCTGGGTTTAGCAGGCCAATGCTCAAACCACTGAGCTATCCCTCCTGCTCTGCTCCGCCCTCCAGGGAGAGACTCTGCTCCTCTCTGCCCTGCAGCCTTCTTATAGGGCCCAGCCTGGCCCTGATAGGTTACTTTTAAGCCTCCATTTGATTGGCTCCCAGTAATCCCTTCCAGGATTGGCTGGGGCTCTTCGCGGCCTCTCTGGCTTGCTTTAACCCCTTCCATGCCAGAATGGGGCAGCTGCCCCAGTACAGACCCTAGCTCATCTCCTAATTAACAAAACAGCCCAGGGGAGGGCATCGTTCTATAAATGGAAAAGATATAAAACTTTTATCTTTTAGCCTTTTGTGAGTCAGGAGGCATTTCAGATCTTCCTCTTACAACCAGGAAGAAGCAGACTGTGGCTGGGGAGTTGAGGAGGGAATTTAGCTTGTCTAGAATGTGTGATTACTCAGGAATTTGGAAGATCACCTGTGTTAATATCCCCAGCTCTTACAAAAAAGAGCCATGGGCATTCTTACCCTTGGTTGTTTGTTTTTCTATTACAGTGGCACCTAGAGGCAGGAATTTACCAGGGAAGGCCACTTCATGGCCAGTGACCACATGGTCTCCAGAAGGTTTCATGGCATAAGATCGCCAATGATGGGCGTAAACTAGACATCCAACCAGAGCACCTTAAGGACCTAGCTCGAGATCGAGCTGGGTTGTACCTTTGGGGTTTGCATGATGATGATGGTGAGCACGTAGAGGTCTTAAGCGCGATCAGGGCCCATATGGTTCCAGGTGCTGTATAAACACATAGTGTGAGGCAGTCCACGTCCTGTCAAGCTGATGTTCTCAATAGACTAGAGGGATGCAGGAAGCGGGGGCACTACCAATGTTGCCATCCCACACAGTCACCGCCGAATTGCCGCCATGCCTGGAAGAGCGGCGGAGCTGCAGCCGAATTGCCGCCGCGGAACACGGACGGCCGCCCCCTTCTGAAGGCCGCCCCAAGCACCTGCTTGGAGCCAGCCCTGGCAAGAAGGATGTATTGTCTCCATTTTACTGCTGGGGAATGGAGGCTCAGGTGAGATTGTGACTGGCCTAAGGTCGGACGGGGAGTCTGTACCAGAGATTGGAATAGAAGCCGGGTCTTTTGAATCCAGTGTCTTAACCATAAGGCTGTCCTTCCTCTCACCTCTAAAAGAGAAGCAAACCCCCTTCTAGTCTCCCTCCTTTCCTTCCACCCTGCTCCACCTGCTACGAGGATTTGAATGCCTCTTTTCTACATCACTTGTAACTGTTGGCAGGGCTTCTGGTGACCATCCTGATCACCTCCGCCGGTTTTCCAGGATTACACCTCCCTTCTGATTCCATGCCAGAGAAAGTTCACGCTGTGCACTCGTCTCCATTGTGTAGATTCCCTCTGTTTACATTGCTCCCGATGATCCTTCTGTTGGGGCTAGTCACCCTGGAAGCTGGGCCGGCTTGAAAGTTGAACCTGCCATGACCATAGTTCCCAGTATCCCCCTGGGACTGCAACTCCGCTTAATGGGCTTTGCTTTAGTAAATGTACCGTAAAGTTCACCGGTTTTTCAAAACAACTCTTCCCTCCTGCCTTCACTGTGAGATGCTGACAGCCTTACTTCAGGCCGGGATCTCTGCAGTCTTGAGCTCCCTGGAATCACAGCTGTTGTTTGCAAATGGTGCATTTGAAAAAAAAAAAAAAAAAAAAAAACCACAGCCACTCAATGCGTAGCCCACTCAAAATACAGGCAGTGTCATCTGCTCCAATACTGTATTGGCCGCAATAGGTGACTCCAAGACTCTGGGGATGGGCGGGGAGGAAATATTATTCTGAACATCCTATAAATCTCTGTTCAAAAATAATCGCGCAAGGGAAAAGCAAAGCAGAAGCTTGCACTGTGTTTGTGTGAGACTTTGTCTGGTTCTTTTCATCATTGGTGAGGTCAGAGCCTTTGCCACCTCCTCTCACTCCCTCCTAACATCACCACTAAAACAATCCTTCCTGGAAGTTGAGGGAAGCAGAACAGAACCCAGTTTGGCTGCGCCTTTCATGGAGAATGTTGTGCATGTATCCTGTTCAAATGACAAGCTGTCATTTTAATTTGTAAGTGGTTTCCTGGTCCTGCTTGCAGGCCAGGGGCTGTGTAGGGAGGCTGCAATTAGAATCAGTGCTGCAGAGAGCCAGCTTAGAGTAAAGCGGGGGTGAGTTGTACTTCTGTTTTTAGGGAGCAGTCTGGTTTGTCTCTCTCTGCTTATCTGAAGTCTTTGATATAAGGTAGTGTTATGGTGCAAGCTTCCAACAAGAATAGCTTGTTTTTATCTAACTTCTTGGTGTGTATACTGTGAACATAACAATGTGAATGTGAGCAGCTATAACGCTGGGCCTGGATAAAGCTGGTGTGAACACTTATGGGACAGATTTGTGAATACCTTTGTGAACGAATGAGTTGAGTTTGATTTGCTGCTGTTCGCAGGGGTCATTTTTACCGCTAGTGGGTATTAGGAAAATGTTTGTGAAACCCCAAAGTTACATCCAGAAGAGCATCATTTGCTTTTTACTATTCATTATTCGCACGTTTGGAAAAATTTCTTCTGTCCAGTTGGAGAGCAGAAAATATAACCTGTGACCAATCACCCACCACAGACAGTGAATATTAGAAATGAACTCTTTGGGGACAGCCTGTAGCGTGAATGTACGTAGTCAAGCTAGTTAGCACACACTTCTGAATAACAAATACAGTCACAGGAATGGCTCATGGTCCAAAAGCAAGGCCTAAATTTTTCAAAGGTTCAGCAATACTGTTTGACCAGCTCTACCTCTTCATGCATTCGCGATGGGCACTCTAGACAGTGTAAAAAGAAAAGGAGGACTTGTGGCACCTCAGAGACTAACAAATTTATTTGAGCATAAGCTTTTGGATGCATCCAATGAAGTGAGCTGTATAGCTCACGAAAGCTCATGCTCAAATAAATTTGTTAGTCTCTAAGGTGCCACAAGTCCTCCTTTTCTTTTTGCGACTACAGACCAACACGGCTGCTACTCTGAGATCTAGACAATGTGTAACTGATGGGGAATCATTATCCAGTATGTCAGCCAGACCTGTGCGTAGGAGCACTTTCTATCTACTATAAGTGTAATCAACTTAGGTTGAGAGATTAAATGTTTTGCCGTCATTCGTGTGCCACCCTGCTATGCAAGCCGTATCTTTAGTCCTTTAAGCAATGTTAATGGAAAACCCCACTGTCCTGAAAAGAACAGACAGTCACTGAAGTAAAATAGAACTTTCTCTTCTTTGTGAAGAAAGGATACAACCCCCGAAAGAGGATCTGCTCCTGATTCTGTAGGCAATGAGAATGCTACCAAACATCCACAGTCACATTGGTGTGGCACATTTATCATTCTGCAGAAGTGAGGCTGCGGGTTAAGAAAGGCAGGTGCAGTTGCTGATCAGTAGCAGTTCTTTAAATGGGACTGTCTGCTCTTTGCCCAGACTGGCTATCTCTAATCAGAGCACAGGAAACACAGGAGACGTTGCTCAGATAAAAACAATAAGGAGTCTTTGTGGCACCTTAGAGACTAACACATATATTTGGGCGTAAGTTTTTGTGGGCTCAAACCCAAAGCTTATGCCCAAATAAATGTGTTAATCTCTAAGGTGCCACAAAGACTCCTCGTTGTTTTTGCTGGTACAGACTAACATGGCTACCCCTCTGAAACCCATTACTCAAATAGTTTCCTAGGCAGAATCTTGAAGAGATGCAATGAAAATCAATTAAAAGCAATGAAGAGCCTTCCTGTGGCTTGAAGTCCCACTGTTAAGTGGTGGACAACTGCATCTCAGTGGTAGCCCTTGTTGTTGGCCCAGTAGAGTTGCCCTTGCTACCTCTTTTCCCTTTATTCACTGTTCACTTGTCTCCTAGGGTATCTGCATTCCCAAAAGTTCCTTTTCTGAAGATTTGATTTGACTAGGAAAGTTAACACAGCACTGGAATATTACCCCCAATCTGTTTCTGAAAATCTTTCTTCTTTTCCCTGTTAGCCCTTGTGGCTCTCGTTAACTTGTTGGTGAGCGATGAGTCAAACTGTCCAAATCAAACAAGTTCTTGGGGTGGCTTCCAGTTCTCAGTGGGTCCTGGGAGCTGTTAGAGTTTGTTCTAGGTATACTTAATCCTGCCTCAGGTGGTGGGAATGGACCAGATGACCTCTTGAGGTCCTATCCAGTCCTACATTTCTGTGATTCCATAATCAATGAAGCATGGAGTCTACACCCACGTGTTACCATGCAGACACGTCCTCAGGTTCTCCATCGCCCATTTAGTATCATCCTACATTGTGTCATGTATCCTGCACCGTTAACCACTCAAACAGTATATAAGTTCAGCATTAGCTGGACATCCACCCAGCATTGCATCTAATGTTCCCCAGCTATAGGGCAATTGAATTTAAGCTACGATTGTGGCATTGTAAACTGATACGCGTCTCTCCTCCTTTTATGCTGTCGGGCTCAGCAAACCCATGAGACAGAATTCCTCTGTAGGTTCACCACAGTGTCCCAGCACAGTCACGAGCAGTGCAGGCTTTTCCACGCCACCCTGTGACGTTACAATCAGCTCTTACGGGGCGGGATTACGGTGTCACTGTGCCAGCGTTCGCGCCCTGTTCCTCCTCCACCCTGGATATCTCTGAGGAGACAACCAATGAGGAGGATGGTTTTAAGGCTGCAAACCCCTTTTCATTACGAAGTAGGATGAGAACACCCACTCGGTTAGTGTTCATTTCACACTCCCCATCATTACCAACACGGGCCGCATTTGAACCAGCCACCGTGAGGCGAAACCTGCTAATGGCTATGCCCAAACCTTCTACCATCCAGTCTTCCAGTCATACACCCCCCTGAAGGTGTATTTGATGTGGATTTCAAAGCTGTCCTCTATTTTACATCATCGAAGGGAAGAGCATGTGTCTCACTGTAAAATGGTCAGTGCTGTCCCATGAGAGGGCACCTCCAGCAGTAGGTAGGGCACAGCACCTTCCAAGAAGATGGACAGTAGAACTGCCTCAATGGAGCCCACATCTCCTTTGCACCTTCTTGGGGAAAAAGAAGCTGAACACACCCTGGCTATTCCCACCATCAGCATGCTCGGCGTGTACAAAAAGACCAAGCCATGGGGAAGTTCGCCAGACACTATCCACTGCCCGATGGCACTGCAGTCCCAAAGAGATTTCCATAAAGACATGGCTGGCCAAGAAATGGGTTTCATTGACTTTAAACATACATCCCCTGCTCAGGATCACAAAATGTCTTCCCCACTGGTAGGATGATTGAAAACATTGCGGCATGGATCTTCATAGGTATCCAGGCACCACTGAAATGTGTGGGAATTAGGTGCCTAAATACCTTTTGAGGAGCTGGGCCTCTCTCTCGAGTCAGGAATCTTTGGAGAGATGGTTGTTCAGTGGCCCCCTGGGCAGCTGGTTCTATTATTTAGCTGCTCTTTTATAGTCGCGCAGACAAATCCCGCTCTGGGTTATGCCTGGTCTTTGCTTGGAGTTGCCTGGGTATAACTGAGTGAGCGTGGTCCGTAAAATATTTCCTCCCGTTTAACCTGAATTTTCCCAGCTGCATCTGAAGCCCGTTTCATCTGTGTTTTGTGAGCGTCTTGCTGAATGACAATAACGGCTCCCTGTGTCACAGCTGGAAGGCTCCACGTATTCCCCCTCCATCTTGCTCCAAACTGCACCTGCTCAATTCTTCCTAACCTCCCGTGGCAGCTTGTATTTTCCGGACCCTTGATAATTTTTGTGTGTCGCCTCGGGAGCCTCTCCAATTTGTCAGGCCTCTACCTAGCGAGCTGCCCGCAGCGGAGCTCCGCATTCTAATGGCATCCTGGCGAGGCTGCCTAGAGTGGAATAACCCCCTCGCTTGTTTTACACATAATACAACCCAGTGTAGCATTTGCCTTTTTGTGCAGGGGCATTGCCCGCTTAATGCAACATCCTTTCTGTGGGCCATATCTCCAGCATTGTTTTCTTTTTCCATTGTCTCCAGTTACACTGACTCCCAAGCCATCCAAAGGGCAGCCGTCAACATTATCTTCCTGCCCTGTCCATCTGACCACGTCCCACCCCTCTCTGGATCCCTCCACTTGCTTGAGCACCGCTTCCAGCTAAAAATTCTCAGCCTTCTCCACTCAGCCACTGCCAACAGCTCAGAGCGGGTCTCTTATCAGGTTGCCTCATCCCCCTGAGCCCTCCACTCCATCCCTGATGCTGATCTTGATGCTCAGTTTTGTTTTGTTTCCTCCATTCTCATGATTCGAATGATGGTGGGGCCAGCTGAGGTCAGGGCTCCATGGCACCAGAAGCTGTACTCACACGTAGTCAAAGACAGCATCGCTCTGCATTTTTTCCAGGCTTCCCTTTATGCCCCTCTCGTCCCAGGCCACCACCCTTCTCCATTCAACTCCCTGCTAGTCATTTAATAGTTTTCTTAGGAGACGTATGTTGATTGCATGTTTTGTCCTTGTCTCCTTAGACTGTGAGCCCTCGAGGGCAGTGACGGTTGTCCTGTGTGTGGACAGTGTCTAGCAGATTGTGGGCACTGCTGGAATTGAAATAATAATTAATAGCACCCTGTAAAAAAAAAAAAACCCACTTCTTTCGCAGTGTTCACAAGCAGCAGCATTAAAAAGAAAAATAGAAACCCCACCCTAGGCCTTCCCACTTGAGCCTGTCTTCTCCTTCTTAGGTCTTTCTAAGGAGGCCATTACCAAGGTATCTGAGCACCTCACAATCTTTGATGACTTTATCTTCATCCGCTGTGAGATTTGTACAGATGGGAAACTGAGGCACAGAGCAACACAGTGATTTGTACAAGGTCACAAAGAAAGACCCTGGTGGAAAGAGATGAACTGAGGTCTCCCAGGCCCTAGACTAGTGCCCTAACCACTAGTCCATCCTTCCTTTGTCTAACTCTTAGGGCTTGTCTGCATGGGGCATTATTCCTGATTGACTCCATATATGGATGCTGTAATTCCAGAATAAGAGCGTCTTATTCTGAACTAGCTTAATCCACAGTGGTGTAACCTAATTCGGAATAAGGCACTCTTGATCTGGGAATAAGAGCGTCCACATGTGGCGTTAATCAGGAACAGTTAATCAGCTTTAAATTCACACCCTACCTTATTCTGGATTCATGCTGAAGTGTAGACAAGCCCTTAGATAGTAGCCCCTTTGGAGCAGGGGCCATCTTTATTTTGTGCATTCAGCACACAGTCTACCCTAAACAAATCTATAATAAGCTTCACTGGAAGGGAAGGGAATAGAGAGATTTAAAAAACCTCGTGTGGTATCATGGGCCAGTCTCTGTGGCCTAGTTCAGCAAGTGCTTGGGTTCGTCCCAGTTCAGTGCTAAGTGCCTCAGTTCAGCACAGTTCAGCAAAGCACGTAAGCGTATATTTAACCTGAAGTCCCATTAAAGTCATTATGACTTAAGCACAAGCATAAATGCTTTGTTGACTCAAAATTAGATACCTGCCATTGTTGTTTGCAATGTAGTTGTAGCCGGGCTAGTCCCAGGATATTAGAGAGACAAAACTGTTTCTCTCACCATCAGGAGTCGATCCAATAAAAGCTATTACCTCGCCCACCTTGTCTTGCTGAATCAAGACCCGTAAAACCAAAGGTGGTACCCTGGCCCTCAGGGTAAATTATATCTTCCAGCTGTAGCTTCACTAGGATAAGGTGTTCATAATATCCCAGGGAACTTCCCCCTGCAGATCGGGGTACAGCTAAAACAGAGACTCCCTCCTACAGATGCTATCTTTGAGCACGGTATAAATAGAAAGAGAGAGTTTATACGCTGACCCTGGTGCATGCTGGGATAGATCTTTAAGCATTTGGCTAGTGCAGAGTGAATGCTGCTCGCATCTGCACGGCATGAGTATAGCTCAGAGGCGCCTCAAGGCTCAGTGCTCTGATTTAAAGAGTGCCCGCTAGTCGTCTTCCCTTTCTGTCCTAAACTCCCTGGGTGGTTTTGCCATGTGCTGGTTTTCACACACACACTCCCCTCACCCCGGACATGGCTCCACTTCAGCAGCGAACGAAGGGATCTTGGTGCATGTCTGGTCAAGTGCCACTTTTTGATCATACTTTTACAGCGCACATGAGGCCTGGTCTACAGGTGGTGTGCACCTAAAACATAGCTTGAGCTAGCTACGTTGCTCAGGAGAGAAAAAATGACACCCCTGAGAAATGGAGTTAAGCCCGGTATAAACACCGGTAGGTCAATGGAAGAATTCTTCCGTTAACCAAGCTACCGCCGCTCTGGGGAATGGATTTACTACAGTGACAAAAAACCTTTCTGTTGCTGTAGCAAATCACTGCAAACAGTCTACACTGAACCAATCTACAATGGCACAGCTGCAGTCCTGCCACTGTAATGTTGGTAGCATAGATATGCCCTGAGTTTCACCCAGTTTGGTCCATTGTTTGCACATCTGTTTGTTGTGTTGGCAAAGTGCTGTGGGATTCTTTATGGTTCAGAAGTGCCCTTTCTGCACCCCTGGACTGGGCAAGAATCCTACTGCAGTGAATGGGCATCTTGTCTGAGTATGGACTGCAGGACTGGGCCCATGGCGTTTTAAGAGGGAGCTTGACAAGTTTCTGAATGATACGATGGGGTTGCCTGTGATCGCTGGGGTCCGGGCTTCTGATGACCTTGCCTGTCTCACGCTCCTAAATGTAAGATCAGGCTCATTTCCTGGGAAAATGCAGCAGATCCCCAGATAATCCCATCATTAGCTCACGTTGGTAGCAATCAACTCCAGCAACAGCTCATCGGTGCTGTGTTCAAGCAGAAAAAGAGTTAAGTTACAACTGCATTTCTCGTGAACTGATGTCTTCCCGTGGTTAAGTACGGTAGCAATCACAGACTCCGTCAAAATGCATGTGAAACGTCTGACAAAAAGGGAAGGTGGGTAAATCCGATCTTTATTCACTTGACTGATTCATTTGTTCTACTTGTTGAGATTTAAAGGACACCCATTAATGAGCACCCACCCCAGGCTCTAGATGCCCTTCCCACCTGTTCTCATTACTGGACCAAACCAACAGCACCTTCCCCCACCTCGTCGGACAAGCACACTGGCAGTCAAACAATTAAAAACCTCCAAATTCCTATAGGTAACCCCATCCCCAACTCCTCAGCCCTACTGTGCAAACACAAGGACTATGCAGCACACCATGAAGGTCAGTGCGGTTGGGCTATTTCTGCCCAGTGTGCAAAATGAATTGCAGAGTGGAGTGGCTCTCGCAGCCAAAATCCT
The DNA here is from genome assembly GCF_015237465.2 of Chelonia mydas. NCBI lineage: Eukaryota > Metazoa > Chordata > Testudines > Cheloniidae > Chelonia > Chelonia mydas. The sequence continues at coordinate 134,656,045 of NC_057852.1, read as the reverse complement.
GCCACCATCTCTCCTCTGTGCCAGGCGAGCTCCAGCTCAGGTATCTCCGCTGTGGTAGTGGGGCGGGGGCAGAAGGGCATCTTTCAAGTGGGAAGGTCCCAGGCTATTTTAGGACAGTAGGACAATATACAGAACAATAGCAACACCTTAAACTCCACCTGGAGGCCAACGAGGCTCCAGATGGGCTTCGGGTCTGTCCACATGGGTCTAATTGCAGGAGCAGAGCCTAAATTAAGACCAGATGTAATGACTGGGTGTAACAGACTTGGAAGGCATGGGAGAGGGAGGCCAAGTGGATAGACTCAAGAGAACTGGGTTCTACCCCTGGCTCTTCTGCTGCCCGGCTGGGTGATCTGGGGCAAGTCACTTCACTGCCTTGTGCCTCAGTTTCCCTATCTGTAAAATGGAGATAATGATACTGATGACCTTTGTGAGGCACTTTGAGATTAACTGATGAAAAGTGCTGTATAAGAGCTAAGTATTATTATGAGGGTAACAATGACAGGAACAACTGGCTACACAGACTCTGCACAATTAGCAGGTTTCAAGTCAGAAGAATTATTTTATAACTAAGAAATATTCAAGCGCTCAGTAAGCCCTACTGCCCACCAGCCTTGGCAGTGGGGTCCAGTGGCCAGAGCAGTGGTCTGGAATTCAGGAGAGCTGTATTCAGTTCCCACCTCTGCCACTCACTAGCTGGGTGACCTTGGGCAAGTTACTTCTCTTCTCTGGGCCTCTGATTCCCCTCACAGAGGTCGGCTGCCTTGGCTATTTAAATTGTAAGCTGTTGGGGGCAGGGAGCATGTCTTACTGGGCGTATGTACAGCGCCCAGCACAATGGGGCCTGTGGGCACTACTGTAATTATCATTAAGGTGCCGATTTTAGAATCATCAACGAAATGTGGATGGGTCCTTGAGAAGTCATCACGTCCAGCCCCCTGTGCTGTGGCAGAACCAAGTAAACCTAGACCATCCCTGACAGGTGTTCGTCCAGCCTGTTCTTAAACACTTCCCATGATCGAGATCCCACAGCCTCCCTTGGAAGCTGTTCCAGAGCTTAATTACCCTTACCGTTGGAACGTTTTTCCTAATATCCAGCCTAAATCTCCCTTGTGGCGGATGGAGCCCATTACTTCTTGTCCTACCTTCAGTGGACAGGGAGAAGGATGGATCCCCGCCCTCTTTATAACAGTCCCCACTGTATCTGAAGACTGTTATCAGGTCCCTCCTCGGTCTTTTCGCAAGGGCCAGTTTTTTTTAACCTTTCCTCAGAGGTCAGGTCTTCTAAACCTTTTATCATTTTTCTTGCTCTCCTCGGGACTCTCTCCAGTTTATCCACTTTCCTAAAGTGCGGCATTCAGAACTGGACACCGTACTCCAGCTGTGGCCTCACCAGTGCCAATTACCTCCTGTGTCTTCCATACAATATTCCTGTTAACAAACCACAGATTATTAGCCTTTTTCACAGCTGCATCACGTTGTTGAGTCTCATTCAAGCCGTGGTCCACTGGAACCTCCAGATCTTTAGCAGTACTAACCACCTACCCAATTATTCCCCGTTCTAGGGTGTGCATTTGATTTTTCCTTCCTAAAGGATTTTGGTGCAGAAGTCACATTTTCATGGTAAGCGTGAATTTTAATAAAGTTTGTGATCCCTGCAGCGGCAGCTCCCGTGGGCCTGGAGTCCTGCTCCAAGCATTGCAACCTACCACCTCGGTCGCAACGCCGCTCAGGCCTGGCATGTCCGCCCCTCCATAGGTGGGGGCTTTCCTCCCCCCACTCCTCTGCCATGAAGTTGACTAACAATTTGCGTGACAAAATCACTGCCTTAACTATGACATAACACACAGAGCCAAATAGTAAAACATACCTAGAAAAGGACAAACAGATTTTAAGCTGAACCAGCAGCGAGCCGCTGTGTCAATCAGAGCTGCGTGAAATTATTTTCATTTACGTATATTGGCTTCTGCTTGATCTGCAGTCGCTTCCAAGTAGCGATGCTCCCCCACAGGACAGCTAATACAGCCGCACTGTTCATGAGTGTACTCTTTTCGTGGAGCTGTGTTGGGTTGTTTTTTTTTTTTAAAAAAACAAACAAAAAAACCCCAAACCCTTCTGTGTCTTCCTTTGCTGGCCCAGGGATTATCCAGCAGGATAATGCTCTGATCCTCTGGCCTTGCTTCTGATGAGATGTCTGTGAGTGGCTTCACTTAACAGACACACTGTGCTCCCCCGGGGGGCAGTTTTTATTAAGAGCTTTTCCTTTAATAGCCAAAGAAGCTGCCATTCCTTATTTCCATTGCTTGTGTTCCCTTGCTCCTCTTCGCAACCCCCCCTCCCCGCACCCTGCAGGCTTAGAGGCCAAGGAGGGGCTAAAAAGCACCCTTAGATACCATCATCCTCATGGGATGATTGTGTCTCTCCCTAGCCTCGGCTAAACTCCCAGCAAACCCGGCTGACCAGGGACCCCCCTGTGTAAACCTTCTCCTGCTGCCCCCTGGCTTCAGACCCGCATTGCCCCTGCTCATCCAGGCCCTCCAGGCGTCTCTTGCCGAGGAGTTTCAAAGCAAGGCACTTTTCTTGGCTTTTTAGTCGTCCTTTCAGGAGGGCTGAGGGGGAAAGGGAGGAGAGCCTCGGATCCCCGGGAAGGCACCGGCAAGAAGGGGGATTTTTTGTGTGTGTGTGTGTGTGTGTGCAAGATTCCCCCTCCCTGGGAAAAGTCTTCCCCTGCTGGGGTGTCCAAGAAGAGGCTGGGAGGGAAGGGGGGGGGTGTGAGGGGGGAGGAGTCGAGGCACCACCCCAGCCCGGGGGGAGGCGGGGGGGAGAATGTGCCGGGGCGTGAAATTGACACGTAGCCTCGGCTCACCGGCCGCAGCTGGGGCTGGCTCTGGGGCGCGCGTGGCCCCGGCAGCAGCTGGGAGGCTGCAGGAGGGTTTCTCCGGGGGGCTGGAGAGCACGGGGAGGGGCTCGCAGGGGAGGCGGGGCTGCGCTCCGGGGTCCCTCTCGTCCTGCCCGTGGAGGGAGGCTGGGACCCGCCTCAGCAAGGAGCCGGGGGGGGACCTGGCTGTGGCTGGAAGATGTCCCTGGCAGGAGGGCGCAGAGTCTCCCTTTGCAAAGGTAAATCGCTGGGGGGGGCTCTGCTGGGCGCGGTTCCTCTGCTCCCGCTCAGCTGCGGGGACGGTGGGAGGGAGCCGGGGGTCAGGCAGGGGGTGGGTGGGTTGCAAGCATCAGCTGGGGCTGGCACTGTAAGGGGGCAGGAGTTCTTCCCCCTGAACCCGGGACCGATCTCACGGCCTGCTCGGCGAAAGCCAAGCCCCCGCCCCCCCCAGCCCAGGGTTAGCCAGGGCCAGGGTGGTGTTTAACCTGCCCGGGTGGTGGTTACTCTGTGTGAGACCGAGGGAAAGTCAGTAAGTGAGCAGAAAGAAAAGGAGGACTTGTGGCACCTTAGAGACTAACCAATTTATCTGAGACGCTGCAACTGATGCAAAGTGCTGTGTGGTTGCATAAAGCGCCTAGGACTTTGTGTGTGTGTGTGTGTGTGTGTGTGTGTGTGTGTGTAGCACATGGGATTTAAACTGTGTGTGTGTGTGTGCATAGTACTTTTAATATATTTGTGTATATGGTTACAGGAGATATTCTCATTCCCTCTCTGTCTCACTCACACACACACACACACACACACAAATCCCAAGCCACACCTTGTGTATTGGTTGCAGTGTCTTTTCGAAATCCATTCGAATGCCATCAACTGACCTATGGAATAAGAGGTTGACAGTTATGCAGCCTTTGCATAGTAAATGGTAAGGTTTCTATTTGTTGTTAATTTAGCATTAACAACGAGGAGTCCTTGTGGCACCTTAGAGATGAACGAATTTATTTGGCCATAAGCTTTTGTGGGCTAAAACCCACTTCATCAGCTGCATGGAGTGGAAAATACAGTAGGAAGAGAGAGATACAGAGTACATGAAAAGGTGGGGGTTGCCTTTAACAATGTAACAATTTAGCATTGTTCACTCACCCTCTGGCAGACTAGCTGGAGGATAACCTTTTCCAAAGCTGGGGGGGAGGTGACTTGGGCTCCCCAGTCCCATTGCAAGTCATTAATCAATACGAGCCAACGTGACAGATTTAAAGGCAAAGGAGCGATTGAAAAACAACAAATCACGTGGAATAAAATGCTGTGTTTTGTAGGTGTCGCCCGGGAGAGCTGTGGGAGAAAATTTGGGTCACTCCTCCTTGCCATGAGCCAAAAGAATGATGCTGAGGGTCATCCCCAATCAGTTTCTAGAGCAGCGTCCTCTCTTTGTGGAGAACACAGAGCACGAGTATCCCACGCCGAAGTCACTCCCAGATCCATCCATGACTGAGGGACCCTCTGCTCCAGTTGAGCCAGAACTGCTGTCCTCCAACCTAACCAACTCTACAGACTGTGGAGAGGAGATCCTCCTCTATGGGGACACTGAGAAAATCGTGATTGGGACAGTGCTCTCCATCATCACCTTAATGACCATCGCGGGCAACGCCTTGGTCATCATCTCTGTGTGCATTGTCAAGAAGCTCCGGCAGCCCTCGAACTACCTGGTGATCTCCTTGGCAGCGGCCGACCTCTCTGTCGCCTTTGCGGTCATGCCCTTCGTGATCATTACGGATCTGGTGGGAGGGGAGTGGCTGTTTGGGAAGGTGTTTTGCAATGTGTTCATCGCCATGGATGTCATGTGCTGCACCGCTTCCATCATGACCTTGTGTGTCATCAGCGTGGACAGGTAAGGATGCCCTGGCACCCCTATATGTAGTGTGTAGCCAGTAGTACGTAGCTGAAGGGTGTTCTGCAAGGGCTGGGAATCTGTCACAAGGTGGGTAAATGCTGCCATCTCCATCCTACAGCTGGGGAAACTGAGGCACGGAGAGGCTAAGTCACTTGCTCCAGAGAAGTCAGTGGAGGAAAGGACCCAGGTCTCCTACTGCCAGCCTCCTCCCAGGAAGCTCCCTAAAAGTGGAGGAGCCACTGGTACCCCAGCTATGGCCCCACCTCCCGTACTGCCCCTTCTCCCCGAGTCTCCACCCCCGTGCTGCCCCTTCCCTGGGGCCCCACCCCCACACCACCTCTTCCCCCCACAACCCCGCCCCTGATCGCTCCTCCCTGCCCCCACGCCCGTCGCTCGCCCTTATGGCAGGTAAAAAGTGGGAGGGTATAACCCTCCCACTTTTAACAGTGATGGGGCCATGCCCCATTCTGGCACCCCTGCCTCCTCCTCTCTCCAATGCACATGCACTTAACCTCTGTGCCCTAGTCCAACCAGGTGTAGAACAGTGTTAAAAAGCAGAAAGTTAATTTAAAATCTAGATGCTGCATTTGAACTGAGCAAATAAGCAACAACGTATGTTCTAAAGGCCTTTTTGAATATTAGCTGGCCGCTCATGCTAATTTACCTTTGCACCTGACTAACCAGTTTTGCTCAGCATTTCTAACACAGCAAACTGCCCTGATATTAAAAATAAAATGACTAGAAAACCACTTTTATAAATTGAAGACTTCATTAGTCCCAGCTTTAGTGTGTAAGTGTTGGGGGTTTTTTGTGTGAGAAAGCCAATTAATTAAAGGAAGCACATTAAAATACAGAAGCCCATATTGAAGAAGAAAAAAATCCTTATCAGGTGTGTGAAAAAATAAAATGCAATAGTGGAACAAATGAATTTCTGCTTTTCAGGGATTATCGGCAAGTACGGCTTTAAAACAGAGATCGATAAAATGAAACAGAATTGCCTTTAAAACACACCCACACTCTCTCTCTTTCATTAAATAAAGTGGACAGACTGGAATTTGAAAAATGTGGGTGGGGGGTTTTTTAAGCCACCGTTGCAAGGAGCAATAGAGCTCAAGATGTGAAAGTGAAAAAGAACAGACCTCTTACTAAAATTAACTGCAATTGATTGCACCCATTAATTATAACCATCTGGGCCAAACTCACTGCTGGCGTAAGCAGGCACAAATCCAGAGCAAGCAATGAGTGTGTGGAATTTGGCCTGCCCTCCTTCATCACTGATATATGAGCAGACATGGGATTTCAGGGAAATGCGTATTAATCTGGCCAGAAAGCATTTAAGCCCAGAAAATGCAACGGGGCCAAATCCTGAGAGGGGCTGAGCTCCTACAACAGTCATTGAAGTCAATGAGGAAGCTGTTGCTCAGGATCTGGGCGATGGTGATTATAAAGCAGATTGTGAGTTGCATCTGAGTGCTCAGCACAGCTCGGGTGTAGAGGGAGAAAGGTGCTAGTTCTATCCGCAGTGTAAAATAGAGCAACCTCAGGGCTACTCTAAATTACATTGGTTGCCAGTGGCCCTGAGGGGCCATTCTGGCAATTAGGTTCTCTTATGTACCAGCAATCCCCTAGTTATTGTCCCTTTCTCCTAACTACTCCCTGCATAGGTGTGGGGGGGGGGAAGAGTGGGAGGTCGGTATATAAGTTGCTGCAGCAGCTCTGCATCGCCTACGCAACTGGGAACAAGCTTTACCTATGCCATGAATGACGCAAAGCTGTCGTAACGCAGGGCAGCATCAGGGCCTGTGATCCATCCATTGAGAAACTCTTGATGCCAAAATCAGTTGGTGTAAACAACTAACCCACCCGTTTCTCTCCACTCCTGCTCCTCGCCTCACCCCTCCCAAATACATCCTCTCTTTCATACTCTGCGAAAGTCAACAGCTGAGTCTTCTGGTATGGACTGAAATGAATCATTCATTTAGCCTTGATTGCTCTTTCCCGCCTGTGAGCTAGGGAGCTGTGTTTAGAGCAAGAGAGTAGAAGACAAGAAATAGCAGGATGCGGATTTGGAGGCTGAGATACTGGGTGATGTTATACAATGATTTGACCTGGGTGCTTTCAGTCAATTCAGCTGGGTGACCTGAGTAAAGAGCTGTGACAATCACATGCTGCAGTTGAGCTAAGCTTTCTTGCCTCTCTCTCCTGAATGCTTAATCAGACCTACTGTACCTTGTAGCCAACCCATCTGGACTATTAAATTGCAGTCTGTTCACGACTATACTCCCCACTCCGTCACTGCTAATTTGTAAATCCCTTTGGATTTGGGAAATATGGAGTGAAGTGCAGGGGGGCTAACTAACTGGGAAGCAATTCAAGGGGAAAAAAGCTCACCAGGGATTTAAATTATAACTGGAATGAGCTGCTCACCAGAGAATTGTAGTCCTGCGAACAAGCCTTCTGTAGGTGTGTATAACAACAGGTGTGGGTCTCACTGTCCATGTGTCAGTGGGGTTTGTAATGAGGTCTATTTCATTGTATCCATGAAACACAATTTTAATACATGTATGAACACACTAACAGCCACCTGTGGGCATGTCAAATGCTCCTTCTCTCCTCTGACTGCTCCTATAACTGTTTGATAGCTCTGTCAGGTTCATTCATAACCCTCCCCTGCATGCAGGAATTGGATGGGAGAGGGAAGATGTTGGTAACTTGTCCAAGCTTGGCTGACGTGAGTCTCCAAAACGCAACGCTGCTCATCTCAGAGAGTGCAGCTGTTCACAAGATGATTGTGCGTCTCCCTGGGCTCCCCCTTGGTGGAGTGGCTTGAATGTGCTTATGGGCTCTGCTTGGTTCCTTTGGCTTGGCTCCTTCTAGATGGGGGTGGGGGGAATACATGGTGTGTGGAGGATACGTGGTGGGTGTTTCCCAAATGCCACCCACTGGTGACACCACAGGGAGACGTCACTTACTGTATCTGGCTCAGAGAAGTGTGACCTGCCCCATCCGTCTCTGTGAGAGGTTAACTGGGAAGCGGAGTGATGGAAGTGTTAACTATGGGTTTCTGAGTAACAGCTGTGTTAGTCTGTATTCGCAAAAGAAAAGGAGTACTTGTGGCACCTTAGAGACTAACCAATTTATTTGAGTATAAGCTTTCGTGAGCTACAGCTCACTTCATCGGATGCATACTGTGAAAAGTGTAGAAGATCTTTTTATATACACACAAAGCATGAAAAAATACCTCCTCCCACCCCACTCTCCTGCTGGTAATAACATCACTTTAGATAAGCTATTTAGATCTTCTACACTTTCCACAGTATGCATCCGATGAAGTGAGCTGTAGCTCACGAAAGCTTATGCTCAAATAAATTGGTTAGTCTCTAAGGTGCCACAAGTACTCCTTTTCTTTTTAGTGTTAACTATTTCATCCCTCATGTAAGAAAGGAGTGGGAGGGTCAGAGACCTGCACTGTTTTTACGTCATTGGGCTTCCAAGTTAACCTCTTATGAATAGGGCAGTTCACACCTCCCCAGTCTATTACTCCAGGCTCTCTGCAGACTCAGGTAGAACTTTTTGCATCACTTAGCCTTTCAAATGAGAACCAAGTGTTTCTTTTCAACCATAACAGCTAGAGACTTCCTTTTTGCTTTAGATGACAGCTGAGATTCTGAAGAATAAGTTAGCAACTTTGGGGAGGTGCTGGTGTACTGTATCACTGAGTACCGCTGGCTCTGACTTCTATCTTTGAGTGCCTTTAGTTGACAATAACTGTGCCAGGTGCTCAATCACATACCATTGAAGGCTTATATCCTAGTGGCTTGGTTTCCAGGCACTGCTCAATTAGGGTACTCTAGCTCCTGGGGAAATGGTCAGCAATTCCTTTGGCAGCCTCCTTCGTCTGTAGGTTGTCTTCTCTTTACAGACTATTTCATTAGCAATGAAGAGGAGGTGCCTTCAGTGGATCACATTCCACTGGGACCCATCTGATTTCTCTCTTGTGTTCTGGCTTCTCCTGGAGCTCTCTTGTTCACTAACTAGGTCTATGCTGCTTTTCATGATGGGGCCCCGCTCCTCCAAAGAGGTGGCTGCATTTAACTGGTACATATAAGCTAACAAAAATGTGTAAAGGACTTTCAGATCCTTCAGGATGGAAGGTGCTATAAAAATATAGAGTGGTATTACTGATTACTAATGCGTACCTTTAAAAAAAAATCTTCTTTGGTGCAGCTGATGGAAATTTCTGTCCTGAATTTTTTTTTAATGGAATATGGTTTTTTCATCAAAACAGACTTTTCCACAGGAAATGTCTATTTCCATGAAATTTTGGGAGTGGGTGAGGTCATCACAAATCCCAATAACCTGCAAATGTTTTGGTTGCCAAAAAAAAACACAAAAGAGTTTTGGTTTTTGGGGATCTGAGACAACAACTTGGAAAAAAAAATTTTTTTTTTTTTTTACAAAAGTATTTTTGTTGTGTTTTGTTTTTCAAAAATGTTCATGGTGGGGAGAAAAAACAAACCTATTTCCCAGCCTTTCGTGGTCTCCGGCGATTCCCATTGAACTCAGACTCAATTATACTGGAGCCAGGCATCAGTCTCTTGTGAAAAGAAAACCCCTGAGAGCACTGACATCTGAAACAGCTGCTTCCCGGGATTCCCTCTGACTTCTCCCCCAGCGATCACTCCTCTCAGAGTTCAGCGTATCCCTTTCTCCAGGTGGGCCTCTGTAGTTATTAAATAAATTCAGAACATCTGGAGCCAACTGAGTGGCAATCTGTCTATTTCCCAGTAATGGCTCAGAACCGCCTTGCTAATTTCAACATGTATCTGCATCCCCCCAGAAACAGCAGCCTAATAATGTTAGTAATTAAGAGAGGATTTTTTTGTGGTCGTGATTTCCAGGACAGTACCTATGACTTTTAGGCTATTTTTACTAAAAAGTCATGGGCTTTCGCACCCCAGCCAGCCCTGTGCTGAGCAAGCCTTCTCCCTGGGAGGCAAGGGGGTCTTGTGAAAGAGCTAGCCTGGGGTTCAATTCACTGCCCTGTATGACCTGGGGCAAGTCACTTTAATCACAAAGGACTTGTCTACGCTAGTCACTGGATCAGTGGGCAGCAATCGATCCAGCGGGGGTCAATTTATCATGTCTAGTATGGATGCGATAAATCGACTGCTGAGCGCTCTCCCGTCGACTCCGGTACTCCACCAGAACAAGGAGCGCAAGAGGAGTCGACGGGAGAGTGTCAGCTGTTGACTTACCGCAGTGAAGACACCGTGGTAAGTAGATCTATGTACGACAACTTCAGCGACGCTATTCATGTAGCTGAAGTTGCATATCTTAGATCGACCCCGGGCGGTAGTGTAGACAAGCCCTCAGTGCCTCCGTTTCCCCATCTATACGAGAATTAGCATCACTTCCCTATCTATCAGAGTGCTGGGAGGATGAAACATTAATGTCTATGAGGTGCCCAGATATAATATGGTAATAGAGGCCATATAAGTACCTGCAAAAATGAAACTTTAGAAATTTGTTTCTCTGTATGTTCAGTCGACGGGGGGATGACCTGGTCTTTTAAATAGCTTTAAATCCTTAGTTAAATATTAAGTGGCTGTAATATAAAGGATACTTAACCTTAACTCTGACCCAAACATTTACAAATAGTTTCCACATATACATCACTAATACATGTATATCACAGACTATGGAATCAGTGATGCATATGTTGAAAGAATTCCAAAGTATGTTTTGTAGGGCAAAATCTAGTCTGTTTCTGAAATAGACAAGGTGGATTTTTACAAAATAAGACCCTTAATGGAGCTCTGATTTCAACTTTAGCTCTGGAGTTTGAGACCCAGCGCCCTCACAGCATGCACTAGTAATAAATACAAAGGGCTTTTACTTTAAATACTCAACGGCTTTTCCTTTGGTAGCCTGTGTTGCCTGCATCACGTTACTACTTAAGCCTTTGGAATGATATCGACTTTTATTAAAGGAAAGAAATAGATTTTTTGGGGGGCGGGAAATTGCCCCTTTTATTGGCCAGCAACAATATGAGCCAGACATGTTGGGACACTAAGGACTGAGTGTGAAATTCCCTCCTGTGCAGAGACTCAGCCAAGGCATGTGTGATGAGTGCTATCCACCGCTATGCACCACTTTAAATGGTGCCTAGGCCTTGTTCTGACCCTCATTTCAAAGTGTTGAAATCCCCTGCAAGGCTTACAGGCTCATGGTATATATGTAACGGCATCGACGACGATCTTGAATATGTCTGGGTTTTCCTCAGCATACATCCATTATGTGTATATTATAGGCTGCATGGGTAGTAACACCTCTAGGCCTTGTCCACCCTTGTGGTGGCGCGGAGGGTACGTGTAGCTACACACGGCAGGGAAAGGCTCTGGCACTGGGACACTACGTGGCTAAAAATACCAGTGCAGAAGTGCTGCTTGGGCTTGTAGAGAGGTGGGTAGAGAATGTACGTTCAGGCGTGTCTATGTTCTGCTCGCCTAAGCAGTGCCTCGCTGTCTACAGTGGTATTTAGCCCCATGCGAGCTGGACATCCACGGCTCGTACTCTGCACACCGCCGTAAGTGGAGACCTACCTAAAGTTAAGGTTACCTGGGGCTCAAGGGATAGAAGAAGGGGAAACTAAGGCACGGCAGGGAAGTGGTTTGCTCAAGGTCACCCAGCAGGCTAATGGTAGAGCTGGGATTAGAACCCTAGTCTTTTGACTCCCAGTTCAGCATACTAGCCACTAGACCAGTGGTTCTCAAACTTTTTTTTTTCCCGCGGACCACTTGAAAATTGCTGAGGGTCTCGGTGGACCACTTAATGATCTTTCCAAATGTTGTTTGTGCCATTAACTCACTATTGTAAAGCGCTTTGGATGAAAGTGCCATATAGAAAAAACCTTAATAATTATTAACTTTTTTTGTTCTACAAATAAAAGCACACAACTCATATTTTCATATCAGTAGTTTTACCTTTCGAATGCGATGGATGTGTCCTCTCCGTCCCTCCACGGCAGCCCCCGAGCTGGGGCTGGGAAGGAGGGGGGTGTCTCCCTGGCAGCCTCAGCCCTGGCGCTGGGGAAAGTCACCTCTTTCTCTGGCCGCCGCAGCCCTGCACATCCCAAATTCCCCCCACCCCCTCTTCTCATCCCCCTGCCCCCTCCCACCAACCCCCTATTCCCCCCCAAGCCCACCACCTCACCTCACACGTGCGTCTTCTACAGGGTCCAGGCACCTAATTAGTGGCTCCACTAATTAGGCGGGTGGCCCTTCACTGTCTCATGCGCGGCCGCCCAGGTGCGCACCTTCAAGGGAACTATCCGCGGACCACCTGAATGGAGTGGTCCGTGGACCACAGTTTGAGAACCTCTGCACTAGACCACACTGCTCTAGTATCATTGGGATTTCAGATGTCGACACTAAATAAACAGTCAAAAAAGTGGTCACATGATCTGCTCTGTATAAGTGTTCCCCTGCAACTAGCCCAGACAGCAAGTGGGCCACTGCACCAGGCAACCGTGTTGCTCATTAACTGACAAATGTAATCAGAAAACAAAGCGGCACGGCTGCTTTTAGACTGCACCTTCTCTGAGGTAATGGGTGTGGAGAACCCAGCAAAATATCTCTGCTACTTGTAAAAACTGACCGATTTTTATTATGTTTTCCCCATTTTACAAAAGCAGTAAATAAAGCCCTTGGTGTTCAAGTATCCATTTTCTCTGGTGGAGACAGCACGAGACAGGTTGCTGCATCTGATCTAGAAGCTACTTCTAGTAACTCGCAAACGAAATACAACTACTGCCTGTCTTTTAGCGTTTTTGCCAGAAGTTGGGAATGGGTGACAGGGGATGGATCACTTGATGATTACCTGTTCTCTTCATTCCCTCTGGGGCACCTGGCACTGGCCACTGTCGGAAGACAGGATACTGGGCTAGATGGACCTTTGGTCTGACCCAGTGTGGCCGTTCTTATGTGCTTATGGTTACAGCTGTCTTCACACCGGTTAATGTGTAACTTCCACTTTTTAGGGGGTTTTAAATGAATCCGAAATGTGTCTGCTTCTAAAGAAACTCAATGAGTTTCATAAGGTTTAAGAAGCTATTGGCCTAGATTTTCAGAAGCGACTAGTGATTTGGGTGCCTGAGTTGAGATTTCAGAGCTGGATGCATAGCACCCCTGTAAAGCATCTTAAGTTGGGCACCCCAAAAATGCTAGTTGCTACTGGAAAATCTTGGCTGTTGATAACCAACAGCTGGACATGACCGTTCTTGAGGATGACCACGTGCATTAGATCTCTGAGTGCATCAGGCCTGCCAGAGTGCTGAGCCACGCCCTTCATCCTGGTGTTAGGAGGCACTGGCGTTGCAATTGTGCTGTCTCTTAGATGACAACTAGTGGCAGATTCTGTGCTCTGATCCACTCCCTTGGCCTGACTCAGACAGTGATAGGGTGTGGAAGCCACTCCATGTGCCCTTCTGGACATACTTGTGGCATGGATGAGTCCGCAGCAGGCACTGAGCCAACTCCTGTGCCACCCTCCCCTAGCCCCTTGTTCCAGCAGAATGTAAGGGGCAGCTGGAGAAAGGGGCGTGGATGAACCACAATGCACTCCCAGTCATCCCCAGCTGGCTTATTGTCCTTAGGCGACTGCACTCAGATGCACAAGTTAGAGCAGCCCCAGGCCACAAATCAGGAAGCTGTAATCAGCCCCTCCGCTCTGTTGCACCCAATGGAAGCTGGCTGTAGCAGATAATATGTCCCCAGTATACTTTTCCCTCAAGCGGAGGTGTGTTCATATCCTAAACATAGCTGGGCCCATAGTTCATCTAGGCTGGAGAGCTCTTTGCGGTGTTTGGAACCATAGTGCCTAGAAGTGCATCATCATCAATAAGAATCAGTGGCAGGTCTTTGTTTTATTTTATTTATAGGCATTTAAGTGAGTGAGAGAAAAACAGGACGGGCAACAAAGGCTTCTGTTTTGCCTGAAGATGCTGATTATTGCACCCCATTGTTATGCAGATTGCTATCGACCTGATGAATGCAGTCTAAACAGTAACTCGGAAAAGGCAATCATTTCAGGAGAAGCCTGCTGCTTAGACAATACCTGAGAGACAGGTGTCGGTGGATTCATAGACCCAAAGGCCAGAAAGGACCATTGTGATTGTCTGGTCAGACCTGTATAACAAAAGCCATAGATCTTACCCAGAATAATTCCCAGAGCAGAGATATTAGAAAAACACTCTATCTTGATTTAAAAATTGTCAGTGATGGATAATCCACCACAAGTGTGATAAATTATTCCAGTGGTTAATTACTCTCACTGTTAAAAATTTACACCTTATTTCCAGTCTGAACATGTCTAGCTTCAACTGCCAGCCGTTGGATCATGTTATGCCTTTCTCTGCTAGATTTAAGAGGTCTTTATTAAATATTTGTTCCCCACATAGGTGTTTATAGACTGTAATCAAGTCACTCCTTAACCCTCTCTTTGTTAAGCTATATAGGTTGAGCTCCTTGAGTCTATGACCATAAGGCAGGTCTTCTAAACCTTTAATCGTTCTTGTGGCTCTTCTCTGAACCCTCTCCAATGCATCAACATCCTTTTTGAATTGTGGGCAGTACAATTAGATAGAGTATTCTAGGAGCCGTCACCAAATACAGAGGCAAAAGAACCTCTCTACTCCTATTTGAGATTGCCCTATTTATGCACTCAAGGATTTCATTCACCTTTCTGACCACAGCTTATGTTCAGCTGATTACCCATCATGACCTTCCAAATCTTTTTCAAAGTCACTGTTTCCCAGGATAGAGTCCCTCGTCCTGTAAGTATGGCCTATATTTTTGTTCCTGGATCTATACGTTTACATTTAGCCATATTAAAACACTTATTGATCACTCTGCATTAGAGATTTGTCCTCTTCATTATTTACCAATCTCCAATTTTTGTGCCGTCTATAAACTTTATCAGTGATTATTTAGTTTTCTTACAGGTCACTTATCAAAATGTTAAATAGCATAGAGGCAAGAACCGATCCCTGTGGGACCCTACTAGAAATACACCTACTTGATGGTTCCCCATTTAAAATTACATCTTGAGATCTATCAGTTAGCCAGTTTTTAATCCATTTAATATGTGCCATATTAATTTTATGTTTTTTCTAATTTTTTAATCAAAATGTCATGTGGTATCAAGTCAAATGCTTTAAATACATAACATCAACACTATTACCTTTATCTACCCAATTTGTAATCTCATCAGAAAAAGATATGTTAGTTTGACAGGAGCTATTGTCCATAAACTCATGTTTATTGTCCTTAATTAAATTACTCTCCTTTAATTCTTTATTAATCAAGTCCAGTAACAGCTGCTCCATTATCTTGCCTGGGATCAATGTCAGACTGACAGGCCTTTAATTACCGGAGTCACCCCATTTACCCTTTTAAAATATTGGCATAACATTAGCTAGCTTTCTTCCAGTCTTCTGCAACTTTCCCACTGTTCCAAGACTTAATTAAAATCAACATTAATGAGCCAGCAAGCTCCTTAGCCAGCTCTTTTAGAACTCTTGGATGTAAGTTATCCAGTCCTGCTGGTTTGAAAATGTCTAGCTTTAGTAGCTTCTATTTAACATCTTCCTGAGATACTAGTGAAATGGAAAGAGTGTTCTCATCATCATATGATGACACTACATCATCTTTCTCCCCCTCTCTCCTGGAGCTGGCTCTGTTCCTTCCCTTCAGTGAAGGGTCACGGGGGAAGTCGGGGGAAGTCTTTGAGTATGGCTCACCCACTCTCCAGCCAAGACGGCTCTTTGTCTGAGGGAGTTATGGGCTGTGGTGCCATCAGCATGCTAATAGCACTCAGCTCTGCATCTCTCTTCAGTCAGAGACAAAGAGCTCTGCTTTCCCAGAACCTCGCTGGGGCTGTGTCTACACTTAAACTGCAGCAGGGCTGCAGCTGCACTGCTACAGCGAATCCATATAGCCACTCACTACCATGAGGTGTTCTCCCATCGCTGTAGTTAGGTCACCTCCGTGAGAGGTGGTAGCTGTCTACACTGAGGGTTAACTGCATCGTTCAGGGGTGTGAAAAATCCACACCCCTGAGTGATGTAGCTGGGTCAACCTAACTTTTTAGAGTAGACCTGGCCTGGGAGAGGGGAATGGAGGGTCGCAAACAGGCTGAAGCTCAGCACAGACTAGGTGGAGGTGATGCCAGTGGTTACAATGATACTTCTGTTGACGGGTCGTGCTCACCGGTTCTCAGTAAGTCTCTTGCTAGATCTTCCAGATTCTCAGGTAGTGGTGGGTGTCTGCATTTTGCTAGGTGGTTGTGACTACTGCTGGCTGAAAAAATAATTCCATTCTCAAGAAAAAATTCCAAAGAAATGAACACTTTCATTTTGGGTTGAAAATGTTCTTTGTGGACTTTTGGGTTTATTTAAAAGGTTTTCTTCGGGGAGGGTTTCTTTTTTCCCCATGTTCTATCACTCCTTCCCCCCCCCCCTTTTTTATTTCTGTGCTGCACTGGAAAAGGAAGAAATGTGAAACCCCACAAACTTTATGAACAACAACAACAAAAATTGTTTCAAATCTTGCAGTCAAAACCCCCTAAAATTTCACCCAATGTGAAAATTCTTTGCAGACATTTTCCTTTCGGTGGGAAAAAACATTTTTCATTGAAAAATCTTTTCAGTGAAATTGTTTTGTCTTGCTCTAGTGACGGCTTTTCCCCTCGGGCGGAGAGTTTGCCATGATAGATGGCACTCCTTTTGTTAATTTAGTGTATCAAAGAGGAGGTGACCTCATCTCGGTCTACGAATATGTACACGGCGAAGAGACGTCTGACAGCCGATAGATCTTTAATCGAACAGAAAAAGGCCATAATAAGAGGCAGTGGCTGGAAGCTGAAGTTAGATAAATACAGGCTAGAAATAAGATTCACATTTTTAACGTGATGGGTAATTATCCGCTGGGACAACATACCTGGGGATGTGGTAGGTTCTCCATCACTTGACATCTTTAAGTCAAAACTGGATGTCTTTCTAAAAAATCTGCTATAGCTCCAACAGAAGTTACGGGCTTGATGCAGAAATTATTCGGTGAGGCCAGCAGCCTGTGTTATGCAAGAGGGTCAGACTAGATAATAATTATGGTCCCTTCAGCCCTTAAAACCTATGAATTCATCAATTACCCAGGCCGTTGGGAGCTCCCAGTTGGAACTTCTAGAATATGACTCACATGGGGATACCACTTGGAAGCTCCCTGTCGCCTAGAACATAGTTGCCTGATTAGCCAGCAAGCATTGGCTTGCTTGATGCGTATAGCACCAGTTCTCTGCAGCGTGCTCTTGCTTCAATTGTGTTTCTGGGCACAATTTAAGATGTTGACATAGATCCATAGAATCTCTACGTGTTTTGGTTCCTTAGAGAATGCAGGCTAAGTTGAGAGGTGAATGGTTAGGTGGTAGATGTTTCAAATAAGTATGTGGGGGGCAGGAGCCAAAAGAAGGTGTAAAATAAAGGGCTTGTCTACACTACTGGCCAGATCGATGGGCAGCAATTGATCCAGCGGGGGTTGTTTTATCGTGTCTAGTATAGACACGATAAATCGACAGCTGATCGCTCTAGCGCCGACTCCGGTACTCCACCTCAATGAGAAGCGCAAGGGGAATCCCATTGACACACCGCAGTAAGTAGATCTAAGTATGTCAATTTCAGCTACGTTATTCACGTAGCTGAAGTTTCATAACTTAGATTGATCCCCCCCACATAGTGTAGACCAGCCCAAAGGTAGGAAAGGCTATTTAATCCTGCACTTTCTTTCACCATCCTGACAGGTTTCAGAGTAACAGCCATGTTAGTCTGTATTCTCAAAAAGAAAAGGAGTACTTGTGGCACCTTAGAGACTAACCAATTTATTTGAGCATAAGCTTTCGTGAGCTACAGCTCACTTCATCAGATGCAACATCCTATTAGTAGCATGTTCTGGCCCACCTCTTTCTTCCAGTCCCTTGGCATGTAAATTTCACCTGCTTAGACTCTGTTACATTCACTTGCCAGATGTGGGCCTGCCACGCCCCACCTCTGCACTGTGTTGAAAGTTGAGGACAGCTGGGGCGCTTTTGCCAATAGTCTGTAGATTTGAACTTTGCGGGCCTGGAGGGATCTTAGCTCTGGAGATCTCTTCCACTGTGGGTTAGGCAAAGCCTGAGTGCTGAATTCTGCTCTCCGTGACACATGGGTGCAATGCCGTTGACTTCGCTTGGGATTATTCCTGATTTACACTGGTGTAATGGAGAGCAGAATTTGGCCCTGAGTCTGATGACTTTCTAGTCATTTTTGACTTGGGTTTTTGCCTGCTGGGGTGATGAGATGGTCTGAATTGCTGTGACTAGAGCTGGTTGAAAATTTTCCATGAAAAAATGTTCAATGGAAAATTGGGTTTTTGATTACATGAAATTTTTCACAAAGTAAGTCTTGATTTCCAGCTGAGTGAGAAATCGGATTCATTTTGTCAATGGGATTCCTATGGTACATCATGGTGGCTCTGTACGAGGGAATACTGTGGTGAATGATAGCAAGTGTAGTCCATCTAGGGAGCCTGGCCTATAGAGGAGAGGTGAACGCATGAGGCACCCAAACTACAACTCCCATGAGATATTGCACTGGCATTTCTGAACGGACATTTTGGATTTGGGCTGAAATATTTTGATTTTTTTTCACCACAGAGCTGGAGTTTTGCATGGAAAATCTCAACAAACATGAAATAATTTTCCTTTTGGGGCAAAATATACCATGGGGAGCAAAAAAACATTTTCCAACCAATTCTCGTTATGACTGAGGTGACACTTACCAATAGCATTTCTGCCCAATGGATAAGGCATTGGCTTCCTAAGCCAGAGATTGTGGGTTCAAGTCCCACCTGGGGTGAAAAACCACCTTCTTGTGGGGGGAGGGATAGCTCAGTGGTTTGAGCATTGGCCTGCTATACCCAGGGTTGTGAGTTCAATCCTTGAGGGGGCCATTTAGGGATCTGGGGCAAAAACTAGGGATTGGTCCTGCTTTGAGCAGGGGGTTGGACTAGATGACCTCCTGAGTTCCCTTCCAACCCTGATATTCTATACGTTTGACAACCTTTACCTTCTTGTGAACCGAAAAACAAACCTGACCAGCTTTGAAACTGTTTTGCAGGTACTTGGGGATCACACGGCCGCTGACATACCCTGTGAGACAAAACGGGAAACTAATGGCCAAGATGGTGTTCATAGTTTGGCTTCTTTCTGCCTCCATAACTCTTCCTCCGCTGTTTGGCTGGGCCAAGAACGTCAACGTTGAAAGGGTCTGCCTCATCAGCCAGGACTTTGGATACACCGTCTACTCCACTGGGGTAGCCTTCTATATCCCCATGACAGTCATGCTTGTCATGTACAGCCGGATCTACAAAGCCGCCAAGGTCAGTGCAGAGAAACACCGGTTCATGAACTTCCCCAGACACCAGGAGAAGGAGGGGGTGTACTGCATGGACGTCAGCGTCCGAGGCCATCACAGCTCCAAGCGCAGCAAGGCGGTGGAGGAGTGCGCCACCTTGTCCAAACTGCTCCGGCAAGATCGAAAGAACATTTCCATCTTCAAAAGGGAGCAGAAAGCAGCGAGAACCCTCGGCATTATCGTGGGGGCCTTTACCTTTTGCTGGTTTCCCTTCTTCCTGATGTCCACGGCCCGGCCTTTCATTTGTGGTATCCAGTGCAGCTGCATGCCCCTGCGGCTGGAGAGGACCCTGCTGTGGCTGGGTTACACCAACTCCCTGATCAACCCCTTGATCTATGCTTTCTTCAACCGCGATCTAAGGACTACTTTTTGGAACCTTCTGCGGTGCAGGTACAGGAACATCAACAGGAGGCTGTCTGCAGCCAGCATGCATGAGGCCTTGAAAGTCACAGAGAGACATGAGGGCATCTTGTAAATCTCCAGGAAGGTCACGTTCCTTAGCCTACTGCAAGCGCTGAGTGCCTAATTAAAGAACTCCTGCTTGTCCATCTAGCCTGTTGCAGGGTTCCCTTTTTGATTGCCTATCCGGCTTGGCAAATATGTGCATTGTTCCTCTGCCAGAGTTAACCATCGCCAAAATTGCACAAGTGCTTGTCACCCAAGAGGTGTTCAAGTTTGAGTAGCCAAGGGCCACACCTACAGCAGAAGAAATCATAGCCCTTCCTTTTTCCTCTTTGATAGGAGGATGCAGCCCATGGAGACAGCAGTTCACGCCAATGTGTGGTGCATGAGAAGGCAAGTCAGGATCTCCTGGGTTCTCTTCCAAGCTCTGCCACTGACTGACAGTGTGACCTTGGGCCAGTCATTTATAGCTCCGTGCCTCCGTTTCCCAATCTGTAAAAACAGGAATACCACTCACCTTTGCAAAAGGCTTTGAGATCTGTGGAGGGGGAAAGCACTATGTGCTATTCTTGGATAATCTCATCGGCTGCATTTCCGTAGCAAACAGGAAAGCAGCGTTATAGATGTCAATGGAACACATTGTAAGCCCTACACTTTGCATCCCTGCTTATAAACTGTTGCAACTGATTTGGTTCCATTGTACACTCTCAAGCCAGTTCTAAGTTTGCATGGCAGGGAACGATGCCAATGACCCTCTTTCCGCAAGCCCTTGTGTTACAGTACCTGAAAGTGGCATGCTTAAAAATAACAGTGCAAAACCTTGTTTAACGGCCTATTTATATCAGAGAAGTGAGGAGCAAGTAAAGACTGCTGTATTTACTGGGATATATTATATAGTTCATTCACAGCCTAGTGATGTGCTTTCCTAATTTTGTGGCTAATTGATTAATCAAGGCAGTACATAAAAGCACGCTTTGGTTGACAAGAGACAAAAATGTATTATTTCACTGACTGCTTTACAGTGATGCACCATAATGTACAGAAAACGTGAAAAATACCATACTGAACAAGGTGTCATTCTTTTACAAAGTTTCTTTATCCCTATCTAGATTTTTTTTTTTTTTTTTTTTTTTTTTTACATATTCAGACTTTTGGTGCATTTTTTCCACCCTTTGACATAGCTCTGTTTGGCCCTGATCCCAAACCTACTGAAGTCAACAGAAAGAACATCCACTGATTTCTGTGGGCTTTGGATCAGGTGCCCTTGTGAATTTAAAACTTAAGGCACTGGCCTCCTAAGCCAGGGATTGTGGGTTCGTGTCCCATCTGGGGTGAAAAACTTTTAGGGGGGGTGGGATAGCTCAGTGGTTTGAGCATTGGCCTGCTAAACCCAGGGTTGTGAGTTTAATCCTTGAGGGGGCCATTTAGGGATCTGGGGCAAAAATTGGGGATTGGTCCTGCTTTGACTCAATGACCTCCTGAGGTCCCTTCCAACCCAGATATTCTATGATTCCAAGGCTGAAGAAGAGATTGTACTAACACACGGGGGATCATGGTCTCTTCTTTCCCCGGGATTTTGGTCTCTTCTTTCCCAGGGATTTCCTTCGTTAAGCCCTACAAAAAGGCAAGACTGAAGTATGAAATAGAGGCCCTCCTATTACTTTGAGAGAAAGAAAATATCTCAAAAGTTCTCCTAAGTCAAGATGAGTTTCCTTTAGGCTCATTGCCATCCTAGCTGTTAAACCTCAAGTCAAGGGAAATATAGTCAATGGACTTGATGGATCGTTGTAGTACATTATCTGCTCTGAACACGACGGGCGTTCACAGCTGGATTTTTCAGAAAGTATCCACAAAATGCATTGAATGATATCCTGGCCCGATTGAAATCAATGGGAGTTTTTCACTGATGGGGGGTGGGGGGAAGCAGAGTGTGTGTGGGGGGGGGGGGGGCAGGGTTTGAAGGGAAAGTAGTCCTCCCCCACCCCACCCCACCCCAATACCAGGTCAAATTACCAGCCCCACACATTCCGTGTCCAGCCTCCAGCATTCGCTGATCATTATTTAGAAGTTGGGAGCTCCCAAAATGGGCTAGGCACTTTCCAGACATGTAAGCAGACCCAGTCCCTTCCTCAAGAGCGTACAGTCCACAGTGGCAAAGGTGGATGAAGGGCAGAGGAGACACAATATACAAATGAAGCCATGTGGCTATTCACAGGCAGGTGGCGAATTAGTTACACGTGTGAGTTTCTTTTAACATCCAATGTATTGTGCTCTCTGCTCAGCAACCACACTCCACAGTTTGGCCCGCTTATCTTCTTGCTCCCCTGCCCCCCATGCATCCTTACGTGTTTTACTCCTTCCTTCCAGCAGTTCACTCTCAAGATTCGTACATGAAATAGCTACCGAGATGACTTGCTGATCGAAGATGTGCAAGTCCCCCTATGATGGGCACCAAAGTAAGGCCAAGATCCAGCTCTGATGTGCGTGTTCTAGGGCTTTAAAAAGACAAGGGATCCTCTTTCATTCTAGAGCCACATGGTACATCATCTTGACTGTTATGCAGATGTGCTGGCTGGGATGTCCAGTGGTGTTTCATGGTACAGTAGGGTGTATAGTATAATAAGCGGGTGTGGCCAGGCCCTCAGCTCAACTGCATGCTTGGCTTAGAATGTGTGGATGGGTAAAAACACAGCCTCACTCCGAGGTTTTACAATCTCATCCAGGCAAGGACAGTACAATCCACACACGCCCAATGCTATAATTTGGCAGCAGACTCCGAATAGAAAAATAAATGTGATGTAACGGACGGTTGTTTTCTGTTCTGCTTCTTTCCTCCTGAATCTTTTCCACACGTTGTATTTTCCTTGCCTTACAAAACATCTCTGAAAACTTCCCTATGTTTCTTCCAGAGAGAGACAGAGCAAGAATTCATTAGGCTGGAGGTTAACATGGTCTCCACGCTAACAGGAGTGGGAGGTATTCCCTTCATATCTCTTCCCAGCACTACCCGTTTCATGCCATTGTTTCTCGGACACGAGGGATTTTAGAGAGGCAGAGTGGGCTGTGAATGCCCAAATGGGAATCGGTTGCAATATCAGTGACATGCCAATTCTGGGAGAAAATAAAAAGAGTAATGGAATTTTCAGTGATCATAAATATTCAGGTCCTTGGTTTTACATCTTACCCTGGAGATGACCCCGCCAGCCAGTGAAGTGATGCAACAATTTTAACACAGAGTCCGTTATTATTAATTATTTTTATTATGATAGCACTTAGTCATGTATCAGGACCCAGTTGGGCTAGGGGTGGTACAAACCCAGAACGGATGGTCCCTGCCCCATAGAGCTCATGATATTGGACAAGAGCCAGCAGATCGAGGGACGTGATTGTTCCCCTCTATTCAACATTGGTGAGGCCTCATCTGGAGTACTGTGTCCAGTTTTGGGCCCCACACGACAAGAAGGATGTGGAAAAATTGGAAAACCTCCAGCGGAGGGCAACAAAAATTATTAGGGGACTGGAACACATGAGTTATGAGGAGAGGCTGAGGGAACTGGGATTGTTTAGTCTGTGGAAGAGAAGAATGAGGGGGGATTTGATAGCTGCTTTCAACTACCTGAAAGGGGGTTCCAAAGAGGATGGATCTAGACTGTTCTCAGGTGTAGCAGATGACAGAACGAGGAGTAATGGTCTCAAGTTGCAGTGGGGGAGGTTTAGGTTGGATATTAGGAAAAACTTTTTCACTCGGAGGGTGGTGACGCACTGGAATGCGTTACCTAGGGAGGTGGTAGAATCTCCTTCCTTAGAGGTTTTTAAGGTCAGGCTTGACAAAGCTCTCGCTGGGATGATTTAGTTGGGGATTGGTCCTGCTTTGAGCAGGGGGTTGGACTAGATGATCTCCTGAGGTCCCTTCCAACCCTGATATTCTAGGATTCTATGGATACAGGCAGGCACCTGCGGGGAGTACAAGGAAGTCACTGGTGAGCATGATAGTGAGCGGTCTTAGCACACCAGCAGCTTAACTCTTGTCATTAAAAACATTGCCTTGGTCCTGAGCCATTCTCTGACTCTTTCACCTCTCAAAATCCATCAGTTCCAGACACTCCCCAGTCCATAAATCCTGTTCCCATCTAACCCCATCTCAAGCGGTTTCCTCTTCTCCAGCACCTCCTGGGAGATCCTCTAGGGGGCAGCACAACCTGGCAGCAGTGCCCTCTGGTTATGGGGTGGTGGGTCAGGTATGACTCTCATCTCCTGTGGTGGTGAGCTGAATGGGAAATGGATTCCCTTCAGCTCTAGAGGTGGGTAGGTCTCCACTGAAGGTTTCTCCTAGCTGGTGTGGGGCAGAAGGTCTTGCCCTGGATGGCAAATGAAGCCATGGTGTGGGGCTGAAGGTCTTGCCCTGGAGGCTGTTTGGAGGAGTTACAAGTCTCTAGCAAGTGTAGGTGAACAGGGCCATCTGCAAGCCCCTTCCCAGAACCAGCTGGGCTCGCAGGCTCTGGTAGAGAGCGGCAGGCTGCCAGCCTCTGGCTCTCTCTGGCTCCTGTGCTGTTGGAGGAGTGGCACTAGGGTGGTGGGTGGGAGAGGATGGGGGGGCACCCCTACTGGCTCTGGGGTACATGACATTCAGATACAATCACAAACGAATGGAACGGTCTGTACATGTCTGTCACGCACACATACACACTCACTCTGCTGCCTTGGTTAGGTGCCTATATTCAGGAAGTGATTAATTAGCAAAATAGCACGGTCCTCACCCAAGGGCAAGATCCCAGTAACCCTTCACCACAGGCTGCTGGCTTTCAGATTCACTTAGCGCTCCACTGCTCACACCTGGAGTCAGTGCTGCAAACACAAACAGAGCTGGTAATTATAGTCTTTATGCGGGCATCTCCAGTAGGCATTGCTTATAGGCAGGAAAATGAAGAGATCAGTTAACAAGAACCTATTTGAGATGAGGCCTTGAGGCTAATCTGAAAGAAACCAGCGGAAGGCCACACCAGAAGGGTCCAGTGTCGTCTGATTGCCTATCCAGATGTTCTTTGGATTACAGCAAGTGATTCTGCAGAGCTGACCCAGGTTTTCTGTTTGATCACTGTTACATGCAACTGTAACTCACTGGTTAGCATGTTCTACACTGCACCAGGATATGAGTCTGTTACAGACTCTGCTAGAGAGCTAGGATCTTTTGCTGGCGCTGTAGAGTCTTGTGTCTTTAGCTGGAAGAATTCCCAGTTTGATCCCTGGTGTCAACAAGATTTGTATTACTGTAGCAGGTAGGAGCCCCAGTCAGAGACCAGGATCCCAGTGTGCTAAACACCCGTTTCCACTCAAGCGGGGCACATACTGGCTTCTTTTTGGGTCACTGGCAATTCCAAAAAATCAGGGGGATGGGGGGTGGGGGGGAGGGGGAAGAAATCATTTGGGTTGAATCAAAACCAACCTGTTTTGCACTTTTCAGCAAAGCAAAAAGTTGAAAAATAAAAAATTGTTTCAACACAAAGCAAAAACACTTCCTTTTGCTTTTTCAGCATTTTTTACATTTTTGAATCACATGGAAGGAACTTTCAAAACAGTTGTTTTGCACTGAAAAGTCTGAATTTTGGGGAGATTTTTTTTCCTAGAAAGAATGCAATGAAATATTTGTGTGGCCAGATCTGCATTTTTTTCCCCTGAAAAAAGTTTTTTTTCCAAAAAAGCTGCCATGTTTTCTCGCAGATGTTAATATAACAATTATGCTTCCTGACCGTGTTTCCAAAGTCCCCTAGACAAGCAGGACTAGGGCGACCATGTAATGGGTTGTGTTTTACCCATGGGTTGTGTTCAGGGCCTGTCCCAGTTACTTCTGTCTTTAAAGCAGTCTTGCCCTGGTTCTGTTAAGCCCCTGAACCCCCATGAGGGCCCCTTGTTGAGCTCCCCTCAGTCAGCACAAATCCGCCAGCCCGTCCTCCTCAAGTCACAAGGTGGAAGGGGAGAGAGCGGGAGGCATGTGCATTGCTTCTCTTGCAAATCTTTTTGTAACCCCTTCGTTTCCCCACCATCACCCCTCTGGCAAGCTGCACTGCTCATTCCCTTTGAATACCAGCTCACCCTAAGCAGGACAATCACTTTGTGGGGGTTTTTGATAGAAGTTTGCCTTTTCCAGAGCAGCTGCACCGCAGTGAATTGCTAGCATCTTCACTGCCAAGTGAATTTCAATAGGGTTTTTTTCACTCCAAATTTCTCTCGGGCCACAAGCCAGCTGCTCATCTTTGGACCTTCTTATCAAAAACGGCCTCTCTGCTTGGCTAACATAGTGCTGACCTTTCACAGCGTTGTATCAGATGCTGTCCTTCACTTCCAGCATGGTGCAGAGAAGCCAAGTTGTTTTTGGCTAACACAGCAAACACAGCATATGTTATGCACAGTTATGCAGCCCTTTGGTCCATTTTTCTTTCAACGGTGTTACTTGAAATTGGACTTAAGGGCTACTGCTTTTGACAGTCGCTCCAAGACGCAAAAGGGCCAAGCTAAGACGTTCAACACACACTAAAAGGCGCAGTTGTTCTGAGATGCTGTGTGCACACATGGCTCTGTTGATACAGTTTTCTTATGTCCCAGGGTCTTTATTTACCTTTGAAGCTCGTCACGTTTTTAAATGCTACTTCACATTATTAACATCCATCCAGATTTTGTTGGTGTTTCGCCTACAGCCCAATGGCAGCCTAGAACACAGCTGGGACCAGACCTCATATCTCCGACAGGGTAGGGTAGGGCTGTCTCTTAGCCCCAAAACCATCCAGCCTTTTGCGATTAGGTTAAGTTTAGAGAACATGAAAGCTACGTCCTCAAAGAAATGAACAGCTTGTCTGCACCCAAGCCAGCATCTATCGATTAGTTGAGGCTATGAAAATTTGAGTCCTTACCTTCCATGCAAAGCATTTTGAGATCTAGTCTTAAAAACTGGATGAAACAAAATAAGAATTAACCTGCAAAGGGATTGCATTCCTTTCCTTTCCAAAAACCTGAGTGTTGCAACACAAGCTGGGGCGTCCGTGCATTTGGCCTGAGTAACTACTGAGGTGCTACTTCTTGCCTGGCTTGAAATGTCCCACAGCAATCAAATCAAGCACACAGTTTCTAGGCTGGGAAGTTGGCAGACCAGTTACAGGAACAAGGGGGAAACGGCACCTGTTGCTGCTGTGGAGAATGACACAGGTGAGAATTTCTGTGAGGCCCCCTCCAAGATGGTGGAGTCAGAGAGCAGTGTTTAAAGCAGAGGACTGGGAGCCTAGACTCCTCAAGACAGATTCGTCTACCACAGGAGATGAGTAACTCCCATACCTCCAAAGGACATTATATTGTCTTTGATGGAAGTTACTCGTAAATTGCGGAGGCCAGATTCTTTTCCCAGTTCCCACTTAGCCTTTCTCTGTGTGTAACTCACCGAAAGGTAGAGACTCCAGCCAAAAGCTGGAAGGTAGGCAAGGGCTGGCCGTGAGTCCCCTCAACTCCCTGCTGCTGTCAAAGGCAGCTAAGGATGCTTAGCACTTATAGGAACAAGTCCTTGGGTCCTTATCTACTCCCACTGAAGCAAAACGCCCATTACTAGTAGTGGGACAAGTTCAGCCCTTAAACCCTGTGAGTAGGGTGACCAGATGGCAAATCTGAAAAATCGGGACTGTCCCTATAAAATTGGGACAGCTGGTCACCCTATCTCTGGGGAATGGGGCCGATTAGCTCCTTGGTGTTGATTCCGCTCTGTCTAATGCCCCCTAGCAGAGATGACCCATACCTGCCGATAGTGGGGGAGCGGAGTGAGGGCAGCAGCTTCAGCAGATGTTGCTGAGCATGCTCAGTACAAGCCAAGCAGGAAATCTGGGGGAACAAGTAACCCCGCCTCACCCCCACCACAAGTCACCTCAGCTCCCTAGCTTCCTGGCGACCATAATAATTCTGCCTCTAATAAAAACGAGGGTCCATAGCAGTGCAGGTAGGCTCGAATTATTGTATTCATTGTTTAAATACTGGTGGCATAAGTATTTCTTGTTAACTGAGAACAAAGACAGGGCCTCCTCTTTCTCCTGGCTGTATCCTGTATGCCTATCGGAGAAATAGCCACAGTCACCCACAGCACCTGTTCCAAAGTCCTTCCACTTTGCTTGAGCAACATTCCTCTTATGCTAAGCAATGAACTACAGGCTGGTCTGGACATAGCGATCAGAGTTGGGCACCAAACTTTCCCAGGTTCCTTTGCAAAGCCCTAAATCCCGCCCCAGTCGCCTCTCCCAAACTTGAAGCAGG
Organism: Chelonia mydas; assembly: GCF_015237465.2. Classification (NCBI taxonomy): domain Eukaryota; kingdom Metazoa; phylum Chordata; order Testudines; family Cheloniidae; genus Chelonia; species Chelonia mydas. Next base: position 134,628,091 of record NC_057852.1, on the reverse strand, counting down.
ATCCTGCAGAATAGCGTTTAAGGATAAATCATGCTTGACCAATATTGTCTCCTTGTTTCCTTGTACTCCCATCTCTGTCTGGCGCCACCTGTCGTCTCTTGTCTTATACTTAGATTGGAAGCTCTCTGGGGCAGGCACTATTTTATTTTGTTCTGTGTTTGTACTGGGGCTCCTAGATGCTACAGCAATACAGAGAAATTGTAACATTTGTTATATATGCTGAGTTTGGAAGCCAAGATGGGCATGTGACACTTCCGGGGGGGTTCTCAGGGCTCCCGTGGGCCTTTAACAGGAGGAAGCCATGTTTGTGCCTGCCAAGGGTCAGCTCCCCGACTTCACTGGCCATGGGCAACACAAGCATGCCCCTCTAGGCCCCTCTCTCTCTACAGGTTAGCGATAGGCATGCTCCAACCCCCCGAGCTCTCTGACCATCTCCTTGGGGAGTCCAGCCCCTGCTCACGTGCAGCATTCCCAGAGTTGCTGCTTCCAAAGAAGCCCTACACCCCAGGGTACCCGTTCCACCTCAGACCACCGCTCTGCTTAACACACAGCGCTTATCCGTGTATTTAGCAAAGCAGAGAGATTCCAGTAATAGCAAGCAGGAGTACTAGAAACAAATGGTTACATGTCAAAGAAAGAAAATCATAACATGCATGCTACAGTCTAGACTTTATTAACTAGATACTCGCATGTCTTGTGGGATAAGTTCACCTGAAAGCCTTGTAGCATTTTATAGTCAGTCTGGCTGCGCTCCTCCTTTCATGAGACAGGAATGCTGTCATCTGGCCTCCCTGGTGAAGGGTGCTGCGTGTGTGCCTCTTTGCCCCACAAGACAGACCAGTTCCAGCTTTTGTCTTTATTTTTAAACAGGACACGCCCCTGCTGTTTGTTTCAGCCTGTGAAGTTCCTTGCGAGCGCCTCTTTTGCTTGGAGCTCAGCGTGAGGAACACAGTACACAGCCACCAATGACCAGACAAGGAGCAAGGTGTCTGGTACCATTGGCCTGTAAGTAACAGTTCTGAGATCACAATTTTCACAGAGAGACATCGCTCCTTAAATAGTCCCTGTCCACGCATTGTGCAATGATTATGATGCCCAGTGGGCTATTGGCTCTTGGTACAGCCCTCGCATTCCGCCTGTCGGTGAACTATGATGCCTACGTCCAACTTAGGCATCCCCGTAAAACTCCTGCACCCGCTGTGCCAGTGCCAGTTGGCACCAAGGGATCGCAGGGCCACAGCCCCCTAGGTCCCAGGGCAGAGGCTCCTAGCTTGCACTCTCCGCTCTGTTCCTAAAGGCATATTGCCCATCTCTCTCTCCCCCTCAGTTGCTGCTCTTGGGTTTGTACCCCTTCGTGTATTCACCATCGAATGTCTCTGCAGTCTCCAAGCCGACTACCATCCATTGTCCACTGTCTAGTCCATAATTCGGTGACGCATTCTGGGCTATGGTTTCTGCAAAAGATAATAACACCAAATAAATGGTCAAGCTCCCGTCATCCATTTGTCTCGTGGCGAACTATTAACTTAATGAGATGCTGCTCAGCGCTGACATATGGGAAGGAAATGGCCTGTGCGCAGAGGTTCCTTGATCCTTTTTTTTTAAACGGGGGCTAATGCTTTTATGCATCACATAAAAGGCAAAAAGTAAGACACTGTACAAATGAAGGGTCAGATCCGGGGGAATTGTGTGTGTGTGTGTGGGGTGGTGGGGTGGTGCAGAAAGCCTCTTCTGAGAGGCCAAATCTCCTCAGCGCGCCTTGAGATTAGTGGGAGTGGAAGGAGCTCAGTGCCTTAAATTCAATTGTATGATTTGATTCGCAGCATTACTAATCCCATCAGGTAGGTACTACGCAGGGAGATGCATGTTTCCTAGCTACAGTACCCTGCTATGGACATATGGTCCTCACTACACGAAGAGGACAGTCCAGTGAAAACAAATCACTCTATATAAAGAGAGACAAAGACTGGGCACACCCAACCGCCAGCAAGCAGGGTAGTTTAGGAGTGGTGGGGCCTAGCTCCTCATGTGCCCAAGATCTGGCTTTCAGCCAGCACTATCATTTGGTTTAATTAGGGTGACCAGATGTCCCATTTTTAAAGGGACAGTCCCGTTTTTTGGGACTTTTTCTTATATAGGCACCTATTACCCCCCACCTCCCTGTCCCGTTTTTTCACAGTTGCTATCTGGTCAGCCTTGGTTTAATGCCATTGCTTCCTTGTACGAGCGCTCCTCTGACCCTTCTGCCTGACTAATCACCAGCTAGATTTTGAAAATAGAGTGGATGTTTATTCTGAGCCTTTTGCAGCGCGGCTCTCCCAGCTTGCTGAACAGTGATTCTATTTCTGGATCCCAGTTTTGGAGAATTTAAGGTGGTGTCTGTGTTGCTGCAGTCAGGGGCAGTACATAGGAATTGCTAGACTGGCTCCGACCAGTGGTCCATCTAAACAGTGGCTGGAACCAGATATTTCAGAGGAAAGGGTGTGAAACAGAAGACTTTGCCCCTCATGAAAGTCTCATTCTAATCGTTAGGTACCGATTGAAGATCTGAAGCATATTTTTTAGCTTCCTTCCCCCCCCCCCCCTTTTTTTTTTTAATCTACAAGCATTTACTGTTTTAACTCTGGTTATTCTTGTTAGCCAGGGACGTGTCCAATCCTCCTTTGATCCTGCTAAGTTCTTGGCCTCAATGACCTCCTGAGGCAATGAGTTTCGCTGTCTAATTTTGCACAGCGTGACCTGGTATTCCCTTGCATCGGTTTTGCATTCGCCGTCTTTCAGGTGAATTGCATGTCCCCTTGTCCTTGTGTTATGAGACAGGGAAAACAAAAGCATCTCTCGACCATTCAGCGTTCTATTCACTTTTATCACCCCTTATTTGTTAGCAAAGACAACTTAGTTATGTGGGCATTGTGGCCTCACGTCCACTTCCAGCCTCTGTTGCAGCTGGAGTCATCACCTGAAAAAAGAATATTAATGTCTAATATTTAAATGCAGTGGGCCAGATTCTGTTCTCAGTTACACCCATGCTATCCCCCAAGAGAAGCATTTGCCCATTGTTTCAAGTTCACACGGTAACATTTTTCCAACATTCAGCCTGTGCTAAGGCAGGCTACAAACACCTTTACAGTCTCTGACACTGGGCTCCCCGGAGAGCTCTTGGCTTTTCTTTACAAGGCCAGCAGCCAGTTCAGAAATGCCAGCTGCAGAAGCCTTGTTTCTCAGGACATGCCATATTTTGGCCAGGACTGGATGCTCATTTACTTTGGTGTCAACTTTCCAGCTGCTGTGAGGAGTAACAAGGAAAGGACAGAGCCTTCCCTTCCTCTGAACTCTCCTGTCTTTTCACCACGGTGTCAAAGGAGGATCCCACAGGTTCCTTTAAACGCTCCAGCCTTGGCTGTGCAATTGCCACAATGGCATCCACAACATAATCACATGCGTTGGACTGTGATAAGGCCAAAGAAGCACCTCAAGGTGTAGCTGGAACCTGCACACATGCGTCCGTTGGATGTGTAATGACTGGCATATTGGCTGATATGGGGGATTGAACCAAGGCCCTCAGGTGCTAAAGCACAAGCTGCTATAGCTAGCGGTACAGCTCTTTAGGTGGGGCTGTTATAAAGCAGGATCAGGCAACCAACGAGACCCATAAACTGCACCCACCACTGGGTTCCAGGTTTGGAGATTCCTTTTTCTAAGCAGGCCAGAGAGAGTGTGAATTCCCCCCTCCCCTGCTCTAATGGGACGATAAAGAGAAAAAGGACAGGCTGTTTCTTTGAAAGATCACCTGCAATGTGCAAGCAGGGCTAGAGCCTCTCCAACTCTGTCTACACTTAAAACACTACAGCTGCTGTCCTGCCGCGGCTGCCAATGTAGCTTCAGCGTAGAAGACACTTACGGCTATGGTGGGAGGGATTCTCCCTTCCCCTGCAGATCATAGAATCATAGGCTATCGGGGTTGGAAGGGACCTCAAGAGGTCATCTAGTCCAACCCCCTGCTCAAAGCAGGACCAAGCCCAACTAAATCATCCCAGCCAGGGCTTTGTCAAGCCTGACCTTAAAAACTTCTAAGGAAGGAGATTCCACCACCTCCCTAGGTAACCCATTCCAGTGCTTCACCACCCTCCGAGTGAAAAAGTTTTTCCTAACATCCAACCTAAACCTCCCCCACTGCAACTTGAGACCATTACTCCTCGTTCTGTCATCTGCCACCACTGAGAACAGTCTAGATCCATCCTCTTTGGAACCCCCTTTCAGGTAGTTGAAAGCAGCTATCAAATTCCACCTCATTCTTCTTCTTCTTAGATAATCCACTTTCCTGGGAAACAGTAACTAGGTTGAGGGAAGAATTCTGCCGTCAGCCTAGCACTGTCTACACCAGGGGTTAGGTCGGCTTCACTCTGTCTCTCGGGGGTGTGGATATTCACATCTCTGAGCAACGTCAGTCACTAAATCAATGTCACTTTTCAGTGTTGACCAGTCCTCATTGTTTCCGCAGCCCATCCCCACCCCCACGGCATGTCCTTCCAGCATTGCTATGCCTCACGGGCAGAGAGATAACTCTGAGCACGGTCAGTCTTTAAAATCCCCTGGCATTTGCCACAAGGGCCTAAAGGGCCTCATCCCAGTGAGCTGGCTAAATTCCTCTTTGTACAGTGTTTAGCACAAGGGGGGAACGGGCGCAGTCCTGACGGTGGCCTCTAGCCCCTCCCATAATGCAAATAATAATATGTTCTGACCACCAAGAAATCCCCGTTGTACTTTCAGACGAAGGAGATCACTCCAGTTCCCCTTCTAACAAAGCCCTGTTGTGCGTCATTACAGTGCACTGTTAAATGGCTGCAGCATGCCACCCCCAGAAGTGTCTGCATTTGAGATGGGGGGGCACTGTGATTCCTGGTCCGTGACTGCGGCTCCTAAGTGCTACAGCAATACGAATAATAACCACAAGGACAGATCAAGGAATGACCTTAAAATGAGCATGACCCTGCCCAATACCTTCAGACAATTTTGATCTCTTGTTGCCATGCATGGTCCATGCACCTCTGGAGAAAAATTGTCCCCAGTAAGCTCCCTTGAAGCAGAGTTGCACCAGCCGTGAATTTGGCCCCTGGTGAGTACAGCCCTTATTCTCCCTCATCCCTCAACCTGTATTGGTGTTTTGATGCCAAAGTGACAGATTTCTCCAGCAGTGTGCCAGCTATGCATGCAACACATTCACTCTTCCTAACAGGCTGTATCCAGGGGAAGACTGCATGTAGCCCCTGATCACATAGGGAGGACACTATTCTGTAGAACAAAATAGCATCCTCCCCACAGCATGATCCCGCAGTCACTGTACGTGCAAGGTCATGCCGCATGGAGGACACCCTTTGGTTCTACAAAATGGCCTCCTCCTCCCAGTGTCCCCTCACACGTACCAGGCCTTGCGTGCAAGGGTAGAATTGCACACCTACTAAAAATGTCACAGTACACCCCTGGATTGCTCATAAATACCATAGAGAGACAGACAGACAGACAGATATCTACCCAGGTATTCGGCCATTACTTTCCCCACTTACCTTAATGGCACAGCGGGTGATGTTCTAGGTGAAAGGGCCCAACTGTGCCTTTTCCAAGTAGAACCTACAGACCATATTCAGATCAGTTGTTATTGACTGGAAGTAAACCCGAAATGACAATGAAGTTCAGTATTGTGAGAACCAAATTACGGGACGCTGGTCAGGCTTTTACGGTGACTGGCTCATATTCACCCAGGCCCTCAGGGGATCTGGACCCACATTGCTTATTGGAAGAGGGGTGATTCTGTAGCTTTTTATACATTTTATTAAAGCTATTAAACAAAAATAAGATCAAGAAAACATACCACCACAGCTAAGCTGCTGCTAATGATAATGTTATAAGAAAGGGCTGATCTGGCTTAGGGGCCTAACTCCCGGAGAGGGTTCAACACTTGCAATGTCTCACTCCTTTTGGGGAGGGCAACACTTAGGGCAGCCTGTAGAGGACAGATACTGCACACTGAGCTTGCAGAGGTATAAATAGCAGCATAGATGGTGAGGCATGGCTTAGGCAAGGTGCCCTACGCACCTGAACCCCCCCAGAGTATATAGCCGACATAGTTCTCTACACGCCCAAGCAGTTCCTCCTATATCTACACTGCTATTTTTAGGAGTGTCGTGTCCAGCTCCTAGTCCCTTTCCTTGTGAGAGTGAAAGGCTCCAGTGGTGGGCAGCTGCCAGAGCCTTTCCCCTCCATCAGAGCCTTTCACTGCTGGGTGTAATGCCACACCATAGGGACCATGGATGCAGACTGCCTTTCACTGCAGTGTGTAGCTATCCCTACCCTACATACCACTGCAAGTGTGGACAAGGCCTTTGTGGATCTAGTCCTAAGCGATTTGCCCCCTGTCATACATAAGGCCTGGGGTAGAGGGGGGAATTGAAGCTAGGTTTTACGAGTCCTAAGCTACCGTCCTAACGGCTGAACTAGCCTTCCTCCTCACACAGTCGAAAACAGGACTGTTTCCTGAGCTCAAGGAGCCTGTTTTGTCCAGACCAGCTGTCATCTGTCATCACCTACTTTGGCTTGGATTGGAGGGTGGCACAACTGGATTAGTTCCCGAGGCTGGTGTTCGAGTACATAGATTTGGATGCAAGGTCCTCCTTTCATTTTAAGATGCCCACGGACTTTTCATTTAAACAGTATCCCGTGTAAAGCATCTTCCTTTCCTAGTGTGTTTTTTCAACCAGGAGAACTGCAGGAAAACATGCCTAATTTCCAACTAAAACCCTTTGCCTCACTGAAGATTAACATGTAATTAACACCTTTTAGGGAGAGTTTCATCGATATGCAAATGAACAGCTCACCCTGTTCTGTGATGCTGGGTCTCTAGCGCTCACTCCCATCTGTGCTGTGAAAAGAACACCTCTTACAGAGCGGAGAAATAGACAATTAAAACTAATAAGCCTAGTTACTAAATAAAGTGCCATCAAACTAGTGTGTGGGCCAGTGGCTAGGTCAGAGAGCCGCAACTCAAGACAGCTGGGTTCCAGTCCTGGTTCTGCCACCAACCTACTATACAGGGTGGGGGCCAGTCCCTTCTTCCTCTGTTTCCCCTTGCACCCTTTATCTGTCTTTTCTATTTACACTATCAGCTTTCCAGGGCAGAGACTGTGCTTGTACTGTGCCTCGCACAACGGATCCCAAGGTGCTATTGACATGGACAAAATAATGTGTGATTAAATGGGAGTTTGGGGACCAAAAGGAATCAGGATCAGACCCTAAAACACAAAGTTCCAAATTCATCCCTTGTGTACATTAATGGAGTTACATCCGAAGCTAATAGAGTTACCGCAGGGATCCTTTTTCCCACACCCCCATCTAAGCATTCCTCGTGATCACCAGCCCGGGTACCCTCCTTTGGTCTATTAGTTATGTTATAGCTGGGACATGGGGACAGAATCATTACTTTTTATAAAAAGAAAAGGAGTACTTGTGGCACCTTAGAGACTAACCAATTTATCTGAGCATAAGCTTTCGTGAGCTACAGCTCCCTTCATCGGTTAAATTGGTTAGTCTCTAAGGTGCCACAAGTACTCCTTTTCTTTTTGCGAATACAGACTAACACGGCTGTTACTCTGAAACCTACTTTTTATAACATATCGCTACATGCAGATGACATGCTGAGATTCAAGCCGAAAGGTAGATGTTTTAAGAACAAGGGTTACATTAATCGGTAAGCAGAATAATCTAATGGTTTTGCTAACTAGTTAAAAAAAAGAATAGAAAAATTATACACTCTTAAGAGAGCAAGACACCGCAAAGGCAAAGCTCAGCATCACCCAGCCTAGATGTAGTTCTGTATGGCCAGATTTTTGCATGCATTCGTTTACTTTGCTGTATCATAGAATCATAGAATATTAGGGTTGGAAGAGACCTCAGGAGGTCAGCTAGTCCAACCCCCTGCTCAAAGCAGGACCAATCCCCAACTAAAGCATCCCAGCCAGGGCTTTGTCAAGCCAGGCCTTAAAAACCTCTAAGGATGGAGATTCCACCACCTCCCTAGGTAACCTATTCCAATGCTTCACCAACCTCCTAGTGAAATAGTGTTTCCTAATATCCAACTGAGACCTCCCCCACTGCAACTTGAAACTATTGCTTCTTGTTCTGTCATCTGCCACCACTGAGAACAGCCGAGCTCCATCCTCTTTGGAACCCCCCTTCAGGTAATTGAAGGCTGCTATCAAATCCCCCCTCACTCTTCTCTTCTGCAGAGTAAACAATCCCAGTTCCCTCAGCCTATCCTCCTAAGTCATGTGCCCCAGCCCCCTAATCATTTTCGTTGCCCTCCACTGGACTCTCTCCAATTAGTTCACATCCCTTCTGTAGTGGAGGGCCCAAAACTGGATGCAATAGCCCTGGTGTGGCCTCAGCAGTGCCGAATAGAATAAAACAAGAAGAAAGAAAAAACATTTTACAATAGTCATATAGCAAATGAAGAAAGGCTACATCCCTGAAACCAGATGCAAGTGAATGTGTTGTCTGGGGCTAGGTGAAAGAGAACCTCTGTGTTTTGTGATTAAAACTGCTCCCTTGATTGAAGCTTGCAGTGACTGATGTGTTAATTGACTGGCACAATTTCATGCCGCAATAACTCTAAGCTCTTCAGTTCAGCCATGAATAAATTAACCGTTAAGTCCCTGTGTATAAATCCTTAAAGTTCCCAGCCACCGTTTAAAATGGAAACATGGGTTGGAGAATCCGGATAATCCGTCATGAGCCCAGCAGTTCAATCTACACAATCCACGCTTGAACATACACAGTAGCTGTCATATACCCTATACAGCTTCCATCATTTACCATCTCCTCTGGCTCAGATACAGCACTATGTGGGTTTTTAGCTGCATCCCTGCCTGACGGGTACTTCCATGCCACATGTCGAACACCAGATTGATAGCTAGATAGAAACTAGTAAAAGAAGTGTGCACACCCAGAGGCAGAAATTTAGGCATCTAGGGGACTTTTATAGTGAAAATTTAGGCACCTAATGAGTTTAGGCACCTATAGGGTTAGGTATCAGCCAAGTGGTGGTTTTATGGATCACAGCGGTGTCTAAATCTGGGGTTTGGGTGTCTAAGTCCCTTTGTTGATCTGGGCCATAGTCAGTATATAACTATAATGCTGCTAAGCCCAACAGCAAAGCAACCTCCTGCCCAAAACATCTTTGTTGGGGAGTTTTAGGTCCCTGTGTACTCTTTCCAGTACAAGGATAAGCATTCCCCCCCAATCTCCCAGAATGCCTTGCTGGGTCTGTCCCTTTAAATTTGACAGTGCCGAACAGCTGCTGCTCTAAAGTGGCCATTTTGCAAGGAGCAGTTGTTGGGTCTCTCTCGTCTCTTCCAGATGGTAAGTCCTTGTTATGTTTTTCCTTTCTTATTGTTGAGGAGATGGTACATTCTCACAGATATCTCCTAGTAATTTACATGGGTTTTATTTAAGCCCTTGTGGGCTGTCTAAAGGGTAGTTATATGATTTCAAACTGGTGGCTGCATCCTGTCCAATTCATTCCTCTTACTCGGTTACCGCAACTGTGTGTGTCCAATAACTGATGTGATTCTGGACTAGAGGAGTATGAGGTCTTTCGATTCAAGGCGCCGATGGTTGTGAAGAATATATTTTTATCCTGATCCCCACATCGGTAGGGACATGGGATCAGCCTCAATGTTGTTTGTACACTCTTAACTCTGAATTGGCAGACTTTCATAGCTATGGTTTTATAAAAAAATTTAAAAATCCAGGTTTTTGAAACATTTGTGTTTGACTTTAAATTGCTATGTTCTAATTATATTTTTCCTGGAGCAATTGGTGCTGTATGTATTTATAACCTTATCTCTCTCTTTTAAAAGGGCTTTGTCTGAGAATAATCTCTGTTTAAAATGTTAACATAGATCATAGTTAAGCAAAGATGCAGCCTTACAAACTATAGTTAGGTTCTGTGGTTCAGGCAGCCATAGGACAGCGTTTCAAGCTTTCTCAGACCTAAATCTTTGCACATGCTCAATCACTTAGTCTAATGTGGTTGTCCCCAAACGTTTCCTCTTGTGCCCCCCCCTTACCAGTAATAGAATGTGTTTGGTCCCCCCACGGGCTGTGGAGTGAAGTCGCGGGGGGGCTGCGACCAGGAGCAGGGGCCAGGAGCAGGGACCACAGCTGCAGCCGGGGGCTGGGGCCGGGGCGGAGATAGGGACAGAATGGGGCTGGGTGGTGCTCCCTCCTTGTGAGGGCTGGCCTGGGCCCCGCTGCCCCTCCAGACATTCTTCTGTGCCCCCACTAGCGGGGTGTGCCCCACATTTTGGGGACTACGGGTCTAATGAGTGCAGCTGGTCTGTTGCTTTCTGACTTCCACTGCAGCTTTTTCCAGAAATGTCCACTGCTCCCCGAGCTCAGCGAAGGATTTTAGACTCCCTCCAAGCCCAAAAGAAAAGAAAACTCCAGCCAAAAATTTGGGCAAGGTTCTGAGCCCAGTCATACTGGTGTAAATTCATTGATTTTAATGGCGTTTCTCTTGATTTACACTGATGTTGCAGAGAATATATCCTGATCCCATTTTCAAAAAGTGCCTAGTGATTTTGGTGCCCAATTTGAGAATCCTTAACAGGATCTAATTTTCAGAAATTTGCTGAGTGCCCACCCTCTGAAAAGCAGGCCCTTTCCAGGGTGGCACCTTTTGAGTCACCCAAAATCTTGAAGCATCCAAAAACAGCTAGTTACTTTTGAAAATCTTGGCCTATGCCATTTAGCCCCAACTGTAGAAACACTTGAGCCCATAAGCAGCTCCACCAAATTCAGTGGGACTTCTCAGGCACATAAAGTGAAGCACAAGCCTACCAGCAAGAGTTTGCAGGATCGGAGTCTTAGTTTGGAAAAGTCGCGGTGTGCAAAAGACCTTCACAACAAAAATACAACCACCCCAAGATATTTATTGGTGCCATAACCTGCCTACGTTTATTTAGAATGATAGCACCAACGCTTCTGCTTCCTTGCATGAATTCCATCAAACCAGGGATGCTTTCCGAGTCCTCTCCCTCCAAAGTGCTCTCTTCGATGCCATATCTTGTATTGCATGTCTTTCTTTATGACTTCCCACCACAACTACTTCTTGGGTCAGCCTCTCTGTCTTTCCCCTTCAGTCTCGATCGATTGGATTCTCATCCATATAGCTGTCAGCATTGTGCTTTATATTGACCAAACTATCTGACCCTGCATGCCCTCATTTTTTTCTATTTATGGGTGTTACTTTGAGCATGTCTCTAACATACACATGCCTCACATGATCTTTCTTGCTTACACCATTCATCCATTTCAACATTCACATTTCTGGGGAGCTTTTCGTTTGCTCATGTTTCTTGTTTGTTACCCAGACATTCGAACTGGACGGACCTCTGTTTATAGACTTTCCCTTTAAGTCTTAAAGGTATCTTCCTGTCACATAGTATACTATCTCACTCCATTTATTGCCCTAGCTCCAATTTCATGCTCTGTTTCCCCATTTTCCTGGATTCTGGAGCCCAGATACCCGAAACTCTGCATTTTCAATAATGTCTGCCTATCTGGTTTCAAGGATAATTCTTCAGTGTTCACATTACTGAAATTACATACCATATACTTTGTTTTTCCTTTGCTTATTTTGAGCCCATATCTCTCCAACACATCTCCCCATTTATCAAGATCCTTTTCTAGGTTAGCTTTCTCCTCACTGCACAGAATGGTATCATCTGCCAACAACTTGCTCCAAGGTGCTTCCTCCTGTATGTTCCTTGTGAGGGAATCCAGGACGAGGCTAAACAAGAAAAGGGTCAGTGCAGATCCCCAATGCACTCCCATCTTTACCAGTGGTTCATCTGTTTCACCCCTAGAAGTTCTGACTACTGATGCTTCGTCTACATCCATGGCTTGAACCTCTACATACATGGCTTGATTTAGTTGGGGTTGGTCCTGCTTTGAGCAGGGGGTTGGACTAGATGACCTCCTGAGGTCCCTTCCAACCCTGATATTCTAGGATTCTATGAAACTGCACATAAAGTTCTGGTGCCGTTTTTTCTCCCTCATATCTCACCAGATGACGTCCCTTGGAATTTGGGCAAAGGCCTTTTCCAGATCAATGAACACCATGTGAATGTGTTTCCTTTTCCCATCTCATAATTTAATTGAACAGAGAAGTCAGCAGATGGATGCCTCCTATTCCAAGCTTTCCCTATGCCTCGGTAGGGAGGAATAGCCCCAACTATTAAAGTTAATCTCCCCCCATGTTTCAAAGTGCAGGTGCTATCTCGTTGATAAAGTCCTGAAGGCTTATATTCATCCAGTAGTTTTCTTCCAAGGCTTTCCATTCACCCTGGCACGGTGATTTCTAATTATATTGCACAACATGCGGTGCTTGACATTTCATCATTCTTATTAAGCGTCAGGCTTCCTGCCATACTCAAGGGAAAAAACCAGCAATAATGAATACTCATTTGGGAGCCAGCATTAAAACCCCAAAAAGGACTAAGGCAAAGGCCCTTTTAAAATAAAGTTTTTAGGTTAATAGGGCCTAATCTTATTTCCTTGTTTGATCCTTTATTTAGAAAAAGGATTTCCAGCAGGGAAGCGCATATTAATGAAGCACTATGTAGAAACTAGCACGAGGGTTGTGGGAATACAGATGTATTGCGTATGGGAAGGAATTAAATGATATAGGTACTGAACTTTGATTTCTATGAGATCTCGGAAGCAAGAGTCATAGAGTATTCAAATCAACTGGCTAGTAAGTACATCTGTTTCTGCCCTCTACTGGATGGACACAGAACTGTACAGTGGTGTATTGGGCCCTATGGGTACATCTACACTAGAATAAAAGACCTAGAGCATGGCTGAAGCTGGTCCAGGTCAGCTGACTTGGGCCCATGGGGCTCGGGCTGTGGGGCTAAAAATTGCTGGGTAAATGTTTGGGCTCAGGCTGGAGCCTGGGATATGAGACCCTTCCCCCTCACGTGGTCCCAGAGCCAAAGCTCCAGCCTGAACCCAAATGTCTACACAGCAGTTTAACAGCCCCAAGGCCCGCAAGCCTGAGTCAGCTGACCCGGGGCCAGCCACAGGTGTTTAATTGCCATATAGACATACCCCATGTGACTAACAGAGAGTCTTCTTTAGTGCAATGGTAGAGGGTCTGTGGGTAGACCCTGAAGGCTCTAGTTCTGTTTCTATTGCTGCTGTGCAGATATTGTATACAGCACAGTGAGAACAATGAAAGCTTAGGTGGCTTGGTTCAGTGTGCAGGAGGGTCAATAGGGCTAGAAGGGCCCAGGCCAAAATTTTTCATTTGGAATATTCCTCCCCCTCCCCACTACTTGCATGTTTGTGGAACCCAAATCTCAGCCACTCTCAAGAGAAGAAGGATGACCTTGCGGGTAAGGTACTGCCCCAGGACTCAGGAGATATAGATCCAATTCCCCATGTGAGCTTGGGCTAGTCACTTAGTCTCTTTGTGCTTCAGTTCTCCATACAATGGAGATGACAATGCTCCTTTCTGTTTGTCTCACCTACTGTACAGGATGTGGAGGAGGGGCTTTGGGCGTAGGCGGAGCTGTGCAAAGCCTAACGCCCTGCTGCCAAGTGGAATTCGCAAACTTGAGTTGAGTGCCCAAGCTCCCTCTGTGCTACATGAGGAGAGTTAAGCACCTAAGAATGGGATTCACAAAAGCCAGCATCCTGAGCGGGGGGGCTGCCTAAACAAGTTATCTGGCAATGCCGAGGAGAGGGGTGAGGCCGAAGTCTCAGCCTAGGTGCCTGCATCCACTAGAGAGTCACAGCCATGATAAACCCGCTCCAGGAGTTAGGTGCCTATGCCAGGTCAGCCATTTTTCAAGAAAAATAATGGTATCCCCCCCCGGCTAATAACTTTTTAGCACACACCTGGGATATGCAAACGCCAGGTTCAGTTCCCTCCTCTGCCTGACATGGAGCAGGGAATTGAACTTGGGCCTCCCGCCTCTCCGCGTGCCGTAACCACTGGGTGATGGGTAAGGCTGTGAATCATTCACGGAGATCATGGCTTCCGTGACTTTCCATGACCTCTGTGAATTTTGCAGTGCTGGTGTGGCTGATCCCAGGACCACCCTAGCAGCTGGGGAAGCCCAGGGGCCAGCCCCATCAGCCGCTGCTCTGGCAGCCCCAGGCAGCTGGTCCACGGCGCTGCCCTGAAGCCGTGGTCCGGGACCAGCGGCGGGGTCCTGGGCCACCCCTTCCCGGACCAGTGCCAGTGGGGCCGCTGGCCATCCTCCCCATCCCCTCCCCCCAGCACTGGCAGGGGGCCCCGGGCCACCCCCAGCTGCGGCAGGGCCCTGGGCTGACACTCCCGCAGCAGAAGTGTTGCCCCACACTGCCCCCCCCGCCAGCTGCAGACTTCAGGAGTGCCCCCCTCCCAGCAGGTAAGATTTAGTCACAGATATTTCTAGTAAAAGTCATGGACAGGTCATGGGGCCGTGACTTACTGTTTGTTGCCCAGGACCTGTCCATGCCTTTTACTAAAATACCCGTGACTAAAACATAGCCTTAGTGATGGGGTATTTTGGGTCAGAGCTTTCTCAGGTTCTCCCGGTGAAGCTGTTCTACTGTGTATAAGAACTTAAATCACCATTGAGTTGCAGAGAGTGAGCATGACTTCATAGCCCAGCGGTTTGGGCATTCAGTAGGAGTTAAGGAGCTATACAAAGTGGAACAGCTTCATCAGGAGGGAGTGAGGGAGTCCTGCCCCAGAATACCACCGAGCCAATCAGTTGAGGTCCTCACCTCACCCAGTTGAGATCCAAGTTCAAATCCCTGCTCCACTTCAGGCAGAGGGGGAATTGAACCTGGGGCAGTGCCCTAATCACTGGGCTAAAGGTTATAAGGGCTCCTCCTGCAGCATATTTGGATGGGTTTGGCCCTCAATTCTCTGAAGTACTGGCATGAGTTGGGGGCTGGGCAGCGTCAGGACTGTGTGCATGCTCAGCTGCCGAAATGTAGGGGCCTTAAGGTTCCACCCTTAAAATCCCTAGATGCTTCAAGGTTAGGCGGCAACAGAGCAGGGTTTTGTGAATGCCAGCGGCACTTAAATGTTGGATGTAGACACCCAGGGCCCTTAGTGAACCTAGCCCTGTGTGTTTGTATAGTGCCTAGGACAAAGGGGTTCTGATCTCAGTTTGTGCCTCTAGGGATGTTTCATGGGATTTCATACAGCACATAAAAAAATGTTTGGAGTATACCGGAGATCCAGAAGGAAAATGCTAGTTGCTGAATTGCGGATGCGAGAAAGAGGAATTTAGTCAAACTTGGGTTATGGGTGAAGGCGGCTCAGAGCACCACCAGAGTTCAGGCTCTCTAGGCAGGCTTGACACTGGAAATACATTTTAGAGCTACTCATTCCTTTGCCTCTTGTTCCAAATCTAGGTCACATTTTTTCTTAACCATGTAGACATGGCTATGCAGTCATGGAGAGCAAAGTCTTTAGAGAAGATTTCAAGGCACAGTATGCTGAAGGCCAAGACCTAATCGTTCTACAGCTAAATACATCACGTAAACAAGTTGATCTTAGAGACTTAATTGTGCTTTGTTACACCATTTTCACTAAATACGCAGTTTGCAGCAAAAATCCCCAAACATTTTAAGTGGGATAATAAATCTGACTGTGTTATGAAGTGTGTCCAAAACATACTAAATATTTGAGGGGAGCAATGGGGTTGCAAGAATAACTGAGCAAGCCATGTTCCTCAGAGATGTTGTGGGGCTTTCCCTTCATCCCCACCCCTGGTTCTTGTCACACAGACAGAAAGCAGAAGACCAGAAGTTGGAAATGCAGGCAATGCCATGTTTATTGGGATTAGTTTCAAGCAAACATATTCATAGCTCTGATACTGCAGAGCCTTTACCCCGTGTCCCCGTTCCCAGCTCTGACGCCACAGAGCCTTAACCAGTGTCCCCGTTTTCCTATTCCCCGCTCCTTCTGTTTAGGAGGCCCAAATATACCTGCAATACACACGCTTGGTCTCACCCCTTACAATTTATGGTCATGTTCCATTTTGGGGGATCATGAGTCTGGGGGCTTTGTTCCACCTTTTTTGTATTCTATGAGAGGGGTAAAGAGTGAGGTTGTATTTTGGTGAGGGACAGGCATTTCTTTGGCCTTAGTGTTTCTTATACCTTCCCCGTCTCCATCCCCCTTGCCCCTCACGACTGGTTGTTTGACCTTGCCTTGAGATAGGAGTTGAGGCAGTCTTCAAGTGTGCACTCGTATATTATACTATCACCATGCCCAGTAACACTTTAACTGTTTTTCTGTTCCCATTATACTAATAAACCCATGTGGCTAGGCAGAAGCGACAGACAATGTCTTTGTTCTTTGTTCACACATATTAGTAAGGATATAAGTGTACCAAAAATCAAACCCAAAATTCTATCTCAGGCTAACAAACAGGCCTATATACAAACAAGAGAGAACCAGAGAGACATGTTTCTTGATAATACAGTGTCAAATTCTCATGTGTTATACCACTGTGTAGCAGGGTGGTCACCCACTCCAGGCCTGAAAGGGTTACAGCCAGCCCTGGGAGAGGGCTTGGGCTGTGAGCCAAGGGCTAGGCTGACGGGGAAGCAGCCACAGCTGGGGTCATGCCCCAATCAGGCCACAGCTGGCCCTATAAAAGGCTGAGAGCCAGGCACTCAGGCAGTCTCTCTCTAGTTGTGGAGAGACTTGGGTCTGGTGGTTCACCAGGGTGACTAGCGTGAACCAGGGCTGGGGAAAGGCTAGAGGAGCTGGGGAAGCTCCAGGCTGGAAAATCCCCAGCCTGCAGGCCTTGCTGAAGGCCTAAAGCAGGTACTGGGGCTGCAGAGGGGCAGACCAAGGTTAGGCAAAGGCAGCAGGTCCTAACCCTCCTTGCCGATGATGAGTGGTACAGACTGCAGTCTGCCCCAGCGTATGTGGGCTAGATGAGGACTGGTAGTAGCCGCTGAGGCAAGGTGGGGATAGAGGGAGGGGATTCCCTGGGGTGGGGAGACCCACTGCAGAGGACACAATCCCAAGGGAAGGGGCACTGGGTCTGGGAGGGACATGGGGGCCTGAGGCAAGTGGGATGCTTGCAGAGGGCGCTCCGGAGGCTGGAGAGCTAATTCCCGGGACGACCAGCGGGAGGCGCCACACTGGTGAGTGTCAGGCTCGCTGCACAGTGTAAATCCCAAGTGACTCTGACTTCACTGGAATGCCTCACCACTTATCCCATTGTAAATGAGAGCAGAATCTAACCCACAAGCCCTTAATGGATCAATATAGTGCAGTCCGATGAAGTGAGCTGAAGCTCACGAAAGCTTATGCTCAAATAAATTGGTTAGTCTCTAAGGTGCCACAAGTACTCCTTTTCTTTTTGCGAATACAGACTAACACGGCTGTTACTCTGAAACCTGCAGTCAAGTAGTGGCTTTCAATTTTCTGTCTCAAAATCTGTCGTCATAACCGAGCAGATGCAACCTGTTGTAATCCATTAATGGGTCATTTCAATATAGCTGAGCTGTGGCTTGTAATTTCTGATTGGAAGTATCTGGCATCAAGCATAACCAAAAGGCTACAATACCCTGCCAGGAACGGAAACACCCCATTCAGCATATTTGACTAATGAATGGATTCTAGTGTACTGCATTTCTTTGGCCATTCCTGATGTCAGAGACTTCCAGCCAAAATCTGTAAGTCACAGCTCAGCTGTACGGTATTGATTTACTAATGCAGAGACTCTGCAGCATCCCTGGTTCCAGGGCCGTCCTGACCCATACGCAAAGTACGCAGCTGCGTAGGGCACCAGGAAATTTGGGGCACCACCTCTTCCTGCCCTTGCTCTGTCCCCACTCCCCATAGCTCTCCAATAGGGCCGGGGCTCCACTCACCGGTGGCGGGAAGTGCAGCGACCCGACCCCAGCCTGCTCCACACCGCTGGTGAGTGCTGGGGTGTGGTTCCCCCAAGTCAGCGCCGCTCCCCCCCCCCCCCCCCCGCGGAGGCCTGCTCTCCCCCCTCCCCCCCCGTGGAGGCCTGGGGAGCTTTCCCCCCCGCCCCCCCGTGCAGGCCTGGGGCCCCACACACCCCTCCTGTTGGGGGGGGAGCTGCGTAGGGCCCCAGAATAGCTAGGGATGGCCCTGCCTGGTTCTCAACCTTTCCAGACTACTCTACCCCTTTCAGGAGTCTGATCTGTCTTGCGTACCCCCAAGTTTCACCTCACTGAAAAACTACTGACTTACAAAATCAGACCTCAAAATACAGAAGTGTCACAGCACATTAGTACTGAAAAATGGCCGACAGTCTCATTTTTACCATATAAATACACAGGAAATCATTGGACTATAAATATTGTACTTGCATGTCAATGTGTAGTATATAGTGCAGTATAAACAAGTCATTGTATGGCATTTTGATTTGTACTGACTTCACTGGTGCTTTTTATGTAGCTCGTTATAAAACTAGGCAACTATCTAGATGAGTTGATGTATCCCCTGGAAGACCTATGCGTGTCCCCAGTGGTACGCGTACCCCTGGTTGAGAACCACTGCCTTAAAACACTTTAGTCTACATGGGTAGACAATAGGTCGGCCCTTCCTTTGAAATCTACGTACTTGCAAACGTGCCGTTGTCAGGGAACTTGTCAGACGTTAGAAAAGAGATTCTTAGCTTAGGAGAAGTTTTGAGACTTAGTGGATAAAAGTGCTTGCTGTTCTGTTCTGGAAAAGGGCAGTGGAAATGACTCCCCCTTACCTGGTGTATCTGTCCCCTACGAGTCTTTGTGTTCTCTTGCTTTGCTCCTTGTAGCACTACAGAGCCAATACAGAGAGCAAGCTGTCTTCTGGACTTCTACATACGTGTTCATCAGCCATGATCTGATAGCAGAGTTTGTCTGTCTGTCCCTCTCTCTCTCTTCTTTTTAACTGGGGATGATGTTGGAAGAAAAAACAAAATAGCTTTTTGGTTTCTTTTTTAATGTTAATCTCCGGTTGACTTTGCATTGCAGGCAGTTAGAAAAATACACCCCAGTTCAGACCTGATGTCAACAGATCTGGGCGTGCTTACACCAGGCCTGAATTTGGCCCATGATCTCCTTGGCTTGTGAGTGTTTTGGGTGTCACTGAGATAGGAAACCTTCCTGTGTTCCGTCTAGAGGTGCTTTTCTGCTTATACCTGTCCTGGAATAGATTGTATAACGTTGCAGGCATGAAATTATTTTTGATCTCAAAGGGCTGAACGCAGACCTGTTAAAAGCGGGAGAAACTCCACTGGAGTTGCATTTGCTAACATCGTCAGATGACTTTTAGCTAAAGTCAACAGACCTAGTTCTTGTGTGGGCGGGTAGTATTCCCATTGAAGTCAATGGCAGTTGTGCTCCGTTATGCTAGAACTGAATTAAGTACTCCAAGTCCCTGCTTGTCTGCTCTATATTGATCCACTAAGGATTGTGTGACAGGAACAGGTTGTATTTCTCTGGTTATCCCCGACAAGAGCTGCTTGGTTGGTTGAAAAGTTAGTCTCTTTTTTTTTTTTTTTTAAAGATAGTGTTATTTTTCTTAAACAAAAAGAAAAGGAGTACTTGTGGCACCTTAGAGACTAACCAATTTATTTGAGCATAAGCTTTCGTGAGCTACAGCTCACTTCATCGGATGCATACTGTGGAAACTGCAGAAGACATTATATACACAGAGACCGTGAAACAATACCTCCTCCCACCCCACTCTCCTGCTGGTAATAGCTTATCTAAAGTGACCACTCTCCTTACAATGTGTATGATAATCAAGTTGGGCCATTTCCAGCACAAATCCAGGTTTTCTCACCCCCCCCCCCCCCCGCCCTTTTTTTTTGGTGTGGTTTTTGGAGAAAAGGGGCGGGGGGTGAGAAAACCTGGATTTGTGCCGGAAATGGCCCAACTTGATTATCATACACATTGTAAGGAGAGTGATCGCTTTAGATAAGCTATTACCAGCAGGAGAGTGGGGTGGGAGGAGGTATTGTTTCACGGTCTCTGTGTATATAATGTCTTCTGCAGTTTCCACAGTATGCATCCGATGAAGTGAGCTGTAGCTCACGAAAGCTTATGCTCAAATAAATTGGTTAGTCTCTAAGGTGCCACAAGTACGCCTTTTCTTTTTGCGAATACAGACTAACACGGCTGTTACTCTGAAACTTTTCTTAAACACTGTGCTTTGCAGTGTTTTTGCTGCTGGGAATTTTTTGTTGGTCAAAAACCTACTACAGCCTTTTACCTGACTGCATATCATGGATGGATTTTGCTTATAAAGCCCAGGCTTTAACAGCAGATTAGCTGTCATGGTTATAACCACACATCTCATCTTGAGTCTTTGCTTCTACAAAGAGCATTTGGGAATGCCTGCTGAGAACTCGGGAAGGAGAACGTTCTCCTTCCAATCTGTGGAGCCTGTCTGGGAATGTTCCAACTCCAGCACAAGACAGGAAGGAAGGGCTTGTGGTTAAAGCTCTGGAGTAGGACTCAGGAGAAATCTGGGTTCAGTCTCTAGCTCTGGCACACGCGATCTTGGCTAAGTCACAGCTCTTCAGGTCAGGCCAATCTTACGAGGTGTGTGTTCAATACCTAGCTGAATGGAACCTCTCTTCAATACGTTAAAGGGATGCTGCCAAGTAGCTTTAAGCTTTGTTTTTTTAAAAAAAAAACTTACAAACCCTCAGGAGTTAGTATAAAATATTTTTTAAGAACATGGGACTGGACACCTGGAGACCTGTTTCTTTTCCTGCTTTCTCTGTCTTGCTGCGTCATTTGATCTTGAGAAATTCACTTTGCCTGTCGGTGCCTCAGTTTCCCCATCTGCAAATTGGAGTCAGTGCCAACTCACAGAGCCATATTTAATCAGGTGTTTATATGAGACATTGGCTTCTTCACAGGAAAGACCCTATGAAAAAAACCAAGTCCTGGAGAGCCAGTTCCTGAGAGTGTGCTGAGCCCTGACAGCTCCCATTGATTTCAGTGACGTGGAGTGTAGTTCTGACTGTATCCAGTAGAGGGCAGTGGCATGTGTGCACACACACACAAACATGAGTTCATTCCAATATTTGTACAGAACAGACCTTGTTTCACTTCTCGCTGATCAGACACATTCCAAGCACACTAATTTTGCAACCTCAAAAGCCCCTCACAGCCAGCATAGGGCTGATCAGAGTGGGGTACCTATGTCAAGGAAGCAAGCTACTAGATGCCTGTAACTAGATTAGCAATTACCGTTAGTTAGTGATCTTTTCGAGGTAATGGATGAGGAGAGGGGATTGATCCTTCGATCAGCCCGAACCTTTGGAGAGTGTAAAACGGTAGGCTGTAATTAAGTGACATTGCACAGCATTCTGTGTGCTCCATCAGCTGGCAGTGCTCTGAGGTCTCACAACAGGGCTGTAAATAGAGTTGTATCAGGTGGTGTTTATACACGTGCTAGCACTGAAGAAGCTCAATATGAGAGAGAATGGGGCCTAGTGGGGAGATCTGTACGCTCACTTTATTGGTCGAAAACACAGACATCAGACTGACCTAGCTTTCTAGGAGTCCATTTGTTTGCAGACTGACGTTACACCTGTTAACAGAGGTACTATTTCTCTTTCTAAAGCTTCCTCCTGCTATCTAGGAAAGCAGCGCAGTGGGATAAAATCCCTGCGTGCCTCTTAGCCCGGAGATGCCACCTGGTAACCAGGAGCAGTTCACCCTTCTCAGACAGTGTCCTTACCTGGAAAGCATCCCATTAAGGTTCACTTTAGCAAATGGGGTTTGTCTTCCATGTACCTGGTTCCATTTAGAACCACCAGGGACAACCTTGGATCACAGAGGACAGCAAGCTATGGAATATCCTGACCTGTAACTGCAATCATTACAGATGGAAAAGAGTGGCCTAGATCATGTTGCTGTTGACATCTTAGCTCAAAATGTTCAAACTCAGGTACCTAAAGCAAAGCGTCTAAATCCACATTAAGGCACAAGTGGCGTATTGGCAGAATCCTGAGCGTCTACAACTCTTCTGGCCATCAGTGCATCTGACTCTACGCCTCTGTCTTCTCACTGTCTCCCCCCGACATCCTTGGTGACTTCACTTTCCACGTTCATGACCCGGCCAACCCCTTCACTCATGTTCCCTTGCCCTCTCCTCTTCTTTCGACATGCCGCCCTGGTTCAACTGCCCCACTCGTCAAATGGGTTGTTCATGCGAAATAGTCTGCACTAAACACTGCTGCCTTTCTGGTCTCTCTGTTGCAGAGTTCCCCCTCTCCAGCCATCACCTGGTCTCTTTAGCATTGCCCATCAGCGCCCCATGCCTCATTGCTCAGCCTTTCCATGACTTCCTGTCCACCAGCACTGGTGACTTCTCATCTGCTCTCACCCATCTTTTCTCTTCCCTGTCTTCCATCAAGATGGCGGTTGATTCTCTCCATGTTTCACTCTCCTCCACCTGTGACTCTTTGCATTGCCCCTCTTCCTCATCGCAAGGTCCACCCTGCCAATCCTCCCCGGTTCAGCAAATCTTCCTCTCTCCTCGCACTGCCACATGTCTCTGGCAGAAATCCCGTCATCAGGTGGGCTTCGTTCTCAGCTGCCTGTCCGCCACCTATGACTTTCTCCTCAAATCTTCCCCTGCTCCTGCCTCCTCTTTTATCTCCGCACAGGATCTCACTGATTTCTTCCAAGATAAAACTGACAAAATACAGGGTGACCTTCCCTTCCCTCCCTACGACTCTCCTCCTCAGTCACAGATGCAGACATTTCTCATCTGGTCTCCTCATCTAAATCCTTCACGTGCCCCAGGGACTCCATCCCATCTCCCTCTTGTCCACGCTCATCCCCACAGCTAAAACGCCTGCCCATGCTCTCATCCCCTCATTACCAAAACCATCTTTCTGTCTGGCCTTGACAAACGCCATCTTGCCCCACTCGTAACCATCCAAAACGCTGCTGCAAAGATCATTTTCCATGGCTTTGACCATGTCACCCTTCCTTTTGAATCCTTCCTCTGGCTACCCCTTCTCGATCTCATTAAACATAAGCTTCTTGTCTTCACTTTTGAGGCCCTTTATGGCCTATTCCCTCCCCACCTATCAGCTCTCATTCAGTACTGAGAGGTCGGCTCCGACCTCCGGTCAGCCCACAGTCCCAGCCTCCACCACCTACGTGTTACATTTTCAAACAAGCACCTTTGTGCTTTCTCCCATGCTGCCCCTCACGCTTGGGAGGAGCTCCCTGTAAATGTCCATAAAACTAGTTCATTATCGTCCTTCAGATCCCTCCACAAAACTCTCTCTTGCTGTGATGGGTGCAAAAAACTTGACAACGGTTAAGTGCTGAGAGCACTGGCTGTTTTGCTGACCAATATTGTCACATTGTTTCCTTGCGCTCCCCCATCTATCTGTCTCTTGTCTTATTCTTAGATTGCAAACTCCTTGGGACAGCAACGTTCAGTTTGTACAGCACCTATCAAATTGTGGCTTGGTCCATGCTTAACAACTCCTAGGTGCAAAGTGTAATACAGATAATAATTAATATCTCCTATGATGTACCATGATCTCCTGTCTTGGAGATGGGAAGTGGTGCATCCTGGGAGTCACTGACCATTGTGCATCATGGGAGGTGTAGTCTGTCTGGGGAACCCAGCCCATGGAGCAGATTGGAGACACAAGGCAACCAAACTGTAACTCCCAGGAGGCACTGAAGCAGCATATCCAAATTGAACAAAATATTTAGGTTTTCAGGCATTGGCCATTTTTATGAAAAATGGAACATTTCTGAGGAAAGCAGACACTTTCCCGCAAAAAATGTGTTGAGTAGAAAACCCAATTTTCAATCAAAAACAGTTTTGATGGGAAAATTTTGACCATCCCCATTCACTTCACCTATTCTTTGTATTACTAGTTTTGCAAAAGCACCTTCACAGTTTAATAAATATATATTTGTGCTAAGAGCTTGTGGGGTCTGATCTTTTTTGCTTTCACACAACCCACAGGAAACGGAAGATTTCAAAGTGGCTTCTTATTTCTGTTTAATTGCTCATTTACTGAAAGAGAAATAGACAAGATCAAACACAGCTTGGCTTTATCTCTCTTCTTCTCTGCTCTCGGCCCAGAGGTGGCTCCTGGCGCCCCAGTCTCTTGCATCCTGATGTTTAGAATACATATCTTCCAAGCGATGAAGTGGCATTCGTCTTTTGCTAATGCTGCAATGAAGGGGCAATGGGAACTTGATAGACCGTTAACTGAGAATGTCCCACTTGGCTTATTTTACAAGTGCCTTTATCTCCTTGCTGTGCCTGTTCTCTTATTTCTGCTCATAATGTTGCTAATTTCAGATGCCAAGGAGAAATGCCAGGAATGTTTAAACAAGATCTTTTTTGTTTCTCTCTGAGAAACAGAAGTGTCAAGGATGGGAGAGAGAAAATTCCATGCTTACAGGTTAAAGGGGATGCCATGTGGTCTAATGGGTAAAACACATGACTAGGGGTCACAATTCCTGGGTTCTGTTCTGGACTCTCCCAATGACTCACTGTGTGATTTAGGGCAGGGCACATCCCCTCTTTATACCTCAGTTTCCCCATCTGCAAAACCAGGGTAGTAATAATTCTCACCTATATCATGGAGGTGCAGGGCCTAGTCAAGTACATCCTAGACACCCTTCTGGACCTATACAACCGGAGCCTACCTTTCCATATCATGATTCAATAGCCTGTGTTAATAATCAAAATAGTGAGAGGCCGACATGGGAGGAGGGAAGAAGTAAGAATCTGAGGCAGAGATGGGAAGTTGTCAGCTTGCGAAAGGGGAAGGAAAGTCCAGTGATTAGTGTTCTGGCATAGGATGGGGGATACCTGTGCTCGACTCCCTGCCCTGCCATGGACTTCCTGTGTGACCTTGGGCAAGTCACCTAACCTCTCTGCCTCAGATCCCAGTCTGTGAAATGAGGATAACAACACTTCTCTACCTCACCGGGTGTTGTAAGGGTACCTACACTAAAGATTGTGAAGTGCTATATATGCAATAGACATTATTAATTGCGTTCAAGCAGCAACATCCAAGCCAAGGGGATCTTATATGCCTCTTATATGAATTCCCCTGATGCAAATGTCCTCTTCCAAACAGCTTCTGGGCGTGTTAGGGTCCCTTTATTGAAGCAATTGCCAACATGCCTGCAGATATAACAACCACCTTGATCCCACTTGGAACTGCTGCGCTTAGTTTTCATGTTTTATTTATAGACCTCCAGTGTTCTCAGCCGATCACAACTGACACTAAAAGCTCGAAAGAGCAATTGCTAATTTTATTCTGTCTTGACATTCACAACACTCCCATAGAATCCAGGAGAGGCAATGTTGAAACATTTCTGTCTTGGAACCAGATTTTTGAAGAGGGACAGGAAGCCTTGGGGTGGGAACCTTCCCCTTATCTGGAAGAATTCAGAGGAATCTCTAGATTGGATTCACACCGAATTTTTTCATGCTTGTATGGGTTTTTCTTTGTCAGAGCACAATTGGGGGCCTTCTCTTAGGCTGCCTGGAAAAATATCTAAGGCTTATTGGGGCTAGGAGAACATACATCAAGTAGTTACATCAGTGCAAACACTAGACACACTGGTCCAATGCAAAATGGGGCTTTCACTAGTACAATTTACCTGTGCACGTGGTGTCTTTCACCGGTGTATCACATCTTTCCTGGGGGGATTGCACTGATTGTAGCAACCTGCATGGAACTTGGAAGGTGGGGCACAGGTTTCAGGAGGGAAGAGTCTGGAGGAGGTACGGGGATGTCAGTCTGTGTGCACATGGTTGGAATGACAGCTGCAGATGCAGAACCTCCATATGTCCTCTTACGTTATTACCCAGCACATGATACACGAAACATTGGTGCAATTTAGTGTAAAATAAAAAAGCATAAACAGGACCCTATTGCTGACTAAGTCCACTCTTTAGAAGGGCTTTGATCAACTTTAAAAACAGGAGAGGACCGATATGCCATTCCTTGATTCAGTTTCTTTAGCACCCTTGAATGTCCTTTGGGATTTGGTCAGAATCCCATAAGGTGTGCAGTATCTGCCCCCCTCACATGGCTTCTCCTCCAAATCACAGAGTGTCTGTTTCCCTCTCATGATCAGTTACCAGCCCACTTGGGCAGAACCAGATTTCTTGATTCGGCCACCTTCTTTAGCATATCCATTGTATTGCCCAGGTAGACCTATTCAAATGTCAATGAGTCTGGATAGTCCACTCAACCAAGCAAGACAAGGCCACATGACACACACACTACCCATTGGCTGCCTGTTTCCCACTCCTAGTGTCTCTGGAAAGTAGTTTATGCCTTGAGATCAAGTAACGAGGCACACACAATTAAATAGATAACAGAGTAATGCATAATATTTCATAAAAGTAGTGCAGAAATCTTCCACATCCTTCACAGGGCTATTTTTCTTACTGCTGTAAACTCTGCTGAATCCCATGGAAGTGTGAAACTTGAAATCTATTGTACTGTATTTTATTCCATTGTATTCACATATATTAATTTGTTGTACCTTTAGGGCCAAAAGTTGGAATCCCAACCAAGCCGATTAAACTCTACAGCAGGGTTGTCGGATCCTTTCTGTGGAAAGGACCGAATTGAATGTTTGTTTATGGTCCATGGGCCAGTACAACAAAGTTAGCAGAAGAGCAGATTATACATTTTCTGATGGGATGTTGATCCATGGGGAAATGCTGTTTTGTCTAAATGAAAACTTTCCACGGGAACCTATCAGTATCAGTGAAATTACATTGGGGGGGGAAGACAAAGTGTTTTGATAATAACAAAATGGTTTTCAGAATGGAACTTTAGATTTTTTTTGTTTCAACAGACATTTCTATTCTAAAAAGTCTGAACTGAAAGAAAATATTTCCGTTTTATGAGATGTTTCTGTTAACCCAACATATATTTTTTTGTGGAAAATTTTGAAATTCGAAATGAGATGACGGAGGAGGAATATGATAGAGGTCTATAAAATCATAAGTAGTGTGGATAAAGTGAATAAAAGGAAGTGTTGTTTACCCCTTCACATAACACAGGAACCAGGGATCACCCAATGAAATTAAGAGGCAACAGGTTTAAAAGAAACATAGTACTTCTTCACACCATGTACCGTCACTCTGTGGAACTTGATGCCAGGGGATGTTGTGAAGGCCAAAAGTATAACTGGTTCCAAAAAGAATTAGAGAAATTCATGGAAGATTGGTCCATCAATGGCTATTAGCCAAGATGGTCAGGGATGCAGCCCACTCAGTGGTTGTCCTTAAACACCTGACTGCCAGGAGCTGGGAGTGGACAACAGGGAATGGATCACTTGAAATTGCCCTGTTCTGTTCATTCCCCTTGAAGCATCGGGCACTGGCCACTATCAGAAGACCTGATACTGAGCGAGACGGACCATTGGTCTGACCTAGGATGGCCGTTCTTATGATGTTGTGTTCCAGTTTGGAATGAAAACAAATTTTGAAATGACGCAATTTCTGCAGAACAGAAATCCTGGCTCCCCGCACAGCTCTTGTTAGCAATATATGCTCCCCTCAGCCCACCGCAGGTCTCCCACTGATGAGAACGACTTCAGAACCTGAAATTACTATTCAGTCTTTCCACCCACAGGCCACTCTCTAATAAGCTCCCAGTGAGACTTTTCCCGAGTAAGGACTAGGTAAACACTGGTCTATACATTCTCAAGCACTTCAGAATTCTTTAGGATATGCTGAATATATATAATAATAATGCAATATGTCTCATACCACACTTTTCATCCATAGATCTTACAGTACTTTACAAAGGAGGGGATGTGCCATTATTTCCATTGTACAGCTGGTGAAATTGAGGCACAGAGCGGTGAAGGGACTTGCCCAAGGCTACCCGGCAGGCCAGTGCCCGACCTGATTGCCAGTCCAGTGCTCTACCCACTAGGTGACCCTGCCGAATAAGACATTACTATTTCTTTGTAAGACTGTCAAAGAGTGGGAGGCCAGAAGGGACCACCAGGTCACCCCCAAGACATTTTTCACGTAGGTATGCACCTCCCACCACCCTGGCCCCTCTGGCCCATGAACCTCTCTCCCCACTCCCTCCCAGGAACCTCAGTCCAGGGAGCCCCTCTACTGGTCCCTCCCAGAAGCCCTCATTTTCCCTCACCCCTGGTCCCCATTCCTTACCCTGCCCTGTTGGTGAGCCTCAGGGCCATCCTGCTTTCCAGTGCCTAGAGAAGCAACAGCCTCAAATCACTGACAGGGATGCTCTGCAGCCAAAAATCGGGTGAGTGGCACTGCAACCTCGTGCACAGGGGTCACCGTACAACTCAGTTTTTGCCCCACCACACCACTCCCCCATCATGATGGAAGGGGCCACAGACCAACGCTAAGAGGGCAGCCTACGTCTGCCCGGGGATCTCAGCCAGACAACCTTGAGGAGCCACTGGCGGGCAGGGCATGATAAGTAACATGTGTATGCAGGTGCCACTAGGGACCATTAGGATTGTCTCGCCTGATCTCCTGCATAATACAGGCCACAGAACTGCCCCCAAATAATTCCGAGAGCAGATCTCCTTGCAAAACACCCAGTCTGGATTTTAAAATAGTCACTGATGAAAAATCCACCAGAATCCTTGGTAAATTGTTCCAATGGCTAATTACCTTCACTGGTAAAAACTTATACCTTATTTCCAGTGTGAACTTGCCCAGCTTCAGCTTCCAGCCATTGACTCATGTTCTGTCGTTCTCTGCTAGACAGAAGAGCCTGTTCCTGTTCCCGTGCAAGTACTTACAGACTGTAATCAAGTCACGCCCCACCCCCTTAACTTTGGGAAGCTAAATAGATTCCAGGAGCTCAATCACTATTTGAGGCAGGTTTTCCAATCCTTTAATCCTTCTCGTGGCTCTTCTCTGAACCGTCTCCAATGTATCAACAGCCCGCTTGAAGCGTGGACGTCAGAACTGGACGTGGTATCAGAATAGCAGTCACACCAGTGTCAAATACAGAGAGTGCTATAACTTCCCTACTCCTTTTCAGTATTCCCCTGTTTTACGTAGGCTTTTGTAAACAAATGTGGTGGTATGGGGAGGAAAGGTCTATCAAATTAGGGCCTACGAACCTTGGCAGTGTCCCTTTAAGATCTCCTAAACTTATTAATATTGACGTCTTCCCATGTCAGCAGGATTTTCTGTACTTCGCGAAGATGTGGTTGGAAGGGTCAAATGATTCAGATCTCCCCTTAGAATTGGAAAGTATTTTCCCTGCTCCTGGAACCCAGCTGACAGTGAAGAAGTGAGAACGTTGCCCTAGGAACTGCTTGGGCAACATTCTCTTCTTCTTCTCCCATGTGTGACAGCCCATGCAGAGAGAGGCGGGCTGTGCGAGCTGAGAAGGGAAGCGTTTGCTGACGAAGTTTGTCAAAAATCCCATCCGCTCGTGAGCGGTGTGCACAGAACCCTGAGAAGCGAGTCATTTTCTGCCTCCCGCTCAGCGTGCTGCAGCATATTGCTCAGGGTACGTTTCAATGGTGTGTGCTCGGCAAAGAAGCATGCAGTGAAATCGGGAATGGATTTGTGGCGCCGGGGGGGACATTACAGTTTGCAAATGTTTGCTAGAAGTAGAAAATTATTACTACTGTCTATTTGCATTACAGCCCAGCTTAGATGCCCCAACAGAGATCAGTGCCTAGCACAAAGGGGACCTGTACAGTCAAGCTGTAAGAGACAGCCTCTGCCCCAGAGAACTTACAATCGGCATAGACAAGACAGTACAGACAGATCGTAAGCTCTTTGGGGCAGGGGCTGTCTCTTTCTACATGAATAGACAAGGCAGACAAAGTGTGGAGGGAGTGCTGGCCCCATTTTCAGACGGAGAACAGAGATGAAGTGATGTGCCCAGGGTCACACAGGAAGTCTGTGGCAGAGAGGGGAATTAAATTACTAAGTTCTAGATCAATGCCTTAACCACAGGGCCATCCTTCCTCTGTCCGTCTCCAGCTTTGCCCACAGATTGTAAAGCCTTTCACTGCTGTGTTACTGGCTCAGTTCCCAATTCACTGGAAACTGAATGTTATCATCTAGCAGCCGTGTGATGGTCTCTGTGGACTGAGTGGGCTCTCTCAGCGCAGTCCTTAGCAGAGACAAGCAGCCACAGCTCACCAAAAGCCCCCCAGCACTTCAGCACCAGTTGGCCCCACGGCTGACAGGCTCAGCAGGGAGGCCAAGGATGGAGGGGGCCGTGGATGATGGGTCCCGTCTCAGCCCTGCCTCGTTGTCAGAAGTGAGGCACGTTAGCAGGGCAGTGTGGAGGCAGCTTGCCCTACCACAGCCCTGCTGCCCTTGTTCGGGGAGGGAGCGGGTGTAAAAAGAGACCGTAATCCTCAGGGTGTCCCACATAATGAGTTGAGTTCTGGGCTCTGTGGCCCCTCCCTTATCCGAGGGGGGTGGGCCTTTCATTGGGGTAGGCTCCGCTCACCCCCCCGCCCAGGATATAAGAAGACCACCACCTTTTACCAGAAACCTTCCTTTTAAAATTAAGGAACAAAATGGTATTGAAGTCTCTGGTGGAAAATAACGGGAACGGTTATAGCTGTAGGGCAGGGTAGGTGACTTAGCCAAAGTTACACAGTAAGGCAAGCATTTGGAGCCCTGTGCTGACTTGGAGCGCTCTGCTCTAACCATTAGACCACTCTACCACCGTAGATACAGAGAGTAAAATTTCCTGAACTAGGTGAGCCCGTACCTTTCAGAAATCTTTTCTTTTTCAGGTTTTGTGTGTGTGTGTTATAATATATGCTGCCATTCACCCTGCAGGATGCCAGTGAATGTGAATATGCTACTTTGGTGCTATCCAGATGGTTACGGATATGCATGAGCCATAATGGATTGCTTTGTCTCTCATCTCAGTACTTCCTTTTCTTCTACCCTAAAATGTGAGGTGGTGTTGTCATGACTACTAAAAAGTGAACTAGACTCACTTTGGCAGCCTTTGTTCCTGGGGAGAGTCAGATCTAAAAATTGTGAGTTCTCTTTTTTGTCACTGATTGCAGAAAATTGTGTGTTCGCGTGTATATATTTCTATCTTTCTCTCTCTCTTTTTCTTTCTTTGTTTTTTCCATAATGCCCTCTCAGCAGGTGCATGCAAGGGTATAATGTCATTCTGAGCTTACTACAATGTGGTAATTTTAATGTACCAGGATAATCTAAATTAATAACTCTTTCATTGCTCCAGGTTTCCAACAATCTTTCTGACAACTCAGAAGATCAATCTTTTCTAAGATCTTTTGTAGTCTACAAAGCCTTCCTGTACGAATGTATCACAAAACATTCTGATCTGTGTTAGAATCAGGGTCTTTTATTTTAATAGGACCTCCATGGTAGGGTATTTTCAAAAGGCGATTGAAGAGGATTGTCATCTATATTCCGTTATCAAATTAGATTAACGCTTAGTGTAAATCGATTGAAGCCAATGGAATTCTACCAGGGCATGACTCTGGACTATTGATGTCAAAGTTCTTTTCTTTTTGCATAAGAGGACTTGTGGCACCTTAAAAAGAAAAGGAGTACTTGTGGCACCTTAGAGACTAACCGATTTATTTGAGCATGAGCTTTCGTGAGCTACAGCTCACTTCATCGGATGCATACTGTGGAAACTGCAGAAGACATTATATACACAGAGACCATGAAACAATACCTCCTCCCACCCCACTGTCCTGCTGGTAATAGCTTATCTAAAGTGATCACTCTCCTTACAATGTGTATGATAATCAAGTTGGGCCACTTCCAGCACAAAACCAGGTTTTCTCACCCTCCGCGCCCCCACACACAAACTCACTCTCCTGCTGGTAATAGCCCATCCAAAGTGACCACTCGCTTTACAATTTTCAGAGTAACAGCCGTGTTAGTCTGTATCCGCAAAAAGAAAAGGAGTACTTGTGGCACCTTAGAGACTAACCAATTTATTTGAGCATGAGCTTTCGTGAGCTACAGCTCACTTCATCGGATGCATACTGTGGAAACTGCAGAAGACATTATATACACAGAGACCATGAAACAATACCTCCTCCCACCCCACTCTCCTGCTGGTAATAGCTTATCTAAAGTGATCATCAAGTTTCAGCACAAATCCAGGTTTTCTCACCCTCCGCCCCCCCTCACACAAACTCACTCTCCTGATGGTAATAGCCCATCCAAAGTGACCACTCTCTTTACAATGTGTATGATAATCAAGGTGGGCCATTTCCTGCACAAATCCAGGTTCTCTTACCCCCTCACCCCCCTCCAAAAACCACACACACAAACTCACTCTCCTGCTGGTAATAGCCTATCCAAAGTGACCACTCTCCTTACAACCTGCATGAAAATCAAGGTGGGCCATTTCCAGCACAAATACAGGTTTTCTCACCCCCCCCCTTCCCAAAACACACACACACACAAACTCACTCTCCTGCTGGTAATAGCTTATCCAAAGTGACCACTCTCCCTACAATGTGCATGATAACCAAGGTGGGCCATTTCCAGCACAAATACAGGTTTTCTCACCCCCCCCCTTCCCAAAAAAAACACACACACACAAACTCACTCTCCTGCTGGTAATAGCTTATCCAAAGTGACCACTCTCCCTACAATATGCATGATAATCAAGGTGGGCCATTTCCAGCACAAATCCAGGTTTTCTCACCCCCCCCCCCACCCCCATACACACACAAACTCACTCTCCTGCTGGTAATAGCTCATCCAAAGTGACCACTCTCCCTACAATGTGCATGATAATCAAGGTGGGCCATTTCCAGCACAAATCCAGGTTTTCTCCCCCCCCCCCCCCCCCCAACTCACTCTCCTGCTGGCAATAGCTCATCCAAACTGACCACTCTCCCCACACTGTGCATGACAATCAAGGTGGGCCATTTCCAGCATAAATCCAAGTTTAACCAGAACGTCGGGGGGGGGGGTAGGAAAAAACAAGGGGAAATAGGCTACCTTGCATAATGACTTAGCCACTCCCAGTCTCTATTTAAGCCTAAATTAATAGTATCCAATTTGCAAATGAATTCCAATTCAGCAGTTTCTCGCTGGAGTCTGGATTTGAAGTTTTTTTGTTGTAAGATAGCGACCTTCATGTCTCTGATTGCGT
This sequence comes from Chelonia mydas, assembly GCF_015237465.2. Lineage (NCBI taxonomy): Eukaryota > Metazoa > Chordata > Testudines > Cheloniidae > Chelonia > Chelonia mydas. The sequence continues at coordinate 134,594,885 of NC_057852.1, read as the reverse complement.
GACCAGAGAGATTGAAGTGTTCTCCGACTGGTTTATGAATGTTATAATTCTTGACATCTGATTTGTGTCCATTTATTCTTTTACGTAGAGACTGTCCAGTTTGACCAATGTACATGGCAGAGGGGCATTGCTGGCACATGATGGCATATATCACATTGGTGGATGTGCAGGTGAACGAGCCTCTGATAGTGTGGCTGATGTTATTAGGCCCTGTGATGGTGTCCCCTGAATAGATATGTGGGCACAGTTGGCAACGGGCTTTGTTGCAAGGATAGGTTCCTGGGTTAGTGGTTCTGTTGTGTGGTATGTGGTTGTTGGTGAGTATTTGCTTCAGGTTGGGGGGCTGTCTGTAGGCAAGGACTGGCCTGTCTCCCAAGATTTGTGAGAGTGTTGGGTCATCCTTCAGGATAGGTTGTAGATCCTTAATGCGTTGGAGGGGTTTTAGTTGGGGGCTGAAGGTGACGGCTAGTGGCATTCTGTTATTTTCTTTGTTAGGCCTGTCCTGTAGTAGGTGACTTCTGGGTACTCTTCTGGCTCTGTCAATCTGTTTCTTCACTTCCGCAGGTGGGTATTGTAGTTGTAAGAATGCTTGATAGAGATCTTGTAGGTGTTTGTCTCTGTCTGAGGGGTTGGAGCAAATGCGGTTGTATCGCAGAGCTTGGCTGTAGACGATGGATCGTGTGGTGTGGTCTGCGTGAAAGCTGGAGGCATATAGGTAGGAATAGCGGTCAGTAGGTTTCCGGTATAGGGTGCTGTTTATGTGACCATTGTTTATTAGCACTGTATTGTCCAGGAAGTGGATCTCTTGTGTGGACTGGACCAGGCTGAGGTTGATGGTGGGATGGAAATTGTTGAAATCATGGTGAAATTCCTCAAGGGCTTCTTTTCCATGGGTCCAGATGATGAAGATGTCATCAATATAGCGCAAGTAGAGTAGGGGCGTTAGGGGACGAGAGCTGAGGAAGCGTTGTTCTAAATCAGCCATAAAAATGTTGGCATACTGTGGGGCCATGCGGGTACCCATAGCAGTGTCGCTGATCTGAAGGTATACATTGTCCCCAAATGTAAAATAGTTATGGGTAAGGACAAAGTCACAAAGTTCAGCCACCAGGTTAGCCGTGACATTATCGGGGATAGTGTTCTTGACGGCTTGTAGTCCATCTTTGTGGGGAATGTTGGTGTAGAGGGCTTCTACATCCATAGTGGCCAGGATGGTGTTATCAGGAAGATCACCGATGGATTGTAGTTTCCTCAGGAAGTCAGTGGTGTCTCGAAGGTAGCTGGGAGTGCTGGTAGCGTAGGGCCTGAGGAGGGAGTCTACACAGCCAGACAATCCTGCTGTCAGGGTGCCAATGCCTGAGATGATGGGGCGCCCAGGATTTCCAGGTTTATGGATCTTGGGTAGTAGATAGAATATCCCAGGTCGGTATGATAATCAAGTTGGGCCATTTCCAGCACAAATCCAGTTTTTCTCACCCCCCTCCCCTTTTTTCCCAAAAACCACACACACAAACTCACTCTCCTGCTGGTAATAGCCCATCCAAAGTGACCACTCTCTTTACAATGTGTATGATAATCAAGTTGGGCCATTTCCAGCATAAATCCAGGTTTTCTCACCCCCCCCTTTTTTTCCCAAAAACCACACACACAAACTCACTCTCCTGCTGGTAATAGCTTATCCAAAGTGACCACTCTCCTTACAATGTGTATGAAAATCAAGGAGACTAACCAATTTATTTGAGCATAAACATCGGCTGCATCCAATGAAGTGAACTGTAGCTCACGAAAGCTTATGCTCAAATAAATTGGTTAGTCTCTAAGGTGCCACAAGTATTCCTTTTCTTTTTGCGGATACAGGCTAACACGGCTGCTACTCTAAAACAAAGTTTTATGAGAAGTTTCCACATTGACTTTCTGCTCAATAATTATTGCATTGGAGTACAGTATATTTTGGGTGAAAATTTCAGAAGCTGGTCCCACTCTGCCCATTGAAATCAATGGGCATTTTTACCATTGACATCAGTGGAAGCAAAGTTAGACCAATGCTGAGTGCTTCTGGAAGTTATTATTTATTAATATTACGGTGGTACCTAAATGCCTGATCCCCATTGCGATAGGTGCTTTACAAATAGAAAATGAAGTGATGCCCCTCTCCTGAATGACTTTCCGATCGAAGTATAAGATGAAAAGCTGTGGGTATTCGTGTAGATGTTTCATTAGACACTGACTTTAACAGACTATATTGTGATGCACTAAACCATAAAAGCTATTTAGACTACAAAACACTTCGTGACAGATGTCAGTGACATAATACAACATCCATTACTGCTCAACATTGGTTACAGCTCTATCAGTAAATAGCAGCCACTGAATTCAGGTTGGAACCAGTCTGTGGGGATACAAAAGCAGGTGGGTGAAGGGAAGAAAGAGGAAGGAGGCACATGATGAAAATCATATGTTCATAGATTCCAAGGCCAGACAGGCCCACTGTGATCATCTAGACTGACTTCCTGTATACAGCGGCTATGGAACTTCCCCAAAATTATTCCTAGAGCAGATCTTTTAGAAGAACATCCAGTCTGGATTTTAAAATGGTCAGTGATGGAGAATTCGCCATGACCCTTGGTAAATTGTTCCAATAGTTAATTTCCCTGACTGTTAAATTCTTTTTGTACACCTTGTGTCAGAATGATATGAGGAGGACTGAGACCTTGTAAATTACAAGAGTGAGAAGGAATAGCTGGCTATCACGAGGAAGCTGCGGTTCCTCTTTCCAGTGTTGCGGCTGGCATCAGTTCTTGTTGTAAAGTTGCTTTGGGAAATACCATGCCTTAAGAGTCAATAGTCCCACCCACTGTGGGTAAGTCAGTCTCAACAATTCCCCTACATTTTAAAAGGGAGTTGCGTGACTTAAATCCCATGCTCCAGAAAAGAAGGTAGAAGGACACGAACATTATCTAAATTGTTTCTCTCTCAATTTTAGTTCTTATTTACTGACCCCCTAGAGTACCCCAAGTTCCTATTTCTCCGTGGTGATCACATCCTGTATGTATGTATGTGTATTATCATAGCACGTAGAAGCCCCAGTCATGGACCAGGACTCCATTGCACTGGGTGCTGTACAAAGACAGCCCCTGCCCCAAAGAGCTTAAGAAGCGGGGCGGGGACTTGGGGGCAGGGCTGGAGTGGGGGCGGAGCAGGGGCAGGAAGAGGCGGGGCGGGGACTTGGGGGCAGGGCTGGAGTGGGGGCGGAGCAGGGGCAGGAAGAGGCGGGGCGGGGACTTGGGGGCAGGGCTGGAGTGGGGGCGGAGCAGGGGCACGAAGAGGCGGGGCGGGGACTTGGGGGCAGGGCTGGAGTGGGGGCAGGACAGGGGCGGGGCGGGGACTTGGGGGCAGGGGCGGGAAGAGGCGGGGCGGGGACTTGGGGGCAGGGGCGGGAAGAGGCGGGGCGGGGACTTGGGGGAAGGGGCGGGAAGGGGTGGGGGCTTGGGGGAAGGGGCGGGAAGAGGCAGGGCGGGGGCTTGGGGGAAGGGGCAGGAAGAGGCGGGGCGGGGGCTTGGGGGAAGGGGCGGGAAGAGGCGGGGCAGGGCAGAGCAGGGCAGGCTGGGGCTGGGTTGCTCGCGGCTGTTGGCGCCAGGCCTCCCACTAACCTCCCATGTCCCCCTGGACCCCATGTCCCCCTGGACCCCATGTCCCCCTGTCCTATGGAGGGGACGGCTCTGAAAATATAAGCCCAAACACTGGTGGAGCCAGGCCCATGTTCCTGAATATTGGTGGAGCACAGGCACCATGGGCCCATATAACTTTCTGCCTGTGCACATGTATTCTATCCCTCTCCAGCCCCTTCATCGTTCAGTCTCTCCAGCTTCTCAAGCTGCTTTTGTTGCTCTTCTCTAAATCCCCTCCCGTTGACTAAGTATTTTTGGTGCCCTGAACTGATCACATGTGGTCTTACCAGAGATGTATTAAGAGGGCATCTCTCCTGTGTGACATAATGCCTCTGTGTGTTCAGCCCCAAACTGTGTTGGCTTTTTTGGCTCCTGTATTTACAATGCAAACTCCTATCCACCTCGGTGTTTGCAGTCACCAGACAGCATTACATGCTTTCTAAGAGCCAGATTCCAGCGCCCACTGAAGTCAGCAGGCATTCTGACACTGATATCTGATTTGTCCTTAAGTGTCCCGCACTCCCCAGCCCCTTTTGAATATCAACAGGTCTGATCGTTTCCCCCCCAGCGAATGGAATTGTACGTTTACCAGCTGAATCTCATTTTATTAATCCCTTCCAATATCCCTAATTTCTCTAGATGGGAGAGGAATTATTTAAGCTCAGTACCAATGTGGACACAAGAACAAATGGATATAAACTGGCCATCAGGAAGTTTAGACTTGAAATTAGACGAAGGTTTCTGACCATCAGAGGAGTGAAGTTTTGGAATAGCCTTCCAAGGGAAGCAGTGGGGGCAAAAGATCTATCTGGCTTTAAGATTAAACTCGATAAGTTTATGGAGGAGATGGTATGATGGGATAACATGGTTTTGATAATTAAATATTCATGGTAAATAGGCCCAATGGCCTGTGATGGGATATTAGATGGGGTGGGATCTGAGTTACCCAGGAAAGAATTTTCTGTAGTATCTGGCTGGTGAATCTTGCCCATATGCTCAGGTTTTAGCTGATCGCCATATTTGGGGTTGGGAAGGAATTTTCCTCAAGGGAAGATTGGAAGAGGCCCTGGAGGTTTTTCACCTTCCTCTGTAGCATGGGGCACGGGTCACTTGCTGGAGGATTCTCTGCTCCTTGAAGTCTTCAAACCACGATTTGAGGACTTCAGTAGCTCAGACATAGGTGAGAGGTTTTTCGCAGGAGTGGGTGGGTGAAATTCTGTGGCCTGCATTGTGCAGGAGGTCAGACTAGATGATCATAATGGTCCCTTCTGACCTTAGTATCTATGAATCTATAAAACCTGAATTTAGGTCACACTCAAAGTAACAGTGGATCCAACAAGCTGTCTCTTATGATCTATTGTTCTGCCTTTGAGCCATTGTTTTTCTAAGCGAGGGGGTTAGGTTTTCTATCTGCAAAGTTCGGAGCCGATAGCATTTCTTAAAACTGGATACTAATGTAGCTGGAGGAGTTTAATTCGTCTTTAACACCACAGCTACAGCACAACTATTGCCAAATCAGGGAACCCATTAACAGCACAGTTGCCCCTTGAGCTGCTTGCCACATGGCTAAAAGTTTTTGTGTAGACAGGACCTAACCTCATCTTGTCACTTGTTAAAATCCTGGGCAGTAGCATCTTTCATTGGCACAATTTCTGTTGGTGAAAGAGACAAGCTTTCAAGCTCCTCAAAGCTCTTCCTCAGGCTGAGTGGCATGGACAGAGTTTTAGAAAACTGCCATCTCTAATCCTAAATTCTGAAACATCACTTGCTCTCCGACATGCTACCAGGCAAGACTTCGCTTGGACTTGCGGGGCCAAGACGTTGTGGAAATGTTCTTTAATAACTGTGGCCATTGCATCAAGCACAAAGAAGAGGGCGGTAACTCTGTGATCTCTAGATAGAATCATGGAAGGTGGGGCCTTTCTGCAGGTTTGATCACTGATCATCCTCTCAAAGGGCTTATTCTATCTGTTCTCGGATCTCTGCAGTGATCTGAAATGCTTCTCTTGGAGATTCTATTCCAGTGGTCCCCAGTGGTGCTTAATATTAAAAGCTGTCTTCTAAGATCCACTCTAACCTATTCTCTCTCTCTAGCTTTGGACCATTGCTTCTTTCTCTGCGATCTCTATGCAATCCTTCTTTTATTTCCTTGGGAAATGTCTATAGTGGTAACACACCCCTGCTGATTACTTCTCTCAGTCCCAAGTCCTGCCTCATCTCTGGGCGTGGGGGCCTTTTCCTGCCACACAACCATAGGATTTCTCGAGGATTATGAAGAGTCCAGCTCTGACAGAGCTTCCTTGGAATTCACATGCAACAGTGGTGTGTTTTGCGCCCAGACTGACAGGGGACTGAGTAAAGGTAGTGTGACGTTGCACTCCATATGTTTTATGGAAATATGCTAATGAGTGTAAATATGATGTAACTGGAATATGCTTTAAGCAAAAGATCTCTTGTAAGGTATCATTACAAAGCTTATAATCTACTGAGTGTGTTCATCCTATTTGTATGAATGTATCATTCTTGTATCTGAAAGTAGGAATATGTAGCATAACTCTGAGGTCCTATTGTAATTATGCAAAGTGTGGGCCATTAATGGTAGTTTAGAATCTTGATGGCTCCCATTGACTAGAACAATTGGTTGTAGATGGCTCTGTTTACTTGTAAGCCTTCCTGTACACATGTGTGCCAGCGAGTGGGTAATGAAGTCTCGCAGGACATGTGAACATGTCACATGATACTGGAATCCATCTTAAACCTGGTACTTTTCCATTCAGAAGGAAGGGTGGGAACCCAGAGAAAGACACAGGATTCCCGCCTTGTGCAAAAGATATAAAAGGGGGTGGAACAGAACAAAGGGGGCTGCCAGTCATGAGAAATCCCCAAGTTACCATCTGAGCTGAAACTAACAAGGGCTGTACCAGGGGAAAGGATTGGGCCCAGACTAGGAAGGAGTCTGGTCTGTGAAAGAAGCTTATTGGAACATCTCTGAGGGTGAGATTTACCTGTATTCAGTTTCTTAATGTATTAGGCTTAGACTTGTGTGTTTTGTTTTGTTTTGCTTGGTAACTCTACTTTTTATACTTTTTGTTTATTAATTAACCTACAGTAAGTGATCAATACCTGGAGGAGCAAACAGGTGTGCATATCTCTCTCTCAGTGTTATAGAGGGCGGACAATTTATGAGTTTACCTTGTATAAACTTTATACAGAGTAAAACGGATTTATTTGGGGTTTGGATCCCACTGGGAACTGGGTGTTTGGGTGTTGGAGATAGGTGATCTGCTGAGCAGTTTTTGGTTAAAGTTTGCAGCTTTTGGGGTCGTGAACCAGACCTGGGTCTGTGTTTGAAGCAGGCTAGCATGTCTGGCTCAACAAGGCAGGGTTCTGGAGTCCCAAGCTGGCAGGGAAAATGGCTCAGAGGCAAATTCAGCACATCAGGTGACCGTCCCAAGGGGGTCTCTGAGACCGAACCCGTCACAGGTAGGATCAGGGGATCTGCCAGCTATTGGCACACAAATAGGGTGGCACTAAGTGGACTCCAGCATTGTGGAGAGCACGGCAGTCCTCATTCTGTTATAATGGCCACAAGGCAGCTGTACAGCTGCACCCCTGCCTGGGAGGAGGCTGCCTCTCTGCCAGTCCCAGCATATACAGCCCAGTGACTGAGCTACCTCGCTTGCTCCTATGCCATATCCTCCAATCCTTGGGTCATTTCTGTGGCCCTAGTTGGCACATCTACACTATGAGTGTGTGATGGGGTGTGCATCCCACTCCAGCCCAGATAGGATTAACAAGGGCTGAGAGGCCAATTTGGTTACATGGAGTCATCTGAGAGAGGGAGGGCCCGGGTTAACTGAGAGTAAAGCCCAGCTGGGGAAGAGCAAGGCCAGCACTATAAAGCCAGGAGGCTGACAGCAGAAGAAGGCTGCAGGGGAAGGGGGCTGGAGTCACTCCTTGGGAGGAGAGATGATGTCAGGGACAAGGAGAAAGTCCGGTGCAGAGTAAGCCCTGCAATCCTGCCCTGGAGTAAGGAGTCTAGCAAAAGGCTAAGAGGGGGTGAAGTAGCCATGGGGAGCAGAGCAGGCTCCTGTGGTAAATCCAGAAACAGGAAGGCAAAGAGAGAGAGAGGCTGGGTGTGAAGGAGCCCATGGAAACAGCAACGGGACAGAGAAGAGCTGGATTTCAGGTTGTAGGGTTACAGGGCCAGAACCTGGTGTAGTGGGAAGGCCCGGGTTCCCCTGCCAGCCACTGGTATGGTGGCACCAAGCCCAGAGTGGTGGCTGTAACAATGTCCAGAGAAGGCATTTGGACAGTGTCCTGTTGGCCTCTGTAACCCCAGAAAGGTGCACTAAATGGTGACCTGGCCAGGGGGCCAAGTTACCAGAAGAGAGCCAATTGCAGAGTGAGCAGAGAGCTACAGAGATGCTGCGAAAGCATGAGGAGGCGTACTAGCAGGGAGCGGGAACGCTGGTCCAGGGCATTACACTGCAGCACTGTCACTGTCGTGCCGTAGTGTAGACTCTTCCCAAGGGTTTGTCCGCTGATGTAGGTAATCCACCTCTCCAGGCGACAGTAGCTAGGTTGACAGAAGAATTCTTCCATTGCCCTAGCTGTGTCTACAGCAGGGTTAGGGCGACCTAACTACAGCCCTTAGCACCGCAGCTAAGTCAACCTAACTTTTAAGTAGACCAGGCCTGTTTGTATTTTGTATATTGCTCCTAAAATGCACTGACTAGAACTCCATGTAAAGTCCAGGATCGGTTGGTGTGGGAAGGGCATGGGATGGGGAATCAGGAGACAGGAGTTCTATTCCCCGTTCAGACCCGCTGGATGAACTTAGTAAAATCACTTAATCACCGCTCTGGGACTCTGTTTCTCCTCCCAGTTTGTTCTATTTAGATTGGAAGGGATGGTCTCTTCCTACGTGTTTGTACAGTGCTTAGTGGGACTGATCTACAGTAATAACATTAATAAATATGTAGGTTGGCATTATTTCTTCTCTTGTTTGCACTTTGAGCCCCATGGGAGTTACTCCTGAGATGAATTTGATCTTTGATCTCCTCCTGCAGCTGAGAACAGGTAGTAATTCTCCTGCCCCCATTTCCGGATATGTACTAAAGCACTGTGGAACTTTATCTGTGTCTGTTAATCAATGGAGATGGAGCAGTCATTAGCTAATAAATTTTTTTTCAAACTTCTTCCAAAAAATGTGTCTGGAAAAAATGAAAGGCAGGGAAGAAATAACCTAGATCTTTGTGCGATACTTCAAAGCCAAGGACACTGAAAATGGCTCTTTTGCTGCTTTGGAAAAAAAATATATATACAAAGAAGGATTCAGAGGAAAATAATTACAATCATTAAGGGGATGGAAGGATTGAAGTACGGCATGAGGAGAGATGGATGTGTTCAGTCTGGGAAAACAAGTGAGGAAGAGGGTATGAGGTGCTGTCTACATAGCTTGACTGTGTAAATAACATGCAAGGGAGAAGCGCTGTTTAAAGAGCTCTAGCCAAAGGGGGCGTAATGTGAAATGGAGTGGAATTCAGACCAGGAACATTTAGGATGTGGATCAGGAGCATCACATGGACAGTAAGAGCTACCTGAGTGCAGAACAGCCATCCAAGGGGAGTGAGGGAAGCCACATTGCTTTGGGGTGTGGGGGGGATGATTTTGCCCGTTTTTGAGCCCACTTTTAACAGTGGAGTCAAAACCCAGACTAGGTGTTCTGCTGGAGTTACCTCTTCCTCCCGTCTACACTGCGAGCTGGGGCTGTGATTCCTTTGCTCGTGTAGAGTCACACACTCATGCTAGCTCTCCTCAAGCCAAGCATGCCTGAGTCGAGTGCCAACCCTTTGTATTGGGCATGGCTCAGCCACACCCCCGCTACACCCACTGCTATTTCAAGCAGGAGAATCATGTCCCTAGTCCTAGGTACCCTCCTTTGCCACAGAGACAGACAATCTTTACTGTTTAGCCTCACTGCATCCCTGTTAGGTAGGGCAGTCCCATTATCCTCATTTTACAGATGGGGAAGTGAGAGCTAGAGAGACTGAGTTGCCTAAGGTCACACAGGAAGCCTGTACCAGAGCAGGGAATTGAACCTGGTTTTCCTGAGTCCCAAGCTGTCAGCCTAACCAGTGGACCATCCATTCTCCTATGAAGAAAGATGTAGGAGGGAAGCCTAGGACTCTGTAAGTTGCCCTTCATTGCAGTCATGCAAATCTTGCTGTAAAGGAAAGTGAAATTCCCATCACACCCCTCCTGGGATCAGCCGTTCAGCTCACAGATATAAGGAGAAAAGCTGGAGGCAAAGGCCAATCCTTAGGGAGATCTCTCTCCAGGATCCTTACCTCCACTCCAGTTCCGTGGCAGGGCTTTCCTTGCTGGGTGGGTGTCCCAGACCACCCCATTCTCCTGAGACGACATTAAACATCTAAGGATGATGTGTACAGTCAGATGATGCCCCAACAGTAGGAGTTGACGTACAGGCTTTGTGGGAAGTTCATGAATAAACAAAGTGTAGCAGTTGTACAGTGAGCTCAGCATACTTGTGTAAAGTTCACAAAATCAAACCATTCTTCCACACCTCAGAAACAACATGCAAAACCCCCAATCCCACCGGTATGGGCACCCCGAGTATAGACATTTAAAGGGCCCATTCCTGAGGCTGATTCTTCCCCTCCTCCCCAAGCATATTTACTAGGATTTACTATGATCCTCTGCTGGTTGAATAGAGCCCCTGAAGATCCTGCCTTGGGCAAAAACTCTCACTGAAGTAATTAGAAATTTAGGCCTCTGCAAGAAAGGGCCTTAAAACTTATGCAAAGATTGTAGGGTTGGACCCTAAAACTAGACTGGACCAAACAATTGAAACTGCAATCCAGCATTGGCAGAGGTATCGGCTAAATGACCCAGTAGGTCTCCTCCATCTCTAATTTCTGTATTTTTTATGATCGCTCAAAATAACGAGAGCAAAGCAAAACTTCAGCTGTGTAGAATTTGGCAGGCAAGATGAACTGGCTGGACGTGGTCTGTTCTAACTCTGGCTGTAGGAAGTTATTTTCAAAAGCAGCCACTGCAGCAAATTCATTGTAAGGAGCATGACAGTCCCTGCAAGCACTGCTTTGCTAACTGTTATACCAATAAAATAAAAACCAGCAGGATCTTATTAAAGGGGAAAAGGCAAAATGCCACATTTATTGTGAATACAGAAAGAATAATAGTAAGCAGTTAGTTATAGCTATAACATTCCATTCAATTTCATATTTATTCACACACACACACACACACACACACACGTGTTCTGCAAGGTTGTTATCATAGTTACCAACCTTAGAGTTGCTCATGCCAAGCCACTGGCCAGGTGGCCTGGACATGAGGAGGGAGCAGGGCCTTGTCAGATGCTCATCTGATGCTCCTGGAAGTTGCTTTGCAGAATCAGAACCCAAAGTTCTCACTTTCTAGAGTCCATTTTTATAGGAATTTCTTCCTATGCCAGTCTATGGGAATTGCTTCATCATGCTGTTGCTGAATCAATCAGCAGATGGCACATTCCTGACGGCTCCGTGCTGCCAGATGTTATCTTGTTCTTTGGTTCTCCCATCCTTGAGGCTGTTGGGTGGATTCCAGTCTGCCCTCCTGGGGTCCTCTGGTTATTTCCACTTGATGTCTTCTTCAGCCGATGGACACTGGATTCTTAGGCTGGCACCTCCCTGATCATTCAGTTATTATCCACACCAAGCATTGAGCCACATACATCCTCTATCACTATTTTAATCACAATTGTTAACAAAGCGAGATGAATACAACAAAAGGGCGGGGATTCTCTGGGTGCTGTTTCTGTTGTTACAAAGTATTGCTTTGAGTCTCCCTCTGTGTGAGTAGTTGTTACAAAGAATTGCTTTGAGAACAGACTCTCTCTTAGAATGTACTAACACAATTAGCAGCTTGCAAGTTTCACACACAGAGGGAGAGAAACAGTACCAAAAACCAAGACACCTCTTCATTAGTAATACCCTGGAATTTAAACTATGGGGAATCAAACTCATTTGTGATTTTAATACAGAACTTCTTTAATATGATCCAACATAACCAGCCTATGGAGAATACATAAATTAACATAGGAAAGACTGGATCATGTTTGCAAGTTGTTTCTCTCTGCCTTTTAGTGCAACAGTGGGATAAATCCGTTCAGATATAATAAGACCCAGGCTTCATTTTCACCTAAAACTTGAATCTAAACCAACCCAAATCTTTAAAGGATCCTGAAAACCAGACTCCCCTCCTGGCATTTCATGCACCACTGAATTCTTGTCTGCTCTGAAAGCAAGAGCACTGACATACCATCAGAACACCTGCTCTCTTGGGATTTCCAACACTATCATATCAGAAGCGTTAGATAGTTCACAGGAGCGTCTGCGGCCTACGCTTCAGTTCTGAAACATCTAGCCTCCTTGGTTGAAACCAGTTTCAAATTCCCAGCAAGGCTGACTCAGCCCTACCTCTTTTGGTAGCAGAGAAAATGAGCATCACGCATATTCATATGCATGAGGTTTTCAGAGGTGATTTTAAAATTCAACATCCTTTCCCACTAATTAGTATTTAACATTTTACAGTAGAACCTGGATGCCCTAAGCCAGATCAGGGCCCCTTTGTGCTAGGCACTGTGCAGGTTCGTTGTACGACACATTCGCTGATGTGAAGAACTTGCATGATAAGTAGACAAGTGGTGGGAGAGGGAAACAAAGAGGAAGTGACTTGCCCAAGGTCACACAGACAGTCAGTAGAAGAGCTGAGAATAGAACCCAGTGCACTGTCCACTGGGCCACACCACCACCGTATATGGATATTCAGAGAGATTTTCTCTCGTGCCCTTAGCTTACATTTTCCCTCCCTTTCACTGTTGTGAAATTTCTTCTACCTTCAGTAGCAATTTACAAATACTGCAGTGCTTTGCAACCTATGTCTCAGCATGTGAACCGGCTTTTGAACCTCCTGCTAAGAAAAGTCCTCACTGCAGAGCTAACTTGGGCGACTGGAACCCAGGTCTAAGGACTTGGCTTGGCCCAGCTCATGTGAGAGCGGCCGTGTTGCACAGCCATACTGGAGCGTGTCCACTCAACTGCCTCCACGTGGTGCTGCACCATTCACCATGTGATGCACTAGGACTTCTGGGGGCACATCCCATGATTCTTTGCTGCGGGAAGCTGAGCCGCTCTATCATTCTTTTCCAGTGAATTGTGGGAGACCTTGTCTGCCCTTCTGGGGCAGATGGGCGGGACTGTGGGAAGGCGTTGGAGGGTTATCACCACACAAGTGATTTAGCTTGCATCCTCACAGCAAAGTGGGTAGGCTACCGGCCCAAGTCTTAGCCACACTCAGGCTTTAGCCCATAGCCCAGCCGGTCAGTTAGCCCATGTTTAAAGTACCGTTAGACTTGGGTGAGCAAGCTTGGTGTGTGGATGGGAGTTGGGTTAGGGGCAACATCTGAGTAAGAGGCTGATTTAATTCTGCAGTAAAGACAGAGCCGCAGGCTTGACTCAGACTTGGGGCAGAGACTTTACCCTAGAACCAGCAGGAATCAGTGGAATTAGATCTATCTGCACTTGAACAAAGGGCTAGAGTTTCACAGGCCAGGGCTCCTGACTGAACAGGGTTGGGCTAGTGAGATGGGACTCAGCGAGGAGCAAACAGTGTGACTTTACAAAAAAGTTCCCTGGTAGACAGAGAGGGGTAGAGACTAGCTGTTCTCCACATAGCCTCTGAGAAGGCTTGTTTCCACGTCAGCGTGCTAAAACAGTTTGGACTTGATCCTGCAACTAGGGTGGGTTGACAAAATGCAAATATGGTAACACTGGGAGGTTTTGTAAATTCATGTTGGTTCTCCCAAATTTTTGAAGAAAGAAAATCCTAAGAAATCAAAGTCATAAACCTTTTGTCTTGACATTTTCAAAAAGAAACATTGATATTTTAGTTGGAAACTATCTTTCTGTTCAAAATTGCTTTTTGTTTTAGTCTGTTAAGAAATAAATGTTTACAATTTGAAATCCAATGTTTAAAAACGTTTCAATTTGTTGAAACAAAATGTTTCATTTGACCCAAAGCCAATTTTCTTTTTTTTTTAACTTTCTGGTCTGCCAAAAAATGTGGAAAATTTTAGTTTTCAGTCTGCCATGAAACAAGCACATACATTTACTTGACTTTTCAACATTGCCAATGAATTGATAAATGTACTATTCACCCAGTAATAACTGCAACCCTTGTTCATGTGCATGTTTCCACTGCAATCACGGAGGCTACTTTCATGAGTAAGGACCACTTTCAGGAGTCAGGGTTGCAGGATCAGATCCCTTTTGCTTTAGAGCTTGGCTTGGAGACTGGCTTCTGTGAGACCATTTCCTGAAATCCGTTTGTTTGACCTAGATTTGGCAATGATATCTCTCCATTTGGGGATTTTTTTTCTTTTGATTCTGATTTGATTCTGGTTTTCATCTTATCTTGAAGGGTTTTTTTAATCTATCCCTCATATCCTTAGCATTCACAAACCCACTTATGAGCTCTCCTTAGCTGAGGCTGCAGTATAAGCAACATCTAGCAAATATTTTTTAAAAATTGGAAAGGCCAGTTTCCAATTCCACTTATTTCTGTCTACATTTACCTCCACTTATTTTAATGGGAGCACTTCTGAAAAATCAGGTGACTTGTGTTTTAAGTTCCTACCTGTAGTTCCCCAAGTTTGAAAAGTTTGGCCTGGGGTTTTGGATGGAAGAAGTGAATTTCACCCTTAGCTTGCATCTCTCTTCTGAGCACTGAGCAGGGATGATCCACTGGGCTCGGGTATATTCTACACAAACACTGCACTGGGAATCCTCCATCCAGGTGTTGTCTTCAGTTCATAGTGACTACAAAAGTTCCTAGATTCCAAGCCTAGAAGAGACCGTTGTGATCATCTAGTCTGACCTCCTGCATAACACAAGCCGGAGAACTTCCCCAAATAATTCCTACAGCAGATCTTTTAGAAAAAATATCCAATCTTGATTTTAAAATGGTCAGTAATGAAAAACCCACCTCAACCCTTGGGAAGTTGTCCTAATGGTTAATTACCCTCGCTGTTAAAAAATTACATCCTATTTCCAATCTGAACTTGTCTAGCTTCAACTTCCAGTCATTGGATCATATTAGACTTTCTCTGCTAGACTGAAGAGACCATTATCAAATATTTTTCTCATGTAGGTACTTATAGACTATAATCAAGTCACCCTTGAACCTTGTCTTTGTTACGCTAAATAGACTGAGCTCCTTGAGTCTATCACTATAAAGGCATGTTTTCTAATCCCTTAATCATGTCTTGTGGCTCTTCTCTGAACCGTCTCCAATCTAGCAACGTCCTTCTTGAATTGTGGACATCGGAACTGGGCACAGGATTCCAGCAGTGGTCACACCAGTGCCAAATACAGAGGTAATATAACCACCTTACTCCTACTCGAAATTCCCCAAATTTATACACACAGGATTACATTAGCCCTTTTGGCTACAGTGTTGCACCGGGAGCAAATGTTCAGCTGATTATCCATCACAACCCCCCAATCTTTTTCAGTCACCACTTCCCAGGATAGTGTCCTCCATCCTGTAAGTGTGGCCTGTATTCTTTGTGCCTAGATGTGTACATTTACATTTAGCCATTGTGATGCTCCCGGGGGTATCCAAGGCTTGGAGGCACCTTGCTACCACCTACCCTTAGTGTGAGGAGCCTTGTCTGTGCCTGCCCAATTTCAACTCCCTGACACCCTGGACAACACAAACGTTTCCCCACCAGGCCAACGCAGGCCTCCCTCACAGGTTAGCAATAGGTGCAGTTCTGCCCACAAGCTCACCAAGCATCTCCCTGGAGTATCCAGCCCCTGGTCCATGGGACACTTGTCCTATTCACAGATTTGTTGCTTCTAAAGAAGCTGTAACATCCCGGCTTACTAGTTCTGTCTCAGATCACCACGCTGCTTAACACACAGCACTTAGATATGTTGATAGTGAAAACAAGTAAAAGTTTATTTAACAAAGAATGGGGATTCAAGTATTTGGCTCCCTGGCCCCCACTGCTTCCCCCAACCAATGTCCCTGGCCCCCTCCACTGCCTCCCCAGACTCCTGACCCACCCCCCATCGCTCCTGGCCCGCGCTGTTTCCCTGGGCTCCCCACCCAAACCCCGGCTCCTGCTGCCTCCCTCCCATTTTCCCTACTGACTCCCCGAGCTCCAGGCAGGCTAGTCGAGACCCATACTCGAGCAGGTAGCTGCGGCTGCCAGTTGGCAAGGTAGGCATGCGACTCAGCAGGTTTCCCTGGGCCCCGTCTGGCGCAGAGCTGTGCTGCCAACCCAGTCTCGCTTCCCTGATCTACTGGCGCCTTTTTCAGGCATGTCCCTTCAGCCACGCTCAGCCTGTTTCCCACCCTGGCAGAAATCTGGAGGGGCATGTGACTCCCGTGTGCCCCACGCATCGCCTATAAAATCTTGACTGGGGAGGAGAAAGTGATTAAGGAAGTGTTATTTTATCCCTTCCCATAACACAGGAACCCAATGAAATTAATAGGCAGCAGGTTTAAAACAAACAAAAGGAAGTACTTCTTCAGACAACGCACAGTCAACTTGTGGAACTCATTGCCAGGGGATGTTGTGAAGGGCAAAACAGCAACAGAATTCAAAAAAGAACTAGATAAGTTCACGGAGGATAAGTCCAACTGTGGCTATTAGCCAAGATGGGCAGGAATGCACCTCATGCTCTGTGTCCCTAGCCTCTGTTTGCCAGAAGCTGGTAATGAACGACAGGGGATGGATCACTCAGTTATTGCCTTTTCTGTTTACTCCTTCTAAAGCACCTACCATTGGCCACTGCCAGAAGACCGGATACTGGGCTAGATGATCGTTGGGCTGATCCAGTATGGCCATTCTTACGTTGTTACGGTGATCTTCCCACTGATATTTCCAGAACTCCCATTATCAACCCTCATAGGAAAAGAACGGTGCAAGTGATACTTCCAGATCAAGGGGGAAAGCGTTTGTTTTCCTCTCCATCTAAGCAACATGCCCATTTTTTGTTATTAATTTTCATAAAGAAACAATAAAAAAAATACCAAAAGGTAAATGACATGCAGCTTTGTAACATGCCCATTTAATAATAATTCATCTTTAAACAGCACATCACCGCCCCTGCATGAGCTGCAGGCCTGTCACAGAATCAAAAGGTAGTCTGCTTGTTTGCGTTAGCTGCAAGACATAAAACTCGGGTTACATAGGTAGTGATGGGCCTTGATTAATCTTGTGATCTTTGCTCTGATAGGCTGATATCTGTAGAAAGACGAGAGGCTATTTGATACCTTATTACACTCCTGATCAGTTCCCACTACAGAAAGTGGCAGACAGACGTGTAGCCCAGGTGCCCTATACATAATACCTGGGGACACATAACACAGACAGCTGCTATCTCTACAGTCAAGGGGCTTCATCCTGTGCTGGGTTGGCACTTGAAGCTGCTCAGCACCTCACAGGACTGGGTTCAACACTAGATACACTTGCTTCTAATTACGCAGCACATGCCCTGTATCGTGATCCTGCTGTATCTATTCCCCTGTGTACAGTATCTTGCATACCGTTCTGCATGATGTTCGGCTTTTCATGCTTAGTAGCTAGAGCTGGATACCAACAATTTTGACGTCGTGCACGATGGAACAGTTTTTTGTCAGAAAATAGAGTTTCATAGAAATCTAAACGTTTTGCAGGAATGTTTCAATGACCACATTTTTGATGGGAAGAAGTCAAAATGAAATGTTTAGATGATTGTTTCTATAAGAAAAAACAGGTTCTTTTGACTTTATCAATACAATTCATTTCATTTCAACTTTTATATTATATTAAAATATTAATGTTAATAGTCAATTACATTTGCATGTCTACTAATTTAGCGTATATGTCCTATTTAATATTTTATATACTGTGATAATGGTTCAACATTATCACAATATTTCAATGATTCCAAATAGGAATTTTTCAGACCCTTAATTCTGCAGGAAATTTAAAAACATTGGGTTTTCATTCGGATTCAGAACGAGGTTATTTTTTTTCAGATTTCCCAAGGAATAGCTCTGTTGCTAGTTCCCAGTGTTGCCGACTCTCATGCTTTTGTGATGAGTCTCATGATAATTATTGTTTTCCTTAAATCCCCAGCTCCTGGAGTCAAGTGGAGATGGGATGCTTTCAGCCTTCATTTTTAAAGAAAAAGTAAGTTTCTAGCCCTTGTGGCTGTGGAGAAAGCTTCAACATGTGACCCCTAAAGGCTCAAAAAGCAGAAGGCAAATAAAAACCCCAAATCTATTATTTTTACATAATCTCATGATTTTTGGGGAGCCTGGCTCATGATGTTTGACCATTTGGGGTTGGCAATACTGGTGATGGGATGGGGGGAGCTCTTCTACAGTTGCTGAAACCCTCCCTTACCAAAGTGTGTGTGCCCCAGGCACTGTGAATAACCTGCAGGCCCAATAGCTTCTGGCAACCACTCCTCACGTGGTATCCCAAGAGCATTGCTGTTTTTTTGCTGGTGAAGACCTTGTACTAAATAGGACAACAATTTTCTGGAGACTGTGTGCCACGGGGAAAACGTGTTAACAAAAAACAGGCCCTGAGAGAATTACACAATACCAGTTATGATACTTTTTCCTACATAGGCTCCCATCCCCCCACCAGGGACTCTTGCATGTCGGGGAATTTGGGAACTTTGCTGCAGAGAATTTTGGATGCACCTGCTGTTGCTTTTGATGTGCAAGTCAGCAGTTCTCTCTCAAGGCCCCCACCTTGACATTTGATGCTGTGTGCTTTTGTGAGCCATGTAATTCTAAATCTGAAGGGCTTGCTCTGTATATGAAAGCGTTGTCCAGGGGCTCGGCGACAGTGCATGAAAATGTTTGGCTGGAGCAAATCGTGTGTATGAAACATGCTCTTCGTTGCCAGTGTATGCCCACTCACCAACCTATCCGCTGACCCATTTGACCTGGGACCCTTAAAGGCCAGGTCATCGATTATAGGGTCAGAAAGGACCACTGTGATTATCCAGGCATAACTTCCTGTATAACACTGACCATAGTTTGAACACGAGCAGATCTCTTAGAAAAACATCCAGTCTTGATTTAAAAAGTGTGGGTGATGGAGACTCCACAACAACCCTTGGTAAGTTGTTCTCGTGGTTAATTACCCTCCCCGTTGAAAACCTGTGCCCCATTTCCACTCAGATTTATTTGTCTTCTGCTTTCTGAG
Organism: Chelonia mydas; assembly: GCF_015237465.2. Taxonomy (NCBI): domain Eukaryota; kingdom Metazoa; phylum Chordata; order Testudines; family Cheloniidae; genus Chelonia; species Chelonia mydas. The sequence goes on along the minus strand of NC_057852.1, from coordinate 134,575,913 downwards.
CCTTTAGTGCCCACTTGTCACATTTTCAAGCTTTTTCTATGCAACCATGAGGGCTAGAAACATACTTTTTTAAATCAAGGCTGATAGTCTTATGTTATCAGCAGAATCCAGAAGTGGGGCTTTAAGAAAAACACGAACGATCATGAGACTCGTCACAAAATCGTAAGCATTGGTAATGCCGCAGTGCCAGGCTGTCCCCGATTAACGCAGATGACAGAGTTCTCAGAGATGTCAGTAAAAAGTCACAGTCAGGAGGGGTGGTTTTGTTTTTGTTTTTGTTTTACGTATTGTAGACTGACGTCCAAGCTGTTCTCTACGTCATACTCTTTGAAAGGCAGCCAAATTCCATCAAACTATCCTGATTCCTTCCTGGATTTCTATGCTGCTGAGAACGTCTTTGAGATTTTGGAGCCAGCTGCAAGCCTGTGGAAGTGATCCTTGCCTTCTACATTTAGGGGCTGCTCCTGATCTAGAGCAAATCTGCATCGTAGCAATCTATTGCTCAACGCGATAACTATTTATAGTTTATGCAATAAACTGTTTTTGCTTGATTAAATTTCAGCTGGAGTGCCTAGGATAGCGGCACACAAAATAAATTCAAGTACAAAGCCCAGAAACGTTGGGGTGGAAAGAGGGGACAAATACTATATGCAAAAACTTAATCATTCAGACAGCTACAAACATATTATTCCTGGCCATCATAGAATCATAGCGGGAATCACATTATAGCAATAATCTCCAATTTGTAAAGAATAATGGCTTAAGGAGCTTATAACCTCAGGTTATCACCATGTCACACACGTTCCTATCATTGTAGTCAGTCAGATGAAACACCATCATTTGGGATCCCAGTTTACAGAATGCACAGAAATGACCCAGCTCGAATGCCATTTTCCAAGCGCCGTAGCCAGGCTTTTTTAATCTCTCTGACACAATGAGAGACCGTGTGTTGCTAATTAACATAGAGGGAATAGGCTGTACTAAACCGAAGGGTTCAATTCGTTAACAATTAAAAGCATTTAGTCAAGGCCGTGCCCCCGGCAACACATTATTATTTGTGATCAACTGGGCAGATTTACCACAAGATCCATGGAGAAGGATTAAATATTGCAGAAGGATTAGTATCTGCTTGCAGCTCGTTGAGGCGGGCTTTTAAATGAGGCCAGTCCTTTTGGGCTTGGTACAAAGCAAGCCTAGCACTGCTCAATGCTACGGTAGTTATTGTTTGGCTTGGCAAAATTCGATTTTTATTTTTTTATAATTTTGACAGATATCAATGTTTGTTTTTAAGCATTTTTTTTCATTTTCATCAGTTACATTTCCACCATCGTGCGAAATTGGGGGGGTGGGGCAGACTATAATTTAATGATAGCAGACATTGAGATTCAAAAGGTTAAAGATTTATAACTGATAAACCACAAATTGTTGATGTCACATGTCAAAACAAACAAAGCTAATATCTTTAAAACAAACTCTAATATGTTTTCTCAAGCAGCATTTGTCATACTTTCCCTATCTGTAAATTCTGATGATTTCCAAAGGAAATATTTTCCCGTCAATTTGCATGTGTATGGTGAAATTGACACTTACCGAGAAAAATCTAAACTTTCCAAGCCTAGCTATGATGTAACAAATCACTGGCCAACTATACATGCTGTTGCTGTGCTCAACTTATCTGCAAGTGTGCAGGCCAGGGGGCAGAATTACCTTCTGCTAAAAGTTTGCTGATCTCTACCACTTGAACCAAAGGAAAGTCTCCAGTAGCTGTCAGAAGTAATCAGATTTTTGTATGGTTTCTGGTGACCAGCCAGTAGAGGGGGCATAATCCTAAACACACAAGCAGATCCGATGCCTGCCAATGGAGGGCAGTGGGGAGCGGATGCTCCTGGGGTTTCAGACAAGTGTCTGGTATTGACATTAATGACAAATTGTGTGCACATCATAGTGGGTGGTTTCACACCCATTTGGGATCATGGGAAGCATGCTGTTTTGATCGGTCCAAGCTACTAGTGGGTTCCCTTCAGTGACACTCCTAAATCATCCTTGTTCTGAGTTCCTCTCCCCGTGGTCAGAACTGTGGAATAGACACTTCCACCTTGCGTGCATTCTAGTTGTTGATGGTAGGACTTGCAGCTTCCTGCCTTTTGTTCGCATTAATCAGAATCTTGTTAAGTTTTTCTTTCTTATTCCTGCCCCTCTGCATTTCTGAGTTCACCCAGAAGCCGTAGGAACAGATCACAGCGAGAGACGCTACTCTCATGGTATGTCGAACCCAGGCAGCAGCAGGAGCAACCCAGTCATTTCATCCACAACAGAGGCTCATGCAAGCACCTGGATTGAACCGCCGGATATTTTTGAGTTTGAGGCTCATCAGTAGGAAGAATATTTGATTCTTATACATAGTATCTGAGCATGTGATGATCTTTAACGTATTTATCCCCACAACATCCCTGTGAGTTAAGGCAGTGCTATTATCCCCATTTTACAGACACAGAGAGATTAAGTGAATTGCCAGAGGTCTTCTGAGTCCTAGCCTGCACCCTGACCTCTGGACCAACCTTCCTCTCCTTACGTTGGATACCTTGAATTTCCAGCTGTCTGGCAGAATGCATTCCACAGACGAAAAATGCATTCCTGTAACAAAAAGGAACTACTTTCCTGGAGGGCAGGAAGGCTCTAGGACAGCAGTTTCATAGGGACTAGAGCTGGTCAGGAATGCTTGGACAGAATATTTTCCATCAGAACATGTCGATTTGTCAAAAGCAAAATGTTTTGAGGACATCGTGTCCATTTTGATAACTTTTTTTTGGAGGGAGAAAGGGAACAGGCCTTTTCAGAGCCAAATGTTTTAACTTTTCCATTTCAGAGAGTCCTTTTGTTTCAAGTTTTATTTCTATTTTCTATTATAGGGTATGTAATGTAAAATTTAAGTAAAAAATGGCATGAAAAATTGCAATTTATCAAAATGAAACATGAAAAAATGTTTTTCCCCAGAACTTTGTTTCATGGGAAATTTGTTCTTTAGATTTTCCCTTTCTGAACGTACAAGTTTTTGCAATTGCGAAATTTCCCACAAAACGGAAAATCCAGTTCCTGCCCTGCTGTAATAGAGCCCTTTGCTGTGCAACCACCAGTGAACACTAGAGGCAAATTAATCTCTGGCATACTCCGCTTCAGTCAATGGAATTACACCAGGGACGAAGGTGGCCCAGTGGAAATCCAATAGTATAAATTTGTGCTTTTTCTGTTACCTGTTAATTGTACATCTGGAGAACAGAGAAGCATTTAAGTGGAGCAAAGGGAGACAGATCAGAGACTGAAATGAAGTTGGCGATGCAGAAGTGTGGTTGTCATACTGCTAAGTGGGACTCATCACCAGATAACAGGGCTAATAAAGGTGTATTCTGATTGAACTAGTAGGAGGCATAATAGAGGAAAGCAATTTGTGTATATTTTTAAAGGTCACCTTTTCAATAAGTTTCTGGATTTTCCCACTGACAAAATAGGTTTATTCACTGAGCAAATACGAAATTCTGCTTTTTATAACCAGCTAATCAAAAAGGGCCCGATCCTACTCTCATTTGAGGCAATGACAAATGTTCCATAGATGTAGCTGAGAGCAGGACCCAGACCAGACATTATATATATATATAATATATAAAATATTCATTTATTTCTTAACTGAATGGATCGTTTATTGTGTTCAAAATGGCTAGCCGGTTACAGTGGGTGGTGATTTTCTCCGGATGTTGCCTCTGGGTAGCTATACCATTTGTACAGTGCCACTGGAGAACCATTTACTCACCCAACCAGTCCACTCTGCTCAATTCTGATTTTCCTCTTTTCAGTTTTGGAAGTAGGGGCCAAATGTCCCCGAAGTTACAATTGTGAGGTTTTACCCCACAGCTCGCTGAGGATGACCAATGAAAACTCAGATGCGGCTCTCCACCCCGAGCACAGTTGGCTTCAGATTCTCTCCTCTAAAATCTCTAAAGGTCTGGCAAGAGAGAAAGTGGAGTCCTGGGGGCTGTGGTTCTGACGCAAAAGCCAACGTTAGACAAGAGAAGCAGTTGTCAGTGTAGCTCCCTCGGCGTTCGTGCTAGAGCCGATGGACGAATGGAATGAGCACAGCACATTGTTCGTTGCTCGTCAGGGGTAACCCTTACTCAGGATTTCTTTAAGTGACTTTGGTGTAGATGCGGGGAGAGGAGAAGAGTGACGTTGGCTGGAGCCAGGCATAGCACGGTAACAACTGCCAGTGCTCCCTTCACTGACACAACCACCCATGTCAGCAGAACGTAATGGCTCCTCAAGGGGGAAATCCCTCTGTTTTTTTCAGTCCAGGAGCCAAAGCTTCCCTGGTGACCAATGCCAGCTGGTTCACTGACCACTCTTCCAGTAGCAAATGGGGGTCTCCTCTCGGGGGCCAGCTGACCTAGCCTCAGGCTGGCTGCAGCTCCCTCCACTCTGAGTATAATTGACGGGGCGGAAGCTGGAACAAACTCAATTAAGCAGCAATCTGACGGTTAATTACAGAACAGAGTAGTTATTCGTGTATCCCAAAGATGGCTAATGGCTTTTGAATTTCTTAGCACTTGGGAAGCTGTATTATTTATTTAGAGAAGTGCTTTGAGATCATTGGATGAACAGCACTCTATAATCCTCAGATCAATGGAAGATTATTATTACTCAGAATGTGGGGCAAAAGAACAGATTGCTCGTACTCGTTATTTGTTTTAGCCTCAAGAAAATAGACGAGGAGGGGAAAATATCTGCGAGGCGTACCACTTAAGAAGCTATGAAATCAACTCCAGCCGTGAAGTTTCCAGGCCGTGGATAGCTCTGGGGTTTAAATGTGTTAATGCCGCATGGAGGGACATGCCCTCGCCCGCTTCCCCTCTGAGACAAACGCTCCATGCCCCCTTCACGCAGCGAGGCAGAGTCTGTCGAGAGAAAAGGGCCTCAGACTTAAAAGAGAATTATGTATTTATCCCGGTGTGAGAGGCATTCATTAAGGCTGTAGCCGGAAACCAGTTTGGCATTTGTAAACTGAGTTAAGAGGCTGCTGCTACCGCTCTGGAAGCCGATGAAACGTGGGTGGGATGTTTTACAAAGTGCTGCGGTTGTGGGGTCGAAACCAATGAGTGTGAAATGCCTGGGGTGACATTCTGGATATCACTGGCAAAACTTCCATTGGCTTCAGTAGGGCCAGGATTTCAGCCCCGGCCTGTTTCAGTGCTTCCTAGCAGATCTGTAGCAAAATGCACCTGGCTCCAGATCTATCCCAAGCGAAAGGCAGTTGGGCAGCTACCTCTGGCCCCACATTGTCTGGGGCTCTTATTGTCAGCAGCCACCTGTAACTAGACAATGCCTGTCCTGCCCTCTGGAGGCCCCTCCACTCCCTTGCCTCTGCAGACGGGCCACTCTTGTAGGCTGAGTAGCTGGGTCTGTTATAAATAGGTCATCACAGGGGACTAGGAAACATTGGAGCCCAACGGGGAAAGGCTGAGGCTAAGCAGAGCCAGCTAGCCTGGAGCAGGCTGTGTCACCACATGGCTTTCACACGGGCCTCTGGACCTGAGTGGCCCTGGTGCCTGTTAGTCCCTGTGGAAACTGTAGTGTCCCAATGAGCTGCTCACCGTCAGCTCCTGGCTTTCAGTGGTGGGGGCTTCTAATTTGCACATTGTAGGCCCTTTTCTCTATGGCATGACCCCTATTATTTATATTGCCGTAGCACCTATTGTGCTAGGCACTGTACATGCCCATAGTAACAGACCGTCGCTGCCTGGGAGAGTTAACAATTGACACAGACAGGAGAGATGAAAAAGATGGGAGGAAACCTGTATTAGTATACCCATTTTACAGATGGAGAACTGAGGCATAGAGAGACTAAGACCTGTTCTACACTTAAAAACTAGATCAACCTAGCTACGTCACTCATGGCTGTGCAAAATCCCCTCTTCCCCTCCGAGCGCCATGATCAGGTCAACATAACCCCTAGACATGGCTAGGTCAAAGGGAGAATTCTTTCATCACCTAGCTACTGTTTCTCAGAGAGGTGGGTTAACTATATCGACCAGAGCCAAAAAACAAACAAACAAACAAACAACAAAAACCCCAACACACCGCAACAGCCACCTATCTACATAGGAAGTGTCTATGCTATGGGATTACACCAAGATTTTTCATCTACCAAAAAACTGAGTCATAGAAAAATTTGGGGAATAGTTTCCAATCTAAAAAAAATGTGGAATCCCTCCCTCCCCCCCCCCCCCCCCAAAAAAAAAAAAAGTTGAGAAAGCAGAGTTTTTAATGGTAAAAAAAATCTGGGTTTTGGGTGGAGGACGACAGGAGGAAAAGATACTTTGCAACAACAAAATATTTTATTCAGAAGATTGACAGCTGAGCACCAAACCCACCCAACTCATCACAGGGGGACGCTTGGTGTGTACCGAATGGGGCAGCAGGGGGCTGAACAGTATTGGAGTTAGAGGGCAAGGGCAAAAATTCGTTGATGCTCACAGGAGGAGGATGTCTGCCTACTCTGTGGCAGATTGCACCTGAATTCTGCAGCAAGATTCTGAAGCAGCAGCTTCTGTCTGTTAAAAATTGAGGTTTTCATTGAGGACGTGGATATAACTAGGTTTGAAAGGATGAGCTTTTTAGCAGTAAATGTCATGCAAACTGACTGAAAAATGTTTCCGTCAATAATAATCCAAATTTACAGTAGGGAAAGGAAGAAAAAATTGAGTATTCGTTTGATTTGAAGAGATTTACTTTGTGTATTTTGACAGGTGATGTTGACAGTTTCTGTTTTAACGATTATAAAGCCTTCACTTTTCGAATCTCATTGCCTACTGTCATTAAAATAATTGTCTGACCTACTCCATTGTCTGCCCCCCAGAATTTCCTGTGAAAATATAAATTGATAAAAATAAAAAAGTTTAAAAATAAACAGTGATCTTCTCCACTGAAATAAGAATTGAATTCTGACAAACCTATATATAGTTAAATATAGTTATAGTTATAGTTATATATAGTTTGACACCCCCATCTGGGTTGGTGGCACAAAGAATTGAATCCCAGAGCCGTAGATTTAAAAGCATGAGCCTCCACTACCTGAGCTAAAACCATCACCTCTCTTAAATTCAGGCAGAAGGCCAATCACAAACCTCTGTATGGTCGAGCTGCAAGAGCAGGACTGAGAGTCACCCCGTGTGAGCCTGGGTTTTCATAGATTCATAGATTCATAGATTCATAGATATTTAGGTCAGAAGGGACCATTATGATCATCTAGTCTGACCTCCTGCACAACGCAGGCCACAGAATTTCACCCACCACTCCCACAAAAAAAACCTCACACCTATATCTGTGCTATTGAAGTCCTCAAATTGTAGTTTAAAGACCTCAAGGAGCAGAGAATCCTCCAGCAAGTGATCCGTGCCCCATGCTACAGAGGAAGGCGAAAAAAAGGGGTTTTAAGGGGAAAATGAATAATGCACAAAGCATAGAAGGCCCTGGATCTTGTTTGCTGTTGAATTCAATTTATTTTACCTTATCCTCACAGTTTCAATTTTGTATTGGTGCATAAATGCTTCTTAGAAGTTGTCAGGAGGTGAAAGCTACAGGATTTAATAGCTGGATTAGAGATGGATTTCAGCTCCTAGGAAGGGATTGGAGACAAATGGGGATTGTGGACTAAAGCACCATGGCTAAATGTTTCTGTTAAAATGATCAGCGGTGAAATAGTCAATGGTGTTGACATTTGAGCTACCATCCTTAGGTTCCAGAGTTATCAACCCATTCAGATAAATAATACAGTTCTCTTTTGCAAAAGCTATTGTTTCAGGCTCTTTACAGACTCAGGAAGACAACACTGCATTAGTAACATGAGGGTTAGATTTTCAAACATTATTCACAGCCATAAGTAAAGATTTTTTTTTTTAAGTAAAGCTTGGATCCTGGAGGAGAATTCAGAGGCAAGGGGTGGATTCCATGGCTACTGAATGCACAGGGTCTTGGGTTTGGCTAGAACAGTGGGATTAACTCAGTGACCTATAGAAAGTCAATCATCTGCTTAGTAATTGTTTCGGGTTTTTTTTAGGTATGAAAGAGGAAAAAAACCTCTTTGTACAAATGATTGTTTGGAGAAAGGTCACAGCAATTTGTACATGCTAATCAGTGGTGCACACATCAATCATATTTTCTTCTTTTCAGTAGTATCTGTGTCTTGCAAATGCACCGAAACTGAGCAGGGTACCCCCAAAGAAATCACAAGCCAAGATGGATTTGCCTTTTGTGATCGCTCTGACCAAAGAGAAGATTTTTTCCTTGGAACTTTGCCAGTATCAGCCAAAACAAGGCAGCCCTCCTGAAATCTCTCTAGGTCCCTTTGCGTCTGGCGTTTATTTTTTCCTGGGGTGTCTTATAAATCCATCTATACGAGGGTGTGCTGGGGCAGAAGCTGGTTTAGCACCCCGTCATCCAAATCCCCTCAGTATCCATCAACGGAGACCTGTTTGCAAGACAGGCAGCGGATGCCAATTAACTACATAGAGATGCAGCTGAGGAGCTAATTGGATGGAAGGAACCCCAGCAGCTGGGACTATATAAGCAGACAGGAAGGAGGTGCTAGGGAGGAGAGTATACTGGCTGCTTTTCCCAGAAGTACCAGGGGGTGGGGGTGGGGGGGAGGGGGAAGAAGCAGTGGCTGGCTGGCTGCTGACTGTAAGTAGTATGTAAATAACACTCCAGGCTGTGGGATATAATAAAGTACAGGGGTGATTAAGACCACGGGGAGTTGTGGCAGAGTCAATCACTGTGGCTGAAAAGACACTCAGGGGACCACACCCTGGTGTTTGCTGCACCACGGTGAAAATAAGAAACGTGTGTTCATTTGCCCCACGGGAGATAAAGTATCTTTGTGCACCATCAGTCATGTGAATATGATAATGTGAGAGACCAAAAGTAATATCAAGGGAGAATGGTCCCAATCTTCAAAAGCGGGCTCTGATTTTGGTGGCCTCGTTTTTGCGTGCTCAGCTTGTGAAAATCTGTCCCATTTAAGGCATCTCAAGTGCTGAATGCCAGCATCTCCTGCTGACTTCAGCAGCCTCTGCAGATGCTCTGAAAACCAGTCCCCAGGCTGTCAAGTTGAAAAGCCTGAGAAAATTCTTGGATTCTCCTGGGCCTCAAATGGTGCCACATATCAGCCTTCCCTGAGGGCTAGTGAAATTTTTCCAGTAGCTTTGCTAGTTGCTGAGTTGGCCACCGCAGCACTGCCAGACAGCTGGGGACAGGAAGTGAAGAATACAGAGTCCCCTTTGCAGAGGTCAGTGCTGTCAGTGGTGCTAGCTCCTAATCTTCATTAGATGTTGAGGAACCAAAGCAGTGGGCTTGGGTAGGTGCCCTGTTCTAAACAGGATAGAATAGTAAAACCAAGGGAAGAGATCTGTCGCCAGATCTTTTGACCTGAATGTTTTACACAGTGTGTATCCAACTGTTGGCCTCCTCCTGGGCCTTTCTTGCCAAGCTAATATCCCTTAAGGCAGTGGCTCTCAAACTTTTTTACTGGTGACCCCTTTCACATAGCAAGCCCCTGAGAGCGACCCCCCTTATAAATTAAGAACACTTTTTTGTATATTTAACACCATTATAAATGCTGGAGGCAAAGCGGGGTTTGGGATGGAGGTTGACAGCTCATGACCCCCCAAGGAATAACCTCATGACCCCCTGAGGGGTTCTGACCCCCAGTTTGAGAACCCCTGTCGTAGGGGAACCCAAGCAAGCAGTGTGTGATTCCCCCAAACTTCAGCCTGGGGATGGGAAACCTAGGAAACGTTTGCATGCTAATACAGAAACAGGTTGGAGGGCTCCTTGAAGGATTCAGTAACCAGGGTTGGCTTTCCAGAGGCAGCAGGCAGTGTAAAACGTAAGGGGAAGCAGGCAAGATGGCTGGATGTGAAAAAGAAGGGCACTTAGTGGATGTTTCAGAGACACTGTAGTCCAGAAGCCTGAGCATGGGATGGGCAGCCAGGAACTCATCTTGTAAGAGACTATCTACAGAGCACCTGGGAGGTGAGATTCCCAGCACGGGTAGAGAGATGCGTGCTTGCTTGATCCAGCTAGCATGCTAAAAATAGCAGCGTGGCCATGGTGGCCCAGGCAATAGCGTGGGCTAGCTGTGCCAGTACAATCCCACCCAAGTCTCTGGGTACCTACTTGGGCAGCTAGCCTGCATCGGCACTCACGCCACTGCATCCCGCTGCCATTTCTCGGGTTAGCTCGAGCAGCCCTGGCACGTGTCTGGCTTCGCCTCGCAGCTGCTGTGTAGATGTATCCTAAGTGACTCCGTGTGATGCTGGGCAAATCACTCCACCTTTTGGTTTCCTCAGTTTCCCCTCTCTATAAAATGGGATCAATGCTGCTTATTCATCTCACCAGGGTGAGGCCAGGGGTTGTTAGCAGCTCACAGGATTGGGCTCTGAGTCTTACGCTGAGATCAGTGGAAGCTGATGGTGCTTAGTAGCTTGTACCCAATTTAAGTTCTTGGGTATATATCTGATCGGTGGCTGTAAAGTAACCTGTCAATATGCAGCAGTATATATGTGTTTATGAAAAATACCCCATTCATGTCTGCAAAGTGCTTCGATACCTTCTTTGGGTGTAATTGTGATTTATTATCATTGTTACTCATTTGCATTACACTTTGGGATGTGACATGACCTGGGTAGTAAATGTATGTATTGTTACTGTGAAAGCCTGTTCCAGAAGCACATTTCTCTGAGCATCGGGGACTATCGGCTCTGCAGCCAGGGAATATTTGCATTCTACAGCCCCGCCGCACCAGCACACCAAACATGAGACTGTTTTTGTCACACCAAGAAGCTTAAGTTGTCGTCAGCTGATCACGCTGTCAGCTAAAGAATTTGAGAACTCCCCCCTAGAGTGCAAGTGAGGGGAAATTATGCTCAAGTAATTGCGCTCGGTTACATCTGGAGATGGTCTAAGGAGTAAGTTAGAATGATAATGTCAATACTTATTGCCTGTATGAATAAATCTCATCACATTTCCTTAACATTATCTCCTGTGTGAGTATCACAGAGGAATAGACAATTTATCCTGAAAGTGCCTAACTGGAAACATAAGGCTGTTCCGATGCCTGTTGGTAGTTGTTAGGATATAGATATTCCAGCCTGTCTGTGAAGGCCTATACTCTAAGAATTTAGGTGTATTCTTATCACTTAACTAGTTACAGAGGTATAAAAGAAAGAGAGAATCAAAATCACTGTCTGCCGGTGTAAGGGCCTTCTCTTACTGTGACAGTCTGAGGCCCTGTGCTTAGGCTAAGATCTCTGGCTAAGCAGCAGAGGTAGCCGTAAGCTGGGAAGTGACCGGTCACATCCTCACATTCCAAACTAGTCACATTGAAATAAGGCAATCTGGGGCTGTTAGAAAGGTGATCTGATCTATCCCCTCGAGAGAAAGGGAAGAGCCTAGAGGATGTAAAAGGAAGTTTAGTTTGATAGTTTTCTGTTCGGTAAGAAGTCACTTATCAATAGACACAGCTGGGAAACCCTTATGTCTTTATAGATGTAGTTGTGAAATCCTCACTTCTGTATTGTTTTGTCATTATAGTTCCCACTTTGCTATTCTTTATTTGCATGGTCTCTGTCTGGTTCTGTGATTGTTTCTGTCTGCTGTATAATTAATTTTGCTGGGTGTAAACTAATTAAGGTGGTGGGATATAATTGGTTACATAATCATGTTACAATAGGTTAGGATTGGTTAGTTAAATTTCAGGAAAATGACTGGTTAAGGTATAGCTAGGCAGAACTCAAGTTTTACTATATAGTCTGCAGACAATCAGGAAGTATGGGGGAGGGGGGGAATGGAATCCTGTTTTGTTAAGGGGGGGAATGGGAACAGGGTCACAGGTAAGGCTCTGTGGTGTTACAGCTGGGAAGGGGGACACTAAGGAAGGAAACTGGAATCATGCTTGCTGGAAGTTCACCCCAATAAACATTGAATTGTTTGCACCTTTGGACTTCAGGTATTGTTGCTCTCTGTTCATGCGAGAAGTAAGCGGGTGAAGGAATAAGCCCCCTAACAGTAGTGGGTAAAGATCTGGGCTGGCTAATCTGCCTCCACCCCAAAGGAAGAGAGCAATAACATTTTCATGGCTTAGCCAGATCAGGAGCTAGCAATGGGTGAATTTCAAGAGGCTGACTAGAAGTTCAGATCCCTAGCTGTAACCCTTTGGCCTGGAAAAGAGGGTATCAGGTCCTGTGGTGATGGGCAGCAGTACAGAACTGTGAGATAAGAGAGATCAGTTTGGGAACTTTCCCAGTAAAAGCTTTCTTAGGAGAAGAGTAGTGAGAGTTCAGACTGGTTTCTTCCCCGTCAGAAGTAGCGAGCAATATAGTGGCATCTAGTGAAATTTATTTTTTTCTACACAACTTTGCAAGTAGCAAAGTAGAGATTCATTATGGGGACAGCCCTAAAACCTACTTGCTTCAGAAGAATTCGTTTAGCTCAAGCGATAAAAACCTGTGTGTTTGGTGCTGAAGGACCCCAGTTCTAATGCTGACTCCCCAGTTATATATGTGGATCTGATTTATCTACCTTAATAATTAGGTCTGTTTGCAGCATGTGATTTTGTTGCACGTTGGGAGATTTTATGGTGTCCCAAGTAGGGCACCCAAAATCACTAGGTCACTTTTGAAAATCTTGGCTTAGATTTTAAATCATAGAATCATAGAATCATAGAATATCAGGGTTGGAAGGGACCCCAGAAGGTCATCTAGTCCAACCCCCTGCTCAAAGCAGGACCAAGTCCCAGTTAAATCATCCCAGCCAGGGCTTTGTCAAGCCTGACCTTAAAAACCTGTAAGGAAGGAGATTCTACCACCTCCCTAGGTAACGCATTCCAGTGTTTCACCACCCTCTTAGTGAAAAAGTTTTTCCTAATATCCAATCTAAACCTCCCCCATTGCAACTTGAGACCATTACTCCTCGTTCTGTCATCTGCTACCATTGAGAACAGTCTAGAGCCATCCTCTTTGGAACCCCCTTTCAGGTAGTTGAAAGCAGCTATCAAATCTCCCCTCATTCTTCTCTTCTGCAGACTAAACAATCCCAGCTCCCTCAGCCTCTCCTCATAAGTCATGTGCTCTAGACCCCTAATCATTTTTGTTGCCCTTCGCTGGACTCTTTCCAATTTATCCACATCCTTCTTGTAGTGTGGGGCCCAAAACTGGACACAGTACTCCAGATGAGGCCTCACCAGTGTCGAATAGAGGGGAACGATCACGTCCCTCGATCTGCTCGCTATGCCCCTACTTATACATCCCAAAATGCCATTGGCCTTCTTGGCAACAAGGGCACACTGCTGACTCATATCCAGCTTCTCGTCCACTGTCACCCCTAGGTCCTTTTCCGCAGAACTGCTGCCTAGCCATTCGGTCCCTAGTCTGTAGCGGTGCATTGGGTTCTTCCGTCCTAAGTGCAGGACCCTGCACTTATCCTTATTGAACCTCATCAGATTTCTTTTGGCCCAATCCTCCAATTTGTCTAGGTCCTTCTGTATCCTATCCCTCCCCTCCAGCGTATCTACCACTCCTCCCAGTTTAGTATCATCCGCAAATTTGCTGAGAGTGCAATCCACACCATCCTCCAGATCATTTATGAAGATATTGAACAAAACCGGCCCCAGGACCGACCCCTGGGGCACTCCACTTGACACCGGCTGCCAACTAGACATGGAGCCATTGATCACTACCCGTTGAGCCCGACAATCTAGCCAGCTTTCTACCCACCTTATAGTGCATTCATCCAGCCCATACTTCCTTAACTTGCTGACAAGAATGCTGTGGGAGACCGTGTCAAAAGCTTTGCTAAAGTCAAGAAACAATACATCCACTGCTTTCCCTTCATCCACAGAACCAGTAATCTCATCATAAAAGGCGATTAGATTAGTCAGGCATGACCTTCCCTTGGTGAATCCATGCTGACTGTTCCTGATCACTTTCCTCTCCTCTAAGTGCTTCAGGATTGATTCTTTGAGGACCTGCTCCATGATTTTTCCAGGGACTGAGGTGAGGCTGACTGGCCTGTAGTTCCCAGGATCCTCCTTCTTCCCTTTTTTAAAGATGGGCACTACATTAGCCTTTTTCCAGTCATCCGGGACTTCCCCCGTTCGCCACGAGTTTTCAAAGATAATGGCCAAGGGCTCTGCAATCACAGCCGCCAATTCCTTCAGCACTCTCGGATGCAATTCGTCCGGCCCCATGGACTTGTGCACGTCCAGCTTTTCTAAATAGTCCCTAACCACCTCTATCTCTACAGAGGGCTGGCCATCTCTTCCCCATTTTGTGATGCCCAGCGCAGCAGTCTGGGAGCTGACCTTGTTAGTGAAAACAGAGGCAAAAAAAGCATTGAGTACATTAGCTTTTTCCACATCCTCTGTCACTAGGTTGCCTCCCTCATTCAGTAAGGGGCCCACACTTTCCTTGGCTTTCTTCTTGTTGCCAACATACCTGAAGAAACCCTTCTTGTTACTCTTGACATCTCTTGCTAGCTGCAGCTCCAGGTGTGATTTGGCCCTCCTGATATCTTTCCTACATGCCCGAGCAATATTTTTATACTCTTCCCTGGTCATATGTCCAACCTTCCACGTCTTGTAAGCTTCTTTTTTATGTTTAAGATCCGCTAGGATTTCACCATTAAGCCAAGCTGGTCGCCTGCCATATTTACTATTCTTTCGACTCATCGGGATGGTTTGTCCCTGTAACCTCAACAGGGATTCCTTGAAATACAGCCAGCTCTCCTGGACTCCCTTCCCCTTCATGTTAGTCCCCCAGGGGATCCTGGCCATCTGTTCCCTGAGGGAGTCGAAGTCTGCTTTCCTGAAGTCCAGGGTCCGTATCCTGCTGCTTACCTTTCTTCCCTGCGTCAGGATCCTGAACTCAACCAACTCATGGTCACTGCCTCCCAGATTCCCATCCACTTTTGCTTCCCCCACTAATTCTACCTGGTTTGTGAGCAGCAGGTCAAGAAAAGCGCCCCCCCTAGTTGGCTCCCCTAGCACTTGCACCAGGAAATTGTCCCCTACGCTTTCCAAAAACTTCCTGGATTGTCTATGCACCGCTGTATTGCTCTCCCAGCAGATATCAGGAAAATTAAAGTCACCCATGAGAATCAGGGCATGCGATCTAGTAGCTTCCGTGAGTTGCCGGAAGAAAGCCTCATCCACCTCATCCCCCTGGTCCGGTGGTCTATAGCAGACTCCCACCACTACATCACTCTTGTTGCACACACTTCTAAACTTAATCCAGAGACACTCAGGTTTTTCCACAGTTTCGTACCGGAGCTCTGAGCAGTCATACTGCTCCCTTACATACAGTGCTACTCCCCCACCTTTTCTGCCCTGCCTGTCCTTCCTAAACAGTTTATAACCATCCATGACTGTACTCCAGTCATGTGAGTTATCCCACCAAGTCTCTGTTACTCCAATCACGTCATAGTTCCTTGACATCACCAGGACCTCCAGTTCTCCCTGCTTGTTTCCAAGGCTTTGTGCATTTGTATATAAGCACTTGAGATAACCTGTTGATCGCCCCTCATTCCCAGTATGAGGCAGGAGCCCTCCCCTCACAGACATTCCTGCCTGTGCTTCCTCCCGGAATCCCGCTTTCCCACTTACCTCATCCCACTTACCTAATCCCAGCTGGAAAGCAGCACCTCCAACAGGCATAGGATAAAACCCCAGTGTGTGCCAGCCGCGGAACAAGTGTTGGGTCCCTTTCCGAGCAAAAATGATTTACAGGCACATGGGACATCCTGTATGTAAATATTGCTATCGGAGTGGGCTAGTCTGGTCCCTAGTCTAGTTTCCAATCATTATTCCCATTGCCAAAGAAAAACCCTGAAAGCCTGTATTAAAGAAAAGGTTATTGAATGCGGACTATTACCACTTGCACAATGCGTGTAGGCTTTTGTGCAATGAGTTCGGGGATTCTTAGCCTAGTTCCCACTGAGCAAGTGCCCACATCATACAAAACATTGTCACTGGGCATCTCAGCAGAGAGGTAATGGGTACCCGTTGAGAGCTGGGGGAGAAGCACATCAGCTGACGCTCTCAAGAAGAAGTCAGAAGTGCAGAAGACACTAAAGCTGCTCCCATGAATCGAGGACGTCTCTCACCACAGCTGTTCAGCCGAGCACTTCCCCCCTGTAGGCAATCAAAAGCTACACTGAAAGCCCCAGTCAAAGAGGAGTTGTTCCTCTCCCCTCTTATATTTAGGACATATGGCTAGGCCTGTGTGCCCGCCATGTCCAGACCAGCATGCTGAAGGGCAGCTCTAGGGCTGCTGGAATTCCCCATCAGACAATTCCTTCTGTCTTAGTCACGTCTCCTCTTGAACCAGCATTACCCTCCCCTCATCCCTTTCAATTTAAGCAGCAACATCAGGGTCTGCAGCAATATCTAGGCTTGAGCATTTTCTGGAGGAGAAGGCTCCATTGTGTTAATCTTTAGGTTGTCTCCCTGCCCTTCCCAGCACTCAGATGGGCTTGTCACTTAATGGCAACCTTCCCAGCTGCATTGAATGAAGTGTTCTGAGCAGACACAGGGAGGATGCCAGGTGTGGGGGATTTAACCACAGGACTATCCCAGGGTGCCTGGGAACCTAGAATCATTTTGGCCTGTCTGGAAAATGGGCTGTATTTTAGCCTGGCTGGACACACTTACAAAAAACAGTATGGGGTGCATGTACCATAGTAAGGGCTGGCCACTGCCCCTTTTAATGCAGAAATGGGGAGATCTGCATACAGATGAGACTCAGGCCTGGTCTACGCTTAAATTTGGGTCAGCATAACTATGGCATTGAGAGGGGTGAAAAATCCACCCTCCTGAGTGCTGTAGCTATGTCAGTTTAACCCCAGGTGTAGACACAGCTATGTTGGCAGAAGAATCATAGAATTGTAGGACTGGAAGGGACCTCGAGAGGTCATCTAGTCCAGTCTCCTACACTCAAAGCAGGACTAAGTATTATCTAGACCATCCCTGATAGGCGTTTGTCTAATCTACTCTTAAAAACTCCAGATTCCACAACCTCCCTAGCCAATTTATTCCAGTGCTTAGCCACCCTGATAGTTAGGAAGTTTTTCCTAATGTCCAACCTAAGCTACCCTGGCTGCAATTTAAGCCCATTGCTTTTTGTCCTATCCTCAGAGGTTATGGAGAATGTTTCTCCCTCCTCCTTGTAACAACCTTTTATGTACTTGAAAACTGTTATCATGTCCCCTCTGTCTTCTCTTCTCAAGACTAAACAAACCCAATTTTTTCAATCTTCCCTCATAGATCATGTTTTCTAGACCTTTCATCCTTTTTGTTGTTCTTCTCTGGACTTTTCCAATTTGTCCACATCTTTCCTGAAATGTGGCACCCAGAACTGGACCCAGTACTCCATTTGAGGCCTAATCAGCGGGGAGTAGAGTGGAAGAATTACTTCTCATGTCTTATTTACAACACTCCTCCTAATACATTCCAGAATGATGTTTGCTTCCCCCCCTCCCCCTAAAAACATTGATTGCTTACCGTAATTATTTGCTCCATTATCTTTCCAGGCACTGAAGTTAAACTAACTGGTCTGTAATTCCCCAGGTTGTCCTTATTTCCCTTTTTATAGATGTGCACTATATTTTCCCTTTTCCAGTTTCTGGAATCTCTTCTATTTTCCATTACTTTTAGAAGATAATCACTAATGGCTCCAATATCTCCTCAGTCAGATCCTTGAGTATTCTAGGATGTACTTCATTAGGCCCTGGTGACTTGAAGACATCTAACTAGTCTAAGTAATTTTTAACTTGTTCTTTCTGCATTTTAGCCTCTGATCCTACCTCATTTTCACTGGCATTCACTATGTTAGACGTCCAATCGCTACTAACCTTTTTGGTGAAAACTGAAACAAAAAGGTCATTTAGCACTTGTGCCATTTCCACATTTTCTGTTATTGTTTTTCCTCCCATGCTGAATAACGGGTCTACCCTGTTCTTGGTCTTCCTCTTGCTTCTAATGTATTTGTAGAATGTTTCTTGTTACCCTTTATGTCTCTAGCTCATTTAATCTCGTTTTGTGCCTTGGCCTTTCTGATTTTGTCCCTACATACTTGTGTTATTTGTTTATATTCATCCTTTGTAATTTCACAGAGTTTCCACCTTTTTGGAGGACTCTTTGTTTGTTTTTTGTTTCAGATCATTGAAGACCTCCTGGATAAGCCAGGGTGGTCTCTTGCCATACTTCCTATCTTTTCTACGCAGTGGGATAGTTTCCTTTTGTGCCCTTAATAATGTCTCTTTGAAAAACTGCCATCTCTCATAGAACAGAGGGAAGAGAGACAAGTGAGAATAAGGAGGTGCCCAGGGCAGTTATTTATATTGCTTATCAGATAGCAGCAGCTCCACAAAAGAAACATTTCTGTCACTTTGAGGACAGAAAAAAGCAAGAGAGGATAATGATCTGATAGCTAACCTGCCCATGAAGGAGACAGCAGACAATGGTTGCTTGATTTTCTATTGTACTACTTCAGATTGCAGTGTCAGATCTGGGAAAGAAGGAACATACTGCCTGGGCTAGGGACAAGCTGAAATCATACCTAGGATGGGAGAGGAGTTAGATGCAGGTCTCTGGCATCTGTAAGGCCCAGCAGGTCTCAAACTGTGGCCTGCAGACATGGTAGGCAGCAGACATCTCCATGCTGCTACAGCTAGTTTGCACTCCACTCTCTACAACCTGGTGAGGACATAACCCACAGGAAGTCCCGCCTCAAGGCGTCTGACAGGCAGCAGCCTCATTGCTCCTGATTGGCTCTCTGCCCTATATAAAACCAAGGGGCATTCTAGGAAGTGTCCAGGTAAGAGAGTGGAATTTTTTTTGGTGTAATGGCCATGACTGTTCCTGTTCTTGAGCTCCTGGTATTGACCTCAGCTTGATTTGGACCATGCCTTCTGACCCAGACCCTGAAACCTGTCTTGGACTCTGGTCCTTCATATTGACCCTGGCCTGGAACTTGACTACAAACTCCTCTGTGACTCTTAGCGGCAGGTTTGACAGAGTTATTTTACTCCAAAAGGAGCTTAACTGCTTCTTACATGTATCTTGAATAAAGGTTGATGCCGTGCCCACTCATGTTAGCAAGGCTGGAGACCAAGGCCATGCTTGCTGATAGACCCTAGCACCATTGGCATAATAGTATGATCCCTGCTACATCCTTGTGTTCATTCTCTGGGCAATATTTGCAATTGTCCATTTGACAGAGATGCCTAGGGAAAATACCTCTATGGAGAGAAGGTTTCCAATAGGAGAGCGCTCTTCAGTCTAGCAAACAGAGGCATAACAAGATCCAGTGGCTGGAAACTGAAGCTAGACACATTCAGGTTATAAATAAAGGCAGACATTTTTAACAGTGAGAGTAATTAATCGTTGGAACAACTTACCAGGGATAATATATGTTATAAAAAAATAGCAGTCTTGATTTAAAGACTTCAAATGATGGGGTCTGTGTCATTTGAAGTCTTTAAATCAAGACTGCTATTTTTCTAAAAGATTTGCTTTAGCTCACCCAGAAGTTATGGGCTTGATGTAGAAAGTACTGAGTAAGGTTCTATGGCTGGTATTATGTAGGTGATCAGACTAGATGATCACACATTTGGGCCTTTAAAATCCATGAAAAGCTTGTCCAGATCATATCTGTTCTGGAAAGTTTACCCTGATTGAGCACATGTGATCATGTCTCTCTTTAGTGCCTGGCTAGCCAGAGCAAAGATAAATGCCTATAACTGAGTACTGACTAATTGATTTCCTCCTTTAACTCAAGGAGTAGAAGCTTGTGCTTTTGATGCTGAAGAACATAATAAGAATGGCTATACTGGGCCCCCACTACAGAAAGGATGTGGACAAATTGGAGAGAGTCCAGTGGAAGGCAATGAAAATGATTAGGGGGCTGGGGCACATGAATTATGAGGAGATGCTGAGGGAACTGGGCTTATTTAGTCTGCAGAAGAGAAGAGTGAGGAGGGATTTGATAGCAGCCTTCAACTACCTGAAGGGGGGTTCCAAAGAGGATGGAGCTAGGCTGTTCTCAGTGGTGGCAGATGACAGAACAAGAAGCAATGGTCTCAAATTGCAGTCAGGGAGGTCTAAGTTGGATATTAGGAAACACTATTTTGTTAGGAGGGTGGTGAAGCACTGGAATGCCTTACCTAGGGAGGTGGTGGAATCTCCATCCTTAGAGGTTTTTAAGGCCCGGCTTGACAAAGTCCTGGCTGGGATGATTTAGTTGGGGTTGGTGCTGCTTTGAGCAAGGGATTGGACTAGATGACCTCCTGAGGTCTCTTCCAACCCTAATCTTCTGTGATTCTAGAACAATGGTCCATCTAGCCCAATATCCTGTCTTTGGACAGTGGCTGGTGCCAGATGCTTCAGAGGGAATGAACAGAACAGGGCAATCAGCAAGTGATCCATTCCTTGCCATCCATTCCCTGCTTCCACCAGTTGGAAGTTTAGGGACACCCAGAGCATGGGGTTGTCCCTGACCATCTTGGCTAATAGCCATTGATGAACCTATCCTTCATGAACTTCTCTAATTCTTTTTTTAATCCAGTTATAGTTTTGGCCTTCACAACTTCCCTGGTCACTAATTCCACTGTGCACTGTGTGTTGTGTGAAGAAGTACTTCCTTATGTATATTTCAAACCTTGTTGCCTATTAACGTTGTTGGTTGACCCCTGGTTCTTGCATTATGTGAAGGGATAACACTTTCACTTTCTCCAAACCATTCATTATTTGATTCTCTGTCATATCTTTCTCCCCCTTAGTCGTCTCTCTTCTAAATGGAACAGTCCCAGTCTATTAGATCTCTCCTCAAATGGAAGCTGTACCCTACCCTCAATCATTTTTGTTGCCCTTCTCTGTACTTTTTCCTATTCTAAAAGATCTTTTTTGAGATGGGGTGACCAGAACTGCCTGCAGTGTTCAAGGTGTGGGCGTACCATGGGGTTATATAGTGGCTTTATGGTATTTTCTGTCGTATTATCTATCCCTGTCCTACCGGCTCCTAACATTCTGCTAGCTTCTTTGCTGCTGCACATTGAGTGGATGTTTTCACAGAACTATCCATGATGACTCCAAAACCTTTCTTGAGTGGTAACAGCTAATTTAGAGCCCATCATTTTGTAGGTATAGTTGGGATTATGTTTTCCGATGAGGTCTCTTCCAGCGCTAATCTTCTGTGATTTAGTGTGGTGACTGAAATGAGTGTTTGCCATACCCCAGTTAAATTAATTAGCTGTAATTTATTGTCCCTTTAAAGAAGCAACGAATATAATAGCTTCTATGAGTGTTGCAGAAGAGGGCTGCGTACTTCAGGGAGTCTTCTCTGGGGAATTTGGGAGTTGCAGCGTGCTGTTTGTTACCTGCAAGGCAAGGTTTGGACTGGCAGAGCCCTGAAGAGTTTGTTGGCAGGGCAGACAAGCTGGTGTGTCAGGGAGTTGTCACACCGTTTAGCAGTAGCAAAACTCTCATTTCCTGGGGCTGGGAGGGATAACACCGTACCTCATAATTTTGGAAACCCCAGTAGATTGTCAAACTGGCAGACAATTCTGGGGAAAAGTGGGACTGGGAGGGTGTTGGGGTCACTCAGCAAAAAGTAAGTGGGCGGGGGAAGTCAGGGTGTGACTTGGATGCTTGTCAGCTGGCTGTTGATGCTGTGCTCATAGCCTTGACCATATAGCGCGTAAGGGTTGCAGAGCTGCAGGGCAGGGGATGACACAACCCCTTACTGGTCTGAGTTGAACCCCACAGCATCACAACCTGTCAGCTGGATTTTGCTTGCCACAGCACAAAGTCCTCCTCTGAGGACTGAAAATAATAATAAAGCTGCAAAGTCAATGGAGCTAGGCCAGTTTCTACCAGGTGAGGAGCTGGTTCTTCCAATTTTGTGTCTCTCTGGTGACCTCTTTGGTGTTGCCTGGTATTCCAGCCACATGGGGCAAGAGGAGGAGCCAGGGAGCTTCCAATTGTCCAGTACATCAGATGAGCCCCCACAAGTTTCAACGCATCTTTGAATGCTCCAAAAACTGGTGAGAAGGGGCCACTCCTCAGAGATTCCTGCTTCTGAAGAATGCCTCTTGAGTAGCCACTGCTGATGTATTTTGGCACTTACCACTTCAAGGACTGACCGGACCTGGGAAGTTGGGGGTCGGGAGGGGGTATGTGGCTGGGAAGGTGTGGATGAGGAGAAACAGGGAGGGATCAGCAGGCACCTCCCCTACAACAAGTCCCTTCTACACAACTGCCAGAACATTGCCGGAGAATACTTCACCCTAGGCTTTGAGATCTATACTCACCCAGAGCAGCGCTGCTGTCAGAGTGATTCATAGATTGAAACTGCACCTGTGGTGTAGCTGGGGCGTGATCCACTAGCTGCTTTGAAAGTTAGGACCAAGGCCTGTAGCTGACTGGGAGCCAGTGGAAGGACTTGAGGCCAGGCTTGATGTACTCATGGCTGCCTGAGCCATGGAGGAGGGTGGGTAGCTGCGTTCTGTACCAGCTGGAGCCTGTGCATCGTCTTCACTTTCGGCTTGAGATGCTGTGAATTACAGTGTTCCAAACGGAAGGTGACAAACGCCTGGATTACTGGGCCGGATCTTTGTTGGGAGGAGGATTCCTAGTGAGCGGGAGATGAAAGAAGGTCTTTTTGGGGGGACAAAAGGCTACCTGGTTCTCCAAGCTAAGCGAGAAGTCAAACCAGTCCTGGAGCCTTTGACCCATGTTGATGAATGGAATCTATGCCTATGATGGGAGGTGGGAGACATCTTGGCAAATTCTTTGAAGTGTATCTCCTTTCAGCATCACTTTGGACTTGCCTGGATTCAGTTTGAGTCAGCCGCTCTTCATCCAAGAGCTCACTTCCTGTAGATGCATTGACATTTTAGCAGAGGCAGTGGCTGCATCAGCTGAGAGAGAATTACACAGCTGAATATCATCACCATCCTGTCAGCAGCAGAGCCCATGGCCTCTCACTTACTCTCCCAAGGGTCTCCTGTAGATAGTGTAGAGAAACAGGGATAGTATCATAGAATCATAGAATATCAGGGTTGGAAGGGACCCCAGAAGGTCATCTAGTCCAACCCCCTGCTCGAAGCAGGACCAATTCCCAGTTAAATCATCCCAGCCAGGGCTTTGTCAAGCCTGACCTTAAAAACCTCTAAGGAAGGAGATTCTACCACCTCCCTAGGTAACGCATTCCAGTGTTTCACCACCCTCTTAGTGAAAAAGTTTTTCCTAATATCCAATCTAAACCTCCCCCATTGCAACTTGAGACCATTACTCCTCGTTCTGTCATCTGCTACCATTGAGAACAGTCTAGAGCCATCCTCTTTGGAACCCCCTTTCAGGTAGTTGAAAGCAGCTATCAAATCCCCCCTCGTTCTTCTCTTCTGCAGACTAAACAATCCCAGCTCCCTCAGCCTCTCCTCATAAGTCATGTGCTCTAGACCCCTAATCATTTTTGTTGCCCTTCGCTGGACTCTCTCCAATTTATCCACATCCTTCTTGTAGTGTGGGGCCCAAAACTGGACACAGTACTCCAGATGAGGCCTCACCAGTGTCGAATAGAGGGGAACGATCACGTCCCTTGATCTGCTCGCTATGCCCCTACTTATACATCCCAAAATGCCATTGGCCTTCTTGGCAACAAGGGCACACTGCTGACTCATATCCAGCTTCTCGTCCACTGTCACCCCTAGGTCCTTTTCCGCAGAACTGCTGCCTAGCCATTCGGTCCCTAGTCTGTAGCGGTGCATTGGATTCTTCCATCCTAAGTGTAGGACCCTGCACTTATCCTTATTGAACCTCATCAGATTTCTTTTGGCCCAAACCTCCAATTTGTCTAGGTCCTTCTGTATCCTATCCCTCCCCTCCAGCGTATCTACCACTCCTCCTAGTTTAGTATCATCCGCAAATTTGCTGAGAGTGCAATCCACACCATCCTCCAGATCATTTATGAAGATATTGAACAAAACCGGCCCCAGGACCGACCCCTGGGGCACTCCACTTGACACCAGCTGCCAACTAGACATGGAGCCATTGATCACTACCCGTTGAGCCCGACAATCTAGCCAGCTTTCTACCCACCTTATAGTGCATTCATCCAGCCCATACTTCCTTAACTTGCTGACAAGAATACTGTGGGAGACCGTGTCAAAAGCTTTGCTAAAGTCAAGAAACAATACATCCACTGCTTTCCCTTCATCCACAGAACCAGTAATCTCATCATAAAAGGCGATTAGATTAGTCAGGCATGACCTTCCCTTGGTGAATCCATGCTGACTGTTCCTGATCACTTTCCTCTCATGTAAGTGCTTCAGGATTGATTCTTTGAGGACCTGCTCCATGATTTTTCCAGGGACTGAGGTGAGGCTGACTAGCCTGTAGTTCCCAGGATCCTCCTTCTTCCCTTTTTTAAAGATTGGCACTACATTAGCCTTTTTCCAGTCATCCGGGACTTCCCCCGTTCGCCACGAGTTTTCAAAGATAATGGCCAAGGGCTCTGCAATCACAGCCGCCAATTCCTTCAGCACTCTCGGATGCAACTCGTCTGGCCCCATGGACTTGTGCACATCCAGCTTTTCTAAATAGTCCCTAACCACCTTTATCTCCACAGAGGGCTGGCCATCTCTTCCCCATTTTGTGATGCCCAGCGCAGCAGTCTGGGAGCTGACCTTGTTAGTGAAAACAGAGGCAAAAAAAGCATTGAGTACATTAGCTTTTTCCACATCTTCTGTCACTAGGTTGCCTCCCTCATTCAGTAAGGGGCCCACACTTTCCTTGGCTTTCTTCTTGTTGCCAACATACCTGAAGAAACCCTTCTTGTTACTCTTGACATCTCTTGCTAGCTGCAGCTCCAGGTGCGATTTGGCCCTCCTGATATCTTTCCTACATGCCCGAGCAATATTTTTATACTCTTCCCTGGTCATATGTCCAACCTTCCACTTCTTGTAAGCTTCTTTTTTATGTTTAAGATCTGCTAGGATTTCACCATTAAGCCAAGCTGGTCGCCTGCCATATTTACTATTCTTTCGACTCATCGGGATGGTTTGTCCCTGTAACCTCAACAGGGATTCCTTGAAATACAGCCAGCTCTCCTGGACTCCCTTCCCCTTCATGTTAGTCCCCCAGGGGATCCTGGCCATCTGTTCCCTGAGGGAGTCGAAGTCTGCTTTCCTGAAGTCCAGGGTCCGTATCCTGCTGCTTACCTTTCTTCCCTGCGTCAGGATCCTGAACTCAACCAACTCATGGTCACTGCCTCCCAGATTCCCATCCACTTTTGCTTCCCCCACTAATTCTACCCGGTTTGTGAGCAGCAGGTCAAGAAAAGCGCCCCCCCCTAGTTGGCTCCCCGAGCACTTGCGCCAGGAAATTGTCCCCTACGCTTTCCAAAAACTTCCTGGATTGTCTATGCACCGCTGTATTGCTCTCCCAGCAGATATCAGGAAAATTAAAGTCACCCATGAGAATCAGGGCATGCGATCTAGTAGCTTCCGTGAGTTGCCGGAAGAAAGCCTCATCCACCTCATCCCCCTGGTCCGGTGGTCTATAGCAGACTCCCACCACGACATCACTCTTGTTGCTCACACTTCTAAACTTAATCCAGAGACACTCAGGTTTTTCCACAGTTTCGTACCAGAATGGATCCCTGCAGGATCCGGGAGGGCTCTCAGAGGAGATGTTACCCAGCACCACTCCAAGTTCTACTGGAGAGAAGTGACTGGACCCACTGCACTACTAGGCCATCTACTGCTGTGTCACGTAGGTGGATTGGTTAAGACGGTGTGGTCCACTGTGCCAAAGGCTGCAGAGAGGCCCAGCAGTGTGAGCATGGAGATCTTATCTGCATCCATGGCCACAAGATAGTCGGTTTTAGTGCCACGAGAACCTTTTCTGTGCTGAGCCCTGGTCTGAAACATAATTGAGAGGCATCCAGGATG
Organism: Chelonia mydas; assembly: GCF_015237465.2. Lineage (NCBI taxonomy): Eukaryota > Metazoa > Chordata > Testudines > Cheloniidae > Chelonia > Chelonia mydas. The sequence continues at coordinate 134,549,864 of NC_057852.1, read as the reverse complement.
TTGGCTGAATGTCACATATCACTGCAGCTTGGTTCTACCACACAACTTCCTTCTCCTTTTTAACTGAAAACCTTTGTGCAAACCTCAAGTTGTAGTGCCAGACTGAAAAATTTGCTTTGCACCTCGATGTTTCACTGTGCCTCAGTATCCCTGTGATGGGGTGAACCTGGCCCTTCGTGGCCCTCTGCTGGAGGCCCCACAGTACTACCACACCCTACCCCAGAAAGGAGCAGCAGAGATGGGTCTTCCAGGCCTACATAAAGGGGCCTTGTGGAAACAGCCAATCAGAGAAACTCAAGTGAAGAGCTGGATTTATAAGACCCAGAGATAGGGCTAAAGGCCATGGTGAGGGGAAGCAGACAGTCTGAACTCTTTAGTACCCAAGAAAGGATCCATTTTTGACTGTGACTCTGCCAGAGGTGAGTGCCCCTGTTACAATCCCTGATTTTTCATCTTCTCATTCTGATGATATTTATTAAGAAGCACCAGGGAGTGCCAGTCATGGCCCAGGGACCTACTATGCTTGGTGCTCTACAAACGAAGAACAAAGAGTTTACCTTCTCCCAATCCTGCTCCTTGTCCTCTTAATGATCAGCCACTTTTGCCATGACAAGCGATGAGACTACCATAAATTGAAACCAGGTGAGTTGTTTCATGTGTGACTGGGGCCAGTTCAGAATCTTAATCCCCATCAGCTGAAAAGACTAGTGGAAAAACAATCACTAGTGGAAAAACAATCCTGTATCTTTAAGCTTAATCCGTTATTGTGTTTGCCTTCTAATCTGAAGAGGGTGGGGGAGGTGGGTGTGTATGCACCATGCAAACTTCCTGCCGGCCAAGAAGAATTTAAAGGAAAGTGAATCTCTTCCCCTTACATTTCTCTGAAAGAAAGTGGTAATCCTTTTAAGGACTCACTAGTTCAGCTAGGTTCTCATAAGTCTTTTCTGGTCACAGACCCCTGCGTCCATCCTCCCCCGAACCAGGACATGACATTTCAAGTTTAAATAAAACAATCCAATTTCACACTTCTTAGACACTGCAATTACCACAGCTGCTGTCTTCCGGAACTCAACAAATTAATAGTCAGTAGCTGTATTTTCCTCTCTGCTGGGATTTTTAGTAGATGTGAGTTCAAGACCTGATCCCATCACTCCTGAATCTGGATCCAGACAACCCATATCTGGGGGATCCAGATTTTTTTCCAACCTTGATCCCTCTCTCAATAACCACCCAAGACCACTCCATGGAAACACCACAGTCATCAGCAGGGAGTGAACGGGGATCTTCAACCATCAGATGGCAAGTGAATTGGGATTGGACAAGATCTAAAATTTTTAAAAATCAAACTTGTTTTACTCTTAACCCTTTGCTATACCATGCAATAGGCCCCAGACAAAGTTTGGCTCAAATCTGGACTATCCCCACGTGTGGAGGGCTCATATTTGGAATTGGGGGTTAGAATCATGGATACGCCTTCCCTTGCACATGCCAAAATAAAGACAATGGTGGTTCTGTCTGGGATGAAAAGGGCCTTTGCTTGGCTGTTTAACTACTCTTGAAAACCAATTCCATTGAAAACCGAGTGGCTCACATGCACAAGAGACCAGATGGGGCCTGTTTCATGCAATTTTAGACTGAATCTAACCAAGAAAAAAGGAGGGTGTGGGTAGAATGAGACCAAATATTGTAACACCCCAGTCTGTGAGCTGACCGTGGTTGGATATGCTGCATGCTGTAGTTTGTACACTTTACTGATCAGTTGTGTGGTATAACAGCTTAAGCACGGAGCCTTTATAATTTTAAATACATGATCCTCATTCCCCTCAGGAGCTTGATATCCCAGTGATTACATTCTCCTAATGTCAATGAACATCTTCCGAGTGCCTCCCTGTATTGTTCCTTAAGTCCCTGCCAGACAGGGCTTGTTAGCTAGTTTATCAGCTAGCTACCGGGTTAAACCCAGTGGCATGATAACAAAATGATGATTTGGACAGCAGTTCATACTACATGGCTAAGTATTAAAAATGCCATTGGTATTCTAATGGAACAGATGGTGAGTTCCTTTGCCGTACGTCACTGTGTCATAGCGTTGGTCAGGATGAATTCAGCTGCTACCCATACGAATGGAATACACACCCCTCTGTGGGAATCTTGTTAGCTAGTCACTGGTTACTGTGCAGCATGCACTTTGATCTCTTAGAACAGTGCTGTTCATTAGCTTTGCCAGTCTACTTTACTAAATTGTTTTGTACTAGGCTTTGGCATATTGGTTCAGATAAAACAAAAACCTCCAGGTCATTGCCCCAAACTCAAATTGCTCTGACCTAGTTAGGTAATTGTCCCCTATGATGCTTCCTGAGGGTCCCCTGATTTGGGAGGCACCTCACTATCTCCTGCCTGTAGCCTTGTCTGTGTCTGCCGGGGTCAGTTCCCATTTGGCTACCCTGTGTCCAAATTATCGCCTCTGAGGCCATCAATATACCTGCTTTCATTTCAGTTTCCTCCACGGGCTTCCTGTTGTCTTGGACAAGTTCACCTACATCTCTGATCTCATGTCCTGCTGTAGTAGTAGGATTTTATGTTTGTATTTGGTATAATTCTGTATCTGAGCTGATTTCAAGGCAGTAACAGGCCTTTTAGGGTCACCACTTTGTTGTAGGTTTAGTATTTTAAAATAAGTAAAAGAATGCCATGATTGTTTTCTCTTGCATTGCGATTTAATGTTCCTGTTCAAATGCTCTGTGTAAATCAGTTCTGTGTTGTGTGTAAATGAGAAATGTGTGTGTTAGAAGAGAAGTCTAAAGGCCATTACCGGACCAAATGTCCTAGGAAGGAACTGAAGACCGACACAAGGGTGCCAGAAGGTTGCAACACCTTCAATGTTCAAATGTCAGAGGAGGGCAGATTAACAAGTCTAAAAATGAGATCGGTACCTATCAATGGGGACAAAATAGCTTTAACCAAAACGAGCATGGGGTAACTCCCTAAAAAACTTAATTAAAAAAACCAAAATAAATTTTAAAAGAATTTAAAAAAACAAACACTCATCAAACAACGATTAATTACAGCATGACGGTGCAAAACTCACTGGTCCCAATAAAAAAAAAATCACTATATAAACAGGGTGCCTTGCCATGAAACTTTGGGTTGTCCTGCCAAGACTTCCCTGGAGCATCGTGTCGCGACCCACAGAACCCGACTCCTACCTACCCATGATCAACCTAGCTGGCCACTAGATTGATCCGGACTCTGGACTGGTAACTCTAACATCGACTGGCGGGACTGTGTGTGTGGATGTGATATGATTGAATGCATATGCTAATTGTCGTATCTTCAGTAAACGTAGCATATTGCTTTTTCCCCTGAAAAAGATCCCGTGTGCTTCTTATAAGCATAATGCTGCCACCCCTTTCTCTGTTCCAGTTACACTTCCATCCCCTTGTCCTACTCTCAACTCCCCACTTCCTTTCATGCTCTCCCTTATTCCTGAAATGCCCTCCCCATCCTGGCGTGGCTGCCCTACCTTCCTACTTCAGACCCCTTCTGAGACCTTGCCTCTTCCTTGTAGACTGTCAGTGCCAACCACTTCCATAAAGTGCCTTCTCCCATGCACTGTAATAAATGCTGAAGCTTAGACCCACCCTCTGCTTTCCCATCATGTCTGATTGGTGTCATCTGTCTAGTTACATTGAAAATGCATCGGGACAGCTGTCCTATCTTCTACTTTGCCTTGCACTTAAGAAATAATAGCAGCTGGAAGCTGATGTGCCAGGATGACATGAGTTCTCAGTGGATTGGGACTGATGGGGAAGCAGAAAGTAACAGAAATCCCAGGAGAAAACCTGTTCTTGCAAGGCTTCCATCTTAATAGGGCAGATCCAAGGAACTTAGATAGTTCAGACAAGCATCCAAACTTCTGAGCATTTAACTAAGCTACTGAACCTTATGATGCTTCCCTGCCATGAGTCTGTAGGTCTGAGGAAACCAGCTTGACATTCAGCAAAAAACTCAGGGAAAGTTGAGGTAAGGGGTCAAAATGCCATTCTGCACATCACCACAGGCCTTAAAGCCTTAACTGCTGAATTTTTAATATACAAAACATGCCCATCTCATGGTCCGTAGGCCATGATGTTCTATATTTAAAACCAATGCACGGGTGTCATTGAGCAATGACTAATTCCTACTTCTTCAGGGAAAAGTCTGAGAGAAAAGGGGCCTTATACCATGCCCCACTGGTTGACTGACTGTATTCCAGCCAAATTCAGTGCTAGGGTAAGCAGGTGCCAATGTGCTAACACGAATGGAGGTGCACCTGTTTACACCAATGGTAAGGTTGGCTACAACTCCCTTGGTGCAGCAGGAATGCAAATTCCAAACCTGAGGGTGCTTCGTTGAGAAAGACCTTCCCCCAGGCCACAGATTCTCCAACGCTTGATATCTTTGGTTCAAGACTGTCTGCCTTTTTTGGGTGTTATACTTCAACCAAACACAAGTATTAGGCTCAATACAGAGGTAACTTGGTGAAATTTAATGGCCTGTGATATGCTGGAGGCCACATTAGGTGATCTAATGATCCTTTCTGGCTATAACCTCTGTGAATACTCAGATCTAGGGACTGTTAGCAAGAGCTCCTCAAGTGTCCTGGGTAGATAGGTGTCATGCTGCAGTGATGGGAGTGACTATGCTAATACAATAAGAAGGTACCCTATATATTTCTAGCGAGGACTCACTGCGCCAGTGTTCTCCAATCACCTTCTGTGTGTTCATTCACCTTTCCGCTGGATACAAGAGGGAAAGAGGCTTTCTCTCTGTGGGAGACCGCCCTATATCTTATTGATCATAAGAATGGCCATACTGGGTCAGACCAAATGTCCACCTAGTCCAGTATCCTGTCTTCTGACAGTGACCAATGCCAGGTGCCCCAGAGGGAACGAACAGAACAGGTTATCACCAAGTGATCCGTCCCCTGTCGCCCATTCCCAGTGTCAGGGAGTCAGAGGCTAGGGACACCATCCCTGCCCATCCTGGCTAATAGCCATCGATGGACCTATCCTCCATGAATTTATCTTGTTCTTTTTTGAACCGTGTTATAGTCTTGGCCTTCACAACATCCTCTGGCAAAGAGTTCCACAGGTTCACTGTGCGTTGTATGAAGAAATACTTCCATTTGTTTGTTTTTAATACCCGTTGCCTTTTAATTTCATTGAGTGACCCTAAGTTCTTGTGTTACGAGAAGGAGTAAATAACACTTCCTTATTTACTTTCTCCACACCAGTCATGATTTTATAGACCTCTATCATATCCCCCCTTAGTTGTCTCTTTTCCAAGCTGAAAAATCCCTGTGTTGTTGTTCTCTCCTTATAGGGAAGCTATTCCATACCCCAATCATTTTTGTTGCCTTTTTCTGAAACCTTTTCCAATTCCAATATATCTTTTTTGAGATGGGGTGACCACATCTGCACGCATCATTCAAGATGTGGGAGTACCAGGGATTTATATAGAGGCAATATGAGATTTTCTGTCTTAGAGAGAGGGTCAGATTCTGCACTCAGTCATCTCAGGGTAAATCTGAGTGATTCCATTCACTTCACTAACTTCAGCGGTACGTCAGTGTGGCTGAGAGAAGAATTATGTCCCCTGTGGGGTGGAGCATAAATTCAGAAAACATAAATGTAGGTTCCTTTCAACTGAAATCAGTTATATCAAGTCTGAACTTTGGCTCGGGTGTCTGCTCAGAGCCAGGGAAAGAGAGCAACAAGATTTTTTTTTTTCTTTTGACCATTGAGACCACTTGAATCACAACTGAAATACACTGGACAGAGATTGTATCAGAACGGCTAGATACTGCTGCAATGTGCTTTGGAAATGTGAGTGACAAAAAGAATTTCCAAACCACAATAGAAAGCAACTACTTGGCCATCAATGCAAACAAATACTGTGGCCCAAGTCTCTGGAATGCGAGGGAACTTTCTAATCTAGGCAGTACATTTTCTCTTTCCTTTATGTACAGATGTTAAAGATACTCTGCTTTATCCTCTCTCTGCAGTGGAAATGAGCCAAATTCTGCTCTGTTACCTTGCTGAAAATCGGGAGAGACTCCCTGGATTTCTTTAGACCTTCACCAGTATGAGCTGGAGGGACTCCATTCTTAGCGTGAAGCTGGAGGGAAGCTCACGTAAACAACAATAGGATGCTTCAGGGCACTAGTTCATGAGCCCCAAATGGGACCAGGTAGTGTCTATATTGTGTCTTTACATAACAAAATGATATGAAGAAACAACACGTACAAAGTTGGGTCCCAAACATCTGTATTTACTAACTGTACACAATCATAAATGGCCTAGTCACATAGATACTGCTTCTCTGATTGGTTGCTGAAGGCTTCTAGAAACAGAACACAGTGAGCATCAGTGGAAGGCTCACAAACTCCTTAAAGGATTCTACCTGATTTCTATACACTACAAAGTAGAATTAAGGAATTCATGTATTTTAAAGCCAGGAGGGATCATTGTGATTGTGACATTTCACTCCATATTCTTTATGAAAATATGCTTATGATATGATTATGACATCACTGAGTTGTACTTTATGCAAGATGGGTCTTGTAAGATATCATTGGAAAGGTTATAATTTACTGAATGTGATTATCCAATTCACATGCCTGTATCATTTCTGTATCTGAAGTTAGGGATATTGACTATGTATCTGTATTTCAACTATGCTACTTTGGGTGACTCCCACTGCTAACACTTCAGGTACAACAATGGAAAAGCCCGACAGGGCTGATGGCCCATCAGCAAGGACAATGGACTGTGAATGCTCCAAACTGCCACTGACTCATGGACTCTGTGATACTACAGAGTCAGGTGGTCTTGTCACCTAATTACCTGGGGCTTCTTGTAACTTTCCACTGGAAGGGAAGGGTGGGGGGGGTCAAGTTTGGGAAAGAAAGGATTCCCACCTTATGTAAATCCTATTTAAGGCTGGGGAGGAAGGCAAACAGACTCCTCCTCTCCATGGCCTGTCTGCCCAAGAAAAAAGACTTCTAAAGCCACCGGAAGGGAAGGCAGAGGGGTGTCCAGACTGAGACAGGGTCCAGTCTGAAAAGAAATATAACTGGAACTCTGAACCACAGAAACTTTGCAACCTGCCTAAAATAATATTTAGGGCAAGAAATTACATTTTGTAACCCATTTCTTAAGTATATTGAGTTTAGCTTGCATACTTTGTTTTATTTGGTCAGTAATCTGCTTTGTCCTATCTGTTATCTCTTATATTCACTTAAGATTCACCTTTTGTAGTTAATAAATGTATTGCTTGTTTATAATATAACCCAGTTTATGTAATTTCTAACTTGGGGGCAGGGGGCAAGAAGTTGTGCATATCTCCCTCCACATTGAGGGAGGAGGCGAATTTCATAAAACCTTTGGAAAGTGAGAGGAAAGTGGGGTGGATGCAGGTGCACACACATTTTTCCCCACAAATTTTCTGATCCTAACCACTGTAAGAGATTAAATGAATCATTGCTCTGAGTTGGGATAAATTATATGATCCTACATGATACTCAAAACTGAAATGCAAAATGTGTGTCCAATTCCCAGTACTGTCCCATACCTGCTCAGCTCTGTCTCCTGCAGCAAACACCTTTCCAATAAACCCTTTACCTATGGCTGTGATATGAACTGTATAGAAAACAGCACATAAAACGATTTGGAGAGAGCAGGACAAGACTTACTCTGGTGGGTTAATTTCCACATCTCCAGAGTAACAGGGAGAGCTGTTCCCTGAAGCTTGGATATTGTCAGGCCCGCACATCAATATTAACGCTAACTTTTTAATCAGCATCGTTTTTAACCACAGAAATAAAAGGCAGCATAATTACAGAGTTTGCTTCTAATCACAAACCACAAGTGACAGGCTGTAGCCTGCTACGCTGTTGCTGAATGTAAATACAGCAGATTAGAGAGGATGTTTGCACAACATTGTCATGTGGTAACTAACGATGAAAACATGAGTCTCCCCAGCAAATTCTGGAAAAGGCTGAGATGGCATTTCTTACTGATGACAAGATGGGTTTACAGCTATCACCTCCATCACTAATTGTTTTATGAAATGTCACCGTTTTCTCTTTGGGATTATACTAAGTAGTCCCACAAGGTCAATAGACTTGACAGAGATCTATGTAACATCTAGGTCATATATAGTGCTTTTTGTCAGTACTTTACAAAGGAGGGAAGCATCATTATCTCCATTTTACAGATCGGAAAACTGAGGCACAGATTGCGGGAAGTGATTTGCCCCAAAGTCACCCAGCAGGCTCGTGCCCAAGCTGAGAATATAGCCTCGGTTCCCTGAGTGTCAGTGCAGTGCTCTATCCCCTAGGTAATGCTACCTCCCTCCACTATGCCATCTCTACCTAAATAATAATATATGTCTCTAAGAACGCATGCACAATCATCACAGTAGCATGTTTGCGATGTGCTGTCATCTATATTACAATAGCATGTAGAAGCCCCAACTCACCTTGGGAACTCCACTGTGTTAGATTGTCTCTAAGGTGTTTGCAGAGCACCTATGTCCTGAAGATCTTACGATCTAAATAGATAAAGGATGGAGAGGGGACATAGAGTGTCCGTGATTTGCCCAAGGTGTCACAGCAGTAGCAGAGCTGGGAATAGAACCCAGGTTGTCTGACTAGTCACTGGGCCACACGGACACCCTCTGTGTTCCAGGCAGGGCTGGCGGCATTAGCTGGTGTTGCCCCATTTTACGGGTAGCGAAATGAGGCCCAGCGAGATTAAGGTGAAAAGTATCCCCCTCATTTTGGGTGCCCAATGTGTGAAGCCTCACACCTGATTTTTCACAGTCCTTAGCAGTCCATAGCACTTTAGACGTTCAAAGCGCAGCTCCCATTGACTTTGGGTGCAGCTATGAATGCTCAGCCCTTCTACAAATCAGACCTCAAGGTCTCAAGGCTGGTAGCCAGGAATATGTCGTTAGTGACTACCTGTGAAAAGTGCTCCCCCATGCAACTTTAATAATAATCTTTCACCATAGGGGTTTTTTTTCTATTTACATTGGCTGGTGAACTCCTCAGGGCAGGGATTAGATTGTACACTCTCTGGAAGGTGTCGTGCACACCTATGTCAAATTATAATAATGTAACCAGTGCCATCCCAAAGCACGTGAGCCAAACTCCCAGACTGGGTCAAATTTGCGTCCTGATTTATGTGCAATGAGGGTATAAAGCAGGACAAAATCTGGCTTTTTTGCAGATTCGACATTGGAATCATTTCTTGTGCCAGAGAAAAGTGGCCACCTCTGGGGTAGGATGCGGCTGTGGGTTAGGCTGCTGTTGCCAAATGAAATGGCACAGGAAATGTAGGCAGGTAGAACACCTTTATCCAAGTCAGAACTGCCCATTTTGAGGTGTCTGACACCGTCCTGTGACTCAGCTGGCACTGGAGGTGGGATGCCGGGCTTCACAGACTCCTACTCCAATCCAGGATAGCAGTTGCTATACCTCTCTAGGGAGTTGTCCAAGAAACTGCGTTTCAATACTCCATCTCCTGAGAAAAGTGCCTAGGGATCTTTATGGATATCAGACAGCCAGGACCTTGGTTTTATGGCAGAGGAAAGAAGATGGAGACAGCGTGAGCAGAAAGCGAAGCAAGGCACAGCTTCTATAGAGAATGTTTCCCCGAATACAGGATGCGAGCAATAGCAAGGACAAGATGCCAGCTACAGCTGGCGCTTCTGACTTCCCAGTTGCTCCGCCTAGAAGCTGACCGTGACCTGCTCTTGCTCATCATGTAAACATAATCGACATGCTTCAGAATGCTAATGTTATTTCCCTGCTCCATTTGCAGGCTGACGGGGGATACGTAGCAATGCTGTTCCCACGACAACCCACGTCCAGTTCTCGCCACTTGTGTTTGCAGCAAGGAACGTTTCAGCGAACACGTGCATCTCTGATGTGATAGTCAGTCTTCCCTCGTGTCCGAGGGAACTCGTGCAAGTTCTCACAGGTAGGTGGGTTCTGATCTCCCCCTGCATCTGCAGCGCCTCCCGAAGCTCTTTATGATGGTGGACCAATAGGTCTACTAGAACTTAGGTTTAGACCAGCTTTCTGTTTAAAGATTGACTCCTAAGTGCTCTAAAAATCCACATTGCATATATTCGAGGCATGAATCCAGTTTGTTTAGCAGACACATTTGGGGAGCTCTGTGTAAATGCCTCACTTATTCAGCTCACTTATAGAAAGCAAACAGCTGGGCAAGAAAAAGGGAAGTTGTGATCCCAGATGGTTTAGTGCCTAGGTATTCAGATGCTATGCAAGAGCGGTGGCTGCTATGTAAGGATGTGTAGCTGCAGAGACCAAAGGTCATCTGCCATTTTGGAGGGAAGGTGGGGTCACTGTTGCCAACGCTTATGATTTTTCTTGTGATAACTGGCAGGTTTTTTAAAGCCCCTGCTCCTGGAGGCAAGTTATTTTGAGAGAATGTTAACGTTTCTAGCCCTCCTGATTGTGAAGAAAGGGTTGAAAATGTGACCACCCAGTGTATCCTCAAAGTTCAAAAATCAGAACCAGGCAAGAAAAAATTAAATTAAATTTCTCATGATCTGGGGGGGGGGCCCTGACCCGTGATTTTTCAACAGCTGGAGTTGGCAATACTAGCTCTGGACTGCAGGGGGCAGAACATTGTTGTAGGCGGCAGTTTTTACGGTAGATTTTTGTTGCTGTCCCACACAATGTCGAAATAAAAATAACAACCAAACAAGAGCTCTCCATGTCTTAAGAACAACTCAGAAACCCTGGTGATGGGCAACCTTAAAAATAGAGACAGGATTCCCGGGTTCTATTTTTGGCTCTACTGCTGTCTGATTTCAGAGTAGCAGCTGTGTTAGTCTGTGTCCACAAAAAGAAAAGGAGGACCTGTGGCACCTTAGAGACCAACAAATTTATTTGAGCATAAGCTTTCGTGAGCTACAGCTCACTTCATCAGATGCATGCAGTGGAAAATACAGGAGGGGGATTTTGTATACACAGAGAACATGAAACAATGGGTGTTACCATACACACTGTAAGGAGAATGATCAGGTAAGGTGAGCTATTACCAGCAAGAGAGAAAAAAAACCTTTTGTAGTGATAATCAAGGTGGGCCATTTCCAGCAGTTGACAAGAACGTCGGGGGGGGGGGGAAATAAACAAGGGGAAATGGTTTTACTTTGTGTAATGACCCATCCACTCCCAGTTTTTATTCAAGCCTAATGTAATGGTGTCCAGTTTGCAAATTAATTCCAATTCAGCAGTCTCTCGTTGGAGTCTGTTTTTGAAGTTTTTTTGTTGTAATATTGTGACTTTTAGGTCTGTAATCGAGTGACCAGAGAGATTGAAGTGTTCTCTGACTGGTTTTTGAATGCTATAATTCTTGACGTCTGATCCCTGTAACTGCTCTGTGCCCCCGTTTCCCCATCTGTAAACCAAGTGCTACAGTACTTATAGACTGGACCTCACGGGGGTCCTGTGAGGGTTGAACATTTGCAAAGAGGGGCAAGTGAGTTTTACTGTATCGCACTTACGCTCTTTTAACACAAGCGACGGTATCTGGCCTGACCACCGTCGCCCATAGAGCCCAGTCGTTAATTGGAAATCAGTAATAGAATCAGTCACCACTTAGAGCAATCGGGCAACACCACACATCAGAATAGATCGTGAGCTTTTCAAGATGGGGACTGCGTGTAAGTGGACAGCACCTTGCACCTTCGGTCCATCTACACTGCAACTGAAGGTACGATTGTAGCACCGGTTGGCATACCCATTACTAGTTTTAATCTAGCTGTCATGGGTTACAATAGCAATTAAGATGTAGCAGTACGGGCTGCAGCATGGGCTAGCAACCAGAGCACGTGCCCAGGGTCCCTGACCGGCTTGTACCCATGCTGAAGTCTGTGCTACCACATCTGCACTGCTATTGTTACCCGCACTAGCTAGGTTGAGGTTAGCATGGGTACACAATCACACCTGGATTTGCAGTGTAGACGCACCCCTGGGGCACTGCTATAATAATAATGAGATGATGAAAAGCAGAAGACTCAGCAATGGGACAGCCTCTGACATCCCTCACCAAAACACAGTGCTGAAGGGCCTCCCTGGGATGATGTACGGTCTTAAAAATTATGTATGATGAAAAATTGTGGAATTAAAAATGAAAACATTACAGCGCTCTCCGAGGGCTTGTCCACACAGGGACACTCTGGGTTGTAGTAGAAAGAAAGAGCCTGAAGCATGGGCCTGGTGCGAGGCCTGAGGCCTGAACCAAAGTCAGCCAAAGTTACGCTCTGCGCACAGACAGGCCCTGTCAAGAGCAGATGCTCCCCTGCAAGCCAATGTCCGGTACACGAACGCATTGCTAAAAGACACTGAATATGTCAACACAGCATAAGAACCCCCCAGCCTAGCACATGATAAAATGGTTTGACAAAAGTGATGAACGGTGATATTTTGTCTGAAACATCAGGAGTGAAAGGACAAAGAGAGGTGGTGAATAGGGATGTTTTGTCTGAAACATCAGGAGGAAAGTCCAAGGGGAGGTAACAAACATGTCCCGAAACGCGTAAGGTGAGACATAAATTGTTTATCCCAGATTGTTTGTCTCAGTCTATAAATGTTGGGCTACCTCGCCTTAACCCTCCGTCTGGCCTTAGGGGGCAGTGGAAACTCCCGCCACTGACTGAGCTGCATCCATTGTCACGGACATACATGTACTAGTGTAACTGTAGACATTGATCCGGGGAGCTAGGACTGTGCTTCGTCGGCAGTAAACCTGGCCGGGCACTTTCGCTATTAAACCAAGGCTTGTGCTCGCTGGGCAGTTAGCCCGTACAGCAGGCTTCAATCTATCTGGTCAGAGCCAGTGCAGCAAACAGAGAGAACACATGCACACAGCTGAACGTCTGACGACACAGTTTGGTCTATCCAAACGGTTCGCAGCAAGCCATGGTATGAACCTGCTACACACTTAGGATATGTCTACACTGCAAATAAAAACCTGCAGCTGCCCCCTGCTAGCTGCCCCGGGCTGCGAGGCTGTTTCATTGCAGCGTAGACTTCCCTTCCCTGGCTGTGGCCCGAGCTCTAGGACTCTCGCCTCATAGGGTCCTACAGTCTGACATCCAGCCCAAGCCCAGAAGTCTACACCGCAGTGAAACAGCCCCACAGCTGAGCGCTGTGTCTAATTGCAGTGTAGATTTAGCCAAGAAGGCCAATGGCATATTGGGCTGTATTAGTTGGAGCATTGCCAGCAGATGGAGGGAAGTGATTGTTCCCCTCTATTCGGCACCGGTGAGGCCACACCTGGAGTATTGGGTCCAGTTTTGGTCCCCCCATTATAGAAGGGATGTGGACAAAGAGGAGAGAGTCCAGCGGAGGGCAACGAAAATGATTAGGAGGCTGGGGCACATGATTTATCAGGAGAGGCTGAGGGAACTGGGGTTATTTAGTCTGCAGAAGAGAAGAGTGAGGTGGGATTTGATTGCAGCCTTCAATTACCTGAAGGGGGGTTCCAAAGAGGATGGAGCTCGGCTGTTCTCAGTGGTGGCAGATGACAGAACAAGGAGCAATGGTCTCAAGTTACAGTGAAGGAGGACTAGGTTGGATATTAGGAAAAACTATTTCACTAGGAGGGTGGTGAAGCACTGGAATGGGTTACCTAAGCAGGTGGTAGAATCTCCATCCTTAGAGGTTTTTAAGGCCCGGCTTGACAAAGCCCTGGCTGGGATGATTTAGTTGGTGCTGGTCCTGCTTTGAGCAGGGGATTGGACTAGATGACCTCCTGAGGTCTCTTCCAATCCTAATATTCTATGATTCTATATGCAACCTGGGAGTGTTTCTCAGAGCCAGCTTAATTTCTGGTATCTCCTAACATCTGAACACTTGTGCTCCTGCTCCTGCCAGGATCCCCATTTCATCCTCGCCTCCCTCCCACCCCCATCTCTGGCTCCTTCCCTGCCCTTCTGCCTTTGCACCCACTGCAGAGCACTGAGAGCACCAGTCAGTCTCCCTGTGCCTGGTCCCACAGTTGTCCCCTAGGTCTGGGAGCAGCAAGTGCAGGGAAATTCCCACTGATCTCCTGTATCCCTGGGCTGGAGCATGCTCAGGTGCCGCCTAGTCACACCTAGGAGCTGAGAGATGCTGAAGCATGCTCAGTGCAGCTGGCATCTTCAGTGAATTTAGCAGCCAAACGCCAACAATTCTCTACTGAGCATGTGCGAACTGAGAGGGGTTTTTTTGTTGTTGTTTTGTTTTCAGAGGCTGATCGTGTGGCCACACTTGTGTAAATTTTCATGGGGACAATAAAGGCGGATCCCAGGGTGCCCCCCTGCCAAATTCCACGTCCCTGTTTTAAAGCATGGAGATGTTAGAGGTTCTCAGTAAACTGGTAAGAGGTTTTTTGTTTTTTTAACTTGGGCAAAACATATTTTCCTCTAACTTTGTTCTTGGGAAACAGCTGAACTGTTTTAGCTGAAACTTCTCAGAAGAATTCATGCTGAGGCAGACAGCCGGCGTGGGAAACGTCAGCCTAAATGGGTTTTAAGTTTGGCAATATTGTCAAGCAACTGAAAACAAGGTTAAATAATGGGAAATGTTGAGCACTCTTAACCATAGGGGAAGCTGTTTGTCTCACCTATACTATAGCAGTCTGATCAGAAAATGCACACTCAGCCACGAGTTTGGGAAAGCTTGGACTTGGGGCTGCACTGCAGTGGAGGCCTGCACACATTTAAAAAAAAAAAAGATTGCAATTGAAGACCTCTAAGAACCGGAACTCACTCAGCAGCAAGCATCAGAGGGTGAGCGACTAGATCTCTTCCAAATGGACTTGAAATGCTGAAATGGAAGTAGACAGGCCCCTGGAGAACTTTGAGGCGAGGCACCAGAAATACCCCAGTGGCTGCCATTGAATTTTGATGAGCCTCATGCATTACGGATGAAGGGGGTTACGTAAGAGCCTCTCGGCCGTTCACTCGAAGCCAACCCACCAAGTGCTGTGGGTGTTAATTTGTAGCATGTTCTGCTTTAGGGGCCCTCGCTGCAAATCGCTGTGGCACGGTCTCTCTCTGAACGTGCTGTTGTTCTCATTAAGGGCAAAGCTGCTACATTTTGTTTTGGCTTCGAGGCGCGGGGCTTCGGCACTAGCAGCAGCCTTGTCGCTTCTCAGTTTTAAAGCCTGGAAGTGAAAAATGCATTTGCAATGAATATTTTAAGATGAATAATCCAGTGAACTCCCCTGTAGGTTTTAGCCAGGCAATCACTCCTCCTATGAATTAACTTCCCATTGAATGGAAAGGAGTCATTTGAAGCTATGATCCACCTAGCCTCCTCTGACTTTCTGAACACATTTCACCTGAAATGAATTAGATAGCTAAGCACAGAGACCCAGACTCTGTTTCTGAGCTCCTTTAAGTGAGATTTGATTAATTAACCCGTTACTAGATACTTAGATCTGACCAGAGTTGATGTGAGCATTACTGGCTGCAGTTTAATACAATGTCTAAGCAGAGCTCACTGGATGGATCATTGCTGACTTTCACGTCCAGGAATGGGATTGACTTGCACATTTAGTTGGGGATGGGTCCTGCTTTGAGCAGGGGGTTGGACTAGATGACCTCCTGAGGTCCCTTCCAACCCTGATATTCTATGAATCTATGATTGAGCTACATAAGCTTGTTAGATTCAAAGCATCTTACATCTTTCTGTCTCTCTGCCTCCGGTGTCCGTCCTGGTGTATTTCCATGTAGTCATTCCCTCTTGTACAGTAAGAACAAACAGATAACTACACACACAATGCGGGGATAGCTGGCATAGTAGCTGGTATTGGCATGGCACCTTTCATCCAAGGGGTATCATTGCACCCACTACTGAAATAATCTGCCTCTCTTGTTACCACATAACACTTAAGACAGGACATGAGAAGAATGCAATTCCCAACTGGAGCTTCAGCGCAAACAGGCAGAACATAACTACCCTGTAACCCCAGAGTCAAGACCCCTGCTCTTGCAGGAACTGCTGTGTGATTAAAGCTGTGCAGTGTCATTACCCCCATTCCAGAGGTTGGGGGACAGAGAGGGAAAGTGACATGACAAAGGACAAACAGTGAGTCTGCGTCAGAGCTCTCAACAGTACCCAGGGATCCTGGCTCCCAGTCCTGTGCTCATCCGACACCAAATTGAGCCCTGCCATTATATTCTAATCCAGCAAGCACTTAAGCATATGAAGTCAATAGGATTGCACCATGTGCTTAAAGTTAAGCATGTGCTTAAGTGCTTTGCTGGAACAGGGCTTGAGCAAATGCAACTGCCGTCAGCATCAGCCACTTACATCAGGGTTGCATCTGATCTCCTCCTCCTAATGTCCAATTTGATAGGCCAAAGCTGGTAATCTTATTGTTTGGTAGAGCCCTTCTGCCCATCCCCTGCTCCTCTAACAATCGTCATCCTGGGTGAGCTCTTTCCGGGCCTGCTATGGCTGGTCTTTCTGACATGCAGTGACCCAAACTGAACACATTGCTCAAGGTAATGCTACCCTATCCATTTGCCCAGGGATGCTGTACTTTCTCAGCCGGTTAGTCGCTTCCCTGAAAACTCCTGCACATTGAGCTGATGTCTTCACTGAGCTCTCTGTGATGACAGCTAGATCATTTTCCCAGAGAGGTTGGGACTAATTCAGAAATCATCAGCGTGTACAAATAGCCTAAATTGTTCCTTTCAGTTAATGTTACCCTATGTTCAGCTGAATCTGTCGCCATGCTTAACCCCAATGGGTCTCCCATCTTGCTTGGGATCTCCAGGCACTATCGTAATACAAACGACAACTAATCATCAACTATAATGCTGATGCCCCTGGGTGGATTGTCGGCAGCGGGGCTCAAACCTGGACCCTCTGGATCTGAATGCACAAGCCTCTACTGCCTGAGCTAAAAGACCCTGCTCTGTTAGCCAAAGCTTGTAGCAGGCTCATTAATCTCTGGTTGGTCTAGTCACCACTAGAGGGGGACAGAGTGCCAAACTGAGCAGGCTCATTAATCTCTGGTTGGCCTAGTCACCACTAGAGGGGGACAGAGTGCCAAACCGAGCAGGCATGGCTTACACAAGGCGAGCCACTTCTGTGTTCTGAAGGAGCTTCTGGGCTTCCTCGCAATTCCGCGTCACTTCCTTGTTAGTCAATCCTCTTTTACCTCGTTAGTGTAGGTATTGAACACCATGTGCCAAGGTGGCTGGCCCTTTATGGGGAATGGAGCCTAGCCTCACTGATGGCTGATCAGCTGCATCTCAGCTGAGACGGATCAAGGGATTGTAAAAGCCAGCAAGTGGCTCAGGTGAGGGAGAATTGCAGGAGGAAGATTGCTCCTGTGGCTGGCCTTGGAGCAGGGACAGAGACATGCAAGGGGACAGGTCTCTGGGCTCCTGCAGAAGACCTCAGGTCAATGGGGTGGGGGAGACTAAGTTTATATGTGGAGTTTACACTGAACTGTTTTACTGTGTCTGAAGAATAAGCTGTGCCCCGAAGGAAAGGGCTGAACAGAGTGCGAGCCCAGTGTCAGTCTTTCCTGGGCTGGGGAGCCAGGCCAGAAATCCTACCCACCATCATGTGTAGTTCAAGCCCCAGCATGCCCCAATATTAACCCCGTTCCACATAGAGCCGCTTATTTCTCCTCTTTGTCTCCAGTCTCTTAACCAGTTTTTTACTCCCAGGACAGGTGCTCTAAAGGTACAAGCCCTGTTAATTGCGGGCAGGGAGTAGACTCATTCTAGACCTGCACGTAGCTCTCACTCCCCTGTAGGCACAAGAAATCTGCATTCTTCGCAGTATTGACCCACCCATCCCCTTTTGCCCTGAACTGCACAGCCCCCTTCAGAGGGTCTTGGGTTCCATATATGGAGAGAGGGCCAGGGAAAGAGTCAGAAGAGGGATGGGGCAAAGGTGAGATGACGTTGCGACTGAATGGAAATGAGGTGTTGTGTTGGTCTTTGGGTAGCCCCCCCGCGCCCCCCGTATGGGAGTGCATCTCAACCCTAGCCCCCAGTTGTGCCCCCCTCACTCGCAGTGAGTTGTGATGTACATCAATGTGGCAGGTGTGGGTGTAGTAAGGTACTATTCAATGTGAGTTATGATAATACCTACCTTTTACATAGCACTGTTCAGCCACAGATCTCAAAGCACTATACAAAGGACGTCAGTATTGTTATCCCCAGCTGTAGCACGGAGAGGGGAAGTGACTTGCCCAAGGCCACCCAACAGGCCAGTGGCAGAACTGGGACTAAAACCCAGATCACCCGAGTCCCAGCCAAGTGCTCGATCCACTTTAGGGCCCAGTCTTATTCCCACTGAACAGCAGGGCAATAGCCTGGTCATTCCTAGTTCTGTGGGGAGAATATATTTGGTATTCTGTTTGTTGCCCTTGAGCACGAAGCAGACTGACTTCTCTGGGTTTGTGTCCTTTACGTCTGTTCATGTATTGCAGCAATCTACCTTACACCTGCCACAGTCGGTGGCCACGCAGAAGGATGATGTATCTCCATTCTGGTTTTCCAAAAAGACCAGAGATTATCTGAAGCAGTCACATGAGCAGCTGGCTATTTCGCAGGCTGGGATTTGAGGGGACTGACACATTTGATTATAAAGGAACAATGATCGATGAGCCATACACAATGGCTGGAAGCAAGCGTAGATTAATGATAGGGATGAAGGCTGATCCAAATTGATCAAGGAGTCAAACTAGACTTGGAAGCATCATTCCTGAGCTCGATAGCCATCTAAATAAATAAATAGGAAAGCACAAGGAGGAAGGCAAAGAAGAGAGTGTGCGCTGAGCCACTTGTGAGGCTAGCAAAGGAAGGGTGTGGGGCTCACACATAAATCATGATTACAGAGGAACCTCAGAGTTACGAACACCAGAGTCATGAACTGACCAGTCAACCACACACCTCATTTGGAAGTGGACTTCCACAATCAGGCAGCAGCAGAGACAAAAAAAAAAAAAAAAAAAAAAGCAAATACAGTACAGTGCTGTGTTAAACGTAAACTACCCAAAAAAAAGGGAAAGTAGCATTTTTCTTCTGCATACTAAAGTTTCAAAGCTATATTAAGTCAATGTTCTGTTGTAAACAGGTAGTGATAAATGGTTCCATGTCTAGTTGGCAGCCAGTATCAAGCGGAGTGCCCCAAGGGTCGGTCCTGGGGCTGGTTTTGTTCAATATTTTCACTAATGATCTTGAAGATGGTGTGGATTGCACCCTCAGCAAGTTTGCAGATGACACTAAACTGGGAGGAGTGGTAGATACGCTGGATACAGAGGGACCTAGACAAATTAGAGGATTGGGCCAAAAGAAATCTGATGAGGTTCAACAAGGACAATTGCAGAGTCCTGCACTTAGGACGGAAGAATCCCATGCACTGCTACAGACTAGGGACCGAGTGGCTAGGCAGCAGTTCTGCAGAAAAGGACTTAGGGGTTACAGTGGATGAGAAGCTGGATATGAGTCAACAGTGTGCCTTTATTGCCAAGAAAGCTAACGACATTTTGGCCTGTATAAGTAGGAGCATTGCCAGCAGATCAAGGGACATGATCGTTCCCCTCTATTTGGCATTGGTGAGGCCTCATCTGGAATACTGTGTCCAGTTCTGGGCCCCACATTACAAGAAGGATGTGGAAAAATAGGAGAGAGTCCAGCGGAGGGCAACAAAAATGATTAGGGGGCTGGAGCACATGATTTATGAGGAGAGGCTGAGGGAATTGGGATTATTTAGTCTGCGGAAGAGAAGAATGAGGGGGGATTTGACAGTTGCTTTCAACTACCTGAAAGGGGGTTCCAAAGAGGATGGATCTAGACCGTCCTCAGTGGTAGTAGATGACAGCACAAGGAGTAATGGTCTCAAGTTGCAGTGGGGGAGGTTTAGGTTGGATATTAGGAAAAACTTTTTCACTAGGAGGGTGGTGAAGCACTGGAATGCATTACCTAGGGAGGTGGTGGAATCTCCTTTCTTTGAGGTTTTTAAGGTCAGGCTTGACAAAGCCCTGGCTGGGATGATTTAGTTGTGGATTGGACTAGATGACCTCCTGAGGTCCCTTCCAACCCTGACATTCTATGATTGATTTTTCTATGATTCCCTCAAGGCTACAGTCAGGGGGATGGTTAGAAAGAATAATTCCGGTCTCAGTTCTGTTGTAGACCTTCACAGGATCCCAGAACCTGTGGTACATTACGTTACTGGGGAGGGAAGCCCACCTCAGAAAACCACTTTAACGCACTGGTGGGAGCAGAGTGTAGTGATCAGATGAGGGACTGTAATCATTTGGGAAATGATTAGAGTCCAGAGGGGAGCAAAAAAAACAATAAAAACGAAAGTTGAGAAAACCTGATCTATGAGGAAAGGTTAAAAAAATTGCATATTTAGTCTTGAGACAAGAAGAATATGGGGAGACCTGATAATAGTCTTCAAGTATGTTAGGGACTGTTATGAAGAGGATGGGGATAGATTGTTCTCTGTGTCCATGGAAGGTAGGAGAAGTAAACAGCTTCATCTGCAGGAAGGGTGTTTTAGTTTGGATATTAGGAAAAACTTTCTAGCTATATGCATAGTTAAACTCTGGAACAGGCTTCCAAGGCAGGTTGTGGAATCCCTGTCATTGGAGGATTTTAAGAACAGGTTGGACAAACACCGGTCAGGGATGGTCTAGGTTTACTTGGTCCTGCCTCAGCACAAGAGGCTGGACTTGATGACCTCTCAAACTTCCTTCCAGCCCTACATTTCTGTGACGAAGCAGTTGTGGGGCTGTGTGTGCATGAGACAGAAGAGAAAGGGAATATGACTAAGGCCATGTCCACACTACCAATTTGTGTCGACAAAAGTGACATAATAAAAATTGCAATTTCCTATTCACGCTTGCTCCCTCTGTCAGCAGATCTGATGCACAGTGGGGGCACCATCATCAACAGTGTGAGCAATGCACTGTGGGTACCTATATCACAGTCCTTCTGTTGCTAGGTGTTGAGGGATGACGGAGCGGATCACGGCGCATCTTGGGACAGTGCTAAATGTCCCATGATGCATTGCTTTCTGTCCCAGCACTCCCTGGGCTTCCAGCTTTCTTTTGTGGCATTTTTTCAATGGCCCTCCTTTGCTGTGCACCCTGGAATCTTTGTGGGAAGGGATGGATCCCTCACTGATCTCCTATGCTCTGTTAACTGTCATGAAGACATCATGGATGGCAGTGCAGTTAATCATGAAGTTCCTAACTGAAGACGACATGCAGGCACCCAACATTCTGCATGACTTGGATAGGAGGAACTTTAGATTGTTTTTGGATTTCATGGAGCAGCTGCATAAGGTAGACCATCACTTTTGGGCTCGTGAAACAAGAACTGAATGGTGGGATCATATCGTCGTGCAGGTGTGGGATGATGAGCAGTGGCTACAGAACTTTCGGATGCAGAAAGCCACCTTCCTGGAACTGTGGGAGGAGCTCACCCCAGACTTGCAGCGCAAGGACACCAGAATGAAAGCTGCCCCCTTGGTAGAGAAGCATGTGGCAATTGCTATGTGGAAGCTTGCAACTCCAGACTGCTACCAATTGGTCGCGAATCAATTTGGAGTGGAGAAATCAACCATAGGGGCTGAGTTAATGCAAGTGTGCAGGGCCATAAATCGTATCCTGCTGTGAAGGACCATGAATCTGGGAAATGTGCTTGAAATAGTGGACAGCTTTGCAGAAATGGATTTCCCTAACTCTGGAGGGGGCGATAGATGGCACACACATTCCAATTTTGGCACCAGACCACCTTGCGACAGAGTACATTAGTAGGAAGGGGATTTCTCCATGGTGTTGCAGGTGCTTGTGGATCATCATGGATGTTTCACTGACATCAACGTGGGGTGGTCTCGGAAGGTGCATGACGCATTCATCTTCAGGACCACCAGCCTCTATAGAAAGTTGCAAGCAGGGACTTTCTTTCCTAAACACAAGATTACAGTCGGGGTGTTGAAATGCCCATAGTGATCCTTGGGGACCCTGTATACCCCGTACAGCCGTGGCTCATGAGACCTTACACAGGACACCTGGGCAGCAGTAAGGAGTGGTTCAACAACAGGCTCAGTAGGTGCCGGATGACAGTTTAATGTTTGGCAGATTAAAGGTGCGCTGGTGATGCCTTTATGGCAGGTTGGACCTCACTGAGAATAATGTTCCTATGGTCATAGCTGCGTGCTGTACGTTGCATAATCTCTGTGAAGCTAAGGGTGAAAGGTTTGCTCAGGGGTGGAGTGCTGAGGCAGACCGCTTGGCTGCTGATTTTGAGCAGCCAGATACCAGGATTGTCAGAGGAGCCCAGAGGGGAGCTATTCGAACCAGGGAGGCTTTGAGGCAGCAGTTTGACAGTGACCTTCAGTAACATATATCTGTGTCTGAATTGCTTCAATGTTACATGCATGTAGTTTTCCTAGGGGGCAATGATGACATTTAGGACCTTATATTCCTGTAATAAAGTGATTAAAATGCCTTTGCACGTATTGATAGTGCCTGTAATCTCGCCATGTAGAAAAAAAATCAAGATGATTTACCATTATAAAAGTTTGCTTTTATTGCACAAGAAACAGCACAAACAAACATACAGTTGCTTGGTGAGAAAGGAGGAACCAGGGAAGGGCAGATTCTCACAGCTGCATGTAGGTCCAGCTATCATTGTGAAAGTTGTCCGAGGGGGTGGAGTGAAGGGGAAACCGAGAAGTCCTGGAAGGTGGGAAGGAACGTGCAGACGGAGTTTGGGAGGAGAGCAGGGAAAAGGCTTCTGAATGTGCTGCAGTGGAAGTTGATCACTGATCAGCTGATTCTGCATCATTATTAAGGACTTTAGCATCTGCGTTTGCTCCTCCGTTACTTTAAGCATCCGCTCAGTAGCATCCCTAACAAACATGTGCTTCTCTTTTCTGTCTTGCCTTTCAGCTTCTCAGTACTCCTTTCCTTCTCTTTTTTCTGCATCGGAGCACTGCAGGACCTCCTGGAACTTGTCGACTTTGCTGCGTCTTGGGCGCTTTCTTATCTGGAGGAGATGTTCGGCCAGGGTGCGTGTGGTGTTCCTGAAGGCCACATCTGGTGAAGCACAGGGGACAATGCACAGAAGCAGGATTGTTAAATTGACGCACAGCATTGAAACATTTCTTTTGCAACATTGCCATCACTTTCTTGCTGACCCTAGCCAGGCACCCATCTCTGTGAACACCAAAGCATGGTGAGTGTTGGCAGGGGATGGTGGTGGTGCTTCACATGGGTAAAAGAGCACACGCTCTTTGCAAGGATTGTGGTGCAGCATTCTAGGGAACAAATTCTAAAATTCTCCCACACTTTTCCACAGGTGGGGGTCATTCTAGCAGACATCTCACTACTGAGGGTAAGCGGGGAAATGAGGCTACATCGACTCCATGCTTGTGGTTTCCGCCCTGCTCCCTATGCTGCTCGCCTGTGTGCTGCTTTGATCTCTGCAGAAGTGATTGCCGAATGGCGTGGAAAGTTTCCTACAATGGGGGAAGGAACAAAGCTGCTCTGCCACAGAACCTTCAGCAGCGGATTACCGAGTACCTCCAGGAACCTTTCCTGGAGATCTCTCTGGAGGATTCCCATGAGATCTCGGCATGCATCAACACCCTGTTCCACCGTACTGATTAGCTAAACAGGGAAATGTCCGGCTCACAGAAACACAGACAGCCTCCCACATTTCTATGCCCTGAACCTATCTCAGCACTACACAAGTCACAGACACTTACCAGGCTTCTCATCTCCTGCTTCTTGCTCCCCGGAGAGTGACTGCTGAGGCTGGCGAGCCACCTCTTAAGTGCGGAACAGTTCCTGGCTGCCTGCCCGTCCCACCGGGTGACTCCGCTGGGAGCTGCACATCGTCATCTAACTCCACCTCTTCATCCAGAACTTCTTCCTCTGGATTAGGTCCTCTTTCCGCCACCTCTGTGGCCTCCGAAGTATCCACAGGGCTGTTCGTGATGGAGCTGGGGTCGCCACCGAGGATAGCATCCAGCTCCTTGTAGAACCGGCAAGTCTTAAGTGAAGCGCCAGAGTGACGGTTTGCCTCCCTCGCCTTATGGTACGCCGGCCTCAGCTCCTTTATCTTTGCTCTGCACTGCAGTGTGTCCCGATCATAGCCCTTTTCACACAAGCCTCGAGAAATCTGCCCGTTGGTATCCCAATTCCTACGGCTCAAGTGCAGCTGGGACTGCCCAGCCTCCTCTCCCCATATACTGAGAAGATCCAACAGCTCTGCAGTGGTCCAAGCGGAAGAGCGTTTGCTGCGATAACCCGCCATGGTCACCTGGGAAGATGCGATGAGACCTCTCCATGCCGAGTCAGCAGGAAATGGAATTTTCAAACATTCCTAGGGCTTCTAATGGGGAGGGTCAGATGGTTGTTTACCTGGCTGCAGGGCAGTGGAGTTCAAACTGCTGACCAGAGCGGTCAGGAACAGCATTGTGGGATACCTCCTGGAGGCCATTAAAGCGATCAAATGAAGCGTGGTGTCTACACTTGCACTTTGTCAAGAAAAATGTAGAGGAAAAAGATGTAAATCTCTCGTGAAGGTGGATGTATTTTGTTGCCAAAACCAAGCATCTTTCCCAACAAAAGTCGCCTTGAAGTGTATACGCACTCACTGTGTGGGTCGACAAATGACAGTTTTGGCGACAAAACTTGGTAGTGTAGACAAGGCCTTAGTAAAGTTTCTGGAATAGTAGCCAGCTTAATCCAATGGCTAGAAAATTGGACTGGGAATCTGGAAACTCGGTGTCTGTTCCTAGTTCTGCCCTTTAATCCAGGAGACAAAGATATAACAAGCTCCGGTGACTGGATATTAAAGTTAGAAACATTCAAGCTGAAATACGATGCAGGTCTTTTAACAGTGAGGGTAATTGGCCAGTGAACCAACACATCAAAGGATATGGTGTATTCTCCACCTGAAGCTTTCAAATCAAAATCAGATGCCTTTCTAAATGAAATGTTCAAGTTCAACCACAAGATATTGGACTCAAAACAGGAATTACTGGGTGAAATTCTCTGGCCTGGGTTAAACAGGAGGTCAGACTAGATGGTTATGATGGTCCCTTCTGGCCTTTAAAAGTATGAATCTATTAAGATTCCTGAGTTTTCTTCCTTGCTTTGCCACTGGGAAGTGTGTGACACCTTGGGCTAGTCACTTAACTGCCCTGTAACTCAGTGTACACATTAATAAAGTGGCTGCAGATTAATCCCTAGCTCAGCAGAGTATAAACATGTGAAATAGCCTCCCAAAAGAAATGGTGGAATCCCTGACACTTAGGGTATTTAAAACTACACTGGGAAAAACCACTAGGATATATTTCCACAGGGAACAGTCCTGTGTTGGTTGGAAGAGCGCCTAGATGAACTCACAGATCGTCTGCATTTCTAATTTCTATCACTTCGTAAGAATAAGGAATGATGCTTCCCGTTTCTTTTTAGCCAAGGAGAAAGGAGGACAAATTCATTTTATTTGCGAACTTTATCAACCGGCGTGTGGGCGACATGGTGTTCAGAGTTTAATTCAGATACTGAAGGGCTCTTCTGAATAACAGAGAAGCTGCAATAAGATCCTAAACTCGTATGCCGGCAAGGGAGGCCTCAGGATGAAGGATCAGCTGTCCTGGAGTTAATGAGTAGGAAACCAAGCTAACCATAGGGGAGAGGACGTATCTTGCCATGAAATGTGTTTGCCCAGTGGTCGTTCCCTTACTGTGGAAACGCTTGGCTGGAAAGGCAGATTACGGCCTCTCGCTTGCAGCAGAAGGTTCATCATCTGTCTGGTGGGCGGCAGCAAACTCAGTGTGTTTGCTCCTCGGTGGCAAAACTGCCATGGGTAAAGACTAAAAATAAAGGCAAGAGGTTCTGGCTTTTCACACTTGAGTGCGGGGGCTGGAATGCCATCAGGGGAGAGAGCAACTTGCTTTTCAGAACACTAAGAACACTTCCTTTCTCCTGGTAGGGCAGTGGTGACTCCCAGTTCTACCTCTCTACTCCAGACCTGTCTCCTGTCCAAACTAAAACCTCTGCCTGTCTCTCTGACATAGAATCATAGAAAACTAGGACTGGAAGGGACCTCAATAGGTCATCTACTAGTTCCCTGCACTGAGACAGGACTAAGTATTATTTAGACCATCCCTGACAGGTGTTTGTCTATCCTGCTCTTTAAAATCTCCAGTGACGGAGATTCCACAATCTCCCTAAGTAATTTATTCCAGTGTTTAACCACCCTCATGGTTAGGAAGTTCTTCCTCATGTCTAACCTAAATCTCCCTTGTTGCAATTTAAACCCATTGATTCTTGTCCTGTACTCGTGGTTAAGGTGACCAATTGATCACCCTCCCTTTTATAACAATCTTTTATGCACTTGAACTTGTTATTGTGTCCCCCCTCAGACTTCTCTTCTTTGCAGTAAACTAACCTAATTTTTTTCAATCTTCCCTCATAGGTCATGTTTTCTAGACCTTTAATCATTTTTGTTGCTCTTCTCTGGACTTTCTCCAATTTGTCCACATCTTTCCTGAGGTCTGGTGCCCAGAACAGGACAAAACACTCCAGCTGAGGTTTTATCAGTGCTGAGTAGAGAGGAAGAATTACTTCTTGTGTCTTGCTTACAACACTCCTGCTAATACATCCCAGATTGATGTCTGCTTTTTTTGCAACAGTGTTACACTGTTCGCTCATATTTAGTGTGTGATCCACTAGGACCCCACGGTACATTATTCAGCCAGTAGATGTCTCTCTGTGCTGCATACAGTTCCATACTGGGTGTGGACCCTGGTAAACAAGGGAGACAAAGCTGGGACCCACTCTGTGTGGAAGCCTGTTTTATTTGTGTCTATAATAAATGTCTGCTGTTTAACAAGATTTGTGAATCCATAGATAAGGACAGAGGAACCCCATGCACGGAGGCACCGTTCCATCTGTGCATCTTGAGCAACGATAAGTAGCAGTTGGAAGAGAATTATTATTTGCTTTGCAGAACAGACTGTGTTGATGCATAGCAAAGACAACGCCTTCCCCAAAGAGTGTATCATCTTGGTGTAGAGAAAACCATTAGAGGGATCATAATAAAAACAATCGCGTGAAAGATAACTGGTCAAACTGCTGCAGGAGTTAACTAAACAAAGAAAAGGATGGCAGTGTAGAGGGAGCAGGTGTGTGAAATCAGTTCAAGAATGACAACAGAAAGGTGAAAGAAGGTCCCCCCATCCCCATGTGTTAAAGCGATTTTGGAAGCTAATTATCTTTATGTGCTTGACGCAGGAAAGACATTCTAGGTCTCCAAAAATTTGGTAGATAATTAAAACTCATCCTTTGTCTTGGCCATTGGAGGTCTGAATACTCCAGGAAGTCAATTAAAAGAGAGGGTTGCGGGGGGGGGGAGGGGTGTCAACGGCTGTGAGGAAGTTTACAAATAAAAATCAGTGAATGACTTTTTTTCAAATTGCTGTGCACCATCAGCCTGAGTGATAGAGAAGATAATTAAGCAATTAATTGCTATGCTTGTTGGTGTTCGGCCATGCCCCGCCCCCAAACATTCCTCTGTGACCCCCTAGAGGGGGGCGGTCCACAGTTTGGGGACCTCTGGTCTACACTATACTGCTACGGCAGCATTGCTGCAGGCCCATATGTGTGCCTCTGTAGCAGGGATAGGAGACATACCCTACGGCCCGGCATACACAGATTTTGTACTGGCATAACTGTGTTGGTGAGAGGGTGATTCCCCCCCCCCCCCCTCGACCCGTGATCCAGTTATACTGGTACAACCTCTAGTGTGGACTCGGTTATACCGATAGAAAGGTGTCTAATACCAATATAGCCTATTCCCCTTCCCATATGGGAATAGCTATGCTTGTGTAAGAACTTTTATTCCAGGATAATTGTGTCCATACTAGAGGGTTGTTCCGCTTTAATTCTATCAGTGCAGTTAAAGAAGCATAACTTTTGTGTAAACATCAGGCTGCGTTTTGCTATCAAAGTGACTCAGGTCTGGTCTAGACCCACACCTGTCCCGCTATAACTAATGCTGGGATTTTATACCAATTTAGTTAACCTGGTACAACTTTTATGTGGACTCTGGTATCCGTATAAAGTTGGTTGTGTCAGTGTAATGTGCAAGCTAAACTCCTACAACCAATTTTAAACCAGTCTAAGGGCATGGCTACACTTGCAAATGTAGAGTGCTGGGAGATAGACCGGCCTTCAGAGACCGCAACAGGGAAAACGCTGCTGTGTGTTTACACTGACAGCTGCAAGCGCACTGGTGCGGCCACATTAGCTGCTCTTGCAACGCCACAAAGAGCAGTGCATTGTGGTAGCTATCCCAATGTGCAAGTGGCTGCAACGTGCTTTTCAAATGGGGGGTGGAGTGTGTCAGCATGCTGTCTTGTAAATTCAGACAGGAGCAGACCCCCCTCCCCAGCCCCCGTTTGTCACACACACTCACAACAACAGCATTCCGCACTAATGGCTGCTTTGTCCCAGAGCAGATAAGCATGCCAGCTGTCAGACACGGAGCTTTGAAAGGGCATATCCGCATTCCTGCAGCCGAGTTCAAAACAATGACAAGAGTGGCCATTTGACTTCAGGGGATTATGGGACGTTTCCGGAGGCCAATCACAGTGCAGTAATGCAACACCTCGTTCACACCGACGCCCGGGCATTTCAGCCGGGGCACATCAAGCGTTATGCTTCTCGTGGAGATGGATTACCAGGAGCACTCCAGCTGCAGAGTCCAGGCACTCTACGTGCCTTGCCAGTGTGGACACATCGGGAGTTAGGGCGCCCAGGGCTGCTTTAATGCACTGTAACTTGCAAGTGTAGCCAAGCCCACAGAGAGTCCATCCACAATAGTCATTACAACTGAACTTGATTTAGTTGGGGATTGGTCCTGCTTTGAGCAGAGGGTTGGACTAGATGACCTCCTGAGGTCCCTTCCAACCCTGATATTCTATGAACTGATTAAATTAAACCTGTGCAACTTCTGAGTGTAGACAAGGTCTGATTTTGATGTAGCTGAAACTTGCTCCCAAAGGACTTACGCCGAACCGGAAAAAGCCCCTCCTCTGAAACGGAAATCGGAGCATCCATGCAGGGGTTTGCACCTGTTTAACTACATCGGTTTCAGTTCATGCCATAGGTGAACCGGGCGCAACTGTTCGTGAGAGTTACAAGACCTTCGTCCAGATCTCACATTTGTTAGGCCTTGGGCCTCTGAGTTTCTTTATGATGAGAGAAGCGTGCATGAGGGAATGGAAAGAAAACCGGGTGCCTTGTGGATGAACATGCTCCATAACATTCGAGGGGTTGGAGGGAGGCAGTCCGGGGAGGTGCACCAGACCAGCACCCCTCTCAGGGCCCCAGCAGTGTCTGCAGACTCTAAACGTCAAGGTATTAAGAAACGTAAAGCTCCTCACCACCTGAATACCTCTTAAAAATCCATCCCTAGCCCTTAGGCTGGTGAAGAGGTGAGTCAGGCCGTGACGCAATGCAGTACTGATTACACAGACCGACACCTGGTTTAAGGGGCAAATGCTGCTTCCCCTCCCCGGCCCAGGCACCATGCCCCCGCAGGTAGCAGAGCTGTTATGGTTTTGCCAGGGGACGGGGCATGGAGGAGGGGTTATTGGAGTGGCAAGGCAGATTCGAGGCTTCATACCCCTATGGAGGGACAAACAGGGTTCCCAGCTGCTACTGCAGCCCATAGACCATAGTAATGATAGTGAAGCTGGTACATAACTGCTCTGCACGAAGCTGCTGGGCTGGAGGAAGAAAAAGATTCTTTTTCCCCTCTACACTGTCTCTTAGAGCCTTTGTGGAAAGCCCCTACACTCAGAGATTGTGCCAGGGACAGCATTTGGTCCTAAAAGAGAGATGTATTACCAGGGCTGTCCCTAGACATTTTGGTTCCCTACACAGCCCCACCCCCGGGGGGGGGGGGCGCTGGGCTCCGCAGGGGGGCAGGAGCAGGCTTGAGGGGCAGGGGGGAAACCGCCCCCCAGCACGAGCCAGTGGAGCAGAGCGGGTTGGGGCCGGGTCGCTCCACTTCCTGCCGCCCAGTAATTGTAGGGTGGGCCCGACCCCGCACTCATGGGGTGGCAGAAAGTGGAATGACCCGGGCCCAGCCCGCTCCGCTCTGCTCCCCTGGCTCCCAGCCTTGGGACTTGGGGGGCAAGGGCGAACTGCCCCCCAGCACTCACCGGCAGCATGGCTGGGAGCTGGCGGAGCAGAGCAGACTGGGGCCTGGTCGCTCCACTTCCTGCCACCCCGGGAGTGCGGGGTCAGGCCTGACCCCTGCTGCAGTCCCCCGGGATGTAGCTCAGGGGAAGGGGTGATGTGGGGGCAGGGCTGGAGAAGAGCAGGGGTGGGGGCTTTGGGGAAGGGGTCGAGTGGCGGTGGGGCTGGAGCGGAGCAGGTGTGGGAAGAGATGGGGCTGGGGCAGGGGTTTTGGGGAAGGGGTGGAGTGGGGGTGGGAAGAGGTGGAGCAGGGGCAGGGGCTTTGGGGAAGGGGTCAAGTGGGGGTGGGGCTGGAGCGGAGCAGGTGTGGGAAGAGATGGGGCTGGGGCAGGGGCAGGGGCTTTGGGGAAGGGGTGGAGTGGGGGTGGGAAGAGGTGGAGCAGGGGCAGGGGCTTTGGGGAAGGGGTCAAGTGGGGGTGGGGCTGGAGCGGAGCAGGTATGGGAAGAGATGGGGCTGGGGCTGGGGCAGGGGCAGGGGCTTTGGGGAAGGGGTGGAGTGGGGGTGGGAAGAGGTGGAGCAGGGGCAGGGGCTTTGGGGAAGAGGTGGAGCAGAGGCGGGGATTGGGCTGGCCGCTGGAGCAGCACGCAGCTGCGTAGGGCACCAGGAAATTTGGGGCAATTTGGTGCCCCAAATTTCCTGGTGCCCTACGCAGCTGCGTAGTTTGCATGTGGGTAAGGACAGCCCTGTGTATTACCTCCATTCAGCTTAATCATGTTAACTCTGGATCCTAATAATGGACTTTTTTTTCAATGTCAGCTTCAACTGCTTCACTACCAAGCATGTTTGCAGCAGCATCCAGCTGCGATGACACTGCGGGTGGTATTTAGGATAATGGGCGGAGCCTGAGTACCAGCCCTTTTCTTCCCCCAGCCTGACCCTAATAATATACCTCTCAATTTCATATTGCTGCGTGTTCCCCTTGTACCTAGCATGGAGGCTGTAGCTTTAACAGCGCTAGGAGCCATTCTGCACAATAACACTTGCATGCTAAATGCACAATGTGGGGTGATGATATGGGGACTGAGCTTTCTAGTTAGAGAAGGCACCTTGCCATCCTGAGCCACTGCGGCGCTGAGCCAAGCTTGTGACATGATCAGCGGATATCACAAAGCCGACAGTTACGGTGCATGCATTAGCCCCAGATATGCCTCCATCCCAAACGTGCCGGCTGTCCTGTCGCTGCTCATTGCTGCCCAAGGGTGCTGCCAGATCAGCTGGATGCCGAAGTTAAAGAAAACTTTTGAGCCCCTGAGCAGTGTCTGCAGCCACTCCAGCTCCTCCTGTTAACTGCTGCAAGCAAAGCCGGGTTAGGAAGGTGCCAGGATGGGAGACTGCTAAGGAGACGGGGGGCTGCAGGCAACGGTGCTGGTGGCTCCGTAGGGGTTGCTCTTCCCTCTGATTTCATAATGAAGCAATGCCCTGGCATGGTGCTGCAAAGCCGCATGCTGTCGGAGGCCTTGCCTTTTGTATGAGATGTAAAAGCAGAGGTCCCGAGCGCTTCGTGATCAAAGATCCTTTTTTTATTTTTTTGCAAGCATATTAGCCCTTTCTGCTCCCCACGCTTTGTCGGAGGTCATCTCAGTCTGCTTACTTAAAATCCTCCCTTCGCTTTCATTTCATAAAGCATTCTGTATTTCTTACAGTCAGTTGTTCTCTAGTTTGCTGTGCATTGTCGTGACCCACCCCAGAGGTGGGCGCATTCTGGCAGGGGTGAAGTTAGTTCTGTACGCCTATCATTGGTAAAGTGCTTTGGATGCTTTTAAGATCCAGGTACTTTGGAAGCGTAAGTCATTGTGTAAGGGCGGGCAGCCTGGAGCTGGCCAGCCCTCTATGATTAACCCTGCCTGCCACACCTGGAATGGGGTGTGGGGTTTAATTAGGAGAACCAG
This sequence comes from Chelonia mydas, assembly GCF_015237465.2. Taxonomy (NCBI): domain Eukaryota; kingdom Metazoa; phylum Chordata; order Testudines; family Cheloniidae; genus Chelonia; species Chelonia mydas. The sequence goes on along the minus strand of NC_057852.1, from coordinate 134,517,639 downwards.
CTGAGTATGGAGAAGCTGATTATGCTATAAAGAGCAGCAGGGAGAAACAAGTGGTGGGAAGTTGGAGTGAGAGACTTCAGCAGAGATGCACCAAGGCAGAGAATGGGTGCTGGGAGTGGGTAGGCTTCAGCAGGGAACCATGAGGAACCAGGTAGGAATTTAGAATGACCACAGAGACTGCTAGGAGTTCAGCAAGGGAACCTGAGTCTTCAGAGAAAAGATTGCAAGCAGAAAAGGCCTGGGAGACCCCCAAAGGAAAGACTGGGTGTATGGACTCTCTGAAGAGGTGAGAAATGGGTGGGGGGAGTTGATTTTTGTTATGTTAATAAATCCAGCCCCTAGGAGGCTGAAGCAGAGAAGAGTTTGTTTTGGGAGTCTGATTTGAGAGAACCCTGAAAAGGGGGGAAACTGAGGCAGGGCAGCTGCAGTGTAGCCTCAGGACATAAAGCCATGTTTGGGAGGCAGCTGGCCCATGGACACATTGTTGTTACAAAGATCACCTGTCACTTCATAGCTCCTTATTCTGCTGTCTTTCTGTGTGTGTTTTTAACTATGGTACCCTAAGATCTGAAACACTCATGTGTTACGGCTTGTAGGAGGGAATGCTTTCTTGTATCCTCCTGGGTTTGCATTTCCCTTAGTCTGAACTCCTTCAGAGTGCAGTAAGGTAATGAAGCAGATCATATCCTGCGGATTGGGAATGACAGACTGGAGCAGCTGACCTGAAACCAAAATATTTATTGGCCACAGGTTAAGCAAGCAAACAAACAACCCCACAAGCCCGCTGATGTTGGATATATTGTGTCTTGCACAAATGAAAGTGTGTACCCCTGAATTATAGAAATGCTTATGTCATTACAAGAGTGGTTCTCTTGCAGCAAAAATAGCTGTGACCCCTTCAGAGGACCTGAGCTCATCCCCTCGTGTGCCAAGGAGAGGACTTGCCAGGCTGCCTAATTGTCGTGTTAAAGGGAATTCTTAACAAGGAAGGTTTCAGAGTAGCAGCCATGTTAGTCTGTATCCACAAAAAGAAAAGGAGGACTTCTGGCACCTTAGAGACTAACCAATTTATTTGAGCATAAGCTTTCGTGAGCTACAGCTCACTTCATCGGATGCATTCAGTGGAAAATACAGTGGGGAGATTTATATACACAGAACATGAAACAATGGGTGTTACCATACACACTGTAATGAGAGTGATCAGGTAAGGTGAGCTATTACCAGCAGGAGAGCAGGGAGGGGATGTGGGGGGGAACTTTTTGTAGTGATAATCAAGGTGGGCCATTTCCAGCAGTTGACAAGAACATCTGAGGAACAGCCGTTCTTGTCAACTACCACTGAAGGCCTCCTTGTGCAGGGGAGCTGCTCCAGCCACCAGAGGCTGCAGGCAGCGGAGGGAGCAGGCAGAGAGCAGGAGCACAGGTTTCTGTGGGGCTATGACTAGTCCAATCAGCCCCACGGAGATGGTCTCACAAACTCTCTGCTCCTGCCTGCTCCCTGTGCTGCATCATCTGTTCTTTGTCTTTCAGCGTCTTTGGAGCAGGGACTGTCTTCCTTGATATGTCTGTACAGCACCTAGCACATTGCGGGCTTTGCCACAACATGGATAACGATGGTATGCTGAAAGCCAGGGAAATGCGCACACACAAAGTAATTTGGTTGGCCAGTTGTTTTTTGGTAAGTTAAGAATTGCAGCATCAGCACTGATTACCTGTCAGTCTAGTACGATCTCCTGTCTTTGAGCCTGGCCCATTCTTGATAGTGCAACACCCAGCTGTCCTAAACCATGACCCCATATGTGCGGATACCATGGTTAGCAATGAGGACAGAACCTGGGATCTTCAGGGGCAAAAACACAGGCCTCCACTCCTTGAGCTCAAGGAGAATTCCTTGAACCATGGGTAAGCAGCAGGCTGTTGCATCACGGGGCCAGCCACTAGAGGGCAACATGATTACACATACTATGCCAGCGTATTTCACACACCGTACATGCACCTCTCTGTATGAGACTTTGCAATCCATTGCCCTCCACTACCATGCACCCCAGATCATGTGCGGTAATCCTCTGCCCCGCTAAAGATCCCAGCTTCCCAGCATCCTCTTTCTCCACTCTTGCACAGACAACCCTTTCCCAGACTACCCTCTCCCAGCACAAACTACTCTGCCAAGTGCCCACAACTTCAGTAAAGGGGTGGGGGCAGAGTTCAGGTTGCGGTGGGCGGTCTGTGGGGTTACGTATGTGTGGTCATAGAATCCTAGAATATCAGGGTTGGAAGGGACCTCAGGAGGTCATCTAGTCCAACCCCTTGCTCAAAGCAGGACCAATCCCCAATCAAATCATCCCAGCCAAGGCTTTGTCAAGCCTGACCTTAAAAACTTCCAAGGAAGGAGATTCTACCACCTCCCTAGGTAACGCATTCCAGTGTTTCACCACCCTCCTAGTGAAAAAGTTTTTCCTTTTCTGTCATGCTAAGGCAGATGGAGGAGCAGAGGATATGTACTGCTGGGTGCATTATCTTTTCATTTCCTTGCCTTTGTGTCAGGTATGTTGTGTGTGTGTGTGTGTGTGTGTGTGTGTGTGTGGCAACCCTTAAGGCCTCACTGCAAAGGTGTTTTTGTGCATTAGTGGTTGGGTGTTCCATTTTTCTTGTCACTAGGCAGGTGCCCTGTGATCTGATGCTCTCAGAAGCTTTCCACTCCGAAGCATGATGTTAATGGCCCGGTAGCACCACTGTGATGAATCACAATGCTCATCTGAGCACGCAGGACTATTATCTGGTGGTTAATGGAGTTGAGCCACCATGCTCTGTATGAGTGGAGACAGCTTTAATAACATGTTTCTAATTCTGTTCCTCTGCCTTATCAAATGCAATCTGTCCAGGAGGGGCCACCTAGGAGGCTGGCAGGGCTGATAAAGGCACCCCTGCTGAGTTCATTACCCATCTGTCCACCTACAGCATTGTCATGTGAGTGTGATGGGGAGAGAGACTGAGGCTGTTCTCAGCTCTTAACCGATTTAAATGTCAGATTGAAGTGTGATTAAATCAACCCACTGGAGGTGAAGAGAGAAATGGTTCACCGGCTTCTCTTTGGTTCGTAATCTGTGTGTGTGTGTCTTTAAATATGATGCAGTGTTCAGAGGGGAACTTCAGGGCTCTCTCCTCACACAAGCAACCCCTCACTGGCAGCTGAGCTGGGACCTTTAGTGTCTGCTTCACAGGAATGGAATTATGCCAGGCTAAGCTGCAGCCTGTTTCATAGGCTTAGTCTAAGCTAGAAAAGGTTTGCTGGTCTTTTTTGTTCACAGTGTACATTCAGACCAGTTAGGTAAAACATAAAATACTCTACTTCTTAGAATCCAGAATCTTAACACAGAAGAACTAAAAACAGAGAGAGACAAAGCAGGCTGCTCCCTAAGGCAGCAAGTTATAACTCCCACTACCTTGCTCTGGGCTGGCTCTTTGCAGACTGACTGTTGAAGACACAGCATGCATACTTGCCTAGCCTGCAAGCAGAACTAGGAAACCCCCTTGGCTTAAAGTGATAGCTTGTAATTTTTAATACACCACACTTTATACCAGCAAACCCTCCTAATAGAGACACATCGTATACCAGCAAAAAAAAAAAGTGCTTCTGCCAATTTAACTTGTGCCAGATGGTTCTCCGGGTAGCCAGGACTGTGAGTCACTTTGTTACCCCTGCCTCCAGTGTGAGGGAGTCCTATCTGTGGTAGCTGAGTGTCAGTACCTTGCTACCAGCAGCCTTTCAGGCACTCTCCTCTGGGCTATGCCAGCCCTGACTTTGACTTGCAAGTTAACAATTGGTGAGCCCCAGTCCCTGAGCCCCTTTGAATCGTTCCCCTGCAATATCCAGCCCCTGACACTGGCTACTCAGAGAAATACCAGATCCTCTGAACCCATAGATGCAGCGTACCCTGGTTTACTGGTTTAACCTTAAATCCTTGCTCCTGTATCACACGCACGACTTGTGAGCACTTATGATAAAACAAAAGGAGGTTTTATTTTAGAAGGGATTGAGGTTCCACTAGAAACAGAAGAGGGTGATGGAAACAAATGGTTGCAATATAAAACACGAACCAGGACCTACACTTACCTGCACATCTACCACTGTGATATATGCTATCATGTGCCAGCAATGCCCCTCTGCCATGTACGTTGGTCAAACCGGACAGTCTCTATGTAAAAGAATAAATGGACACAAAACATAACATTCAAAAACAGATAGGAGAACACTTCAACCACTCTGGCCACTCAGTAAAAGACTTAAGGGTGGCAATTCTGCAACAGAAAAGCTTCAAAAACAGACTCCAATGAGAAACTGCTGAGCTTGAATTAATATGCAAACTAGATACCATTAACTTGGGTTTGAATAGAGACTGGGAGTGGCTGGGTCATTACACGTATTGAATCTATTTCCCCATGTTCAGTATCCTCACACCTTCTTGTCAACTGTCTAAATGGGCCATCTTGATTATCACTACAAAAGTTTTTTTTTTCTCCTGCTGATAATAGCTCATCTTAATTAATTAGCCTCTTTCAGTTTGTATGGTAACTTCCACTTTGTGTGTGTGTGTGTGTGTGTGTATGTGTGTGTGTATATATATATATATATATATATATATAAAAATCTCTCCAAGCAATTGTTCCAGGCTCTCTGCAAACTCAGGTCAACCTTCTGCTATTGGGTACACTCTGTTCCCGTTTTCAGGGTTCTCCTTGGCACCATAACAGCTATGACCTTTTTTTTTTTTTTTATTTTTGCTTTATATGAAAGCTGATATTCTGAAGAACAAGTCTGCAACTTGAGAGAAGTGCCAATGCATCATCCCACTGTGTACCAGTACAATCTGAACCCTGCTCAGCTGCCTACCTCCCTGTCATGGGGGTGTCTGACTTGATTAGTTCATATTTGTCAGGCATTACTATACATTATTAATAACTGCAGCCAGCTCCCTCAGCATGTAGTCTCATCAGCACTGACGAGCTAAACAGGGCCAGGACTGGTTACTATTTGGATGATGAGTCTTCACAAAAGCCAGGCTCTGCAGGAAGTGATGCTGGTGATTTAGGAGCTCATGACCTTTCATCCAAGTCAGAATGGAGCCAACCTCCCACCCTGCTGTCAAGGGATACCGGGCTACTGGTGATGCTATCTTTTGAATGAACCATTCATCTGATTGCCAGACCCCCCCTGTGATCACTTCAGATGATGCGCTGTATGCATGTAACGCTGATGCCCCTGAGTGGGTCTATAGCCACTGGAATCGAACCTGGGACCTCTGGATCTCAGTGCATGAGCCCTGTGACACATTGTACCTCAGAATGGCAACCTATAACACCCGTATACATCCATATATGGTTGTGATATGTCATTCAAAGCATGCCATATAAGGTATCATATGAAAGGTCATTTATACCTCTTTGGACAGAACAGGTTTCAGTGGATATCATTAGTGTGTATAAAGTTATGAGATTTTATCATTAGTGTGTATAAAGTTATGAGATTTTTGCTGTATAGCTGTTACTGAAATATGTAAGTGTGCTAGTGACATACAAAGGACCCCCGCCCAGGAGGGTGCTCCATGACCATTAATCAGCAGCGGAGTTGTAATCAAGCCATTTACAATTCAGTGACAGTTGCCCAAGTCTGCACAATGGGAGTTTACTCCATCACTGTGGCTCAGCAAAGTTCAGCGGGACACGTCTGGACAAGTGTCTCCCAGGCCCATGGATAGAAAGTATAAAATAAGGGACAGTTGCAGCATGCCTTTGCCTTTCTCCTCCCCCACCTACACTGGAAGCAACTGGAATGCTGAGAAGACGAAGGGCACCTGAGGTGACTGGCCCAGGCTTAAGGGGAAGCCTGTGGGTTGAGAACTGTAACATCCACTGGGGTGAGGAAAGTGCTGCTCTAAATACTGCCCAATGTAATAAGGTTTGAGATTTAGATTGGGTGGTTTTTTTATTTTATTTGGTAACTTCCTCTAATCTTTTATGCCTGCCGCTTATTATCACTTAAAATCTAGCTTTCTGTAGCTAATAAATCTAGTTTTATACTTTACCTAAAACAGTGTGGTGTGCTTGGGGAAACCTCTCCTCAGGTACAAAAGCTGCTGCCTGCCCTCTCCATGTTGGTTAACTAGTCAAGGTCACGCACCCCCATGCCAGGGAGTAGGCAGCTGAGCAGGGTTCGGATTGTACTGGTGCACAGTGGGATGGTGCATTGGCACTTCTCTCAAGTTGCAGACTGGTTCTTCAGAATATCAGCTTTCATATAAAGCAAAAAAAAAAAAGGCCGTAGCTGTTATGGTGCCAAGGAGAACCCTGAAAATGGGAACAGCATGTACCCAATAGCAGAAGGTTGACCTGAGTTTGCAGAGAGCCTGGAACAATTGCTTGGAGAAGTGTGAGCTGCCCCTTTCATCTCAGTGAGGGACGGGGCGGATTGGGTCATAAACTTAAGCTGGTCGGGCATTTGACCAGGGCAGGAAGGTACAGCTCAGGAGTGCAAGGCTGGGGAGCTGGGGGAAATTGGCTGAAGCCTCTCTATTGATAGTTCCTGAGTGGCTGGGAGAAGCATTCGCGTAACTCAGCTGAGTGTGTCCCTGACTGTGGATGTCTGTGTAAGTGCAGGACCTGCCAGAGGTTTGCAGCTTGTTACAGTGTGAGAGGGAGCCCAGGCTGGTGGGACAGAGGGCTCAGGGGTGCCTCAGTTCTAGGTTACACCCCAAGGACCCTGTCACAAGCCTTACTAGCTGAGCTAAAAGACCCAGTCTCTCAGCCAAGGCTGTAGTAGGCTTGTCAGTCTCTAGGTGGCGGGGACAGAGCATCACACACGTAGGCATGGCTTATGTCCACAAGCAGGTGCGTTTTTCCAGGTGTCCTGAGCAAATTTCAGTTTAGGTAATTTTGCAATCTGTCCACCTAATTTTCCCTTGCATGTTTAACCACCTCCTGTATGCTCCACTGCCTATCCTCAGCTGTTACTGTGTGTTGCTGTTCCACACCAGAGATGGCTGCACTGCAGGGCTCGGAGAGAAGTGTTGTCTGTATAGCTTGGCAGATCGCTTTGGGGAGCAAGGCGTGTGATATTTACATGAGATCATTGCTCCTCTCTGCTGGTGAACATCACATTTCTCACAGCCCTGGCTTGGGGGAGGCCTGACAGCTCGCCTGGCTGAAATATTGGCGAAATGTGAAGTGGGGGTTTAAGCACCGCATTGAAACATGCTGCAAAAAATCCTTCATAGGGGGAGAGTTTCTAAAAACTGCTTTAAAAATTAATCTAAATACGTCTCTCATCCAAGTGAGCCAGAGTCGTGGTGGCAGGTCTGGAGGCCTCCATCACCGGCTGTCCAGCTATCCTGGCTGTCGCAGCAGTGTGCTGTGATATAAAGGGATGTTACTGAGCAGAGCGATGAACGAAGCCAGCCCCGTGTTGCTCTTTGGTACAAGGGCCAGGCGCTGGGGTGCCCGTGAGCGACTGGTCATGTGCAGCTATCCCAGGAGCTTTGGGGGCAGTGGTGGCTGGCCCGGGTCATAGCTCTCAAGCTCAAGGAATGAAAGGGCTTGAAAGGTCTGAGCACAAAATGCCTGGGGACACTGAGAAGTTCCCGTTTGTGGGGAAGGTTTGACTTCTACCCTGGGGGTGTGGAAAGAAGAGACCTGGTCTGGGGTTGAGAATCTTGGGGTCGAAGGCTGAGCAGGACACTAGGTAGTATTAGAAGCTTCATTGATTTCTTATCTCCTTTTGGGCAATAGGGCAAATCCTCCCTCAGGGCAGCTGTTCCGTACAGCAACAGACCCTGAGTGCATTTCACTGGGGCGAGGCGGCGGGAGAGTGCAGAATTGGATCGGGGTGACCCAAGTACTGGATCCCAGGGCAGAAGTTCCACAGCCACTGAGCTGTGCTGTGTTGCATCCCTGTCTTGAGTGTGGGACTTGGGGAATAGGTCAGGGGAGAAGCTGGGACATCATCCCCCACTGAGCACTCCCCTCCCTGCACCCTCGAATAGGCACTAGAGCCGGAGAGGCTACGGCAGCCTGGAGGGCACCTCAGCTACCTTGCGGTGTGGGGATGAGGAGCCCTGACCCATGTGAGCATCCTCAGCATGATTCCTGCTGGCTCAGTGTGGGCACCAGACCAGGATCTTACCCAATAAAAGCTTTAGTTGTCTCGGTATTTTGCTGCCGGTTCTGCCCCTGTGGTTGAGCCCCTCCTGGACTACATGGGACATAATGGAGAGGAAGGATAGGCCTATGCTGAGGGTGTCAGCTGAAGAACATAAGAACGGCCATACTGGATCAGACCAATGGTCCATCTAGCCCAGTTTTCTGACTTCCCACAGCGGCCAGTGCCAGGTGCTTCAGAGGGAACGACCAGAACAAAGCAATTTCAAATGATCCATCCCCTGTCATCCAGTCCCAGCTTCTGGCAGTCAGAGGTTCAGGGACACCCAGAACAAGGGGTTGCATCCCTGACCATCTTGGCTAGTAGCTATTGACAGACCTATTCTCCATGAACTTAGGATTTGGGAGTCCCTGCTCTGCCACAGACTGCCTGTGTGACTTTGGGTTAGTCTCTCCGTGCTGCTGTAAACCAGGGACTGTAGCACTACCATGAGTAGGCCTTCGTATGTCTTCACTTAGCTCCACCCAGGTGGGAGCAGCCATGTTGGAAAGCACAACACAGGCTACTAGGTCCTCACTGGTCCTGAGCTCCCCTGTCTCTGTTACTAGGGCTTCTGGGGCACATCTCATGGGTCTTTGTGGGACAGTAAGCTGAGCTGCTCTGTGATTCTTTCCCACTGAATTGTGGGAGAAGGTGTCAGTTCTCCAGGGCGCCAAGAAGGACAATCGGCACTTGAGTAGTTTAACCTGGGTCCCCACTGCAAAGTGTCTAGATTACCAGCCTATAGGTTACCAGTACCACCTGGGCTTCAGCCTATACCCTACCTAGCCTGGGTTGAAACCACCTCCATACACAGGTGAGAGGATATTGTGTGTGGATGAGAAGGGGGTTTGGGGTAAAACCCATGTTTACTCAAGACGCACACACAGATACTACAATAATGATGGCCATCTAAAGACCTGACTCATTCTATTCTAGTTATGGGACACTGAATTGGGTCCTCACGCCAAGCTCTGGTCAAACCTGGTGCAAAATTTCACATTCAAGCTGGCCCCGCAATAAAGTCGAACTTCCAAGTTTGACGCTGGGTATCTCCTTTTCAGAGACTGTAGGTGTTTCACTGGCAGGCTTGCTAGATGCTGCTTTGCGAATTTACTCTGAATTTCTACTCCAAGGAAAACATATTGTGGTAGATAATGTACTCGGTGACATGCCAGATGTCAAAACAACCCAGGATAGTGTTGCTGAAAGCCTCCACTGCTACGAAAGGCAAGTACAGGGATCACTGTTCACTTATTCGCAATCAAAGTTTGGTGGCACACCATTGTAATTGAAAGGCTTGTGAGCATTCAAAATACAGGGGGGGTGAAAGATCTCCCCTGACGTTTTGGGGTACTGTTTAACGGGAGAGGACTCCCCATTCCTGTCTGCTTTCTCCTTGAAGGTTCTGTTTTAAACAAGGTGATGTGGAGCGTTGTCATGAGCCCTGCCTACCTTCGTGAGAGCCTGGAATGGTAGCTTGGGAAGTCACTCCTTTCACCAATGCTGTGTGATGTAAAAGATGCCAGGTGGACAGTTGTGGTAGCAGAAGATTATCTGTATCAGACCATTGTGTCTGAGCACCTCACAATCTTTAATGTATTTCTCCTCGCAGCACCTCTGGGAGGGAGGGAAATGGTATTATCCCCATTACACAGATGGGGAAACTGAGGCACAGATCAACTGAAGTTTTGTCTTCACTAAACAGAAAAAAGGGTGTTCTTAATTTGCGTTAGCTAACTGTGGTTTTACCTTGGTGTGCTAACTGGTGCAAAAACAACAAACTGCCTTGTCATCACTGAAGTTTAACCTCAAGGCGGGTTTTTTTGGTTTATTTTTTGGATTTTTTTTTTTAAGTGAAGACAAGGGCTTATCTACACCTCGAAATTTACCAAATTAGCTATGCTGGAATAATTTCCCATGTAAATTCTTAGTGGAATGGCGGGGGTGTTATACCGAAATAACTATTGTGGAATTTTGTTTGCAGCGTCACTGTAGCCGTGTTGGTCCCAGGACATGAGAGACAAGGTGGGTGAGGGATATCTTTTATTGGACCAACTTCTGATTGGACGGGACAAGCTTTCAAGCTCCACAGAGCTCTTCTTGAGGTCTGGGAAATGGAACCAGAGGGTCACAATACAAGGAGGGACTGGTTGTTATGCATAAGGGGTTAACACATGTTGCAAGAAACCACTTAAAATGAAATGGGCAATTAACACCTCTTCAGTCATAAGTAGGGTTGCCAGGCACTGCTGACTGGGCCATTAAAAGTCCAGTTGGCAGCGCAGCGGGGTAAGGCAGCCTCCCTGCCTGCCCTGGCTTCGCACGGCTCCCGGAAGCAGCTGGCATGTCCGGCCCCTTGGCATAGGAGCAGCCTCGGAGGCTCAAAGCACTGACCCCACCCCAAGCGCCGGCTCCGCAGTTCCCATTTGCCGGGAACCACGGACATTGGGAGATGCAGGCGGGGTCCCTGCAAGTGCAGGCAGCGCAAAGAGCGCCCCCGGTCCCTCCATCTAGGAGCCGGACAGGCCGTCTGCTTCCAGGAGTCGCACAGAGCAAGGGCAGGCAGGGAGCCTGCCTTAGCCTCGCTGTGCTGCCACTGGGAGCTGCCTGAGGTAATCACTGCCCAGCTGGAGCCCAAACCCCCTCCTGCATCCCAAACCCCAGCCCTGAGCCCCCTCCCACACCCCAAACCTCTCGTCCCTGGCCCCACTCCAGAGCCTGCATCCCCAGCCGCAGCCTGCACCCTATTGTAATTCAAGCTAGATAATCAAAGCTACATGTCTACACTGCTGCAATTGCACCTCTGACTGCAGTGTAGACGTGATTCACAATGGGGGCGGGGAATGAAATTCTAAACCAGTATCCCATTCAGGAGCTTTAGGAGCTCTAGGCATCATTGTTCAGCACAACATCACTTAGCACAAAAGGACACTAATGTTCTTGCCACCCGAGTAGGGTAGGCTACTATCGTTCTCCCCATTTTGTGGATGGGAAAATTAGCACTGAGAGATTAGGTGACTTGCCCAACAGACCATCTGTGTCAGCCAGGATTAACTCTGGCATTACTGGCTTCCCCTCCTGAGCTCAGACCTCACCTCTCTAGCATGGAGCTTGCTCTCTGCTGCAAGATTTTTAGATGTTAAGGCCAAAAGGGATCATTAGGATCATTGAGTCTGACCTAACATAGGCTAGAGAACTCCACCCAGACTGACTTGTATAAAATCCCACCAGGGCTATCCAAGAGCATTCCAAGCAGCATTAGCGTTTGCAGTCCCAGGTGCATGAGAACTGCCAAACAGAGAGCACCAAGGGGCAGTAATCATCCCTGTACTATTAGCTCGGCTCTAGCTCTCTTCTAGTGGCTGAAAGGGAATTGTATTCCATGTAATATATGCTCAAATCCAACGTGAATGTTGCCCACCTATATTATTAACCAACTTTTAATTTATATAGCGTAATGTATAGGAAACCACGTTAAAATTATAAGCTATCACTTTAAATTCTCTGGGATTTTTCCTGGCCCTGTTTACAGGCTAAGGCGCTTTGTAGGGAAGCGTGCAATCTGGGTCTAGCAGCAGTCAGACTGTGAAGAGCCAGTCTCGAGTAAGGTGAGGTGAGCTGTGCCCCTTTGCCTTAGGGAGCAGCCTGCTTTGTCTCACTCTGGTTTTGGTAATTGTGTGGATTTTAAGAAATAAAGAAGTGTTCCGCTGCAACCTTCCAGAAACCTAAAACCAGGAGACTGGACTAGATCTACTGAGATCCCTTCCAGTCCTATAACTCTCTGAAATTTGGTTCCTTTAACAAGCCTGGCTATTAACAAATCAAACAGCAGCACAAATGCACATCTTCTAAGGGGCTTTGTTCTCCTACTTCCTGAGTCCCTTTGTACCAAGTGGTGCTACCTTCTTTCTGAGGAAAAGGAAATAAAACACATGTGATTTAAAAAATACAAACAACCTTAGCAGTCTCTTCGGCCTTTCTAAACTGAAATGCTTTGTTGGTACAGCTATACCAGCTTATTCCAGTTCCCCGAGCGAAATAAGCTATCCCAGCAAAAGGACTTGCTCATCATTTGACACTATAATATTACTATTTGTATGTCTGTAGCACCTATGGGCCTGGTGCAAGAGCAGGGCCCCTGTATAGACACAGAAGAAAAACACAGTCCATGCCTCAGAGTTGACAATCTAATACAGCAGCACTTTGGATCTCCAGCTTGGCTGAGGCCTCTTGGCGCTGTACAAAGAGGGTGAAATCCTGTTGCCAATGAAATCAGTAGTTCCCTCTAATTTCACTATGGTCGGGATTTCACCCCTGTATCTTGCAAGAGGATGGTTGATTCTTCCTCAGGGTTCTTCAGATTTGGCTTGTTCCCTTTGGTGTGGGTACAGTGATTCCCCCACGTGATGCCTCTTCTGGATCATTGGAGGGAGTGGACCGACGATTCATCCCATGGGTCCAGGACTCCTGTGTGACCAGCAAGTGTCTCCGGTGGCACCTCGGTACGTGTTGTTTCCCGAAAAGCACCTCAGGAGATCTCGGCGGGTCAGTTTCACTTTTGACGCTCGCTGGGACCCATATCCATTGCAAGAGCCTTGAATTCTCCACCACACACCGAGGCCCTTGGCAGGGTGGTCATGGTGAGACATCCTGCCTTGCCTTGGCTTCCATGAGCCTCGTTGACATCCTGCCTTGCCTTGGCTTCCATGGTTCTCCTCTTATCTCTCTGGCTGTTCTTTCAGCATCTCTTCTTCTTCCCCACTTTGGAGCCTCTTGGGGTCTTGCCCCCATATTTGTGTGGGCCAGCAGTCAGACAGCATCCGTTGGCGGGGTTAATTCAGAGGGAAGCACGCCACCTCCTAAGTCATCAGCACTGCCTGCCCGCAGCAGCTGACTTCCCTTGGGAGTCTCCTACTCCAGTCTTGACGAGGTTTGCTCCTCTTTAGCTGTGTAAGATCACAGGCAGGGTAGCGCAGCTAGGGACTGTGAGTGTGGGGGTGGGGGAATTGGTGCAGCAGGGCAGGGAGTTGAGGGGGCCTGACTGGGAAATAAACAGCTCTCTTCCCCTCTGCTGCTCTGACTTTTAAAACCTCTTCTGTGCGTAGCCTTCAGCACGTGTCACTCTTCGCCCACAGAGCCCCAAAGATAAAAGCAAGTCGTCCAGATCATATTGAAAAGCCATTTCTCTGCTTTCAGAGACTGATAAATTAAAAGCTCCTTGGCCTCGGAGTGCAAGGGAGTTTCCCCCCACAATAGCTCAGATCACATTAAAGCATTGACAAGCAGCCACTTTGTGCTTCACTTAAAAATTAGCCAGGAGCAAAAATGTTACTTAGGGTGGAGGAGGAAACTGCCTTTAATTGGAACTTGCTCCATGCTGAACTGCTGTTGACAATTAGTTTTCAATTAGCAGTTCTCTAGGTTTGGGTTCAGCTCTAAAAGACAGTCTGTGAAGCGAAAATCAAAACTTTTGGCCTATCTCGGAGACATTCAACTGGATTCAATTTTCCCATTATTGAATTTAAAAATAACAGTGCTTTGTTTTTCACTAGCATTCTTCCCACTAGGACTGTGAAGCTTTTCACAACCCTCAGCCAATGTAAGCCTCACAAATACCTCTTTGAGATAGGTAAAGAATATAGATAAACATTCGGATTACTTAACCTGCACCGGTAGTGAACCCACTTCTGAGGTAGAAAGTGCGGCTTTTCAACCACTCACAGCAACACTGCACAACTGTTTAGGATAGGAAGTGAAGGAATGACTGAAACTGCAGGAGGAACGTAATGAGGCCAAATCTGTGTGGACTCAGGCCATGTCTACACTACAGCGGCTGCAGCATCACCATTATGGCATTGCTGCTGTAGTGCTATAAGTTTCCACCACCCCCCCCCCGCCCCCACTTGACAGAAGGGTTTTTTCTGTCGATGTAGGTAACCCACCTCTCCAAGAGGCAGTAGCTAGGTCGGTGAAAGAGTCTTTCCATCAACCTTGCTGATTCCACAGTGCGGGTTAGGATAGAGTTTCCATTGGTCCTTCAATCTCCATCCAGGTAGATTTTTGAAATACGAACAAATGTCCCTGATTTTTTCCTTGCTCGTCCTTTTTCCAGTGTTGATTTTTGTAGAACGGCAATTCCCGACGTGCCCTAATAGCGACGTGCATGTTTACTGGTTTGCCACCCCTACGTCTGTGCCGCCTTCAGAGCTGGGCGGCTGGAGGGGGTGGCAGCTGCTGGTTGGCCACCCAGCTCTGAAGGCAGCGCCGCTGCCAGGAGCAGCGCAGAAGTAAGGGTGGCCTGGTGTTGACTACTGAGTTGCAGAAAGGGATCCCGCTGGTACAAGGCAAAATACGTGCCTGAAGTTGGAATCAACCACTGCTGAGAAAGATACGTTCTACAGAGAAATATGCATGAGCACAGCAGGAAGAAGCGCAGTAGGAAAGGACTGACTGCAAGTGAAAAGGTCCATTTAAATTTGATATACATTTATTTTTGAGGCCATTACACTTGTTGTTCATAAATATTAGATATTCAGAGTAGAAAGAATCTGTCCCCTCTCCAACTCTCCCTCCCGCCGGCAGTGTCCTCTACTTGGGAACGTGATATATGGTAACCCTAGGTTAGGTCAACCTGTGTCACATGGGGATGAAATTTTTTAGAGCCCTGAGTGACATAACTAGGTTGACATAAGTTTTAGGTGGAGACAAGACCTCAGTTATACATTAATCATAATATTATAAGATTGGAAGGGACCTTGAGAGGTCTTCTAGTCTAGTCCCCTGCACTCATGGCAAGACTAAATATTATCGAGACCATCCCTGACAGGTATTTGTCTAACCTGCTCTTAAAAAATCTCCAATGATGGAGATTCCACAACCTCCCTAGGTAATTTATTCCAGTTCTTAACTACCATGACAGTTAGGAAGTTTTTTCCTAATGTCCAACCTAAGCCACCCTTGTTCTTGTCCTATCCTCAGAGGTTAAAGAGAACAATTTTTTCCCCTCTTCCTTGTAGCAATCTTTTATGTACTTGAAAACTTATGTCCCCTCTGTCTTCTCTTCTTCAGACTAAACAAACCCAATTTTTTCAGACTTCCCCCATAGGTCATGTTTTCTAGACCTTTAATCATTTTTGTTGTTCTTCTCTGGACTCTCCAGTTCATCCACATCTTTCCTGAAATGTGATGCCCAGAACTGGACACAATACTCCAGTTAAGGCCTAATCAGTGGGGAGTAGAGAGGAAGAATTACTTCTCATGTCTTGCTTACAACACTGCTGCTAATACATCCCAGAATGATGTTCACTTTTTTTTTTTTTTTTTTTTTTTTTTTGCAACAGTGTTACACTGTTGGGTCATATTTAGCTTGTGATCCACTATGTCCCCTAGATCCCTTTCCGCAGTACTCCTTCCTAGGCAGTCATTTCCCATTGTGTATATGTGCAACTGATTGTTACTTCCTAAATGAAGTACTGTGCATTTATTCTTCTTGAATTTCATTCTATTTACTTCAGACCATTTCTCCAATTTGTCCAAAACATTTGGAATTATAATCCTATCCTCCAGAGCACTTGCAACCCCTCATAGCTTGGTATCATCCACAAACTTTATAAGTGTACTCTGTGTGCCATTATCTAAATCATTGATGAAGATATTGAATGGAACTGGATCCAGACCTGATCCCCGCAGGACCCCACTTGATATGTCCTTCAGCTTGACTGAACCACTGATAACTACTCTCTGGGAATGGTTTTCCAACCACTTATGCACCCACCTTATAGTAGCTCCATCTAGGTTGTATTTCCCTAGTTTGTTTATGAGACGGTCATGTGAGACAGTATCAAAAGCCTTACTAAAGTCAAGATATACCACATCTACCTCTTCCTCCTCTCATCCGCAAGGCTTGTTAGCCTGTCAAAGAAAGCTATTAGGTTGGTTTGACACAATTTGTTCTTGACAAATCCATGCTGACTGTTACTAATCACCGTATTATCTTCTAAGTTTTTGAAAATTGATTGCTTAATTATTTGCTCCATTATCTTTCTGGGTACTGAAATTAAGATCACTGGTCTGTAATTTCCTGGGATGTCCTTATTCCCCTTTTTATAGATGGGCACTGTATTTGCCCTTTTCCAGTGCTCTGGGATCTCTCCCATCTTCCATGACTTTTCAAAGATAATCACTCATGGCTCAGATATTTCCTTAGTCAGCTCCTTGAGTATTCTAGGATGTATTGTGAATGTAATTGTCTAATCTAAATATTAGAGTGGGGATTTGTCCAGGACTCTGTGATTAGCACTTTCATCTCTTGTAGAAAGGAGAACGCAATTTTTTTAAAGAGTCGTTGATCTCTCTGTGCCTCAATTTCCCCATCTCTATGTAACCCATGCCTGCTGGATGTGGTGCTCTGTCCCCCTCTAGTGGCACCTAGACCAGCTAGAGATTAATGAGTCTGCTACATCCTTAACTAAGAGCCACATGGCTTTTAGCTCATGCAGTAGAGACTCACACACTAAGCTTCAGAAGTCCCAGGTTCGAGGCCGCCCACCGATGACTGAGGTCTGTTGATGTTGCATATACATTTTGGAAACTAATAATTACCTACTTCACATGGTTTTGTGAGGCTTAAATAATATATGGAAATCTCTTTGGCAGGCAGATAGGTGGAAGATGATATAGAAGAGCACAAAATTGTTGTCCTTCACTACAATGTTAATGCTACAGGAGCACAGTTTGAGGGGTTACCACTAGCCAGGCAGTGGCTGATAAGGCTTTTCACATAAGGTAAGTCACTGTAGCACCATTAACTTCAAAGGAGTGATGCCGATGGAGCTGGGCCTGTAACCTTCCTGTTGAAGGAGATCCAAGCAGCCACTGGCTTCCTTTTGAAATCTCGCTCACATTTATTATCAAAGAGAAATGGAAGCAAAGCCCAATTTCTTGGCTGAATCCCCCGTTCAGAGACGCTGATTGGTGAGATGTAGCTGAGCCTTTCTTAATCTCATCTGCAGCACCGAGAGGGAACAGACCAGTTCTTTCGCAGCCGGCAGAGGCCTTTCATAAAACAAGCGGGAGCTTCTCTTTCATCAGGCTAGATCTGACTGCTGAAAGCGAAAGCCGTTTAAGAAGACAGTTTGCCTCCAATCTTTCCTCCTTTCCTGTCCCCCATCAACTCACCCACACAATACAAGCAGGTGCCTATTTTTAGTTTATAACTGTGTGAGCCAACAGCACCCCTCTTGCAACGCAATGGACTTCAGCGGAGATGAATTTGGCCCCGGCGCGACAACGCATGTCCCGTGCCGAGACCAAAGCTGTGCGGCTGAGCGGTGCCGGTGCAAGCTGTCGGTGTAGCACAGGGCTCGAGCGATAACCGGATTATTGCAGATCAAGTTATCAGGCAGGGACAGTCAGACCCACTGGCTTTTTGCTTAAAGTGTTTTTTCTTCTCTCCACCATCCCAGCCTGCTGCCAGCCCTCACCCGCATCACTGCTGGTAATCCTGATGGAAGTGAGTGGACTTGGCCCAGTGGCAGGCTTTCCTCTGTCCAGCGTGTCAGCTCTGGTTTCTGCAGCGTCAAGGACTGTCAGACTCGGGCTCAATTTACTGCAGGGCTCAAAGGTCAGAAACTCTTGCCGTAGGGGCCACCTGAGATGATGCTTCCTCCCAAGGAAGGCTTGTGGAGAAGGGGGCAGGATTCCTACACATCCCTCCCTCTACTGCCAGAGGGACCCCTATAGCCACAGAGCTGGGGGCCAGATTTGCCCTTCTGTGGACAGGACACTTGGACTGGGACTCAGGAGACCTGCGTTCCTTTCCCAGTGTTGCCAATAACCTTCTGTGTGCTCAGGACCCAAGCCCTGATCCAAACTTTTGCACTTTAGACTCCTCTCTATATTGGCAATGGCCCAAACCGGCAGCCCTCAGTCGCAACATTCCCACACTTTGATAGGCGTTCAACCCCAAATCCGTACTCTTCTGCCTATGTTATCTCGAGTTTTCAGGAAAAAACAATGTGGTGCATGAAACGACCCCCAGACAGGGGGTAGTACTTTGGCAGTAATAGAATCATGTATTTATGTGCCGCACCTTTTATCCAGAATACTGTGAGGATGGGAATGCTTTGTGTAACCCACACACCTTCTGGGTGTGGTGTTCAGGCCCATCTAGTGGCACCAAGACCACTGAGGGAGAGGGAGGTAAAATGAGTCGGCTCTACAGCGTTAGCTAACAGCCAGTTGGCTTTTAGCTCCCGTGGTAGAGGCTCCTGCACTAAGCTCCACAGATCCCGGATTCGATCCCGCCCGCCGACAACCAGGGTCTGTTGGCGTTCCACTTGCACTTATAAAATACCTTTCATTCAAGCTCCCCTGAGCACCTTGCATGTATTAGTAAAGCTGGCTTCCAAAAACCCCTTACCAGATCGGAAATATCACCACCACCTTCTTTAGAGATGGGGGGGGGGGCGGAAACGGAGGCAGAAAGCTTAAGGTCACATGGCTGAGTGTTGGAGGTAGAAAGAGAATGAGGGAGTGGTCGGGGGAGGGGGCGGGCATAGTCTGTGATCAAGTAACTAAAGACACATCATAATGCATATGCGCCGGGGGGCAAAGGCAGGTTGCAATTTGTGCAGGAAATGGCCCATCTTGATTATCATACACATTGTGAAGAGATTGGTCACTTTGGATGGGCTATTACCAGCAGGAGAGTGAGTTTGTGTGTGGGGGCGCGGAGGGTGAGATAACCTGGATTTGTGCTGGAAATGGCCCAACTTGATGATCACTTTAGATAAGCTATTACCAGCAGGAGAGTGGGGTGGGAGGAGGTATTGTTTCATGGTCTCTGTGTATATAATGTCTTCTGCAGCTTCCACAGTATGCATCCGATGAAGTGAGCTGTAGCTCACGAAAGCTTATGCTCAAATAAATTGGTTAGTCTCTAAGCTGCCACAAGTCCTCCTTTTCTTTTTGCGAATACAGACTAACACGGCTGTTACTCTGAAACCAATCTTAATTCTGGCATTTTGAATGCTTGACTCTGTAACCTTAAAGGGTTTGGCAGGTTTTGAATGTCATTTTCTAATTAAAAAACCAGAAAACTGAAATTCCATTAAGTAGAACCATATTGACGCGCCCCCACCGCCCCATGGATCGTTACCAGGGTTCAGACCTATAGCTCCACAGCACAGACCTCTGCCACTTAAGCTAACAGAATAACTGGTAGCAACAGCAGGCTGTTAACATCTGCGTGGAGCAGGGAAACAGATACGCACTTTACCAGTGGGTCTCTCAGATATTTGCTGGCAGCAGGGGAATGCTGAGACTCGGGTGTTCTCCTGGGTCCCTTCCAGATTCTGGAGGGACTGTGCTGTAGTGGGTGGCAGGCCCTTTCCCCCCAGCTTGTGACAATCCCATTCTCCTCCCCTTTCCAGTCACTACCCCCTGTGTTCTCTATTCCTGTCCAACCTCTGGAGCCTGCATCACTTCCCCTCTCCCCACCTTGCTCCTATTCTCTGGCTGTCCTCATCTCCCCACTTCCTCCCACCTCTACACTTCCTCCCACCTCTCTCCTCCATGGGCAGCTGGAGCACTTATGGCACAGGAGAGACATGGAACTGCTCTAAGTTGTGATGCCCAGTTCCACACCAGCCCCCGCAGCAACCAGGAGAAGCAATTGCATGGAAAGTCCTCGTCCACTCCTTGCAGCCTTGAGGTGGAGCATGCTCAGTGCAGATAGAATCTTCAGCGACTTAAGCTTCTAAACTCTGACAAGTCTCTCCTGAGCATGTGTGAACTGTGATTTTTTTTTTTCCTCCCCAGAGGCTCACACCTTGGCAAAACTGGGGAGAATTTTCACAGAAAAACCAAAAGGCACCTCCCTGACACTGGGGGCATGAGCTTCTCAATGAAATCATAGAGATGTAAGAGCTTCTCCGTGAAATATTGTCGGAAATTTTTTTCCGTGGGCGAAACAGTATATTTTCCCCTAATCTTGATCTCAGGAAAAAGCTGAATCTTAAAACTTAAAACTTAAAAAAAAGAAAAAAAAATCACTGGGGCAGATTGCATGGAAAATTTTAGATCAAACAGGTAAAATCTGGCAAAGTTGATAAGCAGCTAAAACCAGGGTCTTCTAAGGGAAAGCATTGGGCACCCTTAACTATGGGCATTGATACCAGCTCTGCCTATCGGTATGGTAGAACGTAGGAGCCCTCATCAAGGATAAGACGAGAAACACAAAAGCCTCCAAATGCTCACAGTCTAGCGTCAGGCAGGAAGCCAGCGTGGGATGAACCAGATAAATGGGACGGGGGAGGGAGAGAGGGGTGTTGCAAGGTGGTGTCAGATTGCTACATGCCACCTTGCCACTGTGCCTTCAGCTTAGCAGCGATGCCTCTCGAGTAGTTCAGTCTCTAACCCATCCACTTGGGCTCTTTGCTGATACTGCCACCAAAGATACAAATCAGGGTGGTGGTTTTTGCAACATGGACATTAGTCTAATGTAAAATGGGCCAAGACCCATTTCATATAAGCAGAGGCAATGCATCAGGGGGTATACGGGGTCACATGTCCCTCCCCCCCACCCCAGATTTGGTGCTTAGTTTGTGCTGAGCATGCTCTGCCCTCACTCAGTCCCTCCTCCCCCCACTGTCGGCCGGCACGGGTCGTCTCTGCACATCAGCCACAGAATAGGCATCTGATGCGGAGAGCTGCTGATCCTTGATGGCTCTGGGCTTAATCCAAGACTGTGACCTAAAGGCCAAAGGCCCCGTATGCCATTAGCTTGAGCCAACCAGCTTCCCAGTGCTGCAGAGTTGTTCCCACTTTGTCAATGATTCAAGGATGGGAAGGAACCTATCATTTTGGCAACTTTCACTTGTGTCTGTGAGGCCACAGGGCAGAAAGGGGATTTTCCATAGGGGGGGAAGGGATTTTTTTTTTTTTTTGGTATTGATTGTGGCTCCCTCCAACCATTGTGGGAGCCCAAGGGGAAACATGTCGTTAGCTTTCCTCCACCTGAACCTTTTGAAGTTTGTCTAAAAGGCAGCTGCAGTTGGACTAAGCCTATTGGATTTGGAGCAGGATACATGGAAAACCTACGGCCTGGGTTATACTGGAAGTCAAACTAGAAGATCAAAGGGGCATTCCGGCCTATGAATTTAGTCCAGAGCCTCTGCTACTCACGGCTAATGAGTCAGAGCATGTGACTTGGAATCAGGTCTCCTGGGGCCTGATTCCAGACCTTCCCACTGTCCCAGGTTTCACAGGACTGTTTGGTTTTGGACTGTCCCCCAGAACCCTCTGTACCAGCTGAAGTGACCATCTCCCTCCTTCGGGACTACCCAGCTGGAAGCAGTTTGCCCAGGGTCCCCTGTTTGATGGAGCCCCCAAACTGAGTGGTGGTGTGATCTGGCGCACAGGGTCGCAGTGCCACTCGGATTTGTCCGGCCCTGCTCCCCCGTCTCCAAACCTATGTGGCGCTGCATCCTGCGCCAGCCAAGTGAAATGGTGGGAGGTACGTGACTCTCCTTTGTCCCACACCTCACACGGGTGCGAGCAATTACGCAAAGAGGCGGTCGAATGCGATTGGATCAGAGCGGTAGCACTGGCATCCACGTTGCAGTGGTGTAAATGATTGCACAAGGTGCAGGGTAAAGCAGAGCCTGGCTCCCGGTTTCTGTCCCAACCAGCGCCACTGACTTGCGTGTGACATTGAGACAATTGCTCAGCCTCTCTGTGCCTCAGTTTCCTCAAAAGGGCTAAGGCTTAACTAGCTCGCAGGTGTTGCATGGCTTAATTAATACCTGCAAAGCCCTGGCATGAAACGTGCTTTAAGATCAAAGAGGAATGATCTGGTTGGCTTTGATCTACTTCGTGCTTTGACCACAGATGTGAAATGTGGCTGGGTGCTTCTGAAACTGAAATTCCTGCCCGTGACCTTGAGAGCCTCGCTGAGTGCTCTGCCTTTTAGGCGCTAACCTGCTTTCCCCGCACCACCCCCCCCCCCCGCCCCCAGTAAGTAGGCTTGATTGGATGCAGCTGTCATGGACCCTCTCGCTTTCCTGAGAGTTTTCAGTGCAGGTGATGCTTTTCTCCAACCGGAAAAAAATAAATCTGATTTGGATTTAGTTTCAATCTCCTGACACAATGGAAGGTGGGAATGAGACGACTGCTAGTTTAAGGGCCTTTGAGAGAGTTATTTATAGCCAAAGAGCACAGTGTAGGTGAGAGACACACATTTGGGAAACTAGGGCCCTGATCCTGCAAAAACCTAGACAGACGCTAATGTAACCGTTGTGCCTACTAGGGAGATCTCTCTTTAAGAGACCCATTGGAGAGAGGTAGGAGTGAGTTGTGTCTGGGTCACTGTTGCTAGGCAGATTTAGCACTCCACATCCCGAAGCTTCTGGAATTGGGTGTGGTAGTTTTGGGTCTGCTCCACTAGGTTCCCTGTGGCTGGGGTCCGACCCCATGAGGGTCAGCAGTCAGGGCAGCTGCTTTGCAGAAGGCCATGTGCTCTGTGTGGGCTGGGAGACGCTGAGCCCAGGAGCGGGAAGCAGGCTGGTGTCCCTAACGCTGAAGCATTTTGCAGTGATACTGTTAACCCTGTAGCCAGGAAACCTGGGCAATGCTAATTATAGCCAGGGGAAATCGGGAGAGGAAAATAACTTCTTCTGATTTAATTGTATGCTTTGAATGAGGTTTTGATTTTACCCAAACTGTTCAAGTTACATTGTCTCAGCTAGTCTGAGTCACCGACTCTTCTTTAACTGCAGTAATGGGGAACGAGTCATTTCTAGTTTGCTAGTCTCGGTTTTGTATTTTCTTGTAACAGGGTTTTCTTTAAATCGGTACACAGAACGGAGTGGTGGGTTAATCAGTTCACTGGCTGGCTGGCAGTGATTTCGGCACAGGAAGAGTCTGTCTGGATTCCAGCTGAAGAGCCCTACAAGCAAGGGGAGGTTGGGGGTTTTTAGGCACTGGAGGAGGGCAGTGAAGTGAACTCTAGCCCACCCAAAGGTTACACTAACTTTCACTTATGTGACTAGTTCTCTTGAAGTCAATGGCTCTCTCGTGTGTGTAAAGTGAAGCATATGCCTAAGTGTTTGCACAATCATAGCTTCAAAGACAACTATATTTCACTGTACCTAAATCTCACACCTACACACAAATCTCGTACCTATATATCGTAGGCAGAGCCCTGCGTGTCTCACACATGTGAAGTAACTAGAAATAAAACCCAAAAGAACATAAAAAACGACATACAATGAAAAACTGACCCCACAGCAGCGGCTCCTGTCCCACGGAGGTGGGCCTGGCTCCCTACTCCAGGTGTTGTGGTCACAGCACCACTCACTCAAATTTGCCCCTGCCACCTCTCCGTCATCAAGATGGCGGGGCAGCTGGGTCAGACCCAAGAGGCACTGTGACCCTGTGTGCTAGGTCGCAATGCCCGGAGCAGGGAGCCAGTCCCAGTCCTGTGGGACCGGAGCTGCCATTGTGGGGTGAGTGTGGGGCAGGCTCGCTCTGCAACAACTCCCCCCGGACCTCCACCAGGGGCAGGACCCAATCCTCCCCTCTCAGAGCCTCCCCTCTCCTCTGGGAGCAGGACCTGATTTCCCCATGTCCATAGGGCCTCCCACCCCTGGGGTCAGGACCTGATCCTCCCACGCAGGGCCTCCCACCCCGCAGGGGAGGGGGGGTTAGTGGAAGGAGTTGGGGATCAGCAGTATTGCCAAGTGCAAATGTTCAAAACTCATGAGTCAGGCTCATCAAAAATCATCAGATTATGTAAAAATGATAGTTTTGGGGTTCTTTTTATTTGCCTTCTGCTTTTGAGCCTTCAGGGTGCACTGGGGTCACATTTTTGAAGCTTTCTGCACAGCCACAAGGGCTAGAAACTTTTTTTTTCTCTTCAAGAATGAAGGGTGAAAGCATCCCATCTCCACTTGCCTCCAGGAGCCGGGGCTTTAAGGAAAACAAGAATTATCATGAGACTCATGACAAAGTCATGAAAGTTGTCAACACTGGGAGGGGGAGTATGTAAGAATGGATAAAGGGGGGATTCCTGGCACTAAACTGGGGATCTGGGATGCTGGGGCTCAATGGTAGAGGGGAAATACTTAACAAGTGTTTCAATACCATGGAATAATGCCTAATAAAATGATGCAGTATAGATAAACTGGGACTTCGACATTGGTTTTTATTGATATTTGAGGTATTGAATGAATGCAAATGTACTAAAAAGATATAAAACAAACTTTTAATGGATAATAACAAGAAATCCCTGAAAAACAAAACAAAAAATTATTTAAAAAAATTAAAGAATTTCACGGGTGCAATCCTCATAGCCGAGCCTGCAGCCGCCTCCATCAATGGTCTTACTGGCATTATTTAACTTGCTGGAGCTGCCCAAGTGCTAGGCACTTTCCAAACACAAAGGAAAGCACAGTGCCCACCTGGCCCAGGGTTAAGGGCTTGTCTGCCCTGTGTGTTTGTACCACGGGATAACGAACACCTGTGAGCTCTCCTTCTGCAAAAACACAGTGATAACAAGGTACTTTACTGCGAGCAGGCTAGGCAAGGTTAACCACAGGAGGAGGGAGATACCATGGACCTTGCCTAGCTACTTTGTGGTAAAAACTACCGGTGCCGTGTCTCCAGCAGGATTTTATAGTGAGATAACTACCCTGCGTTTGTTATCTTGCTGTATAAAACCACCTTTATAAGCAGTGAAGAGAGAACCTAAAAAAGATAAAGCCAGACAGAAAGCAAGTGCGAAAGGGATCTATCATGCAAGCGAATGGATCCGTGTGCTTGCTGTAAGTGTGGCTGTTTCTAATTTGGCTTGGTTAGAAGTTTTTCAGAAACTCAGAAGCATAAGCAGGGCATAGCTTGGTCCAGTGCTTGAATGAGGGACCTTCCAGGACAACCTAGACGGTGCAGGGCAGATCAATTTATATGTAACTAGAGAGTATGTCTCTGTGATTGTGTGGGGAAGGGCTTTGCAGGTGAATCTGGACCGGCATCATGTCCACCAGTTAAACACCCCACGGCAGCTTCCCAAGTAGAGGTGCTGGGTGAGATGTGAAAGGAAAGAGAGGTAGCTGGGGTTTGATTCGGACTTCAGCTCAGTGTCTGAAGTTGAGCTGGCCAGAAGCTTTACACTGAAAACACACTTTGGTTGAAAACAGCATATTTTCTAACCTAATCCTTTGGTGCAAAGTCATTCCTTTGGGGCTTAAAGATTTTGTTTGTTTGTTTTTTCAATCAGAATGTGACGTTTTTAACCCAAAACATTTTGCTTCTTGATTTTCAAAAACCAACCGTTTTGTATCAGTTTGTCCTAGGGAGAAAAAAAAAAGTGGGAATTTAAATAAAATCACTCAAAATTTTCCAAGAAAAACAATTAATATTTTTTGACCAGCTCTAGTCTGAAGTAGCCCTGTACATGCTATTCATTCCAACTGTCTTGGTGACAGGACAAGGAATCCATGCAATAGTAGATCCTCTGGTACCACTTCTACCCTCCCCATGGGCTTCCCCATCAATGCCCGTCTGTTCATTGCATGCTTCCTGTGCGTGGAGCTGGGTTCTGTGCCATGCAGGGATGCAGGACTCTTGCATACCACTCCCGTTATAAAAAGGTCTGCAGCCACAGAACTGGGTGTTGGATTTGCCTCTCTAGAAGCCAGCAGACCTGGGTTTTAACCCCAGCTCTCCCACTGACCTCGATTTCCCCATCTGCGGAATGGAGATAATGACACTTGCCCTCTTTTGTGAAGCATTTTGAGCTCTGTGGATGAAAAGCTTCATCTCAAGGGCTCAGTACGGTTATTACTTCAAAAACCCTGCCATGTTTAAATAGCAGAGCCCACGTGCATAGTAATGAGAGGAAACTGCCCTAGCAAATAGTCCCAGCTCTTAGTTGATGATAAGAGTAAGATGCTGTTCTTTGCTAGCCACCATATGAAACCCAGACAAAGGGGAACTGTACAGATATAAGTGCTCATGAAAACTGCTCCTTAAATGAGTTCTGGTAGCAAAGGGCATAGTAGCCTGCAGCCCACAATGTCTCCCAAGGATGTTAATCTTCTCATTACAGTCTGATTCAAACTCTCTAACTTTTTTATTGTTTTATTATTTTGGTCCCTAAAGGTCAATCGGAATTGCTGCCAGTTTGGTGGGCAATTTATTTTATGGGCTACAATAACATTTAAATGGACCATAAAGACAAAACAAGAGGCTCAGTGTCTGAACATGTCTGGAGGCCATTTGTGTCTTTGGTAAGAAAGGCTTTGCTGTTCCAGCCCCCTCCAGTCTCCTCACTTTAATATGTTATCAGCCAGCCTAGCAGGAGATAAAGTGCAGCTTTGTCTTTGAAGTGTTTGAGGGGGCTGGGGGGGGGATGATGGTTGGTTGGTTTGCTGCCCTCTGGAAAGGAATTACTTTGTTCAGTCAGCCTTCGAGAATGTGCCATTAAGCTTACATACGGTTAGAAATGTTAATACTTAATATTGACCTTGCTATTCCTTGTACTTTTCATTTCTCACTGTACTACAGGTGCAGGGAGTTCTGGGGGTCAGAGCGGGGGTCTGGGCATTAGCACTGCCGCGGGCTATTCCCAGTGGTGCCAGGTTTGGAGACTCACCGTCGAGTAGTACCTTGCTCTGTGAATAAAGCCATCCGACGCGGTGGAGCCATTTGTGGACTAAAGTGTTACTCTCCAGGAGTAAGGGCGACAGAATCTGGCCTCGAACCTTAATTTACCCGTTGTGAAATTGGCGTTGTCTTGATCCACCCCACAGTGGTGGTGCAAGGCGGAGGTAGCACTAGTAATGAGCTTTATTATTGCTGCGGATTGATAGTGATTGCACTGAAGGCACCATTCAAGGAGTGCTCTAGCGATTAGCGCAGGGGTTCTCAAACTCTTTTTTGCTGGCCTCCCCTTTGAAACTATTTCAGGCTGTGATGACCCCCCCCGCCCCTTCTATGCCAACCTTATTTCTCCGCTGCTGGTGGTGGTGGTGCTGTCTTCAGCTCTGGGCACCCAGCCAGCAGCCACCACTCTCCAGCCAGCCCGCTCTGAAGGCAGCGCAGAAGTGAGGGTGGCAATACCACATCCCCCCCCTTGCAATCCCCTTTTGGGGACCCCCATTTGCAAAACGCTGGATTAGAGTGTTATCCTGGGACTTTGGCTATGTGGATTCATTTCTCTGCCCCTGGGTGACCTTGGGTAAGTCACTTAAGCCCAGATCCTCAAAGGTATCTAGGTGCCCAACTCCCAGGGATCTGGGACTTAGCTTCTCTGTGCTTCGCTGGGGGCTGCCGGCACGCCCCAGGCTCACAGGGTATTGTGCAGTCAAGAGTGGCACTGCGGGCCGTGTTAGTTCCCGACACAGACAGGAGCCTGTGTGCTGCTTTTTGCACTTTGGGCATCATTTTAAAACGGCCACACAGCAAAACCAATCCCAGGGGAACTCGCTCAGGGGGACTTCCCCACCCATCCCCCATCAATAACTGCCCTGTCGGGCCCCACCCTCTTCAGTCACGTGGGCAGAAAATGGCCCTGCAGCAGGTGGGGAAAGTCAGCAGTCCTGGACCATTCTGAGCCAAGCGCAGAAGCTTGTTCTACAGCTGAGGGCACCTCACACAGAAGGCTCCGCGGCCCAGGTGCTGAATTTCAGCTTTCCCCGGTGGTGCTTCACCCCCACCTCTTCCCCCCCGCCACTCCTCCCTCTCCCCCAAAGCTCCGCCCCACCCCTTCCTGCCCCCACTCTGCCCTTGCCCCCGAGCACGCCTTGCCCTCGCTCCGCCTTCCTGCTCCCCGCTCTTCCCTGTCCCCCCAGTGCCTCCTGCCCACCGCCGAACAGCTGATCAGTAGCTGGTGGGAAGAGCGGGAGGAGCTGATTGGAGGGGTCCACCAATCAGCTGATTGGCGGGTGCCTGCTGATGGGTGCTGAGCACCCACTATTTATTTCTGTGGGTGCTTCAGCCCCGGAGCACCCACAGAGTCGGCGCCTAGGCTTGCAGCACACCCCTCTCTGTTAACTCCAGCACCTCTGCTGAGCGCTGACTGCAGCTGCAGGGCAATGAATGCTTGGGTAACCCAGGCTAATGGTTTGTTTCCCTCTAGTGACTAGACCACACAGAGAGATTTCCAGACTCCTGGGCCTGGTCCTTTAGCTCAAACAAAATTCATGCTCTTAGGTCCCACATTCAGTCCCAGCAGCTGATCCATCCAGGAGTGTAATTATGTAACCCACTGCTTAGTGTGTGCCATGCACCCTCTATGACCCACAAAAGGTCTGTAGAGAGCTAGCCTTTCAGCTCGGGAGGCCACTGGATTAATATCCCTTGGATTGCCCAAGATGGCGGCTGCTATAATTACATATGTGAAGTGCTCTGAGATTGTTGCTATTTACACAGTGTCGTAAGTGTGTGTGGTGTCTATAGGCTAAAAATGTGTCTGATCTATGCTAGATCAGACAAGTGAGGGCAAATAAGGAAAGGGGGCTGTGGGAGGAGAAGCGTCCAGTGGAGGGCAACAAAAATGATTAGGGGACTAGAACACATGACTTATGAGGAGAGGCTGAGGGAACTGGGATTGTTTAGTCTGCAGAAGAGAAGACTGAGGGGGGATTTGATAGCTGCTTTCAACTACCTGAAAGGGGGTTCCAAAGAGGATGGATCTAGACTGTTCTCAGTGGTAGCAGATGACAGAATGAGGAGTAATGGTCTCCAGTTGCAGTGGAGGAGGTTTAGGTTGGATATTAGGAAAAACTTTTTCACTTGGAGGGTGGTGAAGCACTGGAATGCGTTACCTAGGGAGGTGGTGGGATCTCCTTCCTTTGAGGTTTTTAAGGTCAGGCTTGACAAAGCCCTGGCTGGGATAATTTAGTTGGGGATTGGTCCTGCTTTGAGCAGGGGGTTAGACTAGATGACCTCCTGAGGTCCCTTCCAACCCTGATATTCTATGATTACAAGGGTGTAAGATCATGAGATGTGTTTAATGTACAAATGCATCCAGTTATCTCCTATCAGGATATTTTCATTATGATCAATATAATATTGGTTACCTTTGTTTAACATTCTAGGGTTGGTATCCAGAATGAGTGGGTGAAGGTGACAGGGATAAGAAGCTTGCAAAGCCAAATGTAAGTATTAGAACTGGTCCACAGTTACAATTAAATATTGTTCTCTTTGGAGCCAGGACAGCTCCATGGTTAAAGGAGCTGTGAGGTGTGGGGTCTGTTCCTGGCCTGGCCATTAACTCACTGTGTGGTTTGCACGTTGATTGACTCAATTTGTGCATCTGCAAGAATATTGCAGTTCCTCTGTACAAAGTCAGGCCAGGGCTGCTCCTGTATCTCTGAGATTTCTGCTGCCCTGACTTTGCTGCCAGTAAAAGTTTGTTTTTAATGTGCCTTAAGCTCGAGATAATGGCAAACAACGGAGCAAAAGTTCTAGCACCAGTCAATGAGCTCTAATCTGTCAACCTGTGGGCGGACTAGACAATTTAATGATGGCTGCTAATGCATCACTACACAACAGCGAAGGTTGTTTCATCAGATCCGTGTTAGGCTCCCTGATTTTAAGGAACTGAGACCCAGAATTTGCTCTGAGCTGAAACTAACGCTGCTCACGTCATGGTTTCCTTTACAGGACACGTTTGTGTGTGTGGGCACTCGGCCATTGACTGACAGTGACAGTGTTTATTCAAGCATCCTTCACCCAGGAGCACAGGGCACTAGGCAAACTCTCTTTTTGTTCAAACAGTAGCAACGGGTGTTGTTTTTACAGCACCCAAAAGTGGACAACATATAGCCCACGCCGGGGTCTGCCTCCCACTTTAGTGGCTAGCCTGCATAAGAGGGCTGAGTCTGTTAACTGCTTCCCCGCAACAAGTTTAGTCCTTTAGCTCAAAGGATAAAGGCTGGTGCTCAGGTTTCAGCCCTGTTGTTGGCCCAAAAGCGTAAGTTACTTAGGCGTTTTACTGAAATAAATAGAAATACCTGGTCCCTGCTTCCCAGAGCTGCCAATCTCCCCTAAGATGTGATGAGTGAGGGTAATAAATGGGAGGGGAGGTTTTGATGGTGAGGCAGGTTTTCCACCTCTTTTGGACACTTCCCAGGAGCAGTGGCCAAGCTTTGGGCATGGCAGGAGGACTGGGAGATACACTATGGTCACCCCCAGCCTCGTGCCAGGGCTTTACCCCCACACTGTTGGGCCACCTTTTCCCTCATTCTGAAAGATGTTCTGACTTAGATCAGATATGGAGAGAGCCAGTCCAAATTGCCACCTGTCTCTCCCCTCTGGGGTAACCCCTGAAACCCAAACCTGTGGTACCTGCTATTGCCTTCCTCCAGTCTCAATGGCCTCCTCCCCCTTTCCTCTAAGGCCAGGTCTACAGACCTATATCAGTATTACTACCTTGGCTCAGGGGTGCGAAAAATCCACACCCCTGGGAGACGTCGTTACCTTCGCTGTAAGCATTACAGCGGGACGGCGCTGTAGCCGAAGACAACAAGCCTTAAAAGTCCAGCTTAGCCAGCCAGGACAGATCTAACCTTGGAGCACTTTGCTCGGTCCAGCATGGCAAATTAAAAACAAGTTCCAACAAACAGGGACCTTTAACCCCATTTCAGAGACTGTCAGACTAGTCTAAGTAGGTTGCAGAGCTTCTAGACAAGGGATTGTCTCTTACTATGGATACCTACAATGCCTGGCACAGGCTCCTGATCTCAGTTGGGGCCTATAGGTGCTACTGGGGTACAAATAATAATTACTACACCCACTCCCCCAACAAGCTTCAGTCTCAAAAATCAAAGGACGCTAACAACTGTATCCACCTCTCCAGGGGAGCCAGACCTCTGCCAAGCTTCTGACTTAGAATTTGCATTTTACAAGGGCAAATCTCCCTGCTCTGTGCAAGTAACAGGCCTAAATAGGTCACCCTGTTCTCCACTTGCTTTTAGAGCTGTGGCTGTTCAAGTCACTTCACTTCAGCAGCAGCAGCTTCTCATCAGGATGCCATCGCGACTGGCCTTCCGTGAAGCTTTCCCTGATCTTCCTTCTTCCATGGGCGATCTTCTGATCAGAAAAGCTCTTGGGAGAGAAATCAAAGAAGGCAGATGAATTCTGTCTTATTGAAGTGTGGAATGATTTGGATTCAGGTCAGACCGCGTTCTCTATCACACACCCAGCCCCAGAGTGTGAGCTGGGATGGCTTGTGTTCTGAATAGGGGCCAGAGACAGGTTGGAAAATGACAACTTGTTTTATTCAGAGGGAGAGATTAGTTTGACTGGGAGAAAACTGGAGACGCTCTAATCAAGATGAGGGCACCACTCAGATATATTGCTATAAAATAATGCTCAGCTTCTCCTTGACTGGGCTGTTAAAGTGACCTCATGGAATGGGAAACTGAGGCAGGCCACAGCAGAGCCACACTCAGCTGCAAGGAGGGTGCTCAGGAGGTGAGAAGGCCTTTTAAAGGCTTGTGTAATTTAGGTTTGGGCCAGGCAGCTCCAATTAGGTTGAAAGTTTGGAGCCTCATTAATCTGGCAGGTTGAGTTGCATGCAATGATTTTGCAGAGACAAAGGATTGTTAAATTGTATCCCAGGTTGAAATGAGCAATGAGCAAATCAGCGATTTGGTCCGGGCTAACACCCAAAAGTTTGCATGCTGACTCGACCCATCTGAGCCTCTGGTGTCTGCAGATCTCTCTTAAATAACATTTAGTGCAGCATTTCTGCTTGCAATCCCAGCCAGAAACAAGCAGCACAGAAAAGCATACAGTCGCATTCAATCCCTGCAGAAGGCCCATCCAGAGATGTGCTTGCTTTTGTCATGGGCAAATTCCAGACTTCTTTGCACCTCTCAGGTAAGGCTCTAATGTACTGGCTTTTTGTAAGTGATGTTGCCATCTAGTGGCCAGCCTACAGAGAGGCTGGGGCATTTATAGTTTTCCTTTTGTGCAATAGCAATCAGCCATTGACCTCAATGGAGCTGTATCTACGCACGCTGATTGAGGAGCTGACCCTTAGAGCTGAAGGATTTAGGTTCCAAGCCTCGCTCTGTGGGTGAAAAGAACAGGAGTACTTGTGGCATCTTAGAGGGTAACAAATTTATGAGAGCATAAGCTTTTATGGGCTACAGCCCACTTCATCGATGCATAGAATGGAACATATAGTAAGAAGATATATATATATATACACATACAGAGAACATGAAAAGGTGGAATAAGAGGCTAATTAATTAAGATGAGCAATTATCAGCAGGAGAAAAAAAACCTTTGTAGTGATAATCAAGATGGCCCATTTAGACAGTTGACAAGAAGGTGGGAGGATACTTAACATGGGGAAATAGATTCAATACGTGTAATGACCCAGCCACTCCCAGTCTCTATTCACACCCAAGTTAATGGTATCTAGTTTGCATATTAATTCAAGCTCAGCAGTTTCTCGTTGGTGTCTGTTTTTGAAGCTTTTCTGTTGCAAAATTGCCACCTTTAAATCTGTTACTGAGTGGCCGGAGAGGTTGAAGTGTTCTCCTACCGGTTTTTGAGTGTTATGATTCCTGATGTCAGATTTGTGTCCATTTATTCTTTTGCATAGAGACTGGTCAAACCGGAGAATGTACGTGGCAGAGGGGCATTGCTGGCATTGTGTGGGAGACTTTTTTTTTCTGTTGGTTGCAGCGCAAATGCTTTGATGATCAGTTTGACCCTAAACATGTGAGCTAGACTGGTAGGTAAGGCAAAGGATTCTCTGACCCACTTCAGAGCACTGGTCCATATGTAAGTATGGTGTTACCAGCAGGGAACCAGTATGTAGAATTGATTAAGAGACCTGGAAGGTTTTGACAAAAGGGAAGGAGCTGAGATTTCCATTGGTGGACACCTCTTACCTGACCTCAGATACGCTGATGACAATGATGCTCCTTTGCTACAACCACCAATGAAATGCAATGAAATGAAATGCAACAAATGCAATGCAAATGAAATGCAACTAAAAAATAGTGAGTGAGGAAATGGACTATCCGTGACCATGGCAAAAATGAACCACATGCATGTTGACACAGAAGACAAAGACAGGATGCAAGCAGACTCCATGATTAACAGGCAAGTTGTAGATGAATTCAATTATCTGAGATCATACATATCCACCCAAGGAGGCTCTTCCACAGAAATTGGAAGAAGACTAGGGATGGCTCGATCAGCCATAGACTCCCTTAGGAAAGTCTGGGAAAACTGTGGCATCTCAAAATGTACAAAAGTTCAACTGGTACAAGGCTCATTATTTTTCCACAGTGACGTATGGATGCGACGTGTGGGAAATCCATGCTGCTGATAAGAAAATGGAAGCCTTTGAGACGTGGTGCTGGTGAGGACTCTTGCATATCTCCTGACGGAAAATAAGATGAATACCTACGTGTGATGGGGTGAGCTCCCCACACTAGCCCTGCAAGAGCTGAGTTGGGCCAGGTCGGCCCAATCAGCTAATTAGGCTGCAAACTGGGGAGCTTTAGGCTGGAGGCAACTGGTTGGAGAGAGACTTACCTCTGCAGGAACAGACAGGGCCTATAAAGCCAGGTAGTGGGCTACAGACTGGAGTGTTGCTGAGAAAGGGCAGTCATACCCTGGGAGGAGTGTTTTGGGGCTGCTTGGAAAGGCTGCAGGAAGGCAGGCAGCAGTTACTCCTTGGGAAGAGGGTTCTTGGAGCTGGTACGAACCAGAGAGTACAAAGCAGTCCAGGAAAGGAGCAGTGAGGGCAGAGAGAGGAAGCCCAGAGCTGCTGAGCTGAGGGTCCATGGACTAGAATCCAGAGTAGAGCGCAGGCCCGGGTTCCCCTACCAGACACTGAGGGAGTAGCACCAGGGCAGCAAATGGGCAGACTGCCTAGGACAGTTGATGGACTGAACCCTGGAAGGGGGAACACTGAGTGACCTAGCCAGAGGTCTAAGTCACAAAAAGGATGCTGTGGCTCCTGGAGAAAGAGGAGCTGCAGACCAGAGTCAGAGCGATGGCATGCAAACAGTGGATGGGGGCATTAGTCTTGAAAACTTTTATCCCAAAGTGACCAGGAGGAGGCCCCAGCGCAGTGGTGAGTGGAGCACCCACGACACTACGTTAGAAATATTTTTGGAGAAGCAGACCCTGCTGTTGGAAATCAACAGGCATAAACTCATGTACTTTGGTCACATCAGGCATGGAGATGGAAATAACCTTGAGAAAGTGAACATGGCAGAAATGGTGGTGGGTCATTGTAGCAGGGGACAAGCAGCAAGGAGACGGATAGATGGTGTGCAGCAGATCACTGGGAGGTCAGCTGAGGAATGCTGGAAGCTAGCAATGGATGGAGAAGGGTTCTGAAAACTATGCTATGATGTCACCAAAATTCAGACATGAATAAATGGACTTTACTTACTTACTTGGCTCAAAGGCCCAGGATGGAGATGTTGCAGTGAAATGATCTGCCCTTAATCTTTTCTGTGCTCTACAGTGTGACCCTGTCTTGTGTTGGCCATTTGACATAATGAAACATTTTGATTACTTTCTAAAATTCTGAGATTTTGGCTTCTCGTCCTGATTTGGGACAAAAACCAAATTTCAGAAATCTCGGGATCATAGAATATCAGGGTTGGAAGGGACCTCAGGAGGACATCTCGTTCAACCCCCTGCTCAAAGCAGGACCAATCCCCAATTTTTGCCCCAGATCCCTAAATGGCCCCCTCAAGGATTGAGCTCACAACCCTGGGTTTAGCAGGCTAATGCTCAAACCACTGAGCTATCCCTCCCCACAGGATGGAAATTCTGTTTTTTGGTGAGCCGAAATTGAAACCTTCAAGTCAATATATCGCTGGTGTAAGGTGCCAGACAGGACAAGTGCATCTCAGGCAACGACGGGGCAAACTCTGGCCACATCCCAGCCTGCCTTATCCTAACCTGGATGGATAAGCCACTGAGGGAAGTTCAGTCCCCCGGGCTCCCTCAGTCCTTGGACTCTCTACTGAGATTACCAGCGAGCAAAGGGGACTAATGAGTATCGGCTGTGCTGAACCTCTCTCTTCTTCCTAACTGAAGGCACCTCTGCTGGAAGGTGCTCTGTCTTCTTGTGATTAAACAATTCCGAAAGTGCACAGCACCACCTGACTGTATCTACCTCATTTGTAGTGGGCTGGGTGTGGGAGGATCCATTTTAAAAGCCCATTTTCAGAGCGGCTGGCATGGTCACTGTTCCCTGAAATTGACATCTGAGGTATGTCTACATCGCAATTTAAGCCCAGGGTTAATCGTACACAAGTAAGCAGATCCTGGGCTTGTTAACCTAGGCTTGAGTGTCTACACTTATTTGTAACCCCAGGTTAAGAATTGTTGAACTTTAGATCCCAACTTGGGGCTCCAGTGGCTACACTGTGTTATGCAGGCCTGAGTCCAACCACCGATATCCCAGTCTTCCCAATGCCTTTCCAAAATGAGGCCGCTCTAGCTCTTTATTTGTGGTGCCATGTGGGAAAACTTGGCTGTCCACCGAACTTGACTGTCCAGAGGACAAAGAAAGCCACAAACTAATTCCCACAGCATCCTAATTAGGCAGGTGTTGTTATCCCTTCTGTAAAATGGAGACACTGAAGCACATAGTCCACTAGATTCAATTTGCAGGGCACTTTTTAAGACGTTCACGGGTGATGAATGTTTACAGGTGCTGGAAGGGAAAACTGGCAGGCAGAGGAACAAGAGGCAGAAAAAGATCTTGGATGTGGTATCCTGGGTGGATCAAAAACTATTTATCCCCAGCGGGATTAGCAGACAGCTGTAGAATGGGCTACCATGGTTGCAAATCTCCAGGAATGGAGATGCCACATAAGAAGAAATCTCCCAGTCCTACAATCAGTCCACTAGATGTTGCTGCCCCTGGACCCCTCAGGCTGGATTTTTAAAGGTATGTAGGTGCCTAAAGATGCAGACAGGCACCTAGTGGGATTTTGCAAAGCATCTCTGTTTCCCATCTGTAAAATGGGGTAATAACCCTTTCTTTCCTTCACTCTCTCTTGTCTGTTACAACCATAAGCTCCGTGTTTGTTTGTGTGATGTTTGTACAGCATCTAGCACATTTGTGGGCCCCTGATCGTAATTGGAGTTTATAGGTACTACTGCAAAAAATATAATAATAGTTAATCCTAAGTATACTGCAACTTTAATACTGGAAAAAGAAAAGGAGTACTTGTGGCACCTTAGAGACTAACCAGTTTATTTGAGCATGAGCTTTCGTGAGCTACAGCTATGCGTCCGATGAAGTGAGCTGTAGCTCACGAAAGCTCATGCTCAAATAAACTGGTTAGTCTCTAAGGTGCCACAAGTACTCCTTTTCTTTTTACGAATACAGACTAACACGGCTGTTACTCTGAAACCTTTAATACTGGAAATGGCCATAAGATGGCAGCAGATTCAAAGCTTGGGAATTCATAGAATATCAGGATTGGAAGGGACCTCAGGAGGTCATCTAGTCCAACCCCCTGCTCAAAGCAGGACCAATCCCCAATTTTTGCCCCAGATCCCTAAACGGTCCCCTCAAAGATTGAACTCACAACCCTGGGTTTAGCAGGCCAATGCTCAAACCACTGAGCTATTCCTCCCCACAATTGGGGGCCTCCATACTGTGCACAGATGGAGGAAGAGCTTGTCGCCATGTCTCTGGGGTAAGTTGCAGCACACCCTCCAG
Source organism: Chelonia mydas (assembly GCF_015237465.2). Taxonomy (NCBI): domain Eukaryota; kingdom Metazoa; phylum Chordata; order Testudines; family Cheloniidae; genus Chelonia; species Chelonia mydas. The sequence continues at coordinate 134,480,720 of NC_057852.1, read as the reverse complement.
TGAGGCACTGTAACTGCCCCGTGCAGGCCCTGCTAGCTCAAACTAACACGTACCGAGTTTAAGTTAACATAGTTACGTGAATGCAAGTGAAGAACTTTTTCGTGTGGGCTAGCAGGGTCTGCAGAGGGCAGTTACAACCCAACACTTTGGAGCATGCTGCAATTCACACCCCTATCGTCCATGTTGACAAGCCCTAAGCTGCATGTGGCTGCTGAGATTCATTAAGGACAGAGGTCCTCACTGACATCAGCTGGGGTTGTAGGTGCTCCGCATTTCTGAATATCAGGCCCCAAGACCACCTCCCGCCCTCCCTGCCCCCAACCACCACCACCCATCTTTCTACTGCCCCAACCTGTAAAGCTACTTTTCTGCTATCGGAATCACAGCAGTAAAAATCAAGTGTGACTCTGAAAAGCGATTGCATAAAAATGGGGCCTTCGTAGCTCTAGTGATCCGCTCTGGTTGTGCAGTGATAGTCCGAGTTGCTGTCGTTGATACAGGCGGCAGCTATGGGAAGATCATGGACTATCCACACCTAGGAGGGCAGAGAATAGCGTTGCAATTGTGGTTTCGCTTTAGGGCCCAATCCTGGAAAGTGCTGAGCACTTCGGAGAGGTGCTGAGCTTCCCCCACTTAGGCGTTGAGGTCGCTCAGCCTTTTGCAAGAGTGAGTGGTAGAGAGGTGGTGTGGCCTAGTGAATAGCGCTCTGGACTGGGACTCAGGCTATATGGGATTCTGGTTCCAGCTCTGCCACTAGCCTTCTGGATGACCCTGAGTAAGTGGTGATGCTGCTCTGTGCCTCAGTTTCCCCCTCTGTAAAATGGGGATAATGATACTAATTTCCTTTGTAAAGTGCTTTGACATCTGCTGAGGAAAAGCACTGTGTAAGAGCTAGGTATTATCAATCCTTTTTATTAGCATGGCTCCAATGACCTGCCCTCCACTATACCATGTCATGCCTGAGTCTAACCTCCAGTAGGACTGGGGATAAGTGGTCGGGGAAAATAATTTCCATGGCACATTTCAGAGGCTACACAAATACATAGTAACAGACCATCTCTTCCCCCCCCCCCCCGCAAAAAAAAAAAGTTTTAGTCTAAATAGTCAAGACAGACAAAGGCTAGGAGGGGAAACAGAGAGGGATAGAGAGATGGCGCGACTTGCCCAGGTTCATATTGCAGGGGCAGGGGAAGAGAATCCAGCTGTCCTGGGTTCCAGTTCAATGGCCTGTCCACTGGACCAGACTTCTTCCTGTGTCTTCATCGTGCTGTCTGATTAGCCCTATCTCCCTTTATTAAAATAGATTTTGGCCTCAACTACAATCCACCTTTTCAAAGTAATTCTCCCACCATTGGTCTTGCACTGGGGGATGGGGTGTGTGAACCCACACAGGCTAGCAGGGGGTTAAGGAGCAGCTGTGGTCACAGGGGGCCACCCAGAGGCAGAGATTCAAAAGGCATGGCACCATAGGCATTGACTTCCCTGCTTTCCCCTAGGTGCTCGACCCCCAACCCCGGTGAGCCTCCGGCCCCACCCCGACTCCACCCCTGCCCTGCCTCTTCCTGCCCATGCCCCGCCCCCATTCCAACCCCTTCCCCAAAGTCCCTGCCCCAACTCCGCCCCCTCCCTGCCCCTATTCCAACTCCTTCCACAAATCCCCACCCCGGCCCCACCTCTTCCCCTGCGTGTGCCGTGTTCCTGCTCCTCCCTCTCCCTCCCAGCGTGTCACCAAACAGATGTTTGGTGGTGGCCGGGGGGGAGCGCTGGGAGGTAGGCAAAGGAGTGGGGACGCGGCGTGCTCGGGATGGGAGGAGGAGGAGGAAGAAGTGGGGTGGAGGGTGAGGGGAGCTTGGCTGCCATTGGGTGCAGAGCACCCACTAATTTTTCCCCATGGGTGCTCCAGGCCCGGAGCACCCACGGAGTCGGCGCCTATGCATGGCACAGATCAGTCAGTGCAAGAGAGTCGACTAGCACTGGTAGCTCCTGCAAGAATCCAGTGGGAGTCCCGCTCCGCCTTGATGCAGACCCCAACTCGGAGCCGCACGCCACTGCAGATGACTCATGAGCAGGGAAGGGAATCTCCTGACCCCTTCCAGGGGGATTCATTGCAGCGTATCACACAGTCACTCAGTGCCCGCTTGTCTGCTGGCTGGGAGCATCCGGGTAGGGAGCTACAGCAGCAGAGCATTTTAAGTGCGTCACCCTTCCCCAGAAGAGAGCAGCGAGATGTCCTCTAGGCAGGCTAGAGTGGCTGCAGAGGAGCGGCCAATCAAGAGGGGCTGCTAGAGCAACCAATAAGGGGCCAGAAGGGCCAGATAAAAAGCAAGCAGCAGAGCAGAGTCTTCAGTTGCTGTAAAAAGAAAAGGAGGACTTGTGGCACCTTAGAGACTAACCAATTTATTTGCTCATAAGCTTTCGTGAGCTACAGCTAACTTCATCGGACTCGTCCGATGAAGTGAGCTGTAGCTCACGAAAGCTTGCGCTCAAATAAATTGGTTAGTCTCTAAGGTGCCACAAGTCCTCCTTTTCTTTTTGTGGATACAGACTAACAGGGCCGCTACTCTGAAACCGTTCAGCTGCTGTGTGGAGCTCGACCAGAGAGGATCGGGTGCCTGGGTGGCTGATGAGCAGCAGGACCGCGGACAGCTCACTGTAGAGAGCTCATCAGACAGAACTGAACCCAGAGAAGGCTGCCAAAGACCAGGTGCCTGGCTGGCTGGGTAGAATAGCAGCAGGACCATGAAAAGGTCAGGGCATGTAGGCTGAGCCCAGGGGACTGAGCACAGAATCTGGCCAGACCAGATGAGGGTACCAAGATGGGCCCTGCTGGTCTGGTTGCAGACTGAGCCCAGGGAGGGCTGTTGAAAAGGATACCACCTGTGGGTACCAAGATGGGCCCTGGCTGCGTGGTTGAAGAAGACAGTGCCTCTGGGAAGAAGCCTAAGAGCTACGGCCCCATACCAGAACCGTGATATGAACTCAAGACTGTATACCCCAGATGCAGGGACAGCGTATGCGGCTTGGCTGGATGGGTAAGTCACTGAAGACCTGCCGAGAGAACCATCGTCCGCGGGGCGCTCACGAGAGGCAAGTGCCACCCCATTGAAAGAACTAAAACCAAAAGCAGGCTCACACCCAACCAACCAGGGGGGCTGCCTGCAAGAAGTGGGAGCCACCCCATGAAAAATACTGTGATTGCAGGCATATTAGCCAAAGAAAGGGGGTCCTCATAAGAGACAAGTGCCGACCCCCTTACACAAGCAAATAAAAGGGAAAACACCCATCTAAAAGTCTAAAACTTAATCTGTTAGGGCACGGTCTTTAAGATGTTTTTCCTCACCAATTACTCTTAGTCCAGCATGGCTGACTGTCTGTCAATCAGAACCTCTCACAGAATTATCAGAGGCCTGTTTCCCTTGTCTTCTGAGGTGAAAGATAATTTAGGGGTTCATTGCCCCTCTCTGGATAGTCCAGTACACTTTTGAAAAGCATCTCTCAAAGTTTGACTCTGTTTCAAGAAGCAGGAAAGCTTCCTGGGAGCACAGCCTCCCTCTAACATTGATAGTTGAGTCATTACCTCCTCCCAGAGTTAGCTTGATGGCTTTGCTTCCCTTTTATGTAAACATACCTTCATTGGCTATGCCTGATGACGAGGTTGATTAGACAAGCAGTCTCCATGGGTCACAACTGAGAATACCAAATTCAGGACAAACTGCTGAGAAATAGGGCAGATACACCCCAAAACTGGTGGTTATTCTCCCATAAAATATACCAGACTAGCAACAAAAGTAAACTTCTGTTTCACCACACTGGCTAACAAGAAGACAGAAAAGCAGTCTCCTTAGGGATTCCAGTCCTTGTATCACCACCAAAAGCAGTAGACTTAATGATAAGTGGTTATTTAAAACCAATTTCATCAAACAAAGGGCTCTTCTGATCCCAAAGGAGCAGCCGCGTACCCAGGTCAATATATAACTTAGATCTTACCCAATAATTATGCTGTTGCCAATCCTTTAGTATCTAATATCTAAAGGTTTATTTATAAAAAGAAAGAAAGGTGAGATTTAAAATTGGTTAAAGGGATCAAATACAAACAATAAATGCCAGGTTCTTGGATTAGAGTTGTAGCAGTGATGGAATAAACTCTGGGCTTGTTAAGTCTCTGGTTTCTTCCAAATCGTTGCAAGGTCTTCAGTCCCTTGGTTAGAATGCTCCCATTAGTACAAGTTCATAGTGCAGAGGTTTGAGCAGGAAAGACGCCAAATGAAGATGTTTCCAGGGACTTTTATAGCTTCTGCCAAGTGAAGGGAAACCTATTGTTCTAGTTTGTGGAAAATTACAGGTAACAGGATGGTGTTTGGAATCACATGGGCAAGTCACATGTCCATGCCTGCTTTGCTTAGTCATAGTAGAGGCCATTACCCATACCCTAGTTAGAACATTCACATGAAAGTCCATCAGGTGTGGATGGGCATCTTCCATTGTGGTCCATTGTGAGTTAAGTGTACCCTGATGGGCCATTCAGCTGGAATAGTCCTTTTTGATGCGCTGGCTAACTACCTTGTGGGTGTTACCACATGAGCAAACACATTTGAAAGACAGGTACATAGATAATATTCATAATTTCAGATACCAAAATGATACATGCATACAAATAGGATAATCAGATTAAGTATATCATAACTTTTCCATTTACACCTTACTTGACACACTTTGTACAAGATTTGTTGTGATTATATAACAGTGGTAGCAACAATGATCTACATGGTCATATTTTAATCCGATACTGTCACACACGCAAATACACAATCCTTTATGATCCACACATGCTGACTCTCCAACCACCTTGTGAGCTTTGAAATATTGTGAGGCTAATGATAAAGTTGTATGAGAATTGGCAACAATGGGATTGGGCCCTTTGGACTTTCCCAGTCCATGTACTGACCATGTGTATGCAGAGCATGGATGCACTGTTGACACTAAAGCCAGGCAGACTTGCCTAAAGCACTGAGAACCACGGTGGTCTCTTTTTAAAAAAAAAAGTCTGCCTTTATTCTTAGAAGTTTATTTTTATCGACATCATCCACAGGATTCCCACCTGAACTTACTAGATATTTTTAATAGGCCAGTAGAAACTTTCTCCCTTTAAACAATTTTTCTATTAAAAAATAACTTTTCAAACAAAACAAAACATTGCACTGCAAATTTTCAGTTTGGTTGAAATTTTGGATGAAAAACAACCCACATTGGGAACTTTCTGTCCTTTCCCTCCCCTGCATTATATTTCCCCACCACCTCCACCCCTTTTTCAGAGGAAAGAAAAGTTTGTGGGAAAGGGAGGGAAAAAACAAAAAAAAGTTGTTTTCATTTGAATGAAAAGTCAAAAAAATCACCAAAAAACCTTGAACGAAATGAAAATGTTCAGATTTTATTTTTGGCAGCTGTGGCAGTTGGACCAAGCAATCCACCATCTCTTCAGTCTGTCTCCTACAACCAATGAATTGTTGCTTCCAAAGTAGCTGTCCTGTAAAGATGGTAGTTAGTTGAAGTACCTTTGATATCCCAATGATCTAGGACTCTTGATACAGCATAGATACGTGCCTTACTGCAGCTGTACACCAAACAGGTGTAATTCATAAAGTCAAAAAAGCTGAGAACTTAAAAATTGGATGGCAGCAGACCATAAATCCCAGCGATAAGAACATAAGGCCATACTGGGTCAGACCAAGATCCATCTAACACAGTATCCTGTCTTCTGACAGTGGCCAATGCCAGGTGCCCCAGAGGGAATGAAGAGAACAGGTCATCATCAAGTGATCCATCCCCTGTCGCCCATTCCCTGCTTCTGGCAAACAGAGGCCAGGGACACCATCCCTGCCCATCCTGACTAATAGCCATTGATGGACCAATTCTCCATGAACTTATCTAGTTCTTTTTTGAACCTTGTTATAGTCTTGGTCTTCACAACATCTTCTGGCAAGGAGTTCCACAGGTTGACTGTGCGTTGTGTGAAAAAATACCTCCTTTTGTTTGTTTTAAACCTGCTGCCTATTAATTTCATCTGGTGACCCCTACTTTTCCTGTTATGAGAAGGAGTAAATAATACGTCCTTATTTACGTTCTCTACATCAGTCATGATTTTATAGATCTCTGTCATATCCCCCCCTTAGTTGTCTCTTTTCCAAGATGAAGAGTCCCAGTCTTATTAATCTCTCCTTATATGGAAGCTGTTCCATACCCCAATCATTTTTGTTGCCCTTCTCTGAACTTTTTCCAATTCTAATGTATCTTTTTTTGAGATGGGGGACCACATCTTCACACAGTATTCAAGATGTGGGCATACCATGGATTTATATAGAGGCAATATGATATTTTGTGTCTTATTATCTATCCCTTTCTTAATGATTCCCAATATTTTGTTTGTTTTTTTTTGACTGCCGCTCCACATTGAGTGGATATTTTCAGAGAACTCTCCACAATGACTCCAAGATCTCTTTCTTGAGTGGTAACAGCTAATTTAGACCCCATCATTTTCTATGTATAGTTGGGATTAAAATGTTTTCCAATGTGCACTACTCTCCATTTATCAACATTGAATTTCATCTGCCATTTTGTTGCCCAGTCACCCAGTTTTGTAAGATCCTTTTGTAGCTCATCGCAGTCTGCCTGGGACTTAACTATCTTGAGTAGTTTTGTATCATCTGCAAATTTTGCCACCTCACTGTTTACCCCTTTTTCCAGATCATTTATGAATGTGATGAATACCCTTTGTTTCCTAGTTTTTAACCAGTTACCAGTCCATGAGAGGACCTTCCCTCTTATCCCATGACAGCTTACTTTGCTTAAGAGCCTTTGGTGAGGGACCTTTTCAAAGGCTTTCTGAAAATTTAAGTACCCTATATCCACTGGATCCCCCCGTCCACATGCGTGTTGACCCCTTCAAAGAATTGTAGTAGATTGGTGAGGCATGATTTCCCTTTACTAAAACCATGTTGACTCTTCCCCAACAAATCATGTTAATTTGTTTGTTTGACAATTCTGTTCTTTACTATAGTTTCAACCAGTTTGCCCACTTCTGAAGTCAGGCTTACCAGCCTGTAAGTGTCAGGATCACCTTTGGAGCCCTTTTTAAAAATTGGCATCAGATTAGCTATTCTCCACTCATTTGGTACAGAAGCTGATTTAAATGACAGGTTACAAACTACAGTTAGTAGTTCTGCAAATTCACATTTCAGTTCCTTCAGAACTCTTGGGTGAATACCATCTGGTCCTGGTGGCTTATTGCTGTTTAGTTTATCAGTTTATTCCAAAACCTCCTCTAATGACACCTCAATCTGGGACAGTTCCTCAGATTTGTCACATGAAAAGAATGGCTCAGGTTTGGGAATTTCTCCCTCACATCCTCAGCCATGAAGACTGACACAAAGAATTCATTTAGTTTCTCTGCAATGGCCTTATCGTCCTTGAGTGTTCCTTTAGCATCTCGATTGTCCAGTGGCCCCACTGATTGTTTTGCAGGCTTTCCTATTTGTGATGTATTTAAAAAAAATTTGCTATTACTTTTTGAGTCTTTGGCTAGCCGTTCGTCAAATTCTTTTTTGGCCTTCCTAATTATATTATTACTCTTCATTTGCCAGAGTTTATGCTCCTTTCTATTTTCCTCACTAGGATTTAACTTCCACTTTTTAAAGGATGCCTTTTTGTCTCACTGATTCTTTTACTTGCTTGTTTAGCCACGGTGGCACTTTTTTGGTTCTCTTTGGGGTATACATTTAAGTTGAGCCTCTGTTATGGTGTCTTTAAAAAGTTTCCATGCAGCTTGCAGGGATTTCACTTTTGGCACTGTACCTTTTAATTTCTGTTTAACTACCAACTCATTTTGTATAAAGAAAAGGAGTACTTGTGGCACCTTAGAGACTAACCAATTTATTTGAGCATAAGCTTTCGTGAGCTACAGCTCACTTCACCCTTTCTGAAATTAATTGCTACAGTGCTGGGCTGCTGTGGTGTTTTCCCTGCCACGGGGATGTTAAATTTAATTATATTATGGTCTCTATTACCAAATGGTCCAGCTATATTCACCTCGTGGACCAGATCCTGTGCACCACTTAGGACTAAATCAAGAATTGTCTCTCCTCTTGTGGGTTCCAGGACTAGTTGCTCCAAGAAGCAGTCATTTAAGGTGTCAAGAAACTTTATCTCTGCATCTCGTCCTGCGGTGACATGTATCCAGTCAATATGGGGATAGTTGAAATCCCCCTTTATTATTGAATTTTTTTATTTTTATAGCCTCTCTAATCTCCCTGAGCATTTTACAGGCCATAAGACTTTATTGAATGAACTGGTGTTTGAACTTGAACAGATCTTTTAGAAAATCATCCACTCTTGATTCAAAGATTTCTAGTAATGGAGAATCCACCACCATCCTTGGTCAATATTCCCCTGGTTAATTACCTTCTCTATTAAAAACGTGCACTTTATTGCTAGTCTGAATTTATCTAGCTTCAGCTTCTGGCCATTTCTCTTCCCCATGTAGGTACCTAGACTGTGGTCAAGTCACCTCTTCAACCTTCTCTTTGTTAAACTAAACACCTAGAACTCTTTGAGCATTTCACTATAATGCATGGTTTCCAATCCTTTAATCATTCCTGTGGCTCTTCTCTGAACCCTCTCCAATTTATCAACATGCTTCTTGAATTGGGGACACCAGAACTGGGCACAATATTGCAGCAGCGGTTGCATCAGTGCCAAATCCAGAGGTAAAATAACTTCCCTATTCCAACTCAAGATTCCCCTTTTTATGCACCACAGGATCGCATCAGCCATTTTGGGCACCACAGATGATTATCCACCATAACAGTTGATTATCCACCATAACTCCCAAGTCTTTTTCAGAGTTGCTACTTCACAGGATAGAGTCCCCCATCCTATAAATACGTCCTACATTCTTTGTTTCTAGATACATCACTTTACATTTGGCTGTATGAAAATGCATATTGTTTACTTGTGCCCAGTTTATCAAGCGATCCAAATTGCTCTGTATCAGTGATCAGTATCTGTCCCCTTCATTATTTACCTCTCCTCCAATCTCCGTGTCCTCTCCTAACTTTATCAGTGACGATTTTATGTTTTCTTCTAGACATTGGTAAAGCCGTGAAATAGCATAGGGCCAGGATCCTGCTACAAACACCTGCTCAGAGATGATTCCCCATTTACAGTTACATTTTGAGACCTGTCAGTTGGCCAGTTTTTAATCCATTAAATATGTGCCATGTTAATTTTATGTCATTCTAGTTTTTTAATCAAAATGTCCAGAGTTACTACTCAGATGAGACACAACAAGAGTCATAAGTAGACAAGGGCATGGAATGAAAACAGATATTTCTGAAAATTCCTGGGGAAAAAAAGTGCCATGAACTTGTTGTTGTTTGTTCTGTTGTTTCAGAGCTTGTTTGTATTAGCTGTTATATTACCTCTGCAGGATGTGGCCCTCCAGCTATCCTCTCCCCTCCCACCTCACATACACATACCTCAGCCAGTATTTGTCCCTATATAAGCAGAAGGACAGACACATGTTGAACTGCTTTGCTGAACTGGGACTGAAATGAAGTGTAATCTGAGACTCCAAGGGCAAGTTACAACTATCAACACCACAGGGATGTTATGATGTAAACAAGCTGGGCCAATGGCCTCGACTGGCTGTGGGATTTATATCGGCCCAGATGTCTGGAAGTGAAGTTCGCGTGCAGTGGTATGATGCCTAGATGGGTACCTGCTTGGTGTATTACTCTGACGCTTAGTGACACAGGCATGGGAATAATCAGGGGACGTGATGCAGCTGACTAAATAAATTTGAATGACAAGAATGAAAATTGTTTTCTAAATGAACCTTTAGACAGTCCTAACGTATTAATGGAGTTTGGTTTGAGATTCCTTCAGGGCAAAGAACACACACTGAGGCATGTTCCCTGTAGTAGGCCAGTCTGTCCCCTTTCAGCGAGTAGTAGAGTTTGGGGCCAGCTGCCCCTGTTCCATGTCATGGCCCCTTTAAGGAAACAGGTGCGTAAGAGAGCAGCAAACAAGCTGGGAACGGGGCAGGTGCTAATCAGGGAGCTCTCTCCTGAACAGGATGAAGCCCAGCTTTTTGCTGACTTCTGGGGAGAGGAGAGAAGTTCCATGCAGTGGGCCTGCAACCTGCATACTGGTAGGTCAGGAAGCCTGCTTGAGTCAGTGCATGGCCCCATGAAGGAGGGTGTGGAATCCCTGCATCGGGGGAAGGAGTTGTGGGACCAGGGCAGGAGAAGACCTATGAAAAAGATTCTCCCGAGAGGCCTGGGGCTGTAAGGGGACTGGCAGAGCTTCCTCGCTCAGTGAAGGGAAAACCAGGAACCCAAAGCCCCATATGGAGGATGAAACTGGAAACCCCGAGCAGGAAGGGTTTGGGCCTGAAAGGCCAGCAGAGACTGTATTTTACAGAGACTCAATACACTGAACCCCAGGAAAGGCACATTACTTAAAGTACTCTAGGTTGCCAACAAACTATTGGGGAAATTAGGAGGGCACTGTGGGCGAGGCGCCGTGAGGGGGGTATGCCATGGGATGAGATGCTTCCACTCTCCCTTCCCATCAGTGTCTCCCTCAGGAATTGTTTGTACCCAGATGTCTTATGGAAGGTGTCATGGTTCAAAACAATCCTAAATCAATACCACTGAAAAGAGCTGTTCCACAGTGCCATGTTGGTTGAACAGGGACTGTGTGGCTGGATTCCTGGTTTTCCAATTATTAAAAGGGATATTTAGGGCTGACATCAAACATGATAAAATTTAGAAGAATGAAATAAAAGATTCAGCTGTTTGGATCTGAATTCAGTTTTTCCTCTCACTTTGATTAAAATAGCTGATTTTCTTATCCATAGGCCCAAATTCTGTATTGTTTATGCAGGTAGAATTCCCATTAACTTCATCTGACGTCTTTTGTCTGTAAGCAGGGTCTGAATGAACTCTCTCCTGACAGCTAGCTGGGGAGGGGGAGAGACTTCAGGAGCAAACTGTATTTACATGAACACACCTACTCTGCCTAGATGTCTAGCAGACAGGAGCTGTGTTGCTCAAAGTGGTCACCTTTGGCTGGTGTTGGTTACAGATCACGTTAGTACTGAATGCAGGGATAGTGAAATGTTATCAGTTCTGGTGTCTTTATTCTCTGAGTAAGGGGGAGCAGAACTGTGCTTAATTAACCTGTCCCAAATGGGGGGTCACCCTCAGCTGAAAGGACCTCGTTAAACCAGGGGCTCAAATGCCAGACCCCTGTGAAAGTAGAGAGAGGTGGGGACAGGTATCCCAGGTAAGAGGTGTGGATTCTCTTTAAGGATCCCCAGTCTGGTTTAACCTATTTCTCCCCACTGTTCAAAGATAGAGCTAAATAGGCTGCATTACGTGCATTCTATTATTATTAAGTACTCAATGAGAGCTGAAATCACTTGTGGTGGGGCAGTGTTTCTGCCCAGCCTGCTGAAAGCTAAAAATCACTGAGACTGACCTGCAGAGGTCACGGCAGAAAGGCAGGTGGCAGCATAAGGTGACTTGATGGGTGGCTGGTGGGAGAAAGTGGCAAGCAGTTGCCAGCAGGAGCAGCTGGTGAAAGTGGTGAGCAGTGGCTGGTGGGGCAGGCCAGGTGACGAGGAACTGCGGCTGGCAGGGCACGCAAGGTGCCGTCTTCCCCAGGTGAGAGGTGAACTCACAAAGATACACCTCTGAACCCTGGGTCCTCACTGACCAAGGACAACCACTGTGAGTGGGGTGTGGTGAGGGAGCAGAGGGGGCACAGAAAAGGAACTTTTGGTTATAGAACTCAAGAACATAAGGCAGAAGACTCTGCCCCTCACACTCTGGAGTGGGTGTCCTGCTCACAGTTTTATGTTTATGAACCCTGCTTGTAGCATTTCCCCTAATTAATGTTGGATGACTTCTCTCCTTTCATTAAAAGTTTATTTTCTACGCTCAGACTCTGAGCTTGCAAATGGAGAAGTATTGCCTCTCAGAGGTGCCCAGGGGTGGTGTGTAATTCTCCCAGGTTACTGGGTGGGGGCTTGAGCTGGTTCTGTGTTATATTGTTGAAAAAGAACCCCTAGATATTGAATCCAGCCCTGGTTGCTGCTGGCTTCACCTGGCAGAAGGGTTACATTTCTTATTAAGTGAGGATCATCAGGGTGCATAATATAGCTTACCTAGCACATGGTAGCTCTTATAATGTCGATTACATTATTTCAAAAATATATCATTAAGTTGTAGTCATCTTTACTATCATATGCGTGTTCCTGGGGATATTCTTCTGGCTCACAGAAGAATTTTGACCTTCATTTGTTAAATAGTGATTTTTCTATAACTGGTGATCAGCTTATCCAATAACTTCTGCCAAAACCCATCAAATGTTGATAAATTAGGCAGATCTTTGTTAAACAGTGTTTTTATAAAGTGGAAGTCACTGGAATTAGTACATCCACTGCTTTGCATTTGGTATGCAGCAAGGGTGAAATCCTGGCCCAATGGAAGTCAATGACAAAACTCCCACTGATGTCCCTAGAGCCAGGATTTCACTCCAAATGTTTTTTTGAGCATCTCTGATTCTAGAATCAATCTTTTCTAGAGGAACAAGTTGCTCTTTCAGGTGCTGCTTTGCTCTTGGTCCAGTGACGCATGATACACTTTCTGGCTACCTACAAGATGACGACAGCCTTTTTCTTTCAATCTGTCCGCTCTTGCATTATTACCTTGCTACACTCAAGGCAGTTGCAAACCTCCAGCACTGACTCTTGCTGTCCTGTCATCTGACCACAGAAGTTCTAGGTCAATCTCTATGCCTACAGTTCACGACAGAAGGTTTCTATTTCAGATACTCTTAGTAGTTGCTTCTATTGATTATATCATCTGTTGCTAATCTAGGATACCCATGTTTTAAAAATATATGGTACTTTTGATATGGCTTAACTCCCATTAAGTCTGAGATGCTATTACACATATGCTGAGAAAAGATTATCCCCGCTCATGTTAGTCTATGTGAAATATTCTTGATAATTTTTAGTATCAGAGTTCTCCAAGGATTGACAGTCTCCGAGGATCCTCTCCTTTGAAATATTTAGTCTCTGCTATGGTGGTTCATGTTCTTCTGGCTGGCCCCATATGCTTTTATTAAGCACATTTTGTTAATTATAATCATTTTTAAAAATTCAGCACCACACGCTAATTAATGTCACATTTCCCAGCAGATCTTGACAAGATGGGAAGCACCTGCAGAGGTGGTGTGTGAATGTGTGTATTAAGTGGTGACTGGAGAGCCAGGGAATTGGGGCTCCTGTGGCTGTCTCAGGAATCTAATTAAAACAAATCCCAAAGCACTGAATTTTGAGGAGATACAAAAACTCTATATCTAGAAACAGGAGTAGGAAAAAGCCACCATCCATAACTTATTCAAACTCTTTCTAAAACATCCTTGGCCACAATTATGTATTAATTCTATGTTAGTGGCACATAGGCACCGCAATCAAAGATCAGGCCCCCATTGTACTAGGTGCTGTTCACGCATGTAACAAAGGCGACAGCTCCTGCCCCGGAAAGCTCATAATCTAAGTGACAGACAAGATGCATCAGGAAGCTAAAACAGTCAAATACGGAGGGAAAGAGTGGGAGGATAAGGCAAATGAACAGAGCTAAGCAGAAAGTTGTGTTCATAATAATTCTTTAAAAAAAAACTTTATGAAAAGGGAGTTACTGGATTCCCCAATTCACGCTGGATTCTGTCTCCTTTATTCCACAGCTTCTCAAGCCAGGCGAAATGAATAGGTATCAGGAGTTATAATGCCCCTCTCTTTCTTTATGGGCTATAGGGAAAGGGATCTCCTGTGGGAGGGAGTTCTTGAACCTTTTCTCGGTTGTAATATGGGGTCATGGAGTGGGGAACATTGAAACTCACTGCTCGAGATAAGCTCTTGAGATCAGGGATTGTCTTTACCTTTGTGTCTTGAACAAGAGCAAAGCACAGTGTCAGCGCTAAAGAAATAAGTGTCTGGCGTTTTAGTCACACAACTGCTGTTAAAGTGAGGGAGAACTGCAGAATTGAAGCTGGGCATTGCTCAGGAAATGGATGGAAAGCAGTCAGAGCCCTGGGGCTGATTGTCTACTGTAGCAATAGCTCTAAAATGGTGCAGATTCTGAGCTGTTAACTTCCTCAGCACAGAAAAGTGCAGCCCTGGGGCATTAAGGGCGAAGATGGCTTAGCCTCTGGGGCCTTAATTTATGGAAGACTCCTTGAATCACCATAGTGTGTTCAGCACCATGGAGATGGCCACTGCTGCCATGATCCACCCAACCTCAACACTAGGCTTGCCACAGGGCAGTATTGGGCTGTTCACATCAGCCCTGTGTTGGGGGAATTCTCTCCCAGGCCATTGTGGCTCCTTTGCAGCGTGGCCTCGTCAGCTGGGCCCTACTAGGGCCGGGAGAAGTTGGTGGAAAATTGTTCACAGCATTTTGTTTTTAGAGGTTTGCCACATTGTTTCAGGCACCCATGGGGGGAAAAAAATTCACATAAAAATTCATACTTTTCTGCAGCTTAGCTGGCAAAATCCACTTTCAGTTGGAAATATCAGGTGTTGTTTACTTCCTACCTTGGCTTATACTGAGAAGTCATGGAAGGATAAATCAACACACACATCTGTCGTGTAGTATCTAGCCAGAAGCACACAGCAAATGGAGACAGCAATGGAAACAGCCAGGGAGTCGCATCTCACTTCCAGAGCTGGCATAGGGCTCTGTAATGGGTCTCACACCCTCAAAGCCCACCCCACACTGTGGTCCAGCCAGGCCAGAGGGTAAGTCATGTTCAACAACATGTCAGCTAACAAGAATTAAACCTTATTGGGAGTAGGATGGATTTATTCTTGATGCCTGACATGTGGCCAAACTCCTTCCATGAGTAAGGCTGGCTTGTGTCAGTCAGGACAGGTAGAGTGGGTCCTCAGTCCTTCCCTATCTCATGTGGGTCACTGCAGTAAGTGACATCATGGGGAACAAAGCCGAGAGGAACAAAGCTATTGTGCTTTTTTGTATAATTTTATTTTCCTACAACTGCCAGCGCACACGTGATTCCAGTCCTGCTGGAAGGGGTACTCTGGGCACTCTGCAATGACTAACACAGTGGCCACATAGATGCCAGTGTTGACAAACCGTACTATACGCTTCCTATCCAAATGCAATGGCCGCCTGACTGCAGAAGACAGGCCGGTAACCGACAAACAAAACCCTCTCTGCCAGGGAAATCCTTTCCCCTTCACTTAGAACAGAGGAAGACTGAGTGCAGTGAGGGAGGGAAACAATGTGAGGAGAAGAGGTGGTTGAAACGTTTCCCTCAAAATGTTTGTTTGGTGGGGGAAAAAGAAGATATTTTTGACAAATGACTTTTTGATAAAATGGAAAATTTCACATACAAAAATTTGCTGTAAGCTAACCCTGAAAGTATTTTGGTTTTTGACAACTGAAAATGTTGGGGGTTCAGTTTTTTCCAACAAAAACCTGAAACCTTTGGGAGAAGCTTCTCAGTTAAAATGGGAAGGGGGTGGATGGCTTCGTTGAAATATTTCATGGGGAAAAAAATATTCTCCTGGCCAGCTGAACTTGAGGTTCTGTCTTGCAAATGGAATGTACCACACTGGCCTTGTAGGGGGGCAGTGGCCCTGCTCCTGAAAAAGGTAGGCTGATTGGGTGTGGCTGCAGCTGTGGCCGCTTCACCAATCAGGCCACAGCTGGCCCTGATAAAAGGGCTCAGGGTGGAGCGGGGTCAGATCTCTCTCTCTCTCTGGAGTGAGAAGGACCTAGCTGTCTGAAGGAGCCAGGGTATCGGAGGCTGAGCAGGGCTGGGGAAGGGCAAAGGAGCTGGGGAGCTCCAGCCTGGCAACTCCCCAGGCTGAGGCCTTGG
Source organism: Chelonia mydas (assembly GCF_015237465.2). Taxonomy (NCBI): domain Eukaryota; kingdom Metazoa; phylum Chordata; order Testudines; family Cheloniidae; genus Chelonia; species Chelonia mydas. The sequence goes on along the minus strand of NC_057852.1, from coordinate 134,464,751 downwards.
TTAAGGGCTAAGAAGGTACTGGGGCTGCAGAGGGGCAGCCTGGGGATAGGCAGAGGCAGCTGGTCCGACCCCCTTGCGGTTGACGAGTGGCCATTACGGACTGCAGTTTGCCCTAGTGAGCAGGGGCTAGATGATGACTGGCAGTAGCCCCTGAGGCAAGGTGGGGCTAGAGGGTTGGAGGTTCCCCAGGGAGGGGAGACTGCTGGGGCAGAACCCCAAGGAAAGGGGCACCGGGTTCTGGGAGGGACCCGGGGCCTGAGGCAGGTGAGACACCAGCCAGCAGAGGGCACTCCAGACGCTGGGGAGCTAATTTCCAAGACGACCAGCAGGAGGCATCATGCCAGTGAGTCCGTCATGTCGCTACAGGCCTGAAACCAGCTTACGTTTAGCCCTGACTCAGGCAAAGCTTCCACGAAGTACAGTAGGAGTTTGCTTTAGTAAGGTCTACAGCTGTGTGAAAAACCAATTTTCTGGGTCAGTGGCTGAATCGAAGGAGTCCAAAAAATTTCATTTCAGGTCAAACTCAATGTTTCATTTGACCCAAAACCTTGTTTCATTTTTGAAGGTTTTTTAATCTTTTTTAAAAATGAATAAATTTAAGTAGCATTCAAAATGAAAAGCCAAATGTTTTGTTTCAAAAATGTCAATAAAAAAGACCATTTTTTCCCCAATTGAAACAATCTGGCAAATTCATCACAAATTATTGAAGTGTCTTGGTCAACCCACATCTGTATTGTTTGTCCAAAAAAAAAAAAAAAAAAGCTTTGGCAGCAAAATGTTGCCTGGTTGTACAATGTCTAGTAGCTCTTTACAAAAAGGATTTAGGAGCAACCTAAATACTCCCACTATTGTTATCTGAATGCCAGATACAAAAGTGAGACTCACCTCTTTCCGATGGAGTTTGGAGCAGGGAGAAGTCAGAACATTGTGGGATATTTACTCCTTTCTCGTCTTCACTGCCACGGCAGCTGGTTAGTGTGGGAAGGCTTGCGTCTTGCACTAGGTCGAGGTTCCTCAAATGGATGGTGGTTCCTCTTTGGTGCTAGCTGGGGTTCTGCCTCTCTCTCCATATTTACCCATCTACTTACCTATGGTATCCATCACTGTATTATCTTGGTGCTTGTAGCTAAGAGATGTGGCCACCCTTGGAGATTCATGGTGAGGGACGGCCAGACACCGCCGGGTGGGCGGAACCAGGAAGGCCATGCTCACCACGCCGGAAGATGAGGGGTGGGACAGGAACAAGAGGTATAAAAGGCAGGCCCTGTAGCTCAGTTGAGCACCAGCTGCCAAAGGAGAGGGATGCAGTCTCCCCACTGCTGATGTAGGAGCCCACAGGAGGCTTCAGTTACCCAGAGGACTCACCTGAGCTACCAGAGCAGCCAGACCCGACCAATGCTGAGGAGCTGCTGGGGTTGCCACTGGCGGTGTACCCTGAGGAGACACCAGACACTCACCGCACCGAGGTACCAAACCTGGGGAGAGTAGGAAGTAGCCCAGGGAAACTAGACAGCAGTCTGATACAAGGTCAGCGTGTTGCGGGCAGATCCCCACTGTTAGGGCCCTGGGCTGGGACGCTGTAGAGTCGGGTGGGCCTCTGTCTCCCAAACTCTGCCACCCCACCCCTGGGGAGGCAGCCTCCCCACTTCGGCCAGGAGGCCGGTGTGAGTCTACCGTCCACTGAGCTACGACGCTAGACTGTGTTGGGTCCCCACCCCTTGCCCGAACCCCCTAGACTGTGTTGGACGTCCACCCCTGCCTGAAGGCCAGGCTCCTAGACTCTTACTTGCTCTACCCTGCTTGAGGGCTGGAGCTCTAGACTGCTGGGTGCCCTGCCTTGCCTAAGGGCCTGGGCCCCTGAACTGTTCACTGTTCTACCCGCCTGTGGGTTTGAGCCCTAGAAACAGCTACTATCCCCCTTGCACAGACTGCTGTTCCAGGTGCATGACAGCAAAGAAGCGTGGCCACCCTCAGAGACTGACAGTGAGTGACGGCCACGCACACCTACCTACCTACAGTACTAATCGGGCAAATTCCTCAGGCATCAAAGTTCATGCTACTTTGATGCTTGAGCCAACTGTAATGAGGGTGGAGCTGGCTACTAAGATCCATCCTGACGCAGGGAAGAAAGGTAAGCAGCAGGATACGGACCCTGGACTTCAGGAAAGCAGACTTTGACTCCCTCAGGGAACAGATGGCCAGGATCCCCTGGGGGACTAACATGAAGGGGAAGGGAGTCCAGGAGAGCTGGCTGTATTTCAAGGAATCCCTGTTGAGGTTACAGGGACAAACCATCCCGATGAGTCGAAAGAATAGTAAATATGGCAGGCGACCAGCTTGGCTTAATGGTGAAATCCTAGCGGATCTTAAACATAAAAAAGAAGCTTACAAGGAGTGGAAGGTTGGACATATGACCAGGGAAGAGTATAAAAATATTGCTCGGGCATGTAGGAAAGATATCAGGAGGGCCAAATCGCACCTGGAGCTGCAGCTAGCAAGAGATGTCAAGAGTAACAAGAAGGGTTTCTTCAGGTATGTTGGCAACAAGAAGAAAGCCAAGGAAAGTGTGGGCCCCTTACTGAATGAGGGAGGCAACCTAGTGACAGAGGATGTGGAAAAAGCTAATGTACTCAATGCTTTTTTTGCCTCTGTTTTCACTAACAAGGTCAGCTCCCAGACTGCTGTGCTGGGCATCACAAAATGGGGAAGAGATGGCCAGCCCTCTGTAGAGATAGAGGTGGTTAGGGACTATTTAGAAAAGCTGGACGTGCACAAGTCCATGGGGCCGGACGAATTGCATCCGAGAGTGCTGAAGGAATTGGCGGCTGTGATTGCAGAGCCCTTGGCCATTATCTTTGAAAACTCGTGGCGAACGGGGGAAGTCCCGGATGACTGGAAAAAGGCTAATGTAGTGCCCATCTTTAAAAAAGGGAAGAAGGAGGATCCTGGGAACTACAGGCCAGTCAGCCTCACCTCAGTCCCTGGAAAAATCATGGAGCAGGTCCTCAAAGAATCAATCCTGAAGCACTTAGAGGAGAGGAAAGTGATCAGGAACAGTCAGCATGGATTCACCAAGGGAAGGTCATGCCTGACTAATCTAATCGCCTTCTATGATGAGATTACTGGTTCTGTGGATGAAGGGAAAGCAGTGGATGTATTGTTTCTTGACTTTAGCAAAGCTTTTGACACGGTCTCCCACAGCATTCTTGTCAGCAAGTTAAGGACGTATGGGCTGGATGAATGCACTATAAGGTGGGTAGAAAGCTGGCTAGATTGTCGGGCACAACGGGTAGTGATCAATGGCTCCATGTCTAGTTGGCAGCCGGTGTCAAGTGGAGTGCCCCAGGGGTCGGTCCTGGGGCCCGTTTTGTTCAATATCTTCATAAATGATCTGGAGGATGGTGTGGATTGCACTCTGAGCAAATTTGCGGATGATACTAAACTGGGAGGAGTGGTAGATACGCTGGAGGGGAGGGATAGGATACAGAAGGACCTAGACAAATTGGAGGATTGGGCCAAAAGAAATCTGATGAGGTTCAATAAGGATAAGTGCAGGGTCCTGCACTTAGGATGGAAGAATCCAATGCACCGCTACAGACTAGGGACCGAATGGCTAGGCAGCAGTTCTGCGGAAAAGGACCTAGGGGTGACAGTGGACGAGAAGCTGGATATGAGTCAGCAGTGTGCCCTTGTTGCCAAGAAGGCCAATGGCATTTTGGGATGTATAAGTAGGGGCATAGCGAGCAGATCGAGGGACGTGATCGTTCCCCTCTATTCGACACTGGTGAGGCCTCATCTGGAGTACTGTGTCCAGTTTTGGGCCCCACACTACAAGAAGGATGTGGATAAATTGGAAAGAGTCCAGCGAAGGGCAACAAAAATGATTAGGGGTCTAGAGCACATGACTTATGAGGAGAGGCTGAGGGAGCTGGGATTGTTTAGTCTGCAGAAGAGAAGAATGAGGGGGGATTTGATAGCTGCTTTCAACTACCTGAAAGGGGGTTCCAAAGAGGATGGCTCTAGACTGTTCTCAATGGTAGCAGATGACAGAACGAGGAGTAATGGTCTCAAGTTGCAATGGGGGAGGTTTAGATTGGATATTAGGAAGAACTTTTTCACTAAGAGGGTGGTGAAACACTGGAATGCGTTACCTAGGGAGGTGGTAGAATCTCCTTCCTTAGAGGTTTTTAAGGTCAGGCTTGACAAAGCCCTGGCTGGGATGATTTAACTGGGACTTGGTCCTGCTTTGAGCAGGGGGTTGGACTAGATGACCTTCTGGGGTCCCTTCCAACCCTGATATTCTATGATTCTATGATTCTATGATCCCAAAAGGGACTGGCAGGAGGAGGGACAGTGGCCTATGTCACCTCCAGGCACTTCCCCAGCAGGTCACCCCGCAGCATAATTCCACATTGTGTCTGGAAGCTCTGGGGCCCCTTGTGCTCTCTCACCCCACCCCCCCACCAGCCAGTGCAGCTGTTGTTATTATTTATTGTATTACAGGAGCACCTAAAGGCTCCAACCAAGATTGGGGCCCCATTGTGCTAGGTGCTGTACACAGTGAGAGAGTCCCTTCCCCAAGGAGCTCACAATCTACGTAGAGAAGGGAAGCCAAGGGGATAACTGTGCCACAGAGACAGGGGAAGTGACTTGCGAAAGATCACAAGGTAGGCCAGTGGCCAAGCAGGGAGTAGAACCCCAGTCTCCTGGCTTCTAGTCCTGTGCCCAAACCACTGGACCATACCACCTCTGTTCCACTGGACCCACGTGGTCAGGACTTCCCAGGAGAGGGGTGGCCCCTGGAGTCCCTCTATAAGTGGAGTCTGCAAGTGCAGAGGGGGCTCATGCTGGCTCCTGAGTGCCCGTTCTGCAGGGCTGGGAATGGGCGTGAAAGCGTTTTTCCCCCATCTGCTCTGACACCTCTGGATCTCTGGGGAGTATCCCTTTTGCACTCTATAGCCTTCATAAAGGCCAGGCAAGCATAATGTAACCCTTAATTAACATTGGACCACATCTTAAAGGCAAGCCTGCCTCCTCTCTCTCACACAAACACCCATCCCTGTGCAGCTTCCCGTATAATTCTGCTTAACCTTTCGTTCATGATCGCCTCCCCTAGGTAACCAGTCACAGCCGGTCTCTTAGCTGGGCACATAATGCAGGTTTCGCTCAGGCACAGTGTGAGCAATTTGGCTGTTTGTATCCCATCGCTCCTTGAAGTAGCCTTTTCATCCGAAAGCCTCTCTCATTACACAGGCAGGACTTTTTATCATGGCACATTTTCTATTAGTCATTGCTTAATCTATATTGCACCTGCCCTTTCTTAGCAGAATAAGATAACGGCCGGTAACACAAACAACAGAGTAATCACGCCCCTGAGCCTTTCATGAGAGGGACTATAAAACCGCTCGTCCATCACCTGGGATTGCGGGGGGAGGGGAAACAGGCCTGCTGAAAAAATAGAGGCTTGGTAGGATTGCTGTATTGTGAACACACTGCAGAGGGCAAGAGGCAGAGGTAATATGTTAAAGCAGCCTAGACAAGAAGGGGGAAGGAAACAGGAGGAAGTTAAGAAACAAGCTGGGAAACTCAAAGCAAACTCTTCTCTCCATTGGTATCATTAGGATGTGTAACCCTACGTACGTTGCGTCCATCCTCATTTATCTAGCGGCATTTATCGGCATGATCGGCAACCTCATCGTTGTCTTTGCCTTCGTCAGTAATGCTGTCCGGCACAGAGCCCTTCTACCCTTGGACAGAATCATTGTCAACATGGCCCTGGTGAACCTCTTACTCTGCTGCTATCAAGTAATCCCTGGGCTCATCTTCTTTGTCAGCGCCAAGGCTTTCGGAAAGCTGAGCTGCAGGATCCTACTCTACACTTACCACACGCTGAGGCTGATTAGCATCTGGTCAGTGGAGAATTTAAGCATCCTTCACCTGATCAAGATCCGAAGACCTAACCACCGCTGGTCAAAATTCATCTACAGGCACCAGGGGCAGTATGTAAATAGCGTCCTTGTGGGATGTTGGATCTTTACCATCGTTTTCCATATCCCTTACCTTCAACATGACGGAACGGCGGAGAAGAAGAGTAACAAGACCATAGAGTATCTGGCAATTACAACGTGCTTAAGCTACACAGGGACTTTCATCATGAAGTTCACCACCTACGCGTCGGTCAGTTTGGACCTCATCTTCATCGTCCTTGTGATTGTCTTAAATGGCTTCACCATCGACCTGCTCTGCAAGCACCGGAGAAAAGTCAGGGCCACTTGGACCACTGACAGCAGCTGGAACAAGCACACGGCCCAAGCCACAAAAATCTTGCTCTCGTTGCTGTCCATCTATGTGGTTTGCTGGATCTCTAATGATATGGTCTGGATTGCCATCATTTCTGGGTTGTTCAAAAGCGATTTTGAAAACAGCGTCCTCAGCGGTGTCTATGGAATTCTGTCCTCCATTTATTACTCTGCCAGCTCTTACGTTGTGGTGTTTGGCTACAGAAAGGTCAGAGAATACCTGGCTGAAGCTTGCTGGTGCCTGAAATGTGAAAGGCCCACAGTCATTCAGAGCATGGAGCTGTAGCCTGGATGTGGTATGAACCAGCTGCTGGCTCCTTCATCCTCCAGAACATAAACACAGTTCTGCAACCATGGCTTTCTTTGGACCTTTACAATAGCCCTCAGACCAGCCTTTTGAAAACCTGCCTTGGATATTGCTTGAAATTCAGAAGGTTCCCATTTGCTTTCCCCGCCCCCGACCTTTATAGCAATATTCATACTGAAGCAGTGTCAAGCAGGATGGGGAACTATTCAGACAGCAGGCCTATTAGGCACTACACAATGGATACAGCAAGGAGATCTGCTGCAGAAAACACCCAGCAGAAAGCGTATTTCAAAAGGCAAGCGGCAGGTAAACATTTGCCTTCAGTCAGCTGAAAGCAAATGGAAATACTCCAATCTTTACCAACCCACGGTGGCACCGATTTTAAACAAAAGACTGAGCACACACATGACCCTGAGCGTTCAGGTGTTTGATGTTCATTATCTTTTACAGCTGCAAAGGTGGCAGGGGAAGAAAGTCCTGTTTTTTTTTAAAACATTGTCACTGTCACCGAAGCAGTCTCTTTTCTGCAATACATCATTGAAACAACAAATGCTCGCTGATGTTCCAAGCAGTCTCCGTGTACATGTTCAGCAAATGAAATAATTAAGGAAACTGGGAAAATTAACTGAAGAATTCTCTTCTAAACAGGTTCTTATACTGTGCTCATCAATGTAGTATCTTGAGCACCTTCTAGTGCCGTATTAAGCAACATGACTAACATCTGTTATGTGTTCGTTCTTTCATCCTCTCCCCAGGTGGAGAAGCGTGTGCCGTGGAGTTTCTTGTTTTGGTAGGGGTTTCTTTTTGGATGGGTGGAGAGTTTTGGGGGGTAGATTTGAAGTGGGAGTTGTTTTTATAAGTATACCTGTTGCTCTGTATTTATGTTAGAGAAGGCAGATGAAAGCAATACACCTTGCACTTGCTGGTGAAGTCTACGATGGCCCTTAGTTTCTGGGGGAGTTTGTTCCATGGTCTCAGATTGGCCCCCAGGAAAGCTGTGTCTCCTGCACAGACAAGCTTTACTTTTATTGTACAGAGCTTCATTGTGTCAGAGTAGTGGAGCGGTCAAACACGGTCTTCATCCTGGAGCTTTAGGATGCGTCTATACTACAGTTACACACCCATGGCTGGCCCGTGTCAGCTGACTCGGGCTTGTGCGGTCTAGATGTTCAGGCTGAGGCTGGAGCCCAAGCTCTGGGAACCTCCACCATCATGGGATCCCAGAGCCCTGGCTCCACTCCGAGCCCAAACATCTACACCATAGTTTTACGGATGCCGCAGCACGAGTCCCATTAGCCCAAGTCAGTGACATGGGCCAGTGCGGATGTTTAATTGTAGTGTAGACATACCCAGGGTGCAGGACATGAAGCACTTTGAAGATAAGCGAACCTGGTATCAGATGATGCTTTACACTTGAGAAAGCTAATGTGCAAACAAGTACCATTTTTTTATTTCCCGAAAGAGTATAAAATGTGAAATGGCATCAAGTGTATTTTGTGCTTTTTTTCATTCCATGCTCACTACATATGGACCAGAACCTGAAATCCAAACCCTCACTCCCCTTCGCGCTCCAGCTCTAATCCTGGCCCTGACGTTTTATATCTGAGATGGATCCCAAATTGGACGGGGCCTGTTTTCTTTATGCATTTAGTCATGGTCCAAAATGGCTAAAATCTCGTGAGAAGAGGGGAATGTGTGGGGTTTTCTTCATTCAAATCCTTTCTAAAGACACCCTTCTCCCATGGTGTACCCAAGAAGAGAGTCAATATACAATCACAAAATAAAAATCCACAGCTGAGTGATATTCTCACCTCTGAGATTTGTGGTGCATCCTGTCTGCTCAGTGTCTGTCTAGATTATGTGAGACTGCCCAAGTATTTTTGTCTGAACAATTGTTGTCTCTTCATAAATAATCAAATCATAATGATAA